>NW_026067893.1:11872871-11914762 GCF_014885135.2 Alexandromys fortis | reverse complement strand
TATATATAGTCTTCCAGCCTGGCTACATTCTGTCAAACCATTGGCCAAAACAGCTTTTTTATTCATTAACCAATAAAAGCATCACATACACAGAATGACTTCCCACAGCACATCACAGTAGCCTAGTCAATGGGTTCTATGTAGATCTTGGAGAGTTCCAACTCCACATTAATTTCTATTTAAAAAAAAAAAAACGGTCTCTGGGGTGTGGTTGAAACTATTTAGCTGCTATATTGATTCAAAGTGTCAGTATGCCTGAAAACAAAGCCTTGAATCCAAGTGCAAAGGACAGATGGTCAACATACTACCTGTAGCTCTTGTCTGAGAGAAACACAGGTAGCGCCTGAGGGAGCGTTAAAGCTGCCCAGGTTGAAACCTCCCTTTGAGTGCTCCGTGCCGCAACTCTGTTCTGCTGCCCCTTTAGGCAGATGTTGTGTCCTGCAATCCTTCCCCATTGTGGGCTGCAGGGGATCTTCTGGTTGACATCAATTTCAGGAAGTTAGTCCTGTGGAAACCTGAGGTGGCAGGGAAAGCCCAGAACATCCTAATGAGAGCCGCAGACTTTGTAATAGTGCACGTCCTGAATCCAGCGGGGATCCTTCCAGCACTGGCCAAGAGTTCTTTGCTCCTAAGTTCTCCGTCTGTAAAAGGGGAAGATTGATATCTCCTCACAGCGGTCACATGGCTAAAGTGTGACATTACGTGGGAAGCACCGAGCATCACACACGGTTGTGAGATGATTAGGGTCTTTCCTTCTGGTGGGGCAAACACACTCAGTTTTTACCTGTGGGTTAGTTAATCAGCACCGTAGTCGAGACGGGGGGGGGGGGGGGGGGGGAACTGCGGTCTGCTCTTGGGAGCAGGAATTTATGTCAGTGTCGTTTCTTTTTTGTCGTCTCTTTTTCTTTTTGGCTTCAGTTCTTTTTGGCTTCAGTTCTTTTTTCTTTTTGGCTTCAGTTCTTTGTGTCCTCGGTCTTCAAGTGGGAACGGCATTTTAAGAAAGCAGGCATTACTGCACACAGACCACGGAGCTCTGAAACTAATGCTGTCTCCCGTCGCTCTCCTTGCACAGGCCAGTGACCCCAGTACCTTTGAGCTGATCCAGAAAATTCACACCCTGCAGAAGCGACTCATCAGCAAGACAGAAGAGGTGGTGGAGAAGGAGCTGCTCCTTCAGGTATGTCTCCCTGCGTGTGCTCCCCAAACAAACATGGCCATCTCCAGGAGCCTCAGAACTGGTGGCTTGGCAGTGGTGCATGCCTCGTCCTAAACTGTAGATGGCAACAGCGGCTCACACAAGAGCAGACAGCCCGATTAATTGTTCTTTTATGCTGCGATCACTGATATTTCAAGAATCCCAGAAAATGAAGTTCAAGGCTAGACTTAGGCAATGTGAACATTTTCTCACTTCCCCGCAGTTCTATTATTTGTCAAATTATTTTAACCACCTTTCTTCCTATCTTCATACAGTGTGAAATGCTGTGATTCCAACTTTGAAAACGGTTTTCACATAGAGCACAAATGATCGTCCCCAGGAGGGTCTGTGTGAGTGAAGCGGAACGATGTGTTTGAGGATGTGGGGTGTGCATGTGTGTGTGTGCACGGGCAAGGTGTGTACACACTGGTGCACATTCACATGAAGGCTAGAGGAGGATGCTGCCATCTTCCTTATAGCCACCCACCATATTCTCTAGAAACAGATTTTCTCAGTAAGCCTGAATCTTGACTAGGCTGGCCGGTGAACAAGCTCCCAGGATCCACTTGTCTCAAGCCTCCTGATGCTGGGGTTACGGGAATGTCTGACATGCCTGGATTTTACATATAATAGAGGAGTCAAACTCAAGTCCTCAGACTTGGATAGTGAGAGCTCCTGCCCCCGGAGCTATCTCCCCATCCCAGCTTTGAGAACTTTAGGAGGTAAATCCTGGCAGTTTATCAGTCATGGAGGCCATCGCCACCAGCTGCTGCTCCTCCTCACTCCCAGTGCTTCCTCCTCCTCCCTCCCCCTTCCCTGCCTCTCCTTCATCTTTACCAGGCCATCCCTTACCCTGTGCTGGCCATTATGTGGTGTGGAGGCTTTAGCTATCCTGTCTCATTTCCTCTGAGCAGCTCGTGTGTGACCCAGATCACCTTCAGGTGGTGGTCAGAAAGCTGGGGCCTGGAAATGTAAGGATGAGGTAAGAAAGGCAGGTCTGGCACCAGGTGGTCGGGACTGGCATTCTGTGTCTATTGACTCGCGGCTATGTGATTGTTATTTCTCTGCACCTGAGGTTCCCAGGCTCTATTAAGGACAATAGAACCCATTAAGATGAGCAGCGTAGGCGCTGAAAGACCTTAGCCACTCTCAGTTCGTATTAAATATTGATTCCAATGTGACCTTAACTGTTGGGTGACCATCTGTAGTTGTAGGAACTTCTACGCATGTGCGAGAGGAGGCTTTTGCCCCTCTTCTACTTTGTATTTGACCTTAGATGTGTTTTCCCCTAAAGTTGGCTGCACAGTACAGCACACAGCAATTGGGACACATCCCTGCATGGAGTGAGCATGACATTTTCCTCCTGTCTTGGAGCACAGTGATGGAGGAGGCAGGTTCTGCAGTGGGCAAGCACTCTCTTCAGAGGTTGATGGGTTAGTGACTTAGGGGGACTCAGAGAGGTTTTTCAAACATTCTTTCCCTTTATGTAAAGCAGGGATTGTTAGTGCCAGCTCTCACTGAAAGAACATTCCTAACTTAGAGGTCTTGCAGGGATAGCCAATCAGAGCATGGGCATTGGGGACTCACCAGAGTGTGCACTGTGCCATTAAAAACGCGATTACAATGCTCCACACCAAGGCCAGACCGCTGGAGAACAAAGGCTTGAGACTCCAGCCAGCCAGTTGCCCCAGAACCCCCACCATCCTTGACTTCACTCTCTCACCTCTTCTGTTACTATTGCCACTTTGTAAAATTTAAAGAGAATCAATTTTGTGTTGTGTCAAAACTCAGTTTTTTAAACATGTTGTTTTGTATTTTATGGAGAGTCTGTTCTGTTCCATATTGGGGAACATAATTAGGAAAGCGTGTTTGTCCCTGGGTGAATGACTGTTTGCCACATTAGTGCAGGTGCCTGTGGGGACCAGGAGCCTCTGACGCCCTGAAACTGGAGTTGCAGGCAGGCAGAAGCCTCCTGATGGGGGTGCTAGCAGCCAGACCTTGGTCTTCTGCAAGTGTTGCTAACCACTGAGCCATCTCTCCAGCCCCTGGCGCTATAGCTATGTTATTTATTTCCTCTTATATACTTGGGTTTTCTCTGTTCTTCTACTTTGTCAAAGTAGAGGCACAGTCGTGAATCTCTCCTCTCCTTTCCCCTCCCCTCGTCTCGTCTCTCCTACCATCTCATTTTATCTTTTCTCTGTTTTTGGCATTGAGGATTGAACCATGCATGTTTGAGACAGGAGTTCTGTCCCTGAGCTATGCCCACAGCCCTTTTATTTTCTCCTAGATGCATCCCAGTCCATAAAGTATCTTTTAAGTGACACCTGAGTCCCTTCCCATAGGTTTTGATATAGATGGTATTTTTATTTAGTTGTAAATCTTTTCTCCTTTGAGAATTGCTTCTCCATTGAGAATAAGTCTGAAGGATCCCCGTTCTTTCTCCCGTGAGAATGAAGTGTGCACTTTAAGGTCTTCAGATCCATGCGTGTTTAGGCTAACTTTCCTTCTGGTCTTCCACTGAGGACTGTAGTAGGTGTGATCTTTGGAATCTAATACTGCCTCTGAGCATAAGTGATTACTTAGAAGTAAATGATCCTGGGGTTTGAAAAAGATGCATGTCTTCCACACATTGTGAACTCACAGAGATCCACCTGCCTCTGCCTCTCCAGGGTTGGGATTAAAGGCGTGTGCTTTTAAGGTCATGTGCAGTTATTGTCCCTCAGGAAATGTCTACCTTGTGTTTTGAGAGAAGGTCTAGACTTATGGCATAGGCCAAGATGGCTGACTCGAGCACTCCAAGGTCCTGTCTCTGCCTTCCTGGTGCTGGCATTATATTCATGTGCCACAGCACTTGACTCTTTCATGGAAATCCTGGGTCTTAGACTCATGTCTGTTCAGCAGATACTTTATCAACAGAACTACCCCCCAGCCCACCATTGTGCATTTTGACACTTTTGTGCTAGCCTATAGGCTCCACAGAGGCAATTGTTTTTCTTCCAAATCTGATTTCTGAGTCTTCCTATTGATTATCACAGCCCTAGCATCACCCCTACTAATATCTGTGCAGCGACTGATTAATCCTGGAAGAACGGTGGTCCTCTGAGAAGTCGTACGTCTTACAGACACGGAGTTCTAATTTTGGGTCAACAAATTAGGGAATTATTCTTCCTGTTGTCTTGGTACTTTGCTATTAACTTTGCAGGGGTTTGGGGCTTACTCTTGGTTTATGGATCTGTCTGTGTTTTCTTTGTATACAGAGGCAGGCTGACTCCCACGGGTGTGCTCCAAGTCTGCCCCTTGCTGTGAGTCTAGCAGACAATGGTCCCTGAGCTTCACATTGCTGCTGTGGTGGGAAGATAGAGCAGGCTGCGTTCTTGCCAGGATTGGAAACTTAGGAGTGGATGGGGGGATTAGCTTGCTGTTGTCTACCAGGGTTCTCTCTGCTTTAGGAAAGCCTGGGCAATCAAAACATACCTGCATACGCCATTGCTATTACTCTGCTCAGCCCCCGTGCCTTCCCAGTCCACAAGATTGATGACAGTTTTCTTTAAAGACATGTGTGGGATCAGGCTAGCCTGTGTGTGGTGATGTCTGTCATTACATCATCATCTTTGTCATCATCATCATCGTCATCATCATGTATCCCCAATAAATAATGAGCGTAAGGCAAGGTGTTGTTAGTACAGGAAGTTCAACCTCTTGTTGCAGGCACTTGCTAGCACAAGGCTCACTTAGAGCAGCGGGGATTTCCACCTCAAGTGCTTAAATAACTTTATCACTTTATTTTCATGGCCAGGCAAGAAATTAGAAGCAGTGAAGTGAGCTTTGCGTATTGGAACCAGAAATGTCTATTGTTGGTGCTCTTGGAGCTCAGAAGCGAAAAGAAACGCTGGGTACTGCAGCGCAGGGCACTGTGGGCCCCTCTCTAGGAAAGAGCTATCAGAGTCAAGGCAAACCCAGGCTTCTACGTCACTTCATTTCTCAAGGCCAGCTGGAAATGTGCTTGCTATGTTGACTATTACTAGCTAGCAAACCTTAAGAATACCAAATGGGCCTTTTAAAACTTAAGTCTTGAGCTGGAGAGATGGCTCAGTGGTTAAGAGCACTGGCTCCTCTTTCAGACAACCCAGGTTTGGTTCCCAGCACCCACATGGCAGCCAACAACCACCTGAAACTCCAATTCCAGGGGCTCTGATACCCTTTTCTGTCTTGTGTGCGCACTGCCTCTACATGGTATATTTGCATATGTGCAGGCAAAAAATTAGAACATACTCAAACAACTTAAACACAAACAAAACCCACATGCCCAGCACCCTTGGGTGGCAGATGGGTGGTTTGCAACCCCAGCTTCGGGGCCTGGAGAGGAAGGAGAAACGAAGAAAGGACGTCACGGGCCACTTTACTCGCTTTGATTTCCTAGATCTCATTCGCTGCTGTGGGTCCTCCACGGAAATGCAGAGCCCAAGACTGAAGGAGTGTGCTGGTGTGGGCACTTGGAGGTGAATCCAGTGGAGAGGCAGGGAGGTAAAGAATGCTTTCTTGTGCAGGGCAGACAGGTTCCATGAAAGAAGAGCTTCCTAAAGCTCTCCCTTCTCTTGTGGACAACGATTCTTGCTTTATTATTGTGAGCCATTCAAAAACATAAAGGTGTGTCCTGGAGCATCGGGAGAACCCTCTCATGCAAGGGCAGCAGAAGCACTCTGTGTCCGAGGGTTCCCTGCGGCCACTGCATTCCAGGACGAATGAAGCCAGTTGCATCTTCGTGACAGAAGCCCTCTCAGTTCTGTCATCGTAGTGCACTGGGACAACAGGGTGCTGTGGGACTTGGACAATACTTTGGAGTGGGTTTGGGTACCCCAAATCAGATGCTGGGGGAGGGGAGGGAGCTGAAGGGGCCCAACGACTTCTGAGATTCTACTAGGAATCAGAGAAACACCTGGAGAGCGGCCCCCTCCAGTGGGTTTTATATTTATTTATTTATTTATTTATTTATTTATTTATTTATTTATTTATTTATTAAAGATTTCTGTCTCTTCCCTGCCACCGCCTCCCATTTCCCTCCCCCTCCCCCAATCAAGTCCCCCTCTCTCGTCAGCCCAAAGAGCAATCAGGGTTCCCTGCCCTGTGGGAAGTCCAAGGAGTTGCTGTCACAGAGGAGAAAAATCATAAGACACAGAAAGGTTAAGACTTTTTCCCAAGGCCCTGTGACTGGGACCTGGTGGAGTATGGAATTATATGTTGGCGGTCAGCCTCCAAAGATTCTTTTCTACCATGGAATGCAATGTAGAAGCATCCGGGCACTGAGTGCACCGTGTACAGACCACCCTGGGCGTGCTCAGAGCAAGCTCATGATTGTCACGGCATCTAGAGACATGGTATTCCAGGCCTAGTCTGGGGCCAGGTCCAGCAGCCCTGGCACCCCCGAGAGCTTTGCAGAATTGCTGTGTTTCAGAGGTTTCCAGGGCCAGCATACCACAATCTTCACCTTTACACGACCCTCGGTATTCAGGACCCCGTTTAGGTCTAGAAGTCAGTCACCTTCTCTTTGTGGGAGACTTCAGTGCCTCAAAGCAAGAGCCCTGGTGTGGGAAAACACAGGGGCTCCCGGGCTCCTGGCCTTGCCATGTTGTATCACCTTCTCACCTTGGTTTCCTCCCCTGCAACCTGGAACTTGTCACCTCGTCAACACTCTCCTATTGTTGGGTGATTAACGGAGAGAATTGTGTGAAGTGCTTAGGAGAAAGCTCGAGAATTAGGCAATGCTAAAAACCCGTGATTTGATTTTGGTCGTTTGCAGTGATGATAAACCCAGGCTGTGGCCCTCAGTTTTCACACTCCAGGCACCTCAAATATTTGGAGGAAGACCGCAGATGTGAGTGTCCAGGATTTGAGGACTGTTGCTGGACCAGCAAATTGCCCACGTTAGTGTGAGAAGTCTCAGGTGTTTCTTTGTTGATGGAGACATGATGATTTTGATCGTCTTTGCTAGGAGCCTGAATAGATTTGGCAGGAGCTCCAGAGAGTTTTGAAGAGCAGTGCGAGCGAGCCAGCCCTGCTCACGTTTCCGGAATGCTGAGTGGTGTCTAGCCACCTCTGCTGACCATTCTGTTCTGGCTGCATCCACAGCAAACTCAGATAAGGGAGATGCTGCTGTTTTTATTCCATAGGGGAGGGAGGTGAACTTGGGCATGAACTTACACAGGAGGGGAAACAATACCTGACCAAACATTTACTGCTCAGAAATGTCAGCACTCTGATTATAACCCAAGGTTTGGGAAATGAAGGCACGGCGTGGGCTGTGCCTGACGTGTTTCTCTGTGGTCCTCAGGTAAAATGCTGGTCATTTATTTAGTTTGTTAGAAAAAAAAAAACAAAAGAACTCCTCTCTCTCTCTCTCTCTCTCTCTCTCTCTCTCTCTCTCTCTCTCCCTCCCTCTCCCTCCCTCCCTCCCTCCCCCCCCTCTCTCACACACACACATACACACACACGATATGAAATTTAGGGCTCAGAGTCCAGAAATTAAGCTTTAATTGACACACATTATTTCCTTATTGACCACGGCTGTCCTTGTGCTATCAAGGTACAGCTGAGTAGTCGTGATGGAGACTGAATGGCTCATAAGGCCTCTGTATAGCACTTACCATCCGACCCCATACAGCAAATGCTTGCTGACCCCTCTTACAGACCTTAGTCATTGGAATTCAGAACACAGCCCCTAACTGCTGTTCTCTATTGCCTCCACATCACTAAACATTTCATTTCTGGGACGAGTTCCTGCCTGCCCCCATTCCAAAGTAATTGTTCAATTATTTAACAACCTCTTTAGGATTTGGAAGGCTGAATTCTAATATTGTGACCCAGTGGCTAGTGGTATAGCCTCCACTAAACATAATGCATGTTGGATCTGTTGGTGTCTGGACCAGAGGTGGTCCACCCTAGAGCTGATTGAGATGATTGGAGATGTTCTCTCACTAGAGAAACTGAGGCAGAGCAGTGCTGAGAGAAACCATGCAAGCTGGACCTCTCGGTCAGTGGATGTTTGCTCTTTAGTAGAATGAAGGGAAGGAATGGGACGAGAGAGACACAGCTTCCCTGGAGCCTTGCTGGCCTGGGCAGAGGACAATAGAAGATTTAGGAATAGCCGTGAGCATCTCCCCAGTTTCCCACAGTATTTTGTTTATTTACCACCTCTTCTTGGGACTTTTGAAGGGTGCCTGCTTTCTTATATGGGCTCCTATGGGAGGAGGAGAGGAACAAGCTCTTTTCCTAAATACCCAGCACTCCCCCAAATAGCACTGTTAGTGGACTTGGGTATAGCTGGCTTTTGTGGACTGTCAGCCCCTAAATCATGACACAGAGGCTTTTATTAATTATGAATGCTGGCCTTAGTTTAGGCTGCTACCACTAGCTCTTATAACTTATTTAAACCCATTTGAAGCATGATTAATAAAATCTCAGAGACAGATATTAGGGTTCAACCTGAAGACCAGAAAAGCAAAGCTGATCCTGCCTCCAGTAAACCTCAGAATGAGACTGAGACTGAGAGCTGTCTCCTCCTGTTTTATAATCCTCTCCAGGGCGTGCACCACTACCACCTGGTTTCTATGGCAAGCTAGTGTGGCTACTGGGATTAAAGGTGTGTGTCATTGCTGCCTGGTCTGTAAGGCTGGCCAGTGTGGCTGTTTTACTTTTCTGAACTTCAGGCAAGCTTTATTTGCTAAAATACGGATGAAATGCCACTACACCCATTTCTTTTCATCTGTTTTGCCTTGGAGTTTTTGCCTTTCTTTCCTTTTGTATGCTCCACTTCCCTGTTTCTTCATGTCCAGCTGACTGGCTGCTGGGTGTCTCCCTCTCTCTGTCCCTTGTTTTCTCTTTGAGCCCAGATTCCTCCTCCTACTTCTTCTCTCTGCTCACCAGCCCCATCTAACTCTCCTCTGCCTAGCTATTGGCCATTTAGCTTTTTATTAGACCAATCAGGTGCCTTAGGCAGGTGAGGTAAAACAGCAACACATCTTCACATAGGTTAAACAAACGCAGCATAAATAAGCCACTCACCTTTACATAGTTAAAATAATATTGCATAATATAAATATAACAAATCTTTACAAAGTAATATTCCACAGTATGGGGACACAGTCTGTTTCCCAAGAAGTCAAGTTCAGCAGCTCATCCTTGAGAAAGTCAATTAAAACAGCCGCATTAATAGTAAAGCAGAGGGAGATTTATACAATGTGGCCACATTGGGAAGAGGAACAAAGCGATCCTGTGGCCTGTCCCCTTCTCCCAGCTTACCTTTGGGGTCCTGAAGTGAGATGAAAGTTTAACTAGACGGCCAGGGATGTGCATGTCTAAGGGTTCCGGTCAAGGTGTGGTCTTGCTCATTGTTGCCTTATCATTGCTTGCACTTGGAGCTCATCCTGAAGGCGGCCTGACAAGTTGTTACAACTGTGTTAGCTCTCCAGCTGGTGCCAGGATCCCCAGTCTTCTCCTTCCCCCCGCAAGAGATTCCTCAGGGAAGTTCCCCTTTCTTGGAATCTATGACTTCATTAGTCTGATAGTTAAATTGGGGGTTACAAGTATCTCTGTAGAATACCCTTGTTTTTGCCAGGACAATTACATGATCACAGAAGAGACCCAAGCACCATTCAACATAAGCTTGTGGGGGACTTCTTATATTTAAGTCACAATGTCGGGCATCATTCTTTGGTTTCTAAAAATTTCTTGATTATATCATGTCTGCTTGTGCGTGTGTCTCTGTGTGTGTGGGACGCTTGGACCACAGTGTGCCTATGGAGGACAGAAAATAGCTTGTGGAGTCGGTTCCTGCCTTTCACCTTTATGTAGATTTCAAGGATCAAACTCTGTTTGTCAGGCTTGCTTAGCAAGCATCCTTACTCACTGCGCTCTCTCTCTCTCTCTCTCTCTCTCTCTCTCTCTCTCTCTCTCTCTCTCTCTCTCTTTCGTGTCTGTGTGTGTGTGTGTCTGTGTGTGTGTGTTCAGTCTTAAAACTTAAATTAGCATGCCTGCTGATGCTCCCAAAACTTGAGCGGAGTTATGCAGGTCAAAGAAATTTACAATCCAGGAGCCACTATTTCATTTCCTGAACCTCACAGCAACTCCGTTCAGCAGATGGGGAATGCTGGCTCAGAGAGACTCATCTGCCCTCTGAAGCCAGTTCCTCCAGGGCTGGCAGCCTTAAGAGAAGGGCGGCATTGTAGGTTATCAGGACTCTTACACTCCCTGTGGAGAGCAAGTGTTTAGTATGCAGATGTTTGGAGATATGTACACTCCTGTTCAGCATCATTGGAGGGGAATGGTTTTTCCACCTGTGTCTCTTCCCACTTGCCTAGGTGTATCTCATGTGCTCAATTATCAAACGCTCCTCATATTCCCCCTGACTGCCTCTCCATAAATGGGCCAGGAACAATTCCCTGTAGTGTCAGTGTTTCTTAAGAAGAGAATGGCTCTGCTAGGCTCAATTAGGCAGAAAGAAGTTAAAAGACAGTTTATGCCCTAAACCGTACGGACCTTGAACACCTCTAATCCATGGAGGCAGACACACTGATGATTGGTTGTCTCTGTCTCTGGTGTGGTTATCAAGGGTCTTGTTCACCTTGTATTTTGAACCAGAGAGCATTAAAAGAGGGCCATGGTCACCGAGTTCCTGCCTTTACCCACATTTTCACCCCCAATTTAGTTAGAGTTGCTCTAAGCGGTCAGAAATCCAGGAAACAGTGGGTTTGAGTCTAGACATTTGATTAATAAAGGTTTCACATTATTAAATGGAACAATAGCTAGAATCCCCTGTTTGCCACACAGCGCCATCTCCTACATGTATAGAAGAAAAGGAATGACGATCCCCCGCCATTCCACCTTCACCCTCCAATGAGTGGGAAAGGAGAAGCTGGCTACTTATTTATTGTGGTAGTTGGGCTCTGTGTTGTAGCATTCCCCTGGCCACATGCTGAAGCTCTCCTGTTCAATCCACTGAAGTGACTCTGCTTTCCTTGGCCATCTAAGATTCAAAGGAGACAGAATAGACTCCCTGAGATAGACAAGTTCTGGGCTAGGGAGCAGGAGAGGCCTTCTTCGGGGAGTGTCTGGTAGAAAGCAGAGAGAAGGAAGGGCCGGGCTGTTGAGCAGATCACAATTGTGAGCTCCGGTTCACTTGTAATGTGTAAAACGGAGATGCAAACACTCTCTTTCAAACAAAGGTTTTGTGTATAGCAAACATGATCGTCTTTATGAGGCGCACAGCTCGGTCCTTGTACTTACCACATGGTGATGGTCATTACCAAGGCACTACACTTCAGAGTTAGACCGCAGAGGAACTTCCAAAGTGGTGGTCTGTCAAGAGCTTAGCAGATAGCTCAGTGTCTCATCTGTGATCTTCCCTTCAGGTGTCACTGCTGAGACCCATCCACTAAACAGGCAGTCTCTCATTTCCCTCCTGGGGGAGGGAAGCCCATTCATACTGTACTCCCGAGAGAGTAGTCGATGATGATCTTGCATCGGTTAGCTTCTGCTGTACAGCAGACCATTCCACAGCCTCTTGGCTTAGAGCAGCCACCATTTTACAAAATGTGATTCTGTCAGCTGGCAATTTGGGCAGGGTTCAGCTGGATTATTGGGTTCCCGTTCATGTGTTTGCAGCCTACTGGAGAATGGGTCTGGTGGTCTTCAACTCATCACTAAGCACAGCCAGTGGTGTCCCTGGAAGTTGAATAGGCTGATGGGAGTGAGCTTTAAGTCCCCCCCCCTAGATTGGTGGAGGCTGACTTCTATGATCGTAACCTCAAGGTTTCCGAAACAACGAGAAGGCTCCAATCTCAGTGTCCAAGTGACGTTTGACTTTCTAGACGTGCCATGTTTACTAATGTCCTATTGGACTACATGTGTCACATGGCAAAGCCCAGAATAAATATGGGGGTTTTCAGGACCAAGGACAGAAGCGGCTCTTACTACAACACTGTACCATGGTCTCCTTTCTTTGTCTTTCAGCAGAAATGCTTTGTATTCAAGCATCTCGAATTTAAATACTTGTGGTACAAGCTTCATTTTTAAAAATCTTTTGTCAGATATGGTATTTTAATATGCCTGGCATCTGGTCGATATTGTTGGAGTCTGTTGCTGACATGTTTTTCTTTCCTTTCATCTTTTATTCCCTTTATTTGTGAAATTATAGTTTGCCACAGGACATGGTTCTTTTTATAGGAGAAACAGCTGTGATGTCATAACTGAGCACACTGCCCCCACATTTGGAAATGTGGTCTACAACCCATTTGTTCATTTCTATTTTGGGCTCTGACTCCATATTGGATCAGGGAAAACATATGAGCTCAAACTGCAGTAGCTGATAAATTAATCTGGAAAACAACGTTACCACCTCCCATTTTCTTTCATATTTCTAGTTCCTGAGCTACAATGGATGTGAGGATGCTAAAGTTTGTTCTTTATTATTTACTGCTGCAGGGATCATTTTGAACGGAGTTGCATGAACCCAGGTGAGAGGCAGAACGATACAGTTCTGGCCTCAGGAACTATTCACAGTTTTCGAAAGAGCAGTGTTCAAACAGGAAATTTCAGTAAAAACAAATAACGATAATATGACCAGTAACTGAAAAGGGAAATAAATAGATTACTCAGAGTCCAGACGTTTTCAGGAATGAGTTCCTCACTGGAGTGTTTAGCTTCTTATTGGATTTGTGTACAATTATACCTTACTCCCCAAACAAAGCAGATTTTCCTTGATAAATGTTTTTGGACAGCAGCAAGATTCAATTCAGTTTATTTCAAGATACAGATTTATTTGGGAAATTAGAAGAAAATAGTTGCCTCCAAGGACCGGGGGGAGTCCTAACTGTCTTCAGCTTCTCTGCTGGTTGGTATTTCACCCAAAAATATCTCAGAGATGGAGGTGCTTCTCACAGGGATGAGAAAAATTGCAGCTGGAGCAAAAATTAATTTGTATTTATAGTGCAGGTACCTACATGAATCCTTAATCTGCTTTTTTTATAATTTTAGGGGAATTTATAGAATCGTTTAGATTGAAAGAAATCTCCAGTGGGTCATCAAGCTCCCTCTCCTTATAATGGCAGTTCTGGTTTTATTACCCTTAAAGCTGTCCTGATAGATGGGTGTCAAAGTCTGGCTCATGTTTCATGCATTTAAAGATGCACATTGCCTACCCTGGGCGTATTTAATGGAGGAGCAGACTTGGAACTGCTTATATGCCCGGGAGACCATTTTCTGAGTTCCTGACACACAGTCTCTTCTGGAACAGATGCCAGACATGTAGCATATTAAGCATTATAGAGAGACCATCAAACCTAGTTTGCTTTTAGCCCCTGACAATTGGGAATGGGGCCTTGGTGTTCTGTCTGTCGTGAGGTGATGAGGGGGGGGGGACTTTACCTCATGGATTTTTATCCTGTGCATCTCCAGAGGTACGCTGCGCCCTTAAAAGGGAGAGTCTGCTTAGAAGACTAATTATGATCGGGAGGCATTTTGGGGTGTCTATCTCGCTCCGGAAGTTTGTGAGACACAGAGGAAAACGAGACGTGGTCCTTGTCCATAGGAAATTTATAGCCCATTTGAGAAGATTCCTGAGGTATATCTGGGAAGAAATGAGGCTGGTGTGTAAGAGCAGGGCGTGGAAACCCAGATCATTACTTTATGGTTCCATTTAGGGAACACTTGTGATTACATCTGTTCACATTATGCCAGATGTTGATGATAGCGAGTGCCTAGTTGTGGGTCAGAGCTACTGCTGGGGCAGCAAAAACAAAGTGTTTGCTGTACACACCAGCCACCCGCACAAGAAGGCTCAGTGTCGAGGAGGCGAAGAGCTGCAGCCCTCCAGGATGGAAAAGGCGTTTGGGCTGGCTTTGGGTATTATGGCGCTCCCTCCAGCTGTTTCCAAAAAACATGCTGTCTTAGTTAGGGTTTCTATTGCTGTGAAGAGACACCACAACCACGGCAGCTCTTACGAAGGGAAACATTTGAGTGTGGTGACTCACAGTTTCAGAGGTTTAGTCCATTGTCGTCATGGTAGGGAGCATGGTGACGGCTGTGCAGGCGGACGTGGTGCTGGGAGTTCTACATCTTGCATAGACAACAGGAGGCGGTCTGTCTCTCTGGGCATGGCTGCACACATATGAGACCTCAAAGCCCACCTCCACAATGACACACTTCCTTCAACCAGGCCACTCCTCCTAATAGAGCCACTCCCTCTGGGGGAACATGGTCTTTCAGAACATTTTCTTTCACCATGCATTGCAGCAGGGTGCCAGAGGAGGAGAGCTTAAACTTAGTGCTGAGTCCTGGTTTTGTCAGAACCAACTTGGGGTCTTCTCCTTACTAGAACTATGCGCTATTAAGAGCGATGCAGTGCCTGTTTTTCATGTAGATTATTAGCTTAAAGTGGGTAATGGAATTTCACGTGTCCAGGACAAAGCCAAAGGTGCTGGGCTGTGAGAGCAAAGGGCTGTGGTGGTCGCAGGACTGGGTGGTGGGCAATGTGGAGGCACACAGGACGGTAACGTCTGCTGGAGGGAGATACAGTTGGAAAGAAATGCAAAGATATTTTTTTCAGGCTGAGGAAAGATGGAGGTACAGTTCTGAGAGGATGTGTACAGATGTTGTGGGGGTGTGTTCTAGTTGGCTATCTTGTGCTGGGATGTACCTCTGGTTGTATGACAGGGAACATATATTGTCTTAGAGACAAGCAATGCTGGTAACCTTGATCTGCAAGACAGCTGTGGACTCCATCATGACAATAACCTCAACTCTTATGGTAACAGCTACCAGTCTGAATGCCTTTGTGTTATATGTGCCCACTCTTGTAATATGTCCTTTTATTATAGCTATTGTGTGAATTACCATTACAATAGTTTCTATTATCAGCTCAGGGCAATAATAAGGAAACTGAGACTCAGAGTGTTTTTGTAACATGCTCAAGGCCACATAACTACTCAGTGACAGAGCTGTGGCTGAGACCCCTGTAGACTGGTGTAAGAAGCTGGCCTTCTTAACCTACATTCTGTAGGATATTACTTAGTCCTGAATGGGACACAGAAAGTTAAGAGGAAGAAAGATTGAAAGGACGCAGGCAGAGATCAAGACCAAGGAGGAAGGAATAGCTATGCAAAAGCTGTCATTTGGCCAAAGCAGCAAAGATGATGCTGAGGGGCTGTCGCTGGGATGCAGAGAAAGAGGATGCTCTTAGGATCTTCAAAGGACCATGCATGGAAAACACTGACAAAGACTGCCAAGGCCATGAGACGAAAGGCAAGGGTGGTTTCCGTTTCCTTCGTGACCTGTGATGACTGTAAAGTTGGAAAAACTGATAAGCTGCCTTGAAAGCCCATTATCCAAACCATAGCCACCCTCTGGCTCCTCTCCCTCCAACTCCTGAATGTTCTTTAAACCCCAGAAAGAGAAACTGAAAAGAAATGAATGAACCAGGAAAGCAAAGCTCGTGGTACACTCAGGACACACACACTAGCACTTGCACACGCACGTGTGCGTACACACATGCATACGCACACTCGTCCCCATTTTTGTTCTAGTATGTGTATGAGTGTTCTGCCTGCATGCACGTCTATGCACCCACTTGTATGCCACAGAGGCCTAAGGAAGGTGTCGGATCCCTGGAACTGCAGTTTCAGGTAGTAGTTGTGAACGGTCATGTAGGTGCTAGGGAATTCTTCCTACCTGGGTCCTCTGGAAGAACAGCCAGGGCTCTGAACCACTGAGCCATCTTTCTGGTCTCCCCACCATTTCGTAATCACAGAAAAGCCAGAAACCCCTTTTGACATATTTAACAATTCTTAATGGTCCCTCTGGTGAGGGATAGACAGCTATGGGGAGCAAATCTTTCCTTACCGCATATTCCAGAGGGTTACAAACCACTGATCCCTGCAAGGCTTTTCTTTTTCTTCTCGTTTTCCTTGAGACAAGGTCTTTAAAATAAAGCATTTACTTTATTTATGTACGGTTCTGTCTGGATATGGGTTTGGGTGTACATGTGAGTGTGGATGCTTGTGGAAGGCAGAAGAAAGTGCTGGATGTTTCAGGTGGTCGTGAGTCACCTCAAGTGTGCTAGGAGCCAAACTCAGGTTCTCTGGAAAAACAGCAGTCACTCTTAACCATCGAACTATCTCTCCAGCTCCTTTGAGACAGGGTCTTGCTCTGTAGCCCTGGCTGGCCTGGAACTCAGACCAGGCTGGCCTCGATCTTCAAACAATCCTTGTGCCTCTGCCTCTCATCTGCTGGGGATACAGGGCTGAGTTACTGTTCTAGTTTCGTTTTGTGGCTGTGATTAAAAAAAAACAACAACAACAACAAAACCAAAACAAAGCAAAAAAACAAATCTCTGACCAAAAGAAACTCGTGGGAGAAAGAGTTTAGTTTGTTTTACACTTCTAAGTGACAGCCCTTCACTTAAAGTCAGCAGGAACTGGAGGCAGGAACCTGGAGGCAGGAACCATGAAGCAACACTGCTTGCTAGCTTACTCACCTCAGATGACTGTAAACTGTGTCCACTTGGCAGCTGAATATCACGCCAACCCGCAGCACGCCGACTGGCTTGGTCTTGTTGTGTGGGTTCATGAGTATAGTAGTCCAGTCACATCTAGAGGGCATTGTTCCTGTCTCCCTCGGCTGGGAACTTAAAGGACTCCCTGGAAAGCAGAGCGGCAAAGGAAACCGGGATGGCCAGGAAGTGACTGTGGGAAACTGTTATTTTCATCATGCCTTGGGAGACTGAAAGGAAGGAGACTGGAGAAGAAAATCGTGGGAAATAAGATGGCTGTCAGGGCTCACACCAAAGTCTAGTGGCTTCCCTGGAAGTCCTAAGGAACTTGCCTGGTTGGTAATAGAGTCGGAGGTGTATTGCGCTCTGTACATGTGAAAAGGGGTGAGAGGATGGAAATTAATTAGGATTTTCAGTTTATAAACAATCCCAGGAACTTTGAGTCAAAAGAAATTAGCAGATATTTAAATCTTCCCCAGCATTGCCACAGTCTGACTCCTGGTCTAGCTACAGGCAAAATATCACAGGATAATTACAAATTATAAATGTGCTTTCAGTCGACAAAGCAATTTTACATAGATTGTCTCACTTGGTGTTTTAACAGCTCTGCGGGGTGGGTGAAGATAGAAATATCCCACATCCGTCCAGCAAGCTCTATTCTGTGAGGCATGTAAAACAGTTCCACCCGTCCCACTCCCGCTCTGTGTTCACAGTTATTGATTCCTAAACGTACATCCAAAACCTTGATCAAACCACCCATTCTATCGCCTATTGTTGGAGATGAAATTCCTTCTTCAGGGTCTTCCTATCCTTGAGTCTGTGGGCTCCTATCCAGGTTGGACCTTGCTGCTGAGCTTTTCTGGCAATGCAGTAGTCATGGGGTAAGACCAGGGAGAGGACCCCTGGACCAGGTGCCCCAAGAAGAGCAGACCCCGTCTTGTGGTTCTTGGTGGCTTGTGACGATGGAGGGTGACAAACACATCCAGCAGCAACACTGGGAGCTACAGAGACTTTGTGTTTCCTATAATGACAACTCTGGGCGGGAGCAGGTGGTGTGCAGTGCCCTCTTTTGAGGCTAGGGCTTCCTATGCAGTATACCCAAGCACACCTAGAGCCTCCCCATTCTGTAGCTCCCTTCTCAAAACATCCTTTGCTCAGATAAACCCACCACCCTTTACTTTAGCAGTCAGGAGGGTAAAGTCCATTGGGGGTTTGCTGGATCTTTCGTGGGATGCTCCTGATTAAACTTTACAAGGCAAAAATCACTGAGGGCAAGGGGAGGGGAAAAGGAGAAGATTCCAAGAAGCCAGCAGCTCATCACTGTTAGACATTGGCCAATGAAGAGAGCCGAGGCAGGGTGTGGCCATAAGATCACTACAGTACTCCTGAAAGCCCAGTTATGGACGAGAGCCGGGTTCAGAAGCTTTGCTTGCCTAGGCTCAGAAGAGAAGGTAGAGAGAAAGGAGGCAGTGGACTTTGGTTCTTTGTTACCATGTACTATACTAGACGTGCAGTTATGAAAGAAAGGCTCCAGGACAGAAACTTAGTGACATAAAAACCACAAACAACCTTTTGTCTTCACATGTACAGATGTGCACACACACACACACACACACACACACGAGGTGGCACTGTGGTGTGTTGCATAGGGCACTGGGGAAGAATTCCTGTGTGGGCTTGAGGAAGGAGAAACAAAATAACAAAGCCAGAAGGCTAGCAGGCTGAGTGGGTGGTAGGTGGGGTGACTGCAGGTCTCAGCGGGCGCAGTGAGCAGAGGAGGGGGGCAGGCGACAGTGTCCAGAGGGGCATGGAGTTCTAAGGAGCACCGCTGAGCTAGCTTTCAGATTAATGACATCGGTGTTCGGCTGGCTATGGATCTTGAGATGTAATAAATTTGTCCAGATAAAAGCAAAACAATAATAAAAATATACACCAGTGCCTCCTGGAGCAGAGTGGCCCCAATCCCTCAAAACTCTGTATCACAATGTCTTTGCTATTTAAGGGTCTGTCAACGAGTGTTGTTTGTGAAATTGATATGTGTCAAATGGCACCTCTTTGGGGGAAGTTTCCATCCCTCTTTGGTATCTAATACACTTAGCGCTCTCTGACTTGTGAATATTTTTCATTCTACCAGGTCTGAGGCAACCTGAATTCCTCCTAGCTCAAAATTGACTTGGGTACATGTAGACATCATATAGCTCTCATTTCCTGGAAACCCATCTTTGGAGCTTCCTGTGAAAACCCCAACATTATACACACAATTGCTTCACTTCTTCATCCCAGGCTCCAGCTTTGGCTGACTGGACAGGACGTCAGATAATAAATCAGATTTGCAGAGCCATTGGTCTTTGCCTGCTGGAGAGGGCCATGTCTCTGTGCTCTAGGCCAGCCTCTGCACCCGGCTGAGGCAGGGTTTCCCAAGGCTAGCCAGTTCTCCTGACTTTTAAGATACCCACTCATGGGAACAGAGAGGGCAGCATAGGAAAGGGAGCTTCCATGACATTTGAAGTTGGGGTGTGCGAGCAGTTGTGTTAAGAGGGAAGGGGGATTTTAAGTAGGGGGCTAGGACATCTCCTTGAGCATTGCTGAGAGATACTTGCTAATCTCTCTTTGCCCATGATAGCTCGGTGATTGGATCTGGTGGGTCTTTATGTATATGGCTTGGTAAGTAACCCCAGGATGGCAGAAATCAGAAATCTCATGAGGGGTGTGTGTGTGTGTGTGTGTGTGTGTGTGTGTGTGCGTGCGTGTACAATCTAATCATCATTCTATGGGCTACAGAAGCCTGAGCACAAAAGATCCCCTCCTCTGTGGCTGTTCTACTTTTTTTTTTTGGATGCTATCTTTTCTTCTTATGGTGTTCTTTTGGAAACAAATCTACTTTGCATTACAGAACTTAATACACAATTTTCCACTTCCCTAAAATTTTATTAAGTGCTTTATGGAACAATTTGCGCAAGGTCTAATTTTCCAAGTTGTCGGCTGGGCGGCATAATGACCTCATACTTTTTCATCTAGTTTCGTGCCATTATTTATATAAAGAGGTGGTGGGTTTGCATTCAGATTAGGCACATGTGAAAACTGGATGGGTTTCTTTATAATTCTAGATGTAAGGCAACATTGTTGCTTGATTTCAGAGCTGCCCAATAAATTCATAGTGTGAGCCATATCTGTGATGTTAAATCTTTCAGTACCCACAATGAGGAAGCATGAAAAGAGTTGGGTGAAACTGATTTTGATAATGTATATTGATTAACTCAATTTATTCAAACTAATACTACTTCAAGACCAAATGAACTTTAAGTTGCCAACATGTTATTTTACATCATTTTCTGGTACCATAGCAACAGAGCAGAAAGTAGGTAGTAGCTGATGTATATTAAGATTTACAGTGAATATCAGTTCAGACTATATACAATTCAAGTGCTAGACAGTCACAAGTGGCCATCCTACTAACTAGCATGGTTCTGTTTTATGGACATTAATTAGGCATTACCTTGGCTGTAAGCTCTTTCTGATTTCCTGAGATTGTTTGATGTAATCTGAATGAGGGTCTTCATAGGATAGGTAGAGAGTTGTTTAGCATGTATCTGAGTCATCCGTCCGTCCGTCCGTCCATCCATCCATCCATCCATCCATCCATCCATCCATCTGTGATGGCTACTGCTACTTGTCAACTCAATAGCATCTAGAATTACATGGAGGATAGGCCTCTGAGTCATGCCAGTGGGGTTATCATATGTCAGCTGAAGTTCCCTCTTCGTAAGTGACTCAGTTTGTGTCCCTTTGACAAAAATTAAGCAGAAAAAGTTGTGACCAGCTCATCCAAGCTCCTGCCATGGTGACATTCCTTCTGTGATGGACTTTAATTGGGAACTTTGAAACATATTGCATGCTTTCTCTCTTAAATTGCTTTTATCAGGGTATTTCATAGCAATAAGAAACTAATATACCATCCATCCATCCATCCATCCATCCACCCACCCACCTATTCATCTACCTACCTACCCATCCATGGATTTATTCATCTATTTACTCTGCCACCCATTCACCCATCCACCCACCCACTATACCATCCATCCATCCATCCATCCATCCATCCATCCATCCATCCACCTATTCATCTACCTACCCACCCATTCATGGATTTATTCATCTATCCACCCTGCCGCACATTCACCCATCCATCTACCCACCATTCCGTCCATCCATCCATCCATCCATCCATCCATCCATTCATCCAACCATCCCTTCCCTTCCCTTTATACATTCACTTATTTAACAAACATCAGGAATGAAGTCTTATGTTTATTGTTTGATACAAAAGGTAAAGAAATGGTCCTTAACTATGACGTGAGCAAATCCTATTGCTGACAGAGGTTTCTGTCCCACCTAGTTTCATAGCCATTCAGTCCCAAAGAAATATAAAGAAGCCTACATTACTTATAAACTGGTTGGCCTTTTAGCTCAGGCTTCTTATTAACTATTACATCTTATATTAACCCTTAATTCTTGTCTGTGTTAGTCATGTAGCTTGGTACCTTTATTAGGGAGGCATTCTCATCTGCTTCCTCTGCATCTGGGTGATGACTGTAGACTGAGCCTTTCCTCTTCTCAGAATTCTTCTATTTTGGTCACCCTGCCTATACTTCCTGTTTGTCTATTGGCCAATCAGTGTTTTATTAAATCAATACAAGTGACAAATCTTTACAGTGTACAAGACTATTGTCTGACAGTATCTCACGGAGGAGAAAAGGGTGTAAGCCAATAACTATAGTATGATAAGGAAACACAGAATGATAGACAGTGTTAGCAACTTATTTTTGAAAATGTTAGGCTGGGTTCCTTCTGGATACAAAACAGAATTTTAAGAAATATCACAAAAGTTTAGAATAACACATAATGAATTTGTATGTAATATTGGAGTTGGAGAAAGTATGTGTGTGTGTATTTTAAGTCAGAATACAATTCAATATAGAAAAAAGTAATACATATACCCTCTATCCATGTCAAATAGTAGATTTAAAAAAGGATTATTTTAAATTATGTGCATGTGTGTGACTGCATGTGGGTGTGTGCATGTGAATGCAGTTGCATTTTGAGGCCACCACATGGGTTCTTTCTGGAGCTAGAGTTCCAAGTACTCATGACTTACTTTTGGGGTATGAAGAACTAACTCAGATCATTTGCCAAACAGTAAGCTCACTTAACATTAAGCCATCTCAGCAGGCACCCTAAAATTTTTTTTACCTAATTTTGTTTTATTGAAACAGGGTCTCATTCTATAGTTCTAGCTGGCCAAGAACTCTCTAAGTAGACCAGGCTGGCCTCAGACTCACAGAGATCTCCCTGTCTCTGTTTCTTGAGTGCTGAGATTAAAGGTATGAGCCCCCAGGGCTGGCCTCAAGTGAAAATTGATAGCATTGTGTCATGTTTGCTTCTGATTTTAAAAGATAGATAGATTTTCAAAATTAAGTGAAGACTTCTTTTACTCCCTTTCAAAACCTCATTTCCCTGCCTTTCCTGCAGACAACGACCATCATGAATTTGATGTGTGATCCTTCCATATATTTTGGAACTTTTACTGCAAATGGATGTACCTACCAGCAATAGATAGAGCTCCTTGATGTATTTTACATTTACATCTGCACGTGGTATTATATGACACACATTATTATTCATTTCTTTTTATACCCTTTCCACATTATATTTCTGCGATCTATGTGGATACACTTCAAGCTGTAGATAATTCCATTGTATATCTCTATGATATCCATCCTTTCAAGTGATGTGGTTTAGTTTAGTACATTTTCTTTTCAGTTTTCGGGATTGTAAAAGTTGTGGGTGGGTATTCCTGGGTAAGTGTCCTTATATGATAAATGAGCTTCTCTCTAGAAGGAGGAAGAGGCCTAAGAAATATAAAAGGGGCAAAAATCACAAAGCAAAGTTGGACTTGCTGCTACAGGCTGGTAATCCCAGCTACTCGCGAGGTTGAGGTGGGAGGATGACAGGCTCAAGGCTTGCTTATGTTATAAAGTAAGCTCCAGGATCAATTGAATGAGGCCCTAGCTCAAAATAGGTAATAATTAAAAAAAAGAATTTGATGTTGTAGCTCAACAATAGACTACCTATCTAGCAAGTGTGCCCTGGGTTCAACTTCCAATAACCCTTCTGCTCCAAACCAAATCTTCCCTTTGTACTTTAAAGGTGTGCAGTCTTGTGTTGTAGGAGGCCACTTGTTTATTTCCAGAGCATCCTGACTAGAAATAATCACACAGAAACTATATTATTTAAATCACTACTTGGCCAATCACTTAAGTGTATTGCTAGTTAGCTCTTATATCTTTGGTTAGCCCATTTCTATTAATCTGTGTATCACCACGTGACTGTGGCTTACTGGCAAGGTTCCAGTGGGCAGCTCGCATCTTTCCCCTCCATAATGTCTCTGACTCCACCTTCTTTCTTCCAACATTCAGTTTAGTTTTCCCACCTAGCTCCATTCTGTTAAGCCACTAGCTGAAAGCAGCTTCTTTATTCATTAATCAATAAAAGTAACACATATACAGTAGGACTTCCCACGTTATTTCCCCTTTTCTGTTTAAATAAAGAGGAAGATTTAAATTTTAACATAGTAAAATTACATATAACAAAGCAGTTATCAAGCAAGAATTATAGTTACAATATTTATATCTACTTTATCTTTTATCATAACTAAGGAAAACTATAACTATCTATTTTTCAACTCCATCAACGAATCTAGAAGGATATAATATTACTTAAGTAAACAGGAAGTGCACTGTAAGCAACTTCCAACACTCTAGAATTGACAGACATCTGGCTTCCTGTACAATCACCCAAAGTTCTTCTGTAACGTTGTGGGCACCCATCTTCAGACTACAGGCCCATTGTATCTGGCAGACTTTTCCATGAAGCAGGAAATTTAAAAGACAGTTCTGCCTATATTGGCAGTTTGTCAGTCACTTTCTTCTGTGTCCTGCAGAATGTCTTGCAGACTTTTCCATGAAGCAGAAACCCTGAAGGACCATCTCACCTTTAGGCAAGTTCAGCAGTCATCTCTCTGTGGGTACTGCACGTCCAGTTCACACAGCATAACATCAAACAGTTCAGGCAAGAGCAGTTTCTTGCCTAAATGGCTAACAAACTCTGTAAGGAGCCTTTCTGATACCTTTCTTCCTCTTGAAGTATTTGGTGCTGCCAGGAGCAAATGTACCTCATTGTAAATGTCATATTCTGAAGATCTCTGAAAGATTTAAAGAACACCTATCTAAATGAAATATATCTCTATATATCTAGAAAATCTAACTAACATGACTACAAACTTGACTATTATAGATGACTATCTATTAACCTGTATCTCTTAATTATACATTACATTTTTTAAATGAGCTGCACAAGCACAATACCTTACTCAAGAGCAGAAATATCTATATCTATATATATATATATAACAAAATTGATCTTACATTTGTATCAATAAACCAAGATCTGTACCATTGCAAAGTATTGATCTCTATAGCAGTCTTAAACACACGACTTAGCCTCAGTGAGTCCCTGTTTTTTCAATTACAAAGAGAAATAGATGTGAGAGGGTCACAGGGATAATTTGTGGAAAGTGGTTTCTCCTGAGCTTCTGACATATGCTCACTAATGCTTGGCTAGTGTCATAATTACTATTTGACATCAGCTTCTCTTTTATTAATCCCCAGGGGATCACTAATATCCTAGGTCAAATTAACTATGGTTCTAGAATTTCCATTGCGTTTCCTCCGTCAGGTGCATCTTAGAGAGAGGGGTTGGAGTTTACTGCCTGGAATAACTCTTGACTCCAGTCTTTAGAGCGGAGGGTGTAGAAGTCGGAAGGTATACTTCTAATTTAGAGACGTTAGACTGGGCCAGAGGAACGAACTTCTTTTAGGACCAAAGATTCCCAGTTTTAGTTAAAGCTATCTCCTGATTGTCTCTCTCTGGAAACCCAACAACACATTTGTAGCCTGGTTTATATCGCTCCTGTACAACTCACTGAGAAACAAGCTTTAGAGAGATTGATTCAGGAGAAAAGGATGAGTGATCCTAGCCAGGGGACCTTGGAAGTGGAATCCCTTGTACTCTCAGAAAGTGATGGAGTATTATGGGTGATGGAATGCCAGGGACCTTTTCTCTTCAGAGATGTCCCTTCTCTGTTTGTTATTATCCAGAACTTGCCTTATCTCAGAATACCCTGGAGTCATTTGTCTTCTCCACCATTAGACTTAAATCACAGAAGGAATATGGTCTCTGGGAACTGGGCTTTTCTCACAGCTCTGGGAAGAGTGATCTTGTTCGGGTCACATCTCCTTATCAATAAGGTGAGACTAGTGAACTGCAGAATCATTAAAAGGGATGGGTATCATTTGTAAAAGGGAAAAGATGGGGCTGGTGTGTAGCAGCTGTTTAATAAATAATAGCCAGTAACTTAGAGGGTAGCTATGGCTGCAAAGATGTTAATACTGGTGTAGCCCTGTGCCTGGGGCAGCACAAGTGTGTGTGTGTGTGTGTGTGTGTGTACGCGTGCGCCTGTGTGTGTGTGTGTAGAAGAGTGCAAATGAATGGAGGAGTTAGTGCATGCTTGAATAAATGGGATGCATCTGCTTTTTAGTCCCCCAAGCCTTACTGAATTTGATGCTATCCACTCCTTTTACATGTGCCTTCCTCTTTTTCTTGTGTCAGAAGTTGGACGATTCTCTTCCCCCATCTAACTCTTCTTTCTCATTCCTTTGCTTGTTTGTTCCTTCCTGTCCTGTTGGCCAGTGGTAACCATTGTCCCGGTCATTTTCTCAAATGCTGCCTTTACTCTCAAAGGTCCCATTCCCTGCTAAGACATCAGGAGGGTGAAAGTCAAGATGATTTCTCTAGACACTTCCACATCCTGGGCTCAGATTCCTTGGTACTTGCACGTTATGAGGATGTCCTATTGATTCTTTCAGTTCGGACGTCCTCTTCTGCTTGGCACTGCCTTCTCCCTGACCTGCTCTGAACATTTATGGGGTGGCAGCTTTTCTAAGCTCCATAGCTTGAGATACAAGAACCACTCTGACTCCTCCATTCTCCCTCTGCTCCAGCCAGTTGCTGACCGCCTCAGTCTGTTTATACGTGCTTGTACATCTGTCTCCAGTCTTTGCTTTGACCTCCCTGTTCTCATTGGGCATTGTCTTCTTTCAGATCCTCTCTGCAATCTAAGAGCACCTGAGACAACCCACTCTGTGTTAGAAGAAAATACTAGACCATCTACATGCTTGTGCATTTTAATCTCAGTCTTTGAAATGCCCTGACTTATATGTTTCATGATATAAATAACTCATCAGAGCAGTATAGAAATAATATATCATGCTATTAATATAAGGATAATTATCACCAAGAAACCTCTATAGCTTCCTACTACAAGAATTAAAGATAGACTCACCTTGTGTCCTTAGAGACACATGTGACCCTCCTCTCTAGTCTAGTAAGCTGCTATAACCCTTCTCGCACACCCACTGGCTCAAGCCACCTTGGACTGTTTCCTGGACTCTCTTAAATCCTCACATTTTCACTCCTGTGCCTTGCTTTGAATTGTTCCCCTTTTTCATGTAGTGGCTGAGAACAAGGAAAATATACATACATTTTCATCCCAATCTTTGCCACTCTGTTTGGAGCCAGTCAGTTCCAAAGCTTGTCTCTGCTGCTCAGGAGTTGCACTTGGAAAGGCACCACCATTCCTAGCTTCGCCCTCCTCATCTGGAACACAATGCCCAGTTGTTGAAATAACACACGCCGAGTGTACACTGTGCCTGGCGTGTCTCTAATGCAGGTTCTGTGTGAGGGGTGGATTGGCTTCTCTTACCTCCCCACCCCCAGTATTCTTTGTCCAGTTTTTCTAAGCCGCGATATTGTTCAGGGAGTTGAGTATGCCATGGCTTACCGTCACGAACAAGCTTCCTGTTAGCCTGTCCCTGCTCACCTGTTTCTACCAGCATCAGTGACCCGTGTGGACAACACTGGTATCGGTCATTCAGTGGAATTATCCCCTCACAGTGCAGCCCGACAGTTCAGTGAAAACACAATGCGAAGCAGCTGAAGGCGAAATTATAATCTTCACACTAGATGGCATGTGCCGTGATGCCAACATAGGTGTCACCAGGAAAATGTTGGAATCACACTCAAAGTCAATGACAAACCAGAATCTGGAAGAGAACCAATTAACCAAGCGTGAGTGCAGATGGAGATAACGCTAAAGATCTAGGAGCTGGAAAGAGATTTGCAAGGAATTAATGAAGCCTTTGAATATTTCTACTGAAAGAAATCTTTTTAAAAACACTCGGCCAGAGTACTTAAATGAAACACGAAAAGCATTAACCATAAAAGAAATTATAGCTAAATCTTACTATACTAAAATTAAGGCCGTCTGTTCCTCCAGGAAATCATAAAGAAAGTTAAGGCACAAAATTTATCTCTCCAGCATGTATAAACAATTACAGATTGAAGGCGTAAGTCACGAACAAGGCCACACCAGTTTGGAGTTATGATTAATAGGGTGTTATTTATTTAAAGGGGAAAACTTACAGATCACCGTCCCAGACAACAGCCATCTGCACAACCAGGAAGGGAGTCTAGTCTCCGGCGGAGCAGGAAGTGAAGAGAGCGAGCAGAGGAAATAGCCGCTTTTTTAAAGGGAGAGAGACCACACCCCAATGGGCTGGTATCACAGCAGCTATTGGTTGGAGGGGTGGAAGGACCTCCCGCAACAACAGATCAGTGGAGAAAGCTACTCTGCAGGAAAAGAGGGATAGCCGCTTCTCAATGGCTTCCTACTGCCTGTCATGGAGGACAGAGTCACCTGCCTGTCCTCAGACACCCACAATCCTCCTGCCTAGTACTGTAAGTAGAAGAAGAAACAAAAATAGGGAATAAGCTTGGAAAAAAAGTTCAACATTGTTTTCTACTTGGGGAAATGAAGTCTACAACCATATTAAGATACTATTTTAGGATAAGAGTGAAAATGTCCATATTAGTTATCTGTAGATTCACTGGAAATTGCTACAAATATCAAATAGCTTTAAATAACACAAATCTCATAAGTTCACAATTCGTTGATTATTATGATGATTAGTAATTGTCTTAATTATTTGTTCCAAGTCATACATTGCTATAGTTACATTATAAATTCTGTTATGAGACAGTTTTAAAATAAATTTTAGTTCAATTTTGCAGGAAAACCAAACTGCATCAAAAATTCTTCTTATTGTTTTTTTTTTTTTTGAGAAAGGATTCCTCTGTGTAGTGGTATAGGAGGTCCTTCTATATTTGTGTTGCTTTCATTGGTTGAATAAAGAAATTGCCTTGGCCTTTTGGTAGGGAAGAGCTTAGGTAGGCATGGAAAAGAGAACTGAATTCTGGGAGGAAGAAGGGCAGGTGGCAAATGCCATGAAGCTCCTGCCTGAGATGCTGGCTAGAATCTTTCCCGGTAAGGCATGACCTTGTGGTGTTACACAGATTGGTAGAAATGGGTTGAATTAAGGTGTAAGAATTGGCCAATAAGAAATTAGAGCTAATAGGCCAGGTAGTGATTTAATTAATTCAATTTCTGTGTGGTTATTTTGGGGGTTAAGCTAGCTGGGCATTGGGACGCAGCCTGCTCATCCTACTACAGTGTAGCCCTGACTGTCCTAGAACTCACACTGTAGACCAGGCTGGCCTCGAACTCAGAGATCTGACTGCCTCTGCCTTCCAAGTGCTGGGAGTAAAGGTGTGTACCACCACTGCCTAGCTCAAAAATTACCTTTTAAGCCTAGGAATAGTGGCACAGACCTGAATCCCAGCTGCTTAGGTAGCTAAGGCAGTTAGATCTGGAGTTTAAGGCCTGCCTGGGCACATTAGAGGGTCAGCTCTCAAAGTAAAAAGAGGACCAAGGTGCCGTTCACTAGCAGGTGCTTGCCTTCAAGTGTCAACATGCCAGTTTACTCTGTGGAGCTAGAACAAACAAACTCACAAGAGCAAAAGGGGGTGTTTCAATCACGTTCTTTCCCCCTTTAGCTGCTGCTTGTCTCTGGGTGCTGAATCCCACCCAGGAGACTGTTTCAGGGCATAACTTCAAATACCTGTTTCATCCCTTTAAAAAAGAATGACGCCCCCCCCCTTCCACTGTGTATCTTACGTGTGTGTGTGTGCATGGGAGGGCAGTGTACCTTTGGAGGCCAGAGAGGGTTTGGATATTCTAGAAATGGATTTACAAATCAGTTGCGAACCATCTTTCTCTGCTGCTGCGGTCCAGATTTGTGTCCTCTGGAAAAGCAAGTGCTCTTAATCACAGGGCCATCTCTACAACCCCCAGGGGAAATCTTTTGAATGGTCAATTAAACTGAATTAAAATACATTCCACATGTTCAAACACACTCCACTTTCTTTCAACTTTTCCCTTGTCCCCCCAGCCATCTTTCCTTCCCAACTTTATATGCTTAAAAGAGCAAAACAAAACAAAACAAAACCATGGCGTCCACTCAGTGTGACCCGTTTATTCATTGGTGTGGGGCCTACTGATGCATGGGCTGGGACCACATCCCTAAGAAGACTGAGTCTTTTTCTCCCAACTGTTATCAATTGTCAGTGGCAACCTGAATGTATAAAATTTTCAGACAAGCAAGAACAACCACAACATGAGATGAGTCTGCCAAAATGTTTCCCCCATGAAAGACAGAACTATTGGGCTTGGGACCAAACTGTTCTCATCTTCCTGGTGACCTGGCCCTCATCCATGAATCCTTTTTGATCCCCCCCGTTTTTATTACTTTGTGTTTGGAACCTGATGGTCTGGCTGTGATTATTGGGACCCAGTAATTTTCTTCTCAATGCCAAGCTTTATAGAAAGAAAATTCCTGAGAGGAGGCACCATGTGAGATATCACCATCAAAAAAACAAGCAAGCAGCAAACAAACAGAAATGTTTTATGAAGATAATGACCTATGGGCACCATTTATGGAGGGTGAGGAGCCTGGATGTCATCAGTTGAACAAGAGCCTCAATAATGCCTAACTTTCCTACATAGCATTTGGGTACATTTTAGAAATTTAATCCACTGGATGGCAATGGACACATTTCAAATGGCCTGACTTCAAAGGGCTTTATCTATTCATTTTTTCTTTTTTACAGCAAAGGTGTTTTCTGGCCCATAAATGTAAATATTCTGATTACTTCTGTTATTATGGTTACTAATATACAAGACATACCTGGTGTCTCTCCTGTGGCTCACCAACTAGATGTTACCTTGGCTGCCAAAACTGTCCATGTCTTTGGGGACCTGGGATATCTTAATCTTTATAATGAGCTGTTTGCTTTTCCTTTACTGGTTGGTAAACTTCAGTTTCAGACTTTTCTACCTCGGTGTGAATCTTGCATAGATAAATACTTACTTGCCTTGGATCTCTCTGGATGTGTTTCCTTAGTGGTTTTAAGAAAAGTTAACACTGCTGTGTTTCAATAGCAAATTTCTCACAGCAATTGCTAAGTGAGGGTTCAAAGGTGACTAGGGCAAACAGCCTCAGCTAACAAAGAGCAACCTGATCTAGGAGATTAACTACCCTGTGCAGAGGTTCACAAACATTTGTTTGTATTTTGTAAATAAAATCCCTTACAAAAAGATCCTTCTTGAAAGTTTGTGTTGGTTTTATCAGAAACATTGTCCTCATTGTTATAAAGGCGGTGAAAGGCAGAACATGCAAACTTCTCAAGTGCCTCAGGACACGGAACCATCCACATCCAAAGCCGAGACCCATGATGTAGTGACTGGTTTTCTGCTTACAGGGAGCGAAGCTACGTAATTCTGTTTCATCCCCAATTCTAGCATCTCGTACCTCCTCCAGGGGGCCTTGCCACTTCATGACATCATAAACAAGATGGGCCCAAGGCTCACTTTTGCTGACCTTTTCCTTATAAAGCCAAGAAACAAGAAAGTCTCGAGACACTAGCCATTATTTTTCCTTTTCTAAAGCCATGCAGAAATGTAATATGTTTACAGAGCTTCTAATTCATTTTCCTACTAATGTTAACAGGCATCCTCAGATACATTTGGCAGTGTTCTGGACTCGCCTTCTTGGCGCGGGGAGGGGGTGTCATGTAATTTGCTTAAAAATTAAATCTAGCTTTGTACCTTATTAAGAATTGTGGATGCATGTGAGGGGTATGGAAAAAGAACTAAAGTCAAGAAAACTACATTTTAAGCCAAGAGGAAGAAAAAAGAAAGAAAGAAAGAAAGGAAGAAAGAAAAGAGTACTTTTTCTTTTAATTCTGGAAAGGAGTCATGTGTGATGAGGATTTCTGTGTTTAAGAACACGGTTAAAGAGTCAACACATTACTTAATCGAGGAAGGCAGCTTGAGACTAACCCTTGCACGTCCATATGGACACAATCAGCGTGCCCATGCACATTCAGCTAGGGTTGTCAGAGCCAGCTAATTCGAATACATTTACAAGTCATATGAATTTCAAAAATGTGTCTGAAACAGGACCGTTAGAAACCTCTAGAAGCATTTAATGAGGAGATCAAGGTTGCACATCAAGTAATTTTCCGAGCTATGCACAAATAGACACCATGGAAAAGTTGACTTCACAATGCCGAGCCTCGTAGCCCCAGAATGCAGGGTGCAAGCGCTGCCCAGTGGAAGATGTTATCTAGAGGTCTAGGGTAGTTCAAGAAGAATTCAGCTGAAGAATCCTGTAAGCTATGGGGTGCATAGAGGCGTCACCATAATTGCAGTCGGCAAGACTTCTGAGCACCCAAAATGAGTGGAACACAAGAGTAGGTGCGAAGGACGGAGAACTCTCTCCCGCTTCTGACCTCAGGCTCACAAAGTTTAAGTGTGGGAGTTAGGACCATAAATGATGCCCGCTAGGGTTCAGGAAGTCAGCATTTCTGTTCTGTATATTCCGTGAAAGAGGCATTTTTAGAAGCAGTGGTTGAAGAATTTTTATTTCTTAATTGACTGTGTTTTCAATCTTCCAGGTAAGCCTAGATTAAAGAGGAGCCACACACATCTGTCCTTGGAGGCATCCACGTGGGTGGGTTTCGCCCTGGTGGGGCAGATCAGTGCGCATCTCTAGCCAAGAGGAAAGCTGCCTGCTTCTTACGTGTCTGCTAGTTCACTGAGGTGGGAGTGGCAGATATCCCTGACTCTTGCCCAGGCAAACGGATGATTCCAGGGTGAGCAGAATCAAGCACTTGCATTTGCCAAGCGCAGACTTGGATGAGAACAGAATAAATTAGTTCCTCTCAGCCGATTATGGCTTCGAGTAGACGAGCCGAGGAAGAAGAGGCACTGAGGTACATGGTGACCGTGAACTACCTTCTGTTTCCAGCCAAAGATGCAAAGGACAGAGAATATAAACAGTGATTATAAAACCGTGGCTGGGGAGGCAACTCAACCTCTTATGCGTCTGAATCATTGCGACTACAGCACTCGCTCTTATTAACACTCACTAATTAGGAGATTTTTAACTTATTGTCAGGTAAATTACAAACACCCCAGGTCTGAAGTGATTGTTTTCTAGAGTTTCCAGTTCGCCAAGTGATGGCAGCATTTTTTGAAGTTAGTAGTATAGTTAAATTCTTTTTCAATTCTTTTCTTTTTCATTGTGTGTATGTAGTGTGTGTTCTTCTGTGTGTATGCATGTTTGAATGTATATGGGAGCACATGTGTGCACAGTGTATGTGGGCATATCTGGACATGAAATGGCTGAAGTGGGAGACCTTCCTAGGTTGCTCTCCACTTTCTTCGTTAAGGCGGGGTCTGTCAGTTGAACCAGAACCCCTTCATGATAGTCTAGCTAGCCGTCTCATTCAGGACTTCCTGGGTCAGCTTTCCCAGGGCTGGAATTACAGATGGGCCACCACATCTGCTCTGGGAACTGCTAAGCCATCTCCCCAGTCTCTCTTATTTCTTAACACTGCGCCTAGCAGATCCAGACAGTCTACTGTGCAGCTGTCCGCTGTAACTTGGTGGAGCCTCTCCCAACCAGAGAGTCTACAGTCATGCCCAGTGACCTCGCCCACAGAGGGGATGGAGTACCAGGGAAGAGAATGTCAGTTTTAGCATGGACACAGTGTAGTTAGTCTCAAGATATGCTCAGTCAAAGAGAAAGCCAGTTTTTTAGTATGAAGAATCTTGCTTTATTCTAGTATGGCTGTTCATAAAATAACTTAAAGACTAAAGCTTGCTGCCAAGTAATGTTGATACACACTATAAAAACCCTGAATAAACAAGAAACAGAAACCTAAAGGTGCAACCATTTGTTGGTGAGGAAATAACGTATTTATGATTTTTCTTATGATGTTTCATTGACATATGGAGCTGCTAACCAAGTGACAAATTAATTGACTAGGTTTAAAGAGAAATGGATGTGGCTTAATGAAGAGGGACAGGCTATGTATTATGAGACAGCTGGTTCTGCTGCTGCTGGCTTATGGAGACAATACACATCGGACAGTTAATGAGTCTCTGTTGCATAAGATAGATTTTCTTTATAATAGAATTGCATGCTTTGTCTCTAAATGGGGTTATTATACACACCATTGCACAATGTTTGAAGAGCTTGGTTGGACCTTGTAGAGGGTTAGGAGAGAAATAAATTGGAAGACAATCGTGCTTAAGACTGTCAATCCATCAAATCCCCCATATTTATCTAAATTACCAGCACGTTCTGCCCAAATACAAATTTGTATGATATACATGGCTGGAATGGTAATGAGGCCCAGGTGTCACTCGGTGTCACCAGTCAGGTTTTCCTCCGTAAGTATAGACCCAAATCCACATACACCGAGAACCGGCAGCCAATGCCTTCCCACCGTCGTTCTCCACGGTCACACTCTTCCCGCTCCCCGGTGTGTCAGCACCAGAGTGGCCTTTGGCCTCGCTTCCACCTACCACAGACACACAGAAGCGTCCACTCAGCATGGGTGATCCAATTCTCAGAACTCAGGGTTTGAATAGTTGGTTTTACTGGAGACTCCTTCACTTCTCTCTACACCTGCAGGCCCCTCTCTGTTTAGTTCAGCTGCTTTTCTTTTCCTTCTTTTAAGATTTATTTTTATACTGTGTGTATGACTGTTTTGCCAGTATGTTTGTAGGTGCCCTGTGTGTATGGCCCATACCAGTAGAGCCCAGAAGGCGTCTCTGGATTCCCTGGGACTGATTGGTTGTAAGCAGTCACGTGAGTGCTGAACCTGGGCCCTCCTCCAGAGGAGCTCTTAACCGCTGAGCCATCTTTCCATCATCTCACGCTCAGCTACTCTTTAGGACAAATCAATTAGGATTCATTCTAGAACTTTAAGAAACAAAACTGGATGTGGCGGGATTAAGCGTCATTCACTCTGCGTCAGAAGGTGGGTACGTAGGCAGGGCGACTCAGACAGTGCAGGAGAGGGGATGGAGGGCTTGAGTCATCTTCTCCCTAACGCCTTTACTCTGTGCTGGCTTTGGACCTGAATTACCTCCAGCTTGATTCTTTTATTGATGTCATTGAATAGTCTTCTGGAATTTTGTAGCTTCGTTTGGTCCCCGTTCCCTGCCCCCACGCAATAGTGTGTCTTTAAGTCCCCTGAATCACAGTGAAGGTGATTCTTGGGTAGCATGGCTATACCCTTGGGGAGGGACTTCAGACATTATTAGTCCCCATTGACTTTGACATTTCCTCCTCTGCAGTGAGGTAACGGCATTTGCTTCCTTCCAGACTTCCTTCTCTGTGCCTTGACTCCCAGCCGGGCACGGGTAATTGAAAAATATTACACATGGGAAATAGTTCATGGTCCTTAGAGTCCGATGGTCTTTTCAGCCGAGACATCATGCTATCCTGAGCCAGATTGCTTCCTCTTCATCATCGTGGGGTTCTTTACTTTTCAGCCCCCCTGTGTGTCTGGAAGAAAGCAGGGTGAGCTGAAAGGAATGAACAAAACAGTTTCAGAGGCCTCTCCGCGTAGGTCTCAGCCTCTCCAAATTGAATCTTGGAGCCTTGTCAGAAGTGTTATTTTTCCAACAGAGAAGGTGTTAAGAGGCTATAGAAAATAAACTCACCTCCTGATGCTGGTCTCTCTGCTTGCTATATCCATTTACGAGAAGACTATACTGGAAGGTGTGACAGGAGGGGTCACATGACAAAGGACAATCACCTCTCTCTAATTCTATTTGTCTGCGTTTTTCTTAATACGGGCTTCAGGGTTTCTTTGTCATTTTCGGATTTTGTTTGTTTGGTATATGTGGATATTGAGACACTTAATTCCGTTCACCTAATTTTGAAGCCGCAAACACTCATCTGTAGATCGAGCTAGGTTTTTTTATAATAGAATTTCTCAAATTTGGCCAGGGGAAAGGAAAAACCTAAACCAAATGGTAACAGTGTCATGGTAATGGATTTTCACTATTTTAAAAATTGATTTCCCATGCTCTGGTAAAAATAGATCACTGGACGGCGATACCGAGGTTAAACAGCTCCAGGTAGAAATCAGTTTCCATTTGACTGGATGTTTCACTTAACTTGAGGACCCTTACCTTCCCTGGTCTTCCCGTTAGCATAACTACCTACAGGAGATTGTGTGCTCAGGGACTAATGGGCACACCTGAGCCTTTCTTTATTAACACGTGTTCCGTTAGCCCCGCTCCATACACGTGTGCGTGCAGAACTGGGGCGCGATACCGAAGCACACTGTGTTCAAGTCTAGCACCTTGAGTTTAGGGATCTGAAAACATCCCCAGCGATTAAACACCAGGCTGCCAGTGAGAGCTCCCTACGGTTTACTGTTTGAAAGAAGCTATGAAAAGCTGGTGCACGTTTTGTCCCTGGGAAATCCTTTCTCCCAGTCCTATGATGAGCCTGCCCTCATTTTCCTGGGCTTTCCATCCATCCCTTAAACCGTCTCTTTCTCTCCCCTCTGCCCACATCCTCATGTTTCTTGAGGTGTCTCTCCCTGTGTGTAATTTTTGATTCCCATATGTCTCTGCAACAGCCTGAGTGAGGGGAGCTGGGGCTGACTTCAGTTTGGCTCAGGTTGTTTGAGGCTGTCTGGTTTCTTCTCGTTATCTCATTTGATGACTCGCACGCCATCTCTCCTGTTTCTAAGGCATCTGCTTTGTGCTGTTTTCAGGGGTTCTGAGCTGTACCCCTTCAGCCTTTTTTCTCACTCTGTTCTGTACCCACCCCCGTATACTTGTTATCTCAGGGAGCTGGGTGCCCTGGTCCAGCTGGTTCTTTGGCTTCTCGATTCTGGGCTGCATTTGCAGCTCCCAGGGTCCAGACTCAGTGTAGCCTCTGGGACATCTCTTTCTCTTCCAGCCTTGCTCTGCTCACTCCATCACCATGAACCTCCCTTCTCCCATGCACAGGCAGAAACCAGAGACTCCAAAGTCACTGGGTTTCTGCCTTCCACACTTGGATCCCTCACCAAAGCCCATGGATTCCACCTGAGTACCTGTCTTTACTTCCACCTGTGTTTCCTCCTAAGGAACGCGAGATTCAGCTTTCCCCGTTTTCCGTCTTCCCTGAGTCCCTGGGGCTATCCCTCCTCCTGTTCTTTTCCCTCTGAAGACAGCAGCAGGCGCGCTCATTCCTGGCTCTTCACTACCAGAAAGATGTGCTTGCCCTTCCCAATAGAGCTTAGCCTCGCCATGATGTGGGCACTTCTCTCTTCCTCCTGACTTGTCCCCTAGACTCACTGTTGTGAGGTAACTCCTTCTGAGACCACATGAACTCTTAGGGCCACATCTCATCCCGCCTTGGGATTTCAGCCTAAAAATAGTCTCTTCTCTCTTTGTAGGAAAAAGTCTCTAGTAGTGTTTAGAGAGGACATTCAAATGATTTTCTTCCCCAAGCCTTTCCCCACCTGCTCTGAGAGCAGTCACTGGACCCCTATGGCACTGCTCTGTGTCCAGATAGAGAGGGTGCTCATCATGTCTTGTTCCTTGTCGCTAGACCCCAAGTGCTGGGCACATTCTAGGTCCGTGACCGGAGCTGGTGTGACAGCTCCAGAGTGAACGTACAACTGCCAAGTAGCTTCGAAGGCTCCGGAACCACGGGCCGTGTGGGGAAAGCCCCTCCCCTTCATTGGACCGGCTCTTTAACTTCCGCTCTCTCTCCCCAGGAGAAAGAGAAGCTGTACGTGGAACTGAAGCACGTCCTGGCCCGGCAGCCTGGCCCCGAGGCTGCGGAGCAGCTGCAGATCTACCGGCACACGCTGCGGGAGAGGACCAAGCAGCTGAAAGTAAGTGGCAGTCCCTGCTTTCGGGTGGCAGGACAGTTGCCTTGAGGGTGCCTCGGGCTGCTCAGTGAGTCCGGCTCTCACCATGCCACAGCTTTTCTCAGAGTTCATTAGACTCTAATCATTCCAGAAGGAGGAGAGCGAGCTCTAAGGAAGGAGCTGAGGAAGGATGGACTCTGTAATGGAGGAAGGGTTTACATGGAAGGTCACAGAACGGCTCAGACAGCTCAGATGGCAGAAAGAACATTAAACACTGTTGCCAAACCAAAGCCCATTACTGCAGCAAAACAGCTTTTTGGTATTCCTTTCCACCCACAGTAAATGTTTGCGAAGCACCCACCGGTCCCCAGAGCTTTGCCTCATGTCCACTTATCACATAAACAGTCATGAAAGGGAGATTAAACTATGGAAAATTTTTGTTGGCATACTTTTCCCTTCCAAGTCCCACAAAAGCTGAGCTCAGAGAGAGACATGGAGAATTTTCTTATTCTGTGGGCCTCTTGAAAGTTTTTTCCAAAAGCTGACCGTCTTCGAACCGTATTTTCAACTTTATCTCCTGAGCAGGCAGTCGCTATTTTTAGAAACCCAGAGAGCTTTTGTGCCCCCCCCCCCCCACATCTGTGGCGGTCTGTGCAGCTCATCTGACATCTGGCACCGACCTGCCCCACAAGGGTGATAATTCGTCCCTTCTACTGGGGATAAAAGAGGTGGCACCCTGTTAGTGTAGGCTTAATATTTTCATAAACAAGACATTATAATATTGCATCCTTTAGTAAAATAGAGAGGTGAAGCCGATCGAATTAGAATATTAATTTTCAGATTATGGTGAGTGTTCATTTCACATGAGTACCCAGAGACATGATTTGAATTTTGCGAAAGGCACATCGTTTTGGTTTCTTTTATTTCCTGAAACAATTGAATGTTTCAAGCAAAATGATTTTTTTTTCTTCTTCTTTTCTCAGGGTGAGTATAAATTAGAAAAGTATATGCCTCCTTTGTCTTCCGTACAGTTGGCTCTGGGTAGTCCTCAAAGGCCCCCACAGGGCGTTATGGTCCAGCAGTCCCTTACCCCAGGAAACCCTCGCCTTCAGCTCAGACTAAAATGCAGCACCTTGCAGCAGAGGGATGGAGGATGTTCTGAGCAAGTCCCACAGAGCAATGCCATTACCTGGAGTCTCAACACAGGGTCTCTGTTTCTAGGAATCAAACCACTGGGACAGGTCCTTCAGTGCAGCCAACATGGCCAAAATCATGTTTACAACAATTAAGAGGAAAGCCTACAGAGGCAGACAAGTGGGAGGATGATCCTCTCACTTTTATGAATACCTTCAAAATGAGTGTGTGCCCCTTAGAACAATTGGTTGCCTTTTTGGCCTGGATTTTGGTAGGGAGCACACCTTAGTACAGCTATGCTTTCTGCCCTGTTTGGGGGAGTCTATCCCTGCCTTAGTGCAGCTCATATCCCTTGGCACTCACTGAACCCAGCCACAGAGAGAAGTGGGGGTCAGGCTTCTTGTTACAGCCTCTCTTTTGTATTAAGATCTTGCATTGTACATTCAGGCCCAAACTCCCTGCTTCTAAGAGCTAAAGTGTCCCACTGCTGAGCTACAGAGTGAGCCTGGGAATAGTCCCGGAGAAGGCAAAGAAAAGGATGACAGACATTTAGCAGAACAATCTCCCTGGCATAGACATAAAATGAAAGCCTGGTCAGTGGTGGAGAATATGCTTTCAGAGGGGCGCCTACCGTAATCCTCAGACTCTCGCTCCTTACCGTAATCTCCAGAATCTCACTCCCTAGTGGGATTTTCTTTTGAATATATTTTAAAGGGCTAAGAGCTAGCCTAGATGGTGTATCTGGGAGTTTTCTGTCTCCACTCATAATATTCTCTGAAACACTTTGTACCGCCCATCTGGATCCATTTGAATGTTGCTGTAGCCCTCCTTGTAAGCACGGCATGCTGTTTCATTTACGTTTGTCATTGGATTATGAGTTATCAGTCCTTGGCCTGATTAATATCCAGGTATGGGCCCTGAGCCTGTACAAGCGTGCTGTTGAACTATTATTAATCCCGGGCAGTGACCTGCACCGTTAGCGCCTGGGATGACTGTTAGCAGGTTACAGCAGATGTTCCAGAAAATGATACTGTCTCCTGTACCTCCTGCGCTAACACGGTTTCACTTGCCACGTTAGGTTCTGTCATCAGAGCTGAATATGTATGAATCCCAGAGCCAGGAGTACAAGTATGAGATCGAGAGACTTGGCAATGAATTGGTGACATTGAAGAAGAAATACCTGGCTCAGAAACGCAAAGAACTCATTCAAAAGTAAGACTCAGTCAAATGCTCTGAACGTGTTATGCCTGCTGTCTGATTATTTAAGAAAATATTTGAGGAAGCAGGGAGTGGTGCCGCCTGGCTTTAATCTTAGCATTTAGGAGGCAAGAGGTAGGCTGATTTCTGGGAGTCCAAGGCCAGGCTAGACTCACAAAGAGAGTTCCAGGCCAGCCAGGGCTGCACAGTGAGACCCCGTGTCAAAAGAAAAAAAAAATGTTTGATGAATTTCTCAGAGCTGCCCATCTCAATAGGGTAAACTGAGTCATGGGACAGACAACCAAAGTTCATAACACAACGAAACTGATGTCTTACCTGACATTGATCTCTCTTTTCTTAGGAATCTAATAGAGATACACCAACCCCTGCTCACTGATGGATTGAACACGGGGCAGGTGGAAGAGGGGGTACCGCTTACCCTGTCACACAGTATCCTCATGTTTTGCCAACAACCAGGCAATAGCTGCAGATGAGACTCAGTAACCAGCCTTCTCTAGGCTGAAGCTTCTTCAGAGTTAAATCCATAAGCACTTTTGCGAAGGGGGCTGGGCTCTGTGAGGCTGCTGTCTCTCATAACGCAGGCACACTGCTGTGATTGGGAACACATGCTATGTTTTAGACACGACTGTCTCCATCATCCATGCTGGCAATTTACTAGAGAGAGTATCTGTGGTGGGGTGCTGGTCTCAGCTTCTCTTCCACAAATGCTGAGCTTGACATTTTGGGTTCTGGGTGCCCGAATGCTGGGAAGCAAACGTCCCCTTTGCTTTGTTATTGTCATCTCCCACTGCCCAGGGAGCAGGGCAGGAGCCCAGTTGGGTCGGGAAGTTTGAAACTTGGTCTGTTTGTGTGGCCTTGCCAAAACTAATCCAGCTAATTCCACAATGACTCCCATTACGGGTTGAAAGTCATACTTGGTATTTCATCTGCACGGACATCTCGGGGACAGGCTGAAATATGGTTTGAGTGCATCTGCCTACGATCCGCTAGCAGCAAACAGCATATAAAGTAACTGGATGCAAATTCATTTGCCAGTAAAAATCTGCCCTTCTTGTAAATCAGAATATTCCCCTGGTCCACATTTAGATGCCAGCTTCTCAGTGGAGTGAAATACCACCATGATTTAAAGAAGTCAGTCTTCCGTGTGGGTCTTGTGACTATCTGACTCTGTGGGGGAGACTGATCCAACATGCAGGTTCCCTAGCCCCATTTCCCGGAATCTGGATCAGTCTCAGAAATCTGCGACTTAAAGCTTGCGGGGTGGTTTTCAGTCACATTGAAGTTTCAGAACCAGAGAAAGAGAGAGAGAAAGAGAAAGAGAAAGAGAGAAGAGAAGAGGAAAGAGAGGGATGGAGCACAAGAGAGAAACCATTGAGGTAAAGGAGTTTAGAAGTGGAAACACTAGGGTTAAACTAGGTCTCACGGTGAGCAAGCAGATATGTCCACACCACCTCTGGTATCTTGAGGCTGTGCTGCTGAAATGTCAGCAGGGATGGCTCCTTGTGAGCGAGGTGTTGAGCTCTGAGATCATCTAGTCTTTTGAGCTCACACTCTGACAACAAGAGAGTCTTGAAATCCTTTCCTTCCCTCCCATTCATCCGTCCTCTGCTTTTTTAAACAAAGAAAAAAAGTCCCTGGAGTCATTTCGGATTGACCTGCAGAATATTTTAATTTGCAGTCTGCATGCATGCTCTCCTCATTTTGTAGAGATAAGTAAAACACAATGCTTAGTTTCAAAGATAAAAGTCTGACCAATTCTCCTTTCTGTGACAGGAGAATCATCCCATTTGTCTCTGAGGGTGCACACACTCCACTTGAGACTGGTGGTATAGTTTACACAGTTCCAAACAGTTAGCTTGGCTGAAGGGCTCATCATCTTTCTAGAACCAACTGACTTCTTGCTGTAGCTCATGGCTTGACCAAATCTCTTTAAAAACCAATTTTAAAGTCATATTTATTTATTTATTTGTTTGTTTATTGTGTGTATGCATGTGTAGAGGTTTGGGTGTGGTGTGAATGTGACCATGGTGTTGGTAAGGAGGTCAGAGGATAACTTCTGTGAGTCAGTTCTTTCCTTCTGTCATGCAAGTCTAGGGGTCACCTTCAGGTCACCAGGCATGGCAGCAAGCCCCTTCACACAGAGCCATCTCTCTGGCCCCTAACCTCATGTTCTGTGGCCTTCCTGGCCACTCCATAGTTCACTGCAATACGGCAGGATGAGCTGCTCCCTCTTGGCTTAGCCCGTCTCAGTGGCTGCTGCAGCCATATAGAATTAATAACTCTTTGATTTAAATTTAAGTCAATGAAAATTGTGAGCATTTGTGGATTGCGTTGGGTGGGCTACTCAGTCTAGGGGTTAGTAACCCACCCGCAATCAAGTTATTCCAGGGTCTCGGAGGGGCGCTACCTGGAAGGGAGTGAGCTAAGACAGAAGAACGAGGCCAAGCAACTTTGTCAAGGCCTCAGTTTATTAGGGACGGGTTACAGTTTATATATGGTAAGGGATGAGGGGCAGGGTACGGGATCTCGCAGGCCGCGTGGTTCCGGTCACGTAGC
>NW_026067893.1:11537544-11867890 GCF_014885135.2 Alexandromys fortis | reverse complement strand
CGTGGTTCCGGTCACGTAGCTCGGTTACATTCAGACAGACAGGCCAGAAGTCACAAGTGGCCACACCTGGTTCCCTGGATAGCTGGAATGTGAGGCGGGTTCCGCTAAGATTAGCAGTTAATTGGGTGAGGGGCAGGTTTTGTCAATAGAACATAACTATGGGTGTGAGGTTCTCTGCAGACTCCCTAGAGTGATGGTTCCTGTAATGATTGTTAGTGGGGAAATGGCTCCTGACAAGCATTGGTTGCGCTAGCTGCATTTAGAGTGTTGGGTACCCACACACAGCGGCCAGCTGCAGAACCGGTCCCTTTACTGTAGAGGTGTCCGTTGGTCAGTGTGGCTCCTCTTCAGGTTATGCCTTCACCTGTGCTTTGCTTCCTCCCGTGCCGCCTTCTGACCTAGGTTTGGCATCACTGGAGTTTCCTTCCAGTTGAGGCACCCATAAGCCAGTAGACAGAAGGGTTCATAGGAGCACAGCGAAAAAGATGAAGGTGCTGAAGAAAATATGCACAGGCAAGAACAAAAGTGCTGAGATGGTTTAGACTGGAAGGAAGAAGGCTGCGGGGAGTCATTATAATGGTCTATAAATACATTAAACAGATAATGTAGAGGAGGCAGTATTCCCATTAGTCAGCTTAGACCAAGCCAGAAGCATTAAGCGTAAGTTCCTTCAGAAAGGAAAATTCAGGTTATTTAAGGCAAGGGAGTGCAGGGAAGAGGGAGGGAGGGCTGCTTGCATCCAACACAGAGCAGGGTGAGACAAGTTGCCAAAGGACGGGAAGGCATCCGCTCTGCTGGACCCACTCAAAGCTAGGGCTTATGTCCTATTTGTGGAGGATGGCTTTTCACAGTAATGAAATCAATTCTACTAAGAGCAGCTGAGTTGATTAACCAGCGCTCTACAGGTTCTTTCCAAATGGAATAATTCAGAGCTTTCCCTGTGGATGGATGTACACACACACACACACACACACACACACACCCTTTAGAAAATAACAACTCATACCATTTTTGCCTTTTGGATTCTTTCATTTTCCTCACACACTTGTCATCAGCCGCTGATTCCACCCATGTCCCCCCACCGGATTCCTCCAGTGTCCACTTCTTATGCTTGTCTGTAGTTTGCAAATCAGATTCTTTCCCCAAAGTCAGAATTCATTCCTCTGAGCTCAGTCATGTGTATTCAGCAGATCTGTTTGATTCTGGTCTTAGAAGTTTGTTAATTTTTGTGCTTTATAATTCAAAATAGGGAACTCGTGTAAGTATGCTGTCTCTGCAGGAAAGGTGTGTGTGTGTGTGTGTGTGTGTGTGTGTGTGTGCGTGCATTTGTGCATGTATGTATATGTATGTGTGTATGTGCATATGTGTGTGCGTAAAAGGGACCCATATGAAAAATACATTGTTAGATTTGTTTTAAGTAAAATTTCTTTTATCTATTACCCAAAATACCATCCTCTTTATTTTTTTTTCTATTTCTCCAGTCCTTCTTGTATCTTAAACTATTTCTAGCAATTTCTGCCGTGTGCTTGGAGTTATAGGAGAGTTCTTATTTTACAGATGTCCAAGTTTGATAAAGAGACTTTACATGCAGTAAATATTTCTAACTTTCCACAGGAATTTGGAAATATCCCAGGTGATAAATGACTAATTAGTCATTATATCTGAACCAGAAAGAAGGCTTTTCTGACCGATCTTTGGAACTAAACAAGTATTTTTAAAACAGGAAGATCATTACAAGTCAGAAGGCATCAAAGCCACAGCGTTTGAGCTGTAATGAGGTCCTCCGTTCATATTTGGACCACCAGTAGTGGCACACAATGTCATATCTAATTGTTGCCCCATAAGTCTGCGTGTTGTCGGAAAACACCTAATTAGATTCCCACAACCACCTCGTCTCTAGCCAGAAGCTTTAATCCACTGCTTTCAGTGGCTAGCATTCCCTAGGAACTTACAGAGCGTGAAACTTAGAGGAAAAACAGGATGGTGGGGAAGCTAATCATCTCTTTTTTCTTACAGAAACAAAGACAGAATACCCATGAACAACATCTTCTCAGGGTCCAAGCAGTCTGGCCCTCGCTTTACTGGGGGTGGATTTCCCCTCAACCACTCATCCAAGGTGAAGTTGTAACTGGAAGTTGCTGGTTGGATCAAACTCAACAGCTCAGGAAATTTACTCTGGAGCCTTGTGGCAGAATTGCCCTCTAAATCCCTCAGATCATAGATTTCTAGAAAAGCTGGCGGCCAGCTTTCCAGAATGGGATGAGGTGAACAACTATCAATGTTTCGTTTATAAGAGCAATGACGTCGTACCCGAAGCACATGGACATTAACAGACTGTAATTGGAGCTCTTTAACTAGGCTGGCCCTTGGCATAGAGCTGATCTCTTGTTACAATCCCACTGACTGACTTAAGATGCACCAGGTTTAGAAATTCGGGCTGGGTGAAGCTTTGGGTATTAACTTCTCTATCATAGATATTTGAGCACTTGAAGATTTTTGTATGTAAAAATATTTTATATGGAAAAATGCAGCGCATGTCCTCCCGTCTTATTAGTGAAAATCTGTTTTAATTATTCCTCATTAACAAGTCATGGGATGAAAGCAGGACACGCTAGTGGGATTTCAACGGAGTATGTTAAGAGTGGTTTCCATTTCAGGCCTGGGGTAGGGAAATCCAGTCTGAAGAGAAATGCCAATAAATAACTTCATCATAAAAAAAAACTTTGTAGAGACATTGATCTTTGCTTTGGTAGAGCCTGTCATTAAAGTTTAAAATGACTGAGAGAAATGTTTAACGTAAGGATTTGAGTCAGAGGACCCAAGACTGAAAATGGAAGGATTCGCTGCTGTACTTCGGAGGCCTTGTGCTTGAAGGTGGAGTTGTTTAGCACCAGGATCTGTTTGGCTCTCAGGCTGCCACATAGCACTTTGAGCCACAGAATCCTGATGTGGGATGCCCCTTTGTGTGCAGTAAATATGTTTTGTTACCATTGGTTAATAAAGAAGCTGATTTTGGCATAATAGAGTCAAGCGGGAAATCTAAGCAAAGATAAAGGGAAAAAGAAGGCAGAGTTAGAGAGATGCCAGCAGCCACTGGGGAAGCAAGATGTGATGCAAGAAACCATGAGTCTTGTGGTAAAATATAATATAATAGAAAGGGTTAATTTAAGATGTTAGAGCTAGCTAATAATAAGCCTGAGCTAATAGGCCAAACAGTTTGCAATTAATATTAGGCTTCAGAATGGTTATTTGGGAACTGGCGGGCGGGAGAAAATCCTCTAGTTACAGATTTCACTGTGTTTTCTTTTTTGTTGAAGACCCAATTATGTGAGCATCATTCACAGTTACTTTATTCAATGTTCACTCAGTAATACCTTGGCCATCTCTCTTACAATAACTTCATTTCTGTATTTTTTTTTTAAAATTACCAAAGAGCAAGTATCTCAGGAATGAACAAGAGCACCGTTGTGGGACATTTGTGTACTCTGTGAAGATGAGTTGCTGTGATTGGTGTAATAAAGAGGTGAATAGCCAATACCTAGGCAGGAGAGGACAGGCGGGACTTCCAGAAGAGAGAGAAAGGAAGTCAGAGGGATTAATCTAGGTGCAGGAGATGCCAACAGGATGTGGAACAAGTTAGACGTACAGGAGAGAGGAAAGGTAATCCAGCCGTGTGATGGAATGCAGACTAGTAGAAACAGGTTAATTAAGTTATAAGAGCTAGTTAGAGAAAGCCTAAACTAAGGCTACACTTTCATAATTAATAATAAGTCTCTCTGTCATTATTTTTGGGCTGGCAGTCCTGACAAGAAAGCTTACTACATAATATAAGTGAAACATTTGAATGTTCCATCTGTGTTCATGGCCATGATTCCCAAGGTCAGCATCATCATCCAAGATGCTTGATCAGATGGTACCAGAAGGTGGGACTGAATTGAGTCCACTGAGGCTGGGGCTATCGCTTAGGTGAGGCTCCCCAGAAGCTGACCAATGACAGAGGAGTCCATGAGAGTGTTTTACTACGTGGTGATTCCACAAAAGCAGGAAAGAGGATGCGGAAGTGAAATAGCAGGCCATGGAAGGCATGCAAAGTCAATCTCTGTTTGCAGCAGAACATAGAATACACTCTCGTCAGTGCTCAGAGTTTTACCATGAGGGATGATAGGGCTTGGATGACTATAGCCTCACACTGTTAGCCACCAGCCAAGGGCTGTTCTGCAGGGACTCTTCTGGTTCTCCCTGCCTGTAGGCAATGCAGGCCCTTGCTGCTCCCTGGCAGGCCTTGGACAAAGGGATAGCAGGTATTGACTGCTGAAGTGGAAAAGGTTAAGAGGTCAAGGGGACATGGGATAGCTTGTGTCATCCCATGCTGCTCTCTGATTTGGACCAGAGTAAGACGGTCGGTCACAGGTAGAAAGAAACCTTAGTGTCCATGGAGATATTGTGAGGTGTTCTCCTAAGCCCTTTGAGCACTGTACATGGGTGGAGAAAACGGGGATGTTTCCTAGAGAAGTTACCAAGAACATTTTAAATCCAGAAGATCACAATGGGAGCCAGATATGGGTGATGCATGCAATGGCAGAGACAGAGGATTGGGAATTCAGGCCAATCTTGATTACAAGGCCAGTCAGATTTAAGCCTGTGCTACAGAAGACCTTGTTTCAAAACAAATGAATGTACAAATCAGTAGAGTTAGGTAAGGTGGTGCATGCCTGTAAGTCCTGCACTTGGGAGGCAGAGAGAGGGTGATCACAAATTCTATCTTCGTGTGGACAAGGATAAGGGTGGTTATATCTCAGTGGTAGAACCCTTTCTTGGGTGTACAGTGTTCTATATTTAATGCTAAGCACTAAAAAAAAAACACAGTGGAACCATTTCCATTTCTAAAAAGTCACCAACGATATTTTCCCTCAGAGCAATACATTGTGTAGATAAAGCTAACCCTTACTGTTTCCCATCTGTGCAGAGACGTTTTCTGAACTATAACTAAGGGCAAGTTCATTCTGAGCTGTTGAGAGGGCTCTCTAGAAGAGGCTCACCTCTGATTCTTGATCGATCCCAGGATGGCAAAGATCCTGAAGCCATCTTCTGGGTTCGCAGCCTGACTCGTAACAGTGAGTTGTTCTGAAGTGTGGATGAATTCCATCACATAAGCTTAGAGTACTGCCGGGCATAGAGTGTGCAATGTGTACGTGTATGTTTGTGCACATGTATAGTGGATACACAGAAGAGAGAACTAATATGTCTGGGGAAGAAAAGCAGCTACATAATTCTTACAAACTCTAAAGGTGATTCTACAATGCTCATACAGGGTGGATGACATTCAAACGTCTGGATGAAGCTTGATTTGGTAATTAGTTTATAATTACCACACTGTGTAAAATGCCACATTGTGTGCTTTATGAAATTTATATGCACTATTATTAAAATCTTGGGGAAAAGAAAATCTTATATAAAATAGTAATGTATCATAATAAATTTACAAACAAAAGTAAAAAAAACACCAATTTGAAGATAAGCTGCAAACAGAGTTTGACTTTGCATACTTTTTACCATCAAAAATTGGAATTTTCTGTTGTCATTCAGTCACCATAGAAAAAGACCTAGTGACCTCTGCTGTCCTCTCTTTCCTGGGCGATCGCCTGCACCACCAAAAGGGAGCCTATGTCCAGGACAGAAGAGGCTCTGGGAGCTCCATGAGGCTCCACTACATGATGTGTGTTATGTCCCAGTGGAAGAGTGCGTAAGGCTGGAAATAGCAAAGGCTCAGTACTGGAAGCAATAGCCATTTAGGTGCACGTATTTCCACCGTAGCCACGGCACATAAATGGATCGTTAAAGACACTGCCCTTTGCAAAGCACTAACAATAACTGTGAGCTCACAGTGGGCTTGGTGCCTTTAAGAACCACAAATCTGCTCTGCATTGTGAAGCAGCAGAAGGGAAAGGTATAGCTTCGTAGTTTCACCCCAGGGTTTTCTGAGTTGGAGAGAGGAGTCCACTGACTTCCAGCTGGGAAGCTGGGGACAAGTGATGGCTGGCTTCTCTGTTAATTGGGAGACGTGATGACGGAGACGCCCTGGCCATCATTTGCTGATCACCACCTCTCAGCAGCTTCTCCTATAGCTGCATTTTTATCGTGCTTACTTCTGAAGAATGGCTCAGAGCACAGGTTTGCTGCTGTGTTATGTTGTAGAGGGCGTTAGCTGTGTGTTGTAGGAAAAGATGGCGGCAATTTCGTTAATCATGGTGGTAATTCTGCTGGAAAAATTTACCCAGGGTGGATAACTCTCATTTGATTTCCTGACCAGCTCAGAATTTGAAGTTTGGCCTAGACCAAGATCCCCATAGGACAATTCTGCACGGTGAATTTTGCGTAGGGCGGTATTACGAAAGCAGGGCGGTTTGAAACACAGGATACTATGTCTTCATTAAATGTAGCCAATTCCACGGCCACCTAGCTGCTATTAGAGCAAAGGGAGGGTGTTTTTAAATATTAAAATTGTAAAATAACTTAATATATATCTCATCATTCTCTTTGAAGTAGATGGAAAATATTTTTATAGCATTATCCATTTTTAACTCCTAATTCAATGCTGTTTTAGTATACCATTCCTCATATCTATTATTTAAAGGTTCCATTAGGGCTTTGAGATCCGCTAGAATTTTATAACAGTAGGAAATGTCGTAGCAACAGGGTACCATTCTTCTTTTTTATAATTAAAAATAGATTTTCCCTCTTCTTTTAAAGTGCTCTGCTGTAACAGAAAGTTAGGAAGTGAGGATAAACAAAAAGGAGAAAAAAAAGTTAGCAATAATCCCTGCCCCCCACCTCTGTCACCTAGGACTGTAGCGATTGCTCATGTCTACCATTTGTCCTGACTCACTGAGGGCTCAAGCTACCAAATCGGTAAGTGTTTTGAACACTGCCTTTGGAATATTACTGTCACACACTCTTAAATGTATCTTTCTGCATTTAAAAATTATTTGATTTTATGAGTGTTTTGAGTACATTAATGTTTGTGGGACACTTATACACTTGGTACCCACAGAGGCCAGAGGAAGGATTTCCTCAAAACTGTAGGTTATTTTTATCTTTTCTACAGTACCATATGAGAGAAGTCCACACAACATGTTCTTTTGGACTTAGGTCTTTAAAATACCGTGCAGTAATTTTGAGATCAACCATGTGCTCTTATATGCATGTATACATCAATCATTTATTTTTAATGCATAGTAATATTCTACTATATAGAAGTAATGCAATTTGCTTGAGTAGTTGATGGGAGAGCAAGTTGCTTCTAAATTGTAGCTCCTGTGAATAAAGTTGCTGCAAAGACTTATGCATGAGTCATTATGTGGATAGACATCATTTCTCTTGGGAGAAGCAGTAAGGGCTGGAAATGCTGGATCTGCACGAAAGTGTGTATTTTACTTGATGAGACACTGTCAAAATGTTCTCTGGATTGCATCAACTTACCATCCTAAAAACAATGTCTGTGGACTCGTCTTTGTCAATGTTGTGCACCGTCAGTGTTTTTTAAGCCATTCTCTTCTATAAACAGTGATGTCTCCATGTGGTTTATTTCCTGATGACTAATAGCATTAAACATCTGTTATTGTCATTTTGGTCATCCATACATCTTAGTTTGTGAAATGCCTTTAAACCTTAAGTCCATTTTGATCTTCTTACAAGGTTGTGAAAGTTCCTCAGGAAAGCTGATGCATGAGCTTTGTCAAGTGTGTGTGTAACACTTACTTTGTTTGTGGTTCACCATTTCCTTTTCTCAACATTGCATTCTGAGGACCAGAACATTTCCATTTTAATAAGGCCCGATGAATCTTTATTTTTCTTGTTTTGCTTTTACTTCCGTTGTCTTGACTTACGCCATGTCTGCATACTCCACGACGGTAATGAATTTCTCTTGTCTGAATATTGCTTGAAGTTGTTTTAATTTTGTCTTTTATATTTATATTTATGGATTAGAGTTAATTTATGTATGGTATAAGGTTTTAGAACAGAGGTTCATTTTAAAACCTCTTTAATTTTAAAAAAATAAAATACAAATTCTTATTGGTGGTGGTCACTCAGTTGTATAAAAGATCTTAAAAGAATCCTTTGTCCTAGCTGAGATCTTGTCCCCTGTGGTCAGCTTCTCCCCCTTTCTTTCTTGCGCCCCTCTTCTCACAGCACCTGTTAAACCGAAAGTCCACTCTCTACTTCCTAGAGTTCAAACTTTTATGCCTTACGTGTAAGAGTGATTACTTAGCACTTGTCTTTCTGTGTCCAGCTTACAGCAGTTAGTGGGACATTCCCAGTTTCCTCTATGTGGTTACAGATGTGAGAATTATCTCCTTTTAAAGACTTAAGAGTCTCCTGCATATATGCCCTCTTATTCCTGCCATTCACGTGTTTGTCAAGGTAGACTTCTGTTGACTGATTGGAAATGGTACTTCAGTGAACATGGGACTCTCCTCTTTCCTCCTCTCTTAGTTTCCTTCCCCTCCCCTTTCCTCTTCCCTGTATCCTCACTCTTTCTAAGTTCTCCCTTTGTACCCAGGCTGGCCTCAACTTCACGTCTTCCGGTCACCAAGTGCTGTGTTTACAGACATGTGCCACCGTGTGCCTAGATTAGATGATTCCTGGTTCTGACTTTGTACCGTCCACTTACAGCTATTTGATGTAAGTCAAGTCACCTGACTTTCGCAGCCTTTGGATTCTAGCTTGCAAGGTGAGTGCCATGACTGTACCTGGTGCTCACCTCGTGAGTGTGAGGGCTGTGGAAGGCTCTCTAGGACATACGCACAGTGCCCCGGATGCACTAAATGTTCAAGAAACTGCAGCTTTGTTAATATCAAAAAACCATCTTGCTTAGAACTGGTGGTTTTGAAAATATGAGAAATCATTTTGAGTGGTCAGGCCAGTGGGTACCAAGCATCGTAGAAACCACTTCATTGCCATCAGGATAGATGCGTGGTCAGGAATGGACCACTGGGTTATGAGGCTCCAGGTGTCCACTGGGTTATGAGGCTTTCTATTACGCTCCTTAACTAGACATTCAAAGGTTGAATGGCTATTAAAGTATATTGTGTCAGCGCTCTCTCTCTCTCTCTCTCTCTCTCTCTCTCTCTCTCTCTCTCTCTCTCTCTCTCTCTCTCATTAGCGATTAGTCTTTTTTACACTTCATTTGAGACAGAATGCCAGGAACTCTTTCTTCTGGTTCCAAAATAACACAGTCCGCCTTTCCAGCTTAAACAGAGGCAGCTGCTTCCTCCTCCCTGCTGCGATGATGCCAGGGAATTTAATAAAAGTGACAGTATGCAGTACTACCACACCAGCGAGGCTTTAACATGGGGATGACCAGGCACACCCAGCGTCTGTGAGAGGGGGTTTCAAAGTCTCAAACCTATCTGCATTTGGAAGTTACCTGGGCATTTTCTTAATTAGTGACTGATTGGGGAGGGCTGATTGGGCTGCTGCTACTGGGTTCTATAAGAAAGCAGGCTGAGCAAGCCAAGGAACGCAAGCCAGTAAGCAGCACCCCTCCATGGCCTCTTGTATCAGCTCCTGCCTCCAGGTTCCTGCCCTGTTTGAGTGCCTGTCCTCACTTCCTTCTGCGATGGACTCCTATGTAGAAGTGTAAGCCAAACAAACCATTTCCTCTTCAGCTTGATTTTGGTCTTGGTGTGTCACTGCAGCAACAGAAACCCTAAGACACTGTCTTTCTCATGAGTTGGTTGGAGTTATTGTTTGGTGGCTTTGTTTTGTTTTGTTTTGTTTTGATAACCACAGAATCAAAGTGTTCTTCTAAGGCGATCATTTCAGCGGTACTTGACAGCCATATAACTTCACTGGTGACATTCACCTTTATCAGTAGACTAAGGTAGTAATTTTTAGGTCTCTTCACTATTTAAAGAAGATTGTTTGCTCCTTTTTTGGTTTAGTCTTTGGAAAAACAACATTAATTCTAGCTCACTATCAACCCAGAAATAAGTGGTAACAATTAAGTTCCTCAAAAGAGGGTGTCATGAAATCCCATTTCAGATGAGGGAACTAAGGCCGAGAGAGCTTAGATCGTTTTTCCTAAGGCCACCCACAGACATATGCTGATGATGTCAGCTTATTACCATGTAAGTCATACTCACACAGACAACCTTGCATGACTGATAGATCTCTTCGTGGTGCTATAGGAAAGAAAACCACCCGGCAAATGCAAATGTTCTCAATTATTTCTTCTGGATTGTGAGTAGGACAATAAAATTAAAAAATAGACTCCCTGCTGAGCCGTGGTGGCACACACATTTAAAGAGATAGAGGCAGGCAGATCTCTGTGAGTTCGAGGCCTGGTTTACAAAGCAAGTTCCAGGATATCCAGAGCTGTTATACAGAGAAACTTGTCTTGAAAAATTGAGAGAGAGAGAGAAAGACTCCTCAAGATGTTCACTTTTGCAATTGAATCAATCACTGCTGGTTTGTGGAAATGATGTCAGATTCTAGTTCATGGTCTGTGGCTTGTATTTGGTTGGCAGATGTATTTGTTTGGCCGACATGGTGTGTTTAAAATCATCTTCTGTTTTGACTGTCAACTTTCAGAAACAGAAGAATTTCACATACAAACCTAGATTTGATGGTTCTCTTCTTGAAAGTTTGAAAGATCTGGTGACGCCGGGTTAGTGTTTGTCTCTGGTTTTATTCATGTGGCGTGGGCTCACTGCTGGATTGCAAAGATGAGCTGCTCCCTGGGTCCTTTCAGTGCCTTGGACCTGACCTGGTGTGGTCTTTGGCTTTTGTGGTCTGAACCCACGCTTGCTGAAAGGTATGGGATCTCTATTTCCTAGGTCTGTTACCTCATGAGTGGAATTGGCCTGTTCTGTAGATATCCTAGAATAGAACCCATATCAGAGATTCAAGTTGTTACCTTCTCTCTACCCAAAGTGTATGAGTGAAGGAGAGAACATTGTGAATCAGAGCTATCAAGATTGGGGCATGAAAGAAAGCTTGGAGCAGAATTATTGGAAGAAAGAATTTCACCTCCAGTATTATGTAACTACGTTTTCCTGAAGAATTAATAAACTTGATAGCATTATAATTCTACTCATAAAGAAGTAATTGCACCTAATAACTGATTATATGGGAAAATCCACATTAGAGCTCCCAATTAAAAACAAATATATGGGCGGCAGAGGTTATGGGGAACTGAAGCATATGAGCTCCACGGTGGTGATGGGAGAGCATCGGCCCAAGAAGGTGGCGGGAGGAAGCTAAGCAACTTGGATTTTGGTTTGGGTAGAAAAAGAAGGCAAAGGAGAGAGGTCCTGGAGTGAGCGAAGGGACAGCATGCTCACAATCCCACCTTTTCTGGTCAGATGATCTTGGCTCTTTTGAGCTAAAAGGAAAGCCGGGTCCTGTGTCAGCGATGACACCGTGTCAACTGAAGATGTGTCTCAATCTTTTTGTTGTGGTGTATTAAATAAGGTGATACTGGATGATGATGATGACGACATATGATATATGATATGATATGATATATGATATGAGCTCTCTAGTTGGTTATCTGGGTGGGTTTTCCTGAGTCAGAGCATCACTGTGCTGGACAGTTTTATGTCAACTTGACACAAGATAGTGACTGATGGGGGAGGGCCAAGCTCAGTGTGTATGGGGCCGTCCTTGGGTTGGTGGTCCTTGGTTCTACAAGAAAGCAGGCTGAGCAAGCCATGAAGAGCAAGCCAGTAAGCAACACCCTTCCATGGCCTCTGTGCCAGTTCTTGCCCTGCCTGCAGATGCCTGTCCTGCTTGAGTTCCTGTCCTGACTTCTTTCAGTGATGGACTACCATATAGAAATATAAGCTAAATAAACACTTTTCCTCTGCAGCTTGCTTTTGGCCATGGTGCTCCACTGCAGCTATAGAAACCCTAACGAGGACAGTCATCTTTTGATGGTTGTTGGTGTTAAGTTTGTGTTGTGTTGCAGGAAGTTAACTGGTTTGTCCAAAGACTCTTTTTGCTCACAAAATATGAGCCCTTCCCCAAGGAAGCACTTTGCCTCTGCAAATCCTTTATGTCCAAGAAAGTTTGGAAGATCATTTAGAAATTAATTTGGTATATTGTTTCACTGACTCCTGACAGGTAGAACGTACCCATCCATCAGGTGGGCTTTTTAATCCTAGGAGCGACATAGACATTAACTTCCCTGGCTTCAGTGATGTTTGAGACAAGAAAGGGATAATTGTAACCGCTCATTATTCTCTCTGTATTAATCACCACGTTAAGTGATGGCTCCGTTCACACCTTGCTGTTTTCGTTAAAGAAAAAGGAAAAGGACAATTTTGTGCAATTCTCTGGGGATTTGGAACAGGAGTGTTGGCTTGTGTCCTTAACAGATTTCAGGTTGAAATAAGAAACGGAGAGAGCCACTCCACTTGTACTTGGTGGTGGCTTAATAGAAAAAAAATTAATGAGTTTTCATCTTATTCCCGCTCAGACGCCTACCTGAGCTATGGTTTGAAATGAGTTTCCTGTTCTTGACTCCCCTTGCCGAGGACCTGGAGATTTATCAATATCTCGCCACAACAAAGAACATTGCTCAGTGCAATTTGACTCAGGAGCAGCTTTCTTCTCCAAAGAGCCATCACATGTATTCTTAACGTCTATAGATTTAAGCAGGATTTATACTTCATAAACCCAAGTGTGCATCCAAATCCTCTTGTTATTGTAAAGAACAACAAAGCCAGCCCTCAATAAGCCAGCCCCCCCCCCCCCCCATAAACCTCTAAAGTAAGATTTGTTCTTTCCCCAGTCTGAACTTTAAGAACCAGGTTTGGCCAGCACCCCTGTGAGAAAGCCGTATTTGACAGGTGCCCTGGCCCCGCAACTTTCCAAATGACTGGAGTAAGTTTGTCACCAGCCCCTTCTTTAAAGCAGCAGAGATTTACATTTGCTGTAGCCTTTCTGGGAACTCTGGTGTGCTGCTGGTGTCTAGGCAGAGACACTTTTACTATTTCCTTATGGGATTTATCACCACAGGGTTTATTTCCCAGCCAACATTTAGTGTTATGTTTAGAATTATGCTCACTTGGCACTAAGAAATTCCCTCTGGAAAAGTTGTATTTCAACCAGAGATGGACAGACTGGTCCAGAGACCACTGCCCAGCATGGATGTTTCAAGACCCTTTACATTAAACTGATTTCTGCCATTCAGAATCAGTTCTGGTTTATGTTTTGAGTTGTCTCACTCGGAACCTGCATCTTCAGCCTGCCTTTGAACACATAGAACATGCAGCGCACATGATGCTTGGGATGCTCACCATGGCCCTGTGTGCTCTGCACAGATGCAGCCTTGCCAAGAAAGATAGGATAGACTTGGGGGCACATCTGGCTCTTTCGGTGGCTGCTTTCTTCTACCAATGCCCCATATTCCAGGGTTGCCCCATATTCCAAGGGACTACTTGAAATAACATGTGTAAATCTTAGGGGACGAATGATGGATGCTAGTTTGTTTCTGAGTAATAGCTCTTTTCTCTGGGAAACAGATCGGATTTACAGTATGTGTGAGTATTATATATGTACACAGTGTGATGCTCAGACATTTTGGCCTCGCGTCTAAGAAGCACCAATGTCCTTTCATGATATTATTTTATTTTAATCTGGCCAGCAGTTCTAGATTTTTAAGGCGACTCTGGCTGTAGAGGTTTAAAATATTTTCAAATGACACGCTGGTGAGCCACCATACCGGTGTGACAAAAGACTTCACAAAAAAGAGCTGCATTGTCCCAAGGTCCTTTGATCCTATTCAAAACATTAAGATCTCCTTTAAAACTATTTCAAAGGTCTGGTAATTTCTGCTTTTATGCCCATCACAGAAAATGCTTCCTATGCAGCCCTGGCCCCAGCTGGAATACTTGTCTTGTTGTTATTGCGCCCAGAAAAGGTGACTCCCTTTCCTGTTCAGTGTGGACAGTGTCTGACTGCACCGAGAGACCACCCCCTCAGGTGGATGACAGAACACGCATTGGCTTTTATTTGGCTGCTAATGAGTCATTGCTGCCCGGACAGCTGCAAATGCGGCAGTCACAGCAGGGCTATTGTAAGCAGGCAAACACTCCTACCCGCCAGGGTCTTGTGATGTTGCCATCAGTTTGGGCCAAGGGGAGGCCAGTTGTTGGGCTGCCACTTTGTGAGTGGATTTATGAGGAAGACCAAGAAAAGGATTTATAGACTTGCATGGCTGGATACCATTATTATTTAAAAATATTCTAGATAATACACCTGTATTTTCTTTTGTAGTAAATTGACTTGGGAAACCACATTAAGCCCTAAAATGTTGCTTGGTGCATGTAGAATCTGAATAATGAAATTGTATAAGCAATAAAATTTCACTTCAGAAGTACTTTTAAAAATTTGAAATGCAAGAAGGAGGGAAAAAAAGCCAAAGAATCCACTTAGACACCATTGCTCCTGTTCTGAATACCCTGCCACCCTTTTCTATGTATCTTTATTGAGACTTGTACAGTTTCGGACTTGAGGGCAATTCTGATGCACGACTGATAAAAAAAAAAGCAATTATTTTTCAGAGCAGGGGCAGGAAACAGAAGCACCCCCTCTCAAATTAACTCTTGCTGGAGTAGTAGTGTTTATCCCAAAGATGGGAGAAGAAAGGCCTCCACCCAAATCATCATGGCCAAATTAGTTAAAGCAAGCAAGCAATTAAAGCAAGCTTTTTTATTCGTGTACATGGACTGCTTACCCCAAAGGTGGGGTTTGAGAGGTCAGCATTGGACGAGAGAAAGACAAGGTTTTTAAAGCTCAGGAGTAGGAGATTTCCAAATGGGATATTTGGCAGGCAAAATAGGCAGAGTTACAGGAGCAGAATATAGGCATAACAAGTTAGTAATAACTCCCCCTGAGAAAAACTTGGTTACAAGGTGGTCATAGCAAGGTGGTCGTAACAAGGCAGCCATAACAACTCTTTCAAAACAAAGATAGGGTTGCAAGATGGTTATAAACAACAACTTTTCGAAACACAGACACAATTACTCTTCCTGGAACAGGCAGAACAGAACCATGTGTAGTTAAGGTTCCAGATGGGACATAGCCCATTCCTTGAGAAACAGAGTTCTAATCATAAACATTATCATAAATCATTATCTTTTTGATAAGATGGCTTTTAAGCCTGAAACAGAGGCAGGCTGGTTCTTCAGTAGATGGGTGGGTTAGCAAATGAATGGAGAACAGGACATAGCAGAACCCTTGAAGGCAAGCTGACAGGGCTCATCTGAGTTGGGTAGCTTTTGGGGGGGGGGCTGGATCTTTATCTGTTAGCATCTTGTGGGGCTGGATCTGTTTATCTGTTAACATCTTGGTTTGCAAGAACCTCTTTCCTCTTAGTGAGTGTGGCCCAGGTAACTGTCAGATACGCTGGGTTTTCTCTTTCTCCGGATTTCCTGGCCTCAGGAGGGGGCCATGTGAAGCATTCCCAGGATCTTGTTCTTGTATATCCTTTGAATACAAGGATTGATTTATAGATAGATATGTGATCCAAACGGGGTCAACCAGTGTCTGCAGTACGCTGCCAAAGTTGATACATTAACACCAGAATGAAAGCTTCTGCTGAGATACCTCAGCGGAGAAGACGGCTCCCTGGTGTCCCCTCAGTGTGGCGGAGAGATGGGCTGAGAGCAGAGATCCACAGTGCAGAGACAGAAGGAGAGAGACCCAACAGTGGCCTTGCTTGAACCCTTGGATCCACCCAGTTTTAAGACATTCAGTTGTATTTATCAGCTAACTTCGCTCTTGCTCAGGCAATTTGATGAAGTGCAGCCGAGAGCCCCAGTCTGGTCTCTGTCTGCCAACACCTCCTGGCCCTGGCTGGATCCACCCTCTCACTTTCCTTGCTTTTCTTCTTTCTTGGATTTTTCAGCTTCAGGTTCTGCTTTCCGTGGTGACGAAGGGTCACCCTCTCCCTGAGAAAAGAGGAGCCCCAAGTGCCCTTTTGGCAAACGCCATAGGGTGGAACCTGTGACTCCTTCATTGCTGATGGGTCAGATGGGTGAGGCAGGGGCCCATTTTGATTGATAAGCCTATAAAATGGAATTCTGGGACTGACCTCCACTCAACTCAAGCAACACAAAGATAATTGACCTTTGGAAACTGCCCTTGGCAGTCATTTTATTATTTTTATAGGAAAGTCCTGCAAACCAATTACATCTCACAATGGGCCTTTTATGGTGCCATTAGTTTAATGCAGCTTTCAGAGAAATTAGCCCTTAGGGAGCCTGAAATTCTAGGGGAGAAAAAGGCCCTCCATGGACTTAGTTGACTTTTGGATTAGCGAGAAAGATGGATTGGTAGTCCAGCTTCCCATATAGTCACTCTTGGCATTTGAGCCTTCCGACCAAGACACCAAAATCCCATTTTGGGCCCTTGGTGTCTGGACCAAGCAAAAGGAAAAAATAAATTCAGGAAGAAGGAGCTGTCTCTTAAAAGAATTCAGTCTACAAATCAAAGAGGGTTTATTCCCTCCTTAGTCTGAGGTCGGGGAAGAATGGGAATGAGAAAATTGAAATGGCACCGCCATTTGAAAGTCCGAGTTTTCTCGAATGTGAGATTGCAGGCGTCTGCCTCAGACCCTCAACTTGGCCTCACCACCTCTCAGCTGCCATTATTTTCAGAATAATGGCCCTGGGCCCATAGTCGCAGGGTCAGGCTGGGGGTCTGAGTTGGAGGGGTGGAAGGCACCATCTCGGCAGTCACCAGGCCCTCTGCTAGGGAGAAGGTGCAGGTGAACTGGGTGAAGCAAGTTTCGGTGGGGAGAGACTAGGAGGCAGTAAGGAGACGGGGTTAGGAGGCAGTAAGGAGATGGGGTGGGGGGGTGGGGGGTGGGGGGGTGGGGGGCGTGCAGGAACTCTGCCGTTTTGTTCCCTGGGCTCTCCTCAAGTCAATGCCCGATTCTGTTGGTAGTCAATGTCAGTGAGGGGCAGAGTCTGAAAAAATTGCCTTCTTGCTTCTGGGTCATGAGTTCACCCACCAGGTACATCTGAAAACCCTCTTTCACTGGCTATCCAGTTTGTAACCTGGAGGCTTTTGTGGGGGAGGGGCAGAGGGGCAGGAATTCTTTGCCGACTCCTGGAAGTTCTGGAACTCACTCTGTAGACCAGACTGGCCTTGAACTCAGAGATCTGCCTGCTTCTGCCTCCCTGGTGCTGATGGGATAAAAGTTATAGGCCACCACTGCCCAGTTCTTTGAAGGCTTTAATGTGTTGCCACCCCACCCATTTCCAGGGACTATTTTCTTTTTCTCTTACATTGTCAGTAGCAAGGCAAAGCAGAACTCAGTCTGTAGATTCCAAAGTTTGGCCTCTTGTGTGAAGACTTGGCTTAGCTTGAGCAGGCAGTCAAGGCTGAAATGCTGGCAGATATTGTATATACTTTAGGCTGGGCTACCACCAGAAAGGGAATGATGGTGACTGAGCCTAGTTCTGGACCCCGGGGGTAAGGTTCCCATTGTGATCTGTAGTTTCCCAGAGTACCATGGAGTCCCAGTTACCCTATGCTACAGACTCCTTACCAATACATCTTGTGTTTGTATCTCTCCCTTCTTTGGCTCAGTTCTGCACCACCCTCCTGCAGCTTCTCAGAACCACCTCCCAGTCCCCCCACTATCCAAGAACCCGCCTCAGGGTACCTAGTCCAAGCCAATGCTCATGTTTTATTTATCATAGTGCTCAACCCTCCTCCCCATCTGAGACTCAGAGGGGTGTGTCCTATACTGTCACTAGCTCTTTGCGTTCCCATCCTCACCTTGAATTTGTATGGCTTGTCGAGTTGTATCCTAGTTCTTTGTTATTGTGTGTTTGTTGTATTTTTTTTTTTATTAACCAGACAGAAACTGGAGTCTTTTGAGGAGAAGGAACTTCAATTAAGAAAACCCTCCTATCAGATTGGCCTGTAGGCAAGTAGAAGGCCCAGCTCACAGTGAGTGGTGCCATCCCTGGGCAGGTGGTCATGGTGGTATAAGAAAACAGTCTGAGCAAGCCATGGGGTGCAAGGCAGTAAGAAGCGTTCTTCCATGGTCTCTGCTTCAGTTCTTGCCTTGAGCTCTTGCCTTGGCTTCCTCTGCCAGTGAGTTATAACCTGTGAGCTAAGTAAACCCATTCCTCCCTGGGTTACTTTGACCATGGTCTTTATCAGAGAAAGAGAAAGCAAGCAAGCAAAAGGCTGTGTTTGAAATGAGAAGGGGAAGAAAGGGGGAGGCTTGGGAGAGAGAGAAGATGAGTGCACCTCAGACTTGCTGTGCTCTCAGGGACAGGGAGCGATGGATGGGAACCTGGGCTCTACACACCCTGGGACTGTCTGCCTTCTTCTCTTTGGATTCTTCCCTTGGCACTTGGGATGCCCAAATAGATCAGCTTTATGGGGAATTCGGGCTGGGCTCCCTTCAGAAACCGCAGGGTCTTCTTACAAAGCAGCGAGCTCTGGCTGCAGCTACAGCTTGCGTGGCGCAGGGCAAGTTGTTCAATCTTCCTCTACAGCTTAGCATCCTCATCTGAAAAACGAGCCTCGTGGCAGCATCATTATTAGGAGTAAATAAGAAAATGTGATGGAATGCTGAGTGGAATGCCTGACACAGAGTAAGAGCTCAACAAACGCTGGTTGTTATTAACGTGGCTTGTACTGCCTGCTTCTGTTCATTATCTTTTGATATCTCATCTCCCCGTGGGCAACAGGCTAGCATCCCTCTTCTTTCTGAATCTGTGGTTGCCACAGACGGTGTGTAAAAGGGTCCATTTGCAGAGAGGTCGGGCGGGTTAACATCTTAGCTGTCTGATCTTTGCACTCCCCTCTGACCTTTCCAGCATTCTGCACTTCCCTGCGCCGCACACTTCCAGGTGCAGAGAAGTCACGCAGTACTAGAGGGCAGGTAAAATACCCTCCCATACTGCTGGGCCACCAGAGGGTCAGGAGACCTGTGAAGAGGCACGTCTAATTATGGCCACAAATTCAGTCCCATCCCCACATCCCTAAGGGATGCAGACTCATTAGGACTCAGCCATCTTGTTGGCAGCCTCCGTTTATCATACTTAAAGCCCCAAGACAGCGCAGGGCCTGGTCCCCCAAGGAAGGCTGGTGTAGTGGGTAGAATCCGCACTCCGGAGGTGTGAAAGTATTCAAGCTGAACAAGTCACTTAAACAACAGCACTCTCTGCTGCTTCCCTTCAGTGTTCCAGACAGATAAAGATAAAATAGCCAAGGTAATTGTGGAGATGGAGTGTCGCCGGCGAATGATCTGAGCACAAAGACCATTTCCAGAGACAGATGGAGTGGAGGCTCGGGTAATTTTTCTCGAATCATGTTTAAAGTGGCACAGTCTGAAAACCAATTCAGCACGAGTGCTGCTCTGAGAGCCCCGGTCTAGCTGAACTTTGAAAATATGAAAGCCCAGAGGAGCTTACCAGGGACAAAGAGAGGGAGCGCATCCCTGTCATAGCTGGCATTCAAGTGGCTTGGCTGGGGAAGCTAGACCATCACCCCTTGAGGAGTTCAATTTACACGGACTCGGTACGTCCTGCTGGTGGGCAGTTTGTGGTGAGAAGCCGCTGAAGATTAATCTCAGGGTGTAGGGCAGGAGTTCACATATGGATGGGCTCAGGTCAGTCAACTCCTACGCCGCGCCACCTCCTCTGGCATCAACACCCCTCCCATCCCATGTTACTTCCTCAGCATAATTCGGATTGCTCTAGGGCTTCTAGGCAATGGATTCCAGAAGCGTGGCACTTTGGAATCTAAATGAGCTGCCAGAGTCCTCGGGCACCATGCCAGGGAGAAGGCAGGTAGGGGCTTCCCTCAACTCTATCTCAACCTACTAATGAAGGAAGTAATGGGCTCTGAAGGTAAAATGGCCACATCTTCCAGAACACTTTAGAGCTATTGAGCACCATGTTGTGGAAAATGCGACCTAATGACTTGTGGAAGGCTCCGTGCTACACAGTCAAAGGAAGGGCAGACTACAGGACAGCACGTGGGTGCTTCCAGGAAGTTATGCACACATATCCACATGCATGTCTGCATGCATCTCTGCACATACATGCATGCATACACATGTAAAGGAAGAATGACTAAAAGCTAAAGAATGTTTATGTCCATTAACAGTCCTGTGAGTTAGGTAAATGAGGTTCACAGGAACTCAGGGACCTGTGTGGCCAGACACTGACCTAGGACTAGAACCCAAGTCTTGAGCATTTCCATTTAGTTTCTGTCTGCTGCAAATGAGGGACACTGAGGCAAATTAATCGATAGATCTCTGACTGTTTGCTTGAGGTCTTAACTGTGTTCGTTTCCTCTGGAAACACGTTCCCTGTCTCTCTACCAGTTTCCTTCCTGTGCGAATCCACCCTTTCCCTCCTGCCTAATGAGTTAGCAACTGGCTGTTTGCATCTGAACTTAGCCTGAAGAGAATTAAATGAAATAAAACATTTGGTTTCTTTGGCTACATAGTCGCCCCCCAAGGCTGAACCATGCTGGACAGAGTAGACTCTAGAGGACGTTTGTTTCATTACAGAATGGTCCAATGGGCTAGACTGGATAGCCTGTGATCCTTTATGATTGCACACTTTCTGTTCACTTGTTAACACATCCATGTCTGTTCCCTGTCATGGGCCATGGAGCATATGATGGCAAAGATGGAGTCCAGTGGCTTCGTGTGGCTTCCTAGGCCCCGCACAGGGTCTGGCCTCCTCTGCAAAGTCCTCTCCAGACCTTATCAACCATCCTGCTGCTCCAAATGTCTTTGAGTTCCTTCTATCCTATTGTCACTTGCCGCTGAGCCTTTGCACACGCTGTTCCATCTGTCTGTAGCATCTTCTACACCACAGCTCTTGCTCCTCACCCTTCATGTCTAAGGATTAACCATTCCCTTTCCTCTAGGCAGCCTTTCCTGGCTCCCCGAGGCTGTGGTCAATGCTCCCTATACACGCTTACTACACCCAATGTGCCCCCACCCTTCACTTAGCATGTTGTCTCTTACGACCAGATGGTGCTATCCTTCTGGAGCAGAGCCTATAACATTGTTTTTTACTCCCATTCAATTTCTTGGCTAGATCAGTACCTGCATAAAGGTGGGGTCAAGGGGTGAAAGTATGTTTACTGGGAATGCACCACACCCCAGGAGCACGATGGGTACCGAGTGTCCACAAATAGTCAAAAAGAGACAGTTCCCAATTCCCACGGTCTTTGGGGCCTCAGAAACACTAACTGGATGGATCGAGGGCAGAAGGCATATCTGGTGAGGTGGGCCTGGTTCAGAATGTGATATTATCATTTGCCTAAAGCTTAGGAAGCAAGATCTGGGGAGAGAGCAAACTACACTGCTTTGACTACACTAGTCAGGGAGATAAAGATGGTGCGTGAGGGAAACTGGGAGATGTCAGCTCATGGGTGTCAGTCAAGGACAGAGTTTGGGGTTTCAACCCTGCCCCCATCACCCTGAGAAAGACTGCTGGTATATTTTACATTCATTGCATATCTAGTAAATCTCGGGCCTTGCTCACATTAATTTCGTCTCCTTAACCTCTCTAGAAAGGTAGAGCAATGGTCACCTCAGAGTAACAGACGGAGTCTTTGTTACAGAGAAGTAAAGCTCAAGGCCACGCAGCCAGCGAGTAATGAGCCAGGGTTTTGACTTTACACAGCCTGCTTTCTGCTACGCATTCTTAATCCCTGGGCTGATGATTGGGATTAAGTGAGAGAACGCAAGTCTCAGGAGGGTTGCCGCAGGGAAAAAATGAATCACACAAGTGTGGAGTGAGAGAATCTTGATGATTCTTGCTGCATCCAAGGCCTATTTATGAGTTTTATTAATTATTTAAACATAACTATTGTTCAGGAAACCAAAAAATATTACACAACATACACACACAAGTCTAGTGCTACTTTTAGTGGCCCATACTGCATATCATTCTAGACTTGGGAGATCAGGGTTGGATAGAACAGCAAAGAGGACTTGAGGCAGAGTAAGTCCAAGGCTGAGTCCCTCTTCCCAACACTGTACTGGTTTGGAGACCACAATACAAGGTCATGGGTGTAAGATATTTAGTTTTTATTTCCTGGGGCTGGGATTTGAGCCTAAGGCCTTGAGTAGACAACATACCCCTGATCTTCTTTGCCCTCGCTTTATTACTCTAAAAATGGGAAGGCACTAGAAGATTTTTATCAGATGAGATTTTCCCCCTGATGGAATCAGATTCAAGGTTTCCAGATATGTCCGGCTGTAAGGAGGGTGATGGACAGAAGGGTGCATCAGTCAGCTTTTCATTGCTGTGAAGGTGCTTCTGAGAAACACAGGAGGAAGGATCCTCTATGCCTGGAGGTCTCAGAGGTGTCAATGCATGGTCTTCTAGCTCCATCATTTCTGGGACATGGTCATCATGGCAGAAGGGTGATGGTAGCAAAAATTGCTTATCTCACAGTATCCTGGAAACAGAGAGAAAGACAGGAAGGGCCAGAGACAAGATGCTCTTTGAAGGCGTACTCCCAGTGCCCTATTTCCTCCAGTCAGGTCTTACCTACTGGGTCTGTACAGCTTCCTTCCCGGGAAGCCATTAAATTAAGAATCTACCAATGGATTAGTCCACTGATGAAAACATAACCTTCATGATCCCACCTCATTGGCACCACCTGCTGGAGTCCACTCCTTCGACACATGAGACTTTTGTGGGCATACCTCATATCTAGACTATAATAAATGGATCAAATATAGACCTACTGATGATGGTCAGAAATAAGCCTGTGATTACCACAGAACTACTTGTTAACGTTTGACCCTCCCAAAGAAAGATCCAGAACTCAAGTTTAGAGGGGGACCATCGGTAGCTCCTTGTTAGGAGCTATGTGTCCCGAAAACTCTGGGTGAACGGAGTACTAGTTGATTTTCTTGAAGACCAAGGGCTTCATAGCATTCCTGGAAAAAGCCCATTAGGTGTCCCCAGATTGTAGGAAGTTAAGGCCTACAAGGCCAAGAAATGAGCCAACCTACAGTCTGCCTGGCACAGTCAGAGGTTATGATTGTGCCTAGCCAATAAGGGGGTGACCATGCGATGCTGCCTGAGGACCTAGCAACAGGCGCTCTCAGAGGTCCTGATTGTGCCTAGCCAATGTGGGGGGAGACACATGATGTCGACCAACTGGAATGCCTGGGTGATGGGAGGGTAGATAAGATTCTCCCTGTTGCTAAATAAAGGAGTCTGCTGTTTCCCTTTCACCTGACTCCCCGTGTCTATGTGGTTAGCGCCTCACCTTCTCCCCATTCCCCCCAGGAGGTCGTTAGGACCCAGCAACACCCAGATGTCTTCCCTAGGCCTGCTAATACCAGGAGGAGGCCTCACTGGGGCTGCCCATTAATCACAAGCGACACTGGCATCGTGCCATCCAGGGATGCATCACAGATGTGTGTGAATGGTTGTAGCAGTGAGCATTCATTTGCCTTCAGCTGCCTTGGCATTGTAGAACACTGTCCCCTGAGTGTAACAGCTGATGGTCACTCACAACAGCCTCTCAAGTCCAGGCCTGTCCCCTTGTAGAAGGCATTAGACCCTCACTAGAGATTGACTACAGCTATTCCTTTATATACATTCTTACCAGGTATAGACAATTCTGTCTGAGCAGCACGTGATCTCGTGGTCTTAGGAGGGAATGAAAGTATATAGGAAATGGAAGATAGCTGAAGGGGGGCCACATCTGAGCATTGTGGGAAGTTATCCATGCTGGAATGAAGCTTCCAGGTGCATTGAGGTCATCTAGTCTCTTCAAGTAGCCCCTCACTCATGATCTGTAAATAAGCCCAATAAACTCATTGATTTGCTAAGGGGGACCACAGTGGAATTGTTCCTTTGGTCTTTAGTTAGTGACCTAGCTAGATGACTACATATTTATTTATGTTTTCCCAAGAAAAGTTAATGCAACCCCGGATTTCAGGTAATCTACCAGAGTTTGAGAGATGCACCAAAGAAACAACTTCTCTGAGTTCTCTCTCTCTCTTCTCTCTCTCTTTCTCTCTCTCACATATAATCTAAGGCACTCTAACTGCCCCATCTGCTCACCTATTAAAACTGCCTGCTATTTTTAAACATTTCAGGTCTTTCCCCTTGCCTGGTGAAATAAAAACAAAAGTATCCTACCGGAACATTTTACACTAGATATAATCTAAATAATGTGTTCACAGAACCCAGGACTCATTTGGAGGCAGCTAGGGCTGGCTTGGAGAGAGGGCTAGCAAGACCAGAGATCACTCGGGGGAAGGAAGGGGGAAGCCAGGCTGGAGATGTCTTAGGAGGTTGGAGAAAGTGTGTCATGGTGGAGATGACATAGGAGGAAGTGTTGTTGGCTGTTGTTTTTTTTTTTTTTTATTTTTTTTATTTTTTACTCTTTGACTCTTTTGGGAGGCCTGCCACCCAGCTTCCAAATAAATACACACAGAGACTTATTATTACTTATAAATTCCTGGCCTTAGCTTGACTTGTTTCTTGCTTGCTTGTCTTGACTTAAATTATTCATCCCATCTATCTTTTGCCTCTGGGTTTTTATCTTTCTCTATTTCTATATATTTTTTCTTTCCTTATGAATCCATGTCTAGCTGCGTGGCTGGATTATTGGCCCCTCCTTTTCTCACTTCTTGATCTAGTCCCAGATTTCTCCTCCCATTTATACTCTCTGCCTGCCAGCCCCATCTATCCTTTCTCCTGCCTTGCTATTGGCAGGCCATTCAGCTCTCTAGTAGGCCCATCAGGTGTTTAAGACAGGCAAAATAACAAATGCAACACAGAAGAATGCAAGACATCTTTGGATCACTAAACAAATGTTCCACAGCATAAGCAAATGTAACCCATCTTAAAATAATATTCCACAACAGAAGTGGCCACGGGAACTGATGATCCTCTATCTGTATCACTCTTAGGATTTAATTCATTTGTTTCAAAGTCTAAATTATTTAGTTCCTTATGGAAGTCCCCTTCTACCCTTTTACCTTCTCCATACTTCCTGTTTTATTTTTTTCTTTCTCCTTTAAGATTTTATTGCTTTTCTGGCCCCAGCCAGGACTCCCCTTTCTTGGACACCCACTTAGTCTGTATCTTTGGGCTGTAAATGGAAGCATTCTGGCAGCTGGAACAAAGGCTTTTAGTTCATCTCCCTCAGAAGGCAGAGTCTGCTGGCCTGTCTTGAGTGGGAAAACCGGGGCATGGTCAGGTCTGGGCAGTGGTTGGGATTCCTGGCATGCAGGAGCAGCTCAGACTGACACCAACTTATAGCCAGCTGGCACCCTCTGGAAACTTAGGAGTCTCTCCCTTCTTTACTCCAACTCTCAGGAGAGACAAGTCTAGTGTGGTGACAGAAAGGACGGTGATTTGGCATGCTCCGATGGTAGACTCCCATCCTAGAGCGGGTTTTCTCTCTGTGAAGGAAGGAAGTCCGCTGGGCAGAACCATCACAGCCTTTTCTTGTGGTGTCATTTGAAAGACACAGTGGAACCTCTAGGAGCTTTCAAGTCTATACTGGTTGTTGTTTTAGGATTCAAGGTCTGGTGGAGGTTGGGACTCAGCTGGCAAAGCTCCTGAATATATGATTCCAGCCAAGGTGCCGTGGATTGGGCAAGGACAGAAGAGGGCAGCAAGTCAGGCTCGAACAGTGGAGAACAGTGGAACTGGACTCAAAAAGAAGCAGGACTGCTCTTGCCCCAGCCTGAGAAGAGGCAGCCTCCACTGGGGCCAGCCTTCTGTCAACTCGGAAGACCTTTCCAGATGGACAGGAATTTGGACATTTGAAAATTGAAAATTTGATAATTAAACGCTTACTCAGTTGAAGCAGGAAGCTGATGAGACTTGGATTCCTGTGTGACAAAAGTTCTTATGGGGACAGTGTAGCCTTGGCCTCAGGCATCTGAACTGATCCAAGGGCCCTGATGGTGGAATCAGGAGCTGAGAGGTGCTGCCATCTGCTTTGGCATATTCCCCATTTCTTCCTCTTCTGCTGCAAAGCAAATGGATTGACTTTGTGTTTCAGCACATGGGGCTGCATTTAACACTCATGGAACTTTCTGTACTGTCCCACCTGCAAGATCCAGGAGGGAGCAACACTATAAGATCAAGACTTCTTACATCCACCCAAATTACTCACTTCACAACAGAATACTCAGTAGACACAGGCTAAAGGGGAATTTCACATTTCTTTGATGTACATAAAACTCAACAATGTGTATTCAATCCAGGTTATTAGCAAGTTCTTTGGTCTTTGTTTTTCTTGGCAATGTGAGCTCTGGAATTCTGAACCCAGGAGATCACATCCCTGAAGACCGTGGATCTCACAGTTTCTCTCGCTTTTTACCTTGGCACTAGCAGCTGGGCTGGATGAGCATAGCAGAAATGGGTTAACAAGTTTTAGATCTGGAGGCAAGAATATCAACATTGACCCATGTGGACTTGGCGTTAACACAGGACTCTCTGTGGGCCAGAGGGCTTGCCTTCCCCTTGGATATGCCGTGGGAAGAAACCTTCTATTACGATACAGAGCAGGCAGAAGGCAGGAAGGCACCCAGCTCCATGGAACCCACATGGTGTGCAGTCACCTGCAGAAGAAGCTTCTAATTCTCCACAGTGGTGCTGGGCTAGGACAGGTGCTACCATTTGGCCAATCAAGGTCTAGAGCAGCGGCTCTCAACCTTCCTAATGCTGCAAGCCTTTAATCCAGCTCCTTATGCTGTGGTGACCTCCAATCACAAAATTATTTTCATTGCTACTTCATAACTGCACGTTTGCTACTATTATAAACCGTAATGTAAATGTCCGTGTTTTCTGATGGCCTAAGTCAATCCCTGTGAAAGGGCCATTCGACCCCCAAGGGGTCACAACCCACAGGTTGAGAACCACTGGCTTAGAGGAACTTGCTAGCTGAGGGAAGCTGGGTCAGCCACTTGAGTAGAGTCTTTGGGGCAGCACCTATACACAGTGGGATCACTTGTGGAAGCAAGTGAGGTCCTCCTCAGGCTGGGTGTCTTTGCAATGGCTTTTCTTTATCAGGGCTCTCACCGCCTTCTTGACGCCTGCATCTCCATGACAGTAGGAGCAAAACTGTCTTCTTCCTTTGGATGTCTTAGACTCGAGGAGGACAGACAAAAGCCAACTTAATTAAAAAAAAAATAGCCTTTGCTTCAAGGTCTATGTTCTCACCCAAGGATATGTGGATTCCTGTGGTCTGTGTGGCCACCTGAAGTCACGTTGCTGTCTGTGGGCCGTGCGACTGCTGGGGACCGTGTTGGAGTTTGTGGTCTGTGTTGCTGTCTGAGGCCATGTGGGTGTCCATGACCTGTGCCGCCACTAGGGGCCATGATAGTGTCCATGATCTGTGCTGAGGCTGAGGGCTTTGCTGATGTCCATCGTCTGTACTGCCACCAGAGGGGTCCACATCGATGTTCATGATCTGTTCTGTCACTGGAAACCACGCGGGAGTCCATGCTACATGCTACTGCTGACCATAAAGGGCAAGGAAAATGAGTCTGCAGTGGCATGCATGACTGCAGACTCGCAGCTGAGAATGAGAGACACAGATGGCGTCTTATTTAGGGTTTCTATTGCTGTGAAGAGATGCCATGACCACCACAACTCAGAAAGGAAAACATTCAATTGCGGCGGCTTACATTTTCAGAGGTTTAGTCCATTATTGTCATGGTGCAACGTGGTGGTGTATAGGCAGTCATGGTGCTGGAGAAGGAGCTGAGAGTCCTGTATCTTGACCAGCTGGCAATATCCCAGTCTCTGGTACCAACTTCTGTCTTAGTTATGTTTCTATTGCTGTGATGAAACACCATGACCCAAAAGCAGGTTGGGAAGAAAAGGATTTATTTAACTTGAACTTACAGATTATAGCCCATCAATGGAGGAAGTCACAGAAACTCAAGTAGGGCTAGGAGTGGTTGCAGAGGCCATGAAGGGGAGCCACTTACTGGCTTGCTTCCCCTGGTTTGCTCAGTCTGCTTTCTTATAGAACTCGTGACCACCAGTCCAGGGATGGCAATACCCACAGTGGCCTGGGCCCTCCCTCATTGGTCACTAATTGAGAAAAGTCCTCACAGCTGGATCTCGTGGAGGCATTTCCTCAGCTGAGGCTCCTTTCTCTGATGACTCTAGCTTGTGTCAAGTTGACACACAACTAGCCAGTACAGAGGGCTTCTGTGACTATCCCTCACTCCCCCCCCTCCCCAAGAAACAGTATAGACAAGAAGCCTTTAAAGAGAACTCTTAAACGTTACTATAGGGATGCTGAAGTGTAGCTCTGGACAGTTTATGGCTGCTGGCAGGGGTGGCAGTGGGGAAGGACTCAGTTTTCTCTAAGGGGCTGGCCACTGGCAGTTAGACCGTGCTCCAGTGAGTATATTGGCAACACAGAATGGACTCTTTCGTTCTTCTTTTTTTTTTTTTTTCTGGGAGAAGGTCACAAGGGTGTGGGGTGGGTGGACCTGGGGTGTCTGGGAAGTCAGTGTGATTAGGGTACATTAGGTGAAATTCCCAAATAATCAATAAAAATATTACGTTGAAAAAGACTGCACATTGAGAGTTTACTCTGTGCCGGGAGCTATGTATTAGTCATATGACCCTCATGGTACTTATGTGACATCAACCACGACATCAATAGCACGATTCTCCTTTTCTTATAGTTGAAGATATTCAGACTTACCTGCATGGCCTCTCCTCCAGGCAAGGAAGACAACTTAAAGAGAAAGCTGAAATAGAAAAACAAAATCACATCTCAGTTCTCAATCATCTATCAGAAAACCAAAGTTTTAAAATAAATAAAAATGTCTATCTGCCAAAGAAATTAAGACTCAAAAAATTAAGCAGCTTATTTAAGGACACACAGTAAGTGGCAAGGGACACACACACAACACACACATCATGCAACTTACAAAAGTTGTTCTTCTTTGGATCAAAGACTTGTTCTTTTTGCATAACTTTTTATTTTTGTTTTTAAACCATGGTTAACTATTCTTGGAAGAGGGCAGCTTTCCCATGAACCACAGGTTTATTGGCTTGGCAAAACCCTTTCAGCTATGGCTTTATTGTCTTTCCCAGCGCTCAGGGAAGAAACTGCCCTAGGCTGCCTCTGAGGTGGCGAGAAAGCTGGCAGTGGGCACGAGATCAAAGTGAGCTCTTTATTTTCTGCTCCTCTTTGTGGTTCCAGGCCAGGCTCCGCCCTCATTGCCATCCCTTCTTCCATGACATGGTGGGATGCAGCTGACATCCTTAGCTATTGATGCCCATTGACAGCCCTGGCACAGGGTTCATCACGATGCCTGAACTCAGCTCCTGTAGCCAGGGAACAACTTTAGCCCTCAAACTAAGAGCAAAGTAAAGTGATTACTTTACTCAGAAACTGGCAGCGCATGATAAGGCTTGGTAAAGCCCGCCAAGGATTAAAAGGCTGTGTGAGAGGGACTGGTTGAGAGACTAGAGGGTCTGGATGGGCCGGAGAGGGGGTGCGCGGGACAACCTCTTTATTTAGTATGAAAAGAACAGCGATACTGTTGCATCATGATTACGAAGACTGTCCAAGATGAAGGATGAGCACCCATATAATTTTTAAGCACTCAAGTAATTTTAAAATTCAACCAGGGTTGAGAATGGCTGGTTTTAAAAAGAAATCATTCTGCTGCAGAGCTAATTATGTTCATTGTGCAAATCAACGAGCCCGGAGGCATTGTAAGGGGACAATTGAAATACAGATTTACAAACTGGAGCCCACTAATTGGTTTGTTGTTATGATTAGCTATGTTGGTCAGTACACTGGGGATTCTAGAAAGTTCTGAGGGAGAAGGAAGATGAGGGAAATTGTAGCAAAGAGATCTGCTAGGTCAGCACTTGCTGGGCTCATTCTGAGAATTTAGGGTGCATAGGTAACCGCAGCCAGTGCTCACATCGAGTCTTGTGAGTCCTGCTGCACAGACAAAGATATTTCTAGTTGACTAAGCACCTAGAGGTGTGAGCCATTGAGATTGGCCAGGATCTCATCACCAGTGTGACACCTTGAGAAAGATTAAGACATGAAAGGTGTCATCTTAAATGCAGAATATGACTGACGGCTGTGAGTCTGAAAATTCTTAGTGTGTCTCCAAAGTAAAAGTGGGCAGTTGTGGCACACACCTTTAATCCCAGCACCTGGGAAGCAGAGGCAGGCAGATCCCTGAGTTCAAGGTCAGCCTGGTCTACAGAGTGAGTTCCAGATCAGCCAGGGCTGTTACAAAGAGTAAACCTATCTCCCAAAAGCAAAAATCAAAACCAAACCAAACGAAGAAGACAGAAGCTGTTTACAGAAATCTGATATTGTAGGGGTTTCCCTAGGGAGGCCATCATGCTGTGTTTCTGTCCTGGGTCCGGTTGAATATGCTGCTCAAGGGTTACCAATGGCTATGGTAAAGACCAATGCTTCAAGACCTCTCTACCCATTGTCCTAGCTGCTTGGAAACGACAGATCTAATGCATAGAGCTACGGCTGGAGACCCAGGTACTCTAGAGGAGGAGGCCCATCTTTGCAGGAAACAGAGCCTGAAACCTAAGGTTCTGCTGGATGCTCTGGAAGAGTCAAGATAGTTTAAGATGTGCCTGATGAGGACAGAGGCCAAGGTGGTCCACTGTGACCCTGGATGCCTGCAATGGGAAGGAGAAGTGCTCCTTGGGGGATGGCTAACCACTTGACAATGGCCAGCCACTCTAATTCAGCTGTGCTCCCTCCCTCTGCCAGCCTGTTAGGGTAGCTGGACTGGTTCATTAGGCTGATGGACTGACTACCGAACATGCATGTTCTTGTCTCCAAATCTAAAGCTCATTCAGCCATTTCTACTTCCTGGTGAGCTCATCCACCAGGCTGCTAATGCCAGGATGAAGAACTCAGACTCCAGAGCTGGACTGTGTCAGTCCTGCTTCTGCTACTCATTGGCAGCTGGAATGCTACAGCATTTAATTTCCTTGTGCCTCATTTCTGTTATTGATTGGAGAAGTCATGTCATCTGCTTTTAAAACAACGCTTTCAGGAGAAAATTAACTCAAGCATGTAAGACACTGAGAAGAACGTCCAGCCTTGTGAGGACACCAGTATTAAAGACTGTTATTCTTTGTGGGTGGGAGGATCTACAAATATAAATATTTATGATGGCCAGGCATATAGTATGAAAAATGAAGAAATTTGGGTTTTGGTAAAATCGCAGCACTGACTTGATGTTAACTAACATTGATAGCTTCTGGCCAGAAAGCCAGCAGGGAATGGCTGTGTTGTGGCTGGCACCACCTAAAGAGAGATGCTTCAGCAGACATTGTTGCCACATGGGAGCGATGTTTAAGGACATCCTTAATCAAAGACTTTAAACATGTTCTCTTAGTCTTTAAACATTGGCTAGCTCATCTGTGTGTTTTAAGACCATCTTGAGGACCAATTCAGATATGCCCAGGCCCAATCTTCTGCGCAGCTCATTTCTTCTACCTTGTTTTCTTTATGACCCAAACATGTGTAATTTCCCTGATATTATATGTCCATTACACATCTGTTAAGGGTCTGCCTTGTATCTGAGACTATGGGGCCTGTAAAGGGGTGAGAGACACCCAATCCCACAGCTCTAGTTGCTTATAGCCCTGACATTCTCACTTGCTTGTTTGCGGCCTCCAAGTGCTAGGGCTTGGATTGTGTCCCCCAAGAAGATTGTAGTGTCTGAACATCCTGCATTTGAAAATGTGACCTCATTTGGAAAAAGGATCGTCGCAGATATTCAAGTTCAGATGAGGTCATTAGGATGAGTCCGAATTCATTATGACTTCATCTTTATCAAAAAGGAAGTCTGGGCAAAGACAGACACATACATACAGGAAGAAGCTGAAGGGAGAACTCCAGGTGATTCATCTAAAATAAAAAGGAACACGGGTGACTGATAGCAAAGAGATACAACATTTCACAGGCTTCAGAATAAACCAAAACCTACACGCTAATCTCAGACATACAGATGCTAACTTTCTGTTGCTTAAACCACATAGTTTGTGGAATTTTGTTATAGCAACCCAAGCACACTAATAATACAGCTTGGTCTTAATTCTGTGCATTTGATTTTGTTTCCCCATGTAGAAACCAAACTTCTTGAAGGTAAGAACTGTGTTTTACATGATTATAATTCTTATTTCAGAAGTCAGGGTTGAAAGTTTCTCATTGCACACTGTGAACAATATTTAGTGAATAAGAAAGAGAATGAATGAATTAACAAAAGAAATGAATAAACATTGATCCCATCATTATTTTTAGATAGATTTTAGGCACTGTAGCGTGAATTCTAGCTGGAATTAATAATAAAATCCCAGATATAGGGTTTAGTGATGGAGATTAGATAAGCAGAACAACCAGCCATTAGAGAGTTCTTTTACCTCTACCAATGCTCAGACCAAAGGGGCAGTCCCGTCCTCAGACTGCATCTCCAGACTCCATCTGTCTCAACCAAATCTCAGACTACGCTGAGCCTCTGTCTCCTTCTGCCTTATATTCTTCTTTCTTCCCAGCTCTATCACTGCTGTCTCCACCTCCCTAGTGCTGGGATTAAAGGCACGAGCCACTACCACCTGGCTCTGTTTCTCTTTGAGACTGGATCAATCTAGAGTAGTTTCTGGGACTACGGGGATGTTAATCTTGGTATTCCATTTCTGTAGAAGGTCATGACCCCATAAATTTATTGCAATATTAGCCACATATGGCCTCAGCTTTCCTCTTTGACCCTCTGACCCTTCGCAGTCAACCCATCTTTTGCTTTGTTTAACTTGAGATATGGTTCCAATTTCTAGTAATTGAACATCTGCCTCTTGAAGAGGCCAATTTGGATGCCAAGCTTCTGGAGTAATGATACATTCGCACCTGTGTCTATCAAACCAACAATTACAATGCCATTTATTATATTCTTAGCTTTGGTCTTTGATCATTTATAGAAGTCTGCCAGAATATATGTTTTCTATTTCCTATCGGAATTTTGATTTATCCTTTATGTTTATTCTATCATCCAGAACAGTATGGTCTTTTACAGAAGGCTCTGGACTTTTTAATTTTCCTGGTGATACATGTCCTCCACAGTGACTGGGAATGACTGGGCCACTTTCAGCTTGGGGGCCTGCAAAAGGCCTCCTCCAAGGAGTTTCCCAATGGTTTTGGGTTGCCTTGTCTGTGTTTTGTTGATCTGCATTCATTGGTTCAATGTTGGTCTTTGCCACACCTTTTACATATACCTGAAGGGTGAGTCCTCTTACTCTTGCCATTCCCAGAAGAGATATTATTCCTAGAAATTCCTTGTCTACAATCCCTTCTCGGATGTCCTATTCTACCACAATTAAAACATTTGGCATTTTGATGTCTCCTCATTCCTTTGGAAATTGCTTCTCATGATGGAGGAGGGTCATCTATCTATCTGTTGCTTTCATTGGTTAATTAATAAAGAAACTGCTTGGCCTGATAGGTCAGAACATAGGTGGGTGGAGTAGACAGAACATAATGCTGGGAAGAAGGGAAGTAAGTGAGATGTCATGATTCTTCAACCTGAGACGGATGTAGGCTAGAATCTTTCCCGGTAAGCCACCACCTCATGGTGCTACACACATTATTAAAAATGGGTTAATCAAGATGTGAAAATTAGCCAATAAGACGCTACAGATAACGGGCCAGGCAGTGTTTAAAAGAATACAGTTTCTGTGTTATTATTTCAGGTGTAAAGCTAGCCGTGCCAGAGCTGGTCAGGATAAAAAGCAGGCCCAGCCCGCCATTCCACACTACATTCTCATACCCAAGATTTAGTATTATAGTCAAGTGTCTCAATATTCATTGTATGCAGAATTCATTAATCCATAGGTGCCGATCTAACCTTTAAAGGCCCAAGTATCTTTTTGTATTCTAAGTTGGCATTTTCAAAAGCCAGAGATTTAATAAGTACTCATCTAGCATCTGGGTCTGTTACTCCTATTTGTACAACCTTAGTTTATCTTGGTCCTGTGCCAAGCATTTAAGGCTGCTTTATGGCATAGGGACAAGATTTGTTCATTATAAAGAGCTTGAATCTGTGGGTCAACATAAGTGCCCTCACCAAGAATTTGCTCTTGGGAATTCTCAAGTCCTTTTGCTTTTCCCTGTTCTAAAATTTTTGCCTCTTCCTTGAAATAACATCTAAACATCAACTGGGGCCCATCATCCAGGACTGCTGAAACTAACTGAAGCTTAGTTAAGGTGTCCCCTTAATGCTAGAAGCCCATGTCTTTATCATCTCTCTAACAAATGTGGACTGCAAGCCATAAGTTACGACAGCTTGCTTAATTTCTTTTAGATCATTCATTCCTATAGGTATCCATCTACCTTCTTTGGATCCTTTTGGGCCTTTAGAACTTGATGCTTTGTCAGAGTGGATTACAGGGTAGGAAGCTAAAAACCTGGGTAAGTCATCTCTGACAGCTACTGGTGATGTTCAGTCCTGTTGTTGTGCCTTCCTTTCCCTGTTTATCAGCTCCAATAATTTCCTCAATCATTTCAAATCTTTTATATTTTTGAAACAGGGTTTCTCTGTAGCTTTGGAGCCTGTCCTGGAACTAGCTCTTGTAGACCCGGCTGGCTTCAAACTCACAGAGATCTACCTGCCTCTGCCTCCCAAGTGCTGGAATTAAAGGTGTGTGCCACCACTGCCGAGGTCATTTCAAATCTTTTTACTATTGTTTCTTAGAAAGCCAGAATCTCCTGGCCTGTATATATTTCTAGTGATTTCATTGAGGTCCACATTCTGCACATGTGATTCCAAGGTCTGAAGTTTCTCCTTTAAAGATAATACCTCATCCTTGGATATTATTTAGATAGTGTTCAGATTGCCATCCTGGAGAGATACTCTATTTGCTAACATATCATAACTTTTAAACAAATTTTATTGTCAAATTCAACAGTATGATTTTTTTCAGATAATTTTTCAGTACACCTACACATGGATTATATTTTGTCTGTCAAATTAATGTTACCCTTTTAATAGTATTAATTTTTTCAGGTAACTTTTTATTTTTAATTGTATTAATCCTGTCAACTAGCTGTTCATTACTAGTTTGTAAAGACTGTATCATTTCTAAAAGTGCTACATTTTTTCTTAAGGATATAGTACGAAGAAAAAACTGAGTCCTAATATCCAATAAATGGATGTATCACCATAATCATATAAGCCTTGCAGAATACAATCCATAGTATTAGCAAATTAACATGAAAGCTTCAATGTTAATGTAGTCTGCCATGTTGATTTATTAGTTGTTATGAGATCCAGTAAATTGTCTTAGGTGTAATAATCTTTATTGTCCAGCAGGTGTCATGGTTGCAGAGTTGTGACTAGCAGCCATGCAACCAGTGGCCACAGGAATGGTCCTGAGCAGCTTTCCACCTTGGCCCTCGTTAAATACTGAAAAATATGCTTTGCTTGACAGATTAAAAGCAATGAAAACAATTCCATACACAGAGCAAGAAGCCCAGAACTGCCGGGCGGTGGTGGCGCACGCCTTTAATCCCAGCACTTGGGAGGCAGAGGCAGGCGGATCTCTGTGAGTTCGAGGCCAGCCTGGGCTACAAGAGCTAGTTCCAGGACAGGAACCAAAAAAGCTACGGAGAAACCCTGTCTCGAGAATTTAAAAAAAAAAAAAAAAGCCCAGAACTCACGGGTAGGGAGCACAAACCGGAAGCTGCACAAGTTACCAAGTGGCAGGGAACCATGTCAGGGAACCACGCCAGGAAACGTGGCAGTGGAGGTGGGGGCATGCATGATCTTGGGAAATCTCCTAGTCACCACACATAGTTAGCACTGCTGTGGCAGGGGTTCTGCAGAAAACTACTTAGGTAAATAAAAGCAAGCCATGTAGGCAGGGTTGGGAGACTTTCTGGGCTGTGGACTGTCCACCCGGTAGGTGTGGAGTCGGAATCCATGTGGGGTGCCAGATGAAGAAGCACGCTTAAAAGAAATCCCACACTAGCTCAGAACTGAGACTAATAGAGGGTTATTTATTTAGGGGTAGACTCACAGATCAATACCCTCTCCTGGAATGGAGAATAGCAACCTAGTCCTGCAGCCAGAAAAGAGGCTGGATGCACGCTTTACATCAGCATATATAATATAAGAGGCCACTCCCAAGTGGGCGGGTAACTTAAAGGCTACTGGTTGTAGGAATTCCTCCAGCAGAGATTCACCTGCCTCTGCTTCCCGAGTACTGGGATTAAAGGTGTGTGCCACCACTGCCTGATCTCTATGGGCAACTAGTGGCTTAGTTCTGCACTCTGATCTTCAAGCAAGTTTTATTTGTTAGATTACAAACAAAATATCACTACAGGGTACAATGTACTTGATTTGATGAAATGAGAGGGACATAGTATTCATAGATTATTTTCTTCCTATGTGTTCTCAGGCATGTTTTTCAACATTCCTTTGTTGGACTTCTAAAACTAAAATGAGGATACTATCATCTATTTGGGAAGGCAATTGTATTAGATAAGATGGGTGTGTAAAGTGCTTAGAAACTAATGCCTGCCCCTGAGCTTAGGGTGACTTTTAATAAATGACACTCATGACCCCATTAGTTAAAATGATGCTCTACCTGATGGATGAGTCAGAAAGCCCTCAGCTCAGCCAGTTGGTGTGTAAAGCAGGCCACTGGCTTATCATCAGGACCACATTGGCAGTATGAAGAAGATGCAGAACACTGGGGGAAAGGCATGGGACTGTGAGAGATGGGTAGAAGCTGCAGAAGTAAAATAGGCCAGAGATGCTTAGCACACAGGTGAAAATCCCAAGACACTGGAAAGGCTTGGAAGTAGCACTACTTATAACAGTTCAGCATGGTTGCTAACTTGAATTTTTAACAATCTTTGGCCAAAAAATATTCAACTGTCCATCTCCAAAGAACATGGTGAAAATTATAAAATATTTTACAACGCTTGCCATTAAAGTATATTACATTGGTGGCATTTTGACATTCTGATAACAAGAGTTCTCAATCACCTGAACGTGTACCTGGGGTGCCAGCTGTTGCTTGTCTCTGATGGATGCGGAGGTAAGTTTTATGGACTCAGACCCCTGTGGGTGTGGTTGACATTTGAACATGACAATCATTGGGGTGACTGTGGTGACTCCTCTAGTCTGTGGTCAGCCAGGCTGAGAGTTCCTGGAGCTGCTGCCATGTGCCTAGATCTACATGCCCACAAGCAGACGGGAAGGCTGCCTGCATGCCATGGCTCACTCACAGCTGCAGATTTTAAAGATTTTATTTCTAATTCTAATATATATACAAGCATGGCTGTGTGGGGCTTGTGCATATGAGTGCAGGTGCCTGCAAGGGGCAAAAGAGGGTGTTGAATTCCATGGCATTGGAGTTACATGTGCTTATGAAGTGTCAACACAGGTACTGGGAACCAAAGTGGGGTCCTCTGCAAAAATGGAATGCAAGTTCTTAATGCTGGAGCCATCTCTCCAGCCCCTGATTTTTTTTTAATATTTATTTATTTATTATGTATACAATATTCTGTCTGTGTGTATGCCTGCAGGCCAGAAGAGGGCACCAGACCCCATTACAGATGGTTGTGAGCCACTATGTGGTTGCTGGGAATTGAACTCAGGACCTTTGGAAGAGCAGGCAATGCTCTTAGCCACTGAGCCATCTCTCCAGCCCCCCCTGATTTTTTTTTCAAGACAGGGTTTCTCTTTAGCTTTGGGACTTGTCCTGGCACTAGATCTTGTAGACCAGGCTGGCCTCGAACTCACTGAGATCCACCTGCCTCTGCCTCCCGAGTGCTGGGATTAAAGGCGTGTGCCACCACTGCCTGGCTCAGCCCCTTATATTTTAAATATATACAGCTCTTCTTGTGATTGGGAAATACAAATTTATTTAAAAGTGCAGATTTACTAAACAGAATGAGTTGATTTATTTAGATTTAAATATTTACATATTTTACTTATTTAGATAAGATTATTTACATATTATAAATTATTTAAAATTTGATTTATTTAGACTTAAAATGACATTTAATAGAAAGAGTTATATGGAGGTCAGATTAGCTGTATTTTAAAGGATGGCTGAGGTGTTTGTCTTGATCAATGATTTGAGAAGAACGGGGTTTGTGGACATTGACTTAGAGGTTAGAAGCTCTGTCTTGTTTAATTCCTCAGTATTAATATTCATAAAATGACAATGCTAATTAGTCATGTTCATTTATTTTGAGGGCTTCTTTTTGAGAGGCACACCCTCCCACAGGAAGTAATAATTTCCCCTTTTGTACAGAGAGGGAAGTGAGACCCACAGAGCTTCAGTTGTTTTCCTAAGGTATCATGGCTGGTCTGGAACAAGTGAAGCTGGGCTGGCAGGTGTTTTCTGAATGGTATTAAATATATGATAGAGTGACTGGATAGGGACCATCATTTCTGTTCTGAGCCCCTGCCAGCTCGAGGTAATCAATAAAGTCATTTGGTCCTTCGCTCTCCGCCCCCCCCATACCACACCCGCCAGGGCAGGCCTTCTCTTTCCCTCTAGGGGCCATATTGGCCGGCTGGAAGAAGGACTTCCCTTCAGCTCCTACCCTTCAACTTTCCCTGGACCAAGTCCCAGAAGAAGCCTGCAGGCTGCTGCAGGTTCCTGCACCCACCCAAACAGAGTTGTAGGGCAAAGGGATTCAAGGCACCCTCAGGGCCCAGAGCCTGCCTACTCATCCTCCAGAATCCCATCCAGGTGTGAGGCAACACAGCTGGTTAATTTAGCTGAAAGCAGCACTAAGGAGCCCAGGGAGGGAATCAAGACATCTGTTCCCCTCTATCCACCAGGAGCTCCTTTGTGAGAAAGCCCCACTTCCTGCCTCTCCAGAAGGCCAGCAGTAGAGAGATTGGAAGGGAAGGGATAGACAATGGGCACCTTGAAGAGCATCCTCTTCTTTCCCCTTCAGAAGGTGTTTTTTTCTGAATATCCACATTTAGTTGAGGCAGGGGGGTGGTGGTGTCTGTCCTATTACTTTGGCAATAATGCACAGATCCGATTTTCTTTCCTTCCAGTTGACAGAATTCCTGCGTCCCTTTTTGTTTATTTTTGTCACTAGAGTGAGCTGCTCCATGGCCCCATCCAAGAGAGAAATCAAGGTCATAGTCTACATTATTGAAGCGGATGAATCAAACAAAATTTTAGCCAAGCCTTACATTTGGCTTCTGGTAGCTGGGCAAATTGGGCCAGCAAAAGGCAGATGCACACACCGCTCAGAACTTCCAGATATAACTGGTTCAAAGCTCAATGGAAACTCCAAGTCAGCCCCTGCCCTGGTCCCATGTCACCAGGGTTGGGGGTGGGAGTGGGGCTGGAGGGTGGAGGAAGGGGGGGGGAGAAGGAAACACACTCACATTTTTGCATATTTGTGGGCTGTCTCAGTGGGTAGTCTGTCTTCCTTTGTTTTACCATTGCTCCCAAGAAAGGCTAATATTAGATATGCTTAGATATGCCAGATGTTGCACTAAATGTCTATATATTTATTTTGAGACAGTCTTGTTAGGTAGCTCAGGCTGCCTTCACACTCTCTGTCCTCCTGACTCAGCCTACCAAGTGCTAGGATTCCAGCCTATGCCATCCCACTCAGTGCTAAGTGTGTTTTACTTCCTTATCCTTTGCAGTTTAAAGAATGACTGATTTTAAGGCCACACCCTCAAACTCAGGTGTTTGACCCCAACCTGTGCCATTATTGCAGGACTGTGTCCCATTTCTCATTTTAAAGATTTAGTTGTCGTGGACCCTTGGGAGGATGGGTAATCCCTCCTATCTTCAGTCTAGGAAAGTGGACAAGGCTTGAGTAGATGAAGAAAGGACCTCAGCTCCTATTACGGGGGCAACTGTTGCTACAACCAGACTCTCAAGTGCTCTATCAGTTGGGTTACTGCTCTGTGCCACACTTGACTGTTCTGATCACTGGAGTCTCACTAGTACCTGTAACAGCTATTTGCAAACAACCGTTTGTGGAATGGGTGAGTTTTCAAATTATATGCCATCCCCTTCTCAGAGCCACTACACTGCATCCCCTTTTGTGGGTTACTGGTTCAGGAAGACGCCAGAGTCGCAGCAAGCGTCCCTGCTACCCCTGAGCCTCACAGGGGAGCTTCTCTTCGCAGCACAACCTCTGGACCCGCCTTTCACTGCCTCCCATATATCTTTCAATTTGTAAGATACGCTAAGAAATCAGTGAGATAAAGACACACCAATGAAATAAAAACGCACTGAGCCTTATGCATTTTAATCTTCAGAAACACTTGGAAACCGCTATAATTTAATGTTCCCACCAAGGTCCAGAGAGTGCGCGAATGTATTTATTAAATCTAAATCAGATTTTCACACCTGGTATGCTTCTGTGATGTCTCGAGTCACAACATATCAAAACGAAGGTGTATCACACGAAATGAAAAATTAAGGAACGTTTTATTCTCCACATAACCCAGTGTGTCCTCCACCTGGTCTCCAAGCTGCTTCCTTTTAGCATTTCCTCATGCTTTGTTGGTCGTGCTAACTTACACCCAAGGGGTTCTTGGAACACTTTTGGGCCAGTGGCCTAATCCTCCCTGGGTCTATTGGGTATTCTTTTCTTGGTGACCTCCGTCTACCTGCCAAGGGACACTCAGCCTTCTCAATAAAACCTGGAAAATCATAGAAGCCAGAATGTTTTCCTTCTAAGCTTAAATGGGGATTTTATTTCTTTGAAAGTTAATTGAATATAAACTTATGTATATATTTGTATCTACTCACACATTGCTGAATGGCTAGACCAAGTTAACCAATTCTGTGTGCGTGTGTGTGTGTGTGTGTGTGTTTGTGTGTGTGTGTGGAGAGAGAGAGAGAGAGAGAGAGAGAGAGAGAGAGAGAGAGAGAGAGAGAGGAAGACACTTAAAATATGTTATGAGTCTTCACAAAACTGCATATAATAGTAATGATAGTTGTCATAAAACTATAAAAGAGGTCTCTTGAACATGCTTCTCCTATTAGATTGGAATTGTATTCCTATTAACCATCATACCATGTCTTAGGGTTTTCATTGCTGTGAAGAGACACCATGACCACAGCAACTCATAAAGGAAACATTTAATTGGGGTGGCTCGCTTACAGTGTCAGAGATCCATTATGGCCATGATGGGGAGCAGAGCAGCAAGCAGGTGTAATTCTGGAGCTCAGAGTGCTACATCTTGCAGGCAACAGGAAGCCAGTCAACTGGCAGTCACACTGAGGCAAGCTTGAGAAAAAGAGATCTCACACTTCCTCCAACAAGGCCACACCGTCTAATAGTGCCACTTCCTTTGGGGGCCATTTTCTTTCAAACCACCACATACCCTAAACTTTATCCCTCTTTCCCAGCTCCTAGTACCCCTCATTCTACTCCCTGCTTCCATACAGTTGTTTATTTTATTCTTTTCTATTCTAAAAGTGCATGCAATCATGTGGTACTTGTCCTTCTGTGTTCATTTTTGACGTCATGCCATCCAGCTTCGTGCACACTATTGCCTATTACAGGACTTTCTTCTTCTCTAAGGCTAATATTCCATTTTGCACACATATCACATTTTCTGTGTTCATCTTTGAGGGGTGTTTTGGCTGATCCTATGTCATGCTACTGTAATACTCATGCACATGAAAATATAGACACCTCTTTGACATGCTTACTTCCCTTCCTTTGAGATTCCTAGTTCATATGAAGGATGGTTTGAAGTCCCTCCTCCGCTGCTCTTCTGAATAAAGTTAGGTTGCACTTCCTGTTGGTGATGAGCTAGATAAACTTGGGCAAGTTGTATGGTCTCCTTTCTCCTACTCCTCTTTCTTCTGCTCTTCTTTCTGCCCCTTCTTCCTCTTTCTTTTCTTTCCTCTTCCTTCCCCTTCCCCATCTTCTTCCTTTATCTCTATCTCCCTTTCCTTCTTGCCCTCCACTTTCTCCTTGCTCTTCCTCTATCTCAGTGGTTCTCATCCTTCCTAATGCTGCAACCCTTTAATACATGTTGTGGTGACTCCAACCATAAAATTACTTCATTGCTACTTCATAACTATAGACGTGCTACTGTTATGAATTATAATGTAAATATCTGATATGTGACCTCCCAAAGGAATCTCAGCCTACAGGTTGAGAAACACTACTCTATCTCAACCTTAAAGTTTAATTCTGAACAACACTGATCTTGATCTCCCGAGGGTGGGAATCGAGAGCATAAATCCTGAAGCTTTGTGCGACACACAAAACATCCCTGCCCTGCATCATTTACTTTTCATGACTTTGCATAATTGTGTTTACTTCCTTATGAAATGACGCCACCTGTCCTATCCTCGCATCTTTAGCTAAAGGGGTGACACTCCAGGCTGCTGGTGTGTCATGCTTGTTCTGAGGTGACCCATGACCCTTGGCATCAGTTGCCCATCAACCTTAAGCACTCCTTGTCCCCAGAAGCACAGTGTCTGAGAAAGCATAGTCACAATACCTAGTGCCTGATAATTGTTCCTTAATGCCATGCCAAATGCATCTCTGGAATAGAGAATGAAGAGGCCGGGAGGTCAAGGCTCTTTGGAGGACACCTGTTTGCCCTTCTCCTGCCCCCGAACTGCTACCCCTCTGCCTTGGGTGGTTCCAGCTTCCCTGTGGGGTGAGATACTGTCTGCTTATTGAGTTTGTCAGCACTTCCCCCAGTGGATCTCAGACTGACTAATTAGCTTTCTCTGCCTGATTGCTGAAGCCACAGGGCTCTGCCAGGCCAGCACTTTCCCACATGACACTGCTGGGGAGAAGCAGGGCTTGGTTGTTAACCCCGTCCTTGTCAACGCTGTGGTCTGGATGAGTGTTTGTGGTTTGGGTGTGTATAGGCTTGTGGATAGGAGGATGTCAGCATGGATTTGAAAGGCGTGAGGTGTGGCCTATGTTAATGGGTTTAATAACTGTTTTTCTGGTTGATCAAGGCTGATCAGAACTTTGCAAAGACTGAAGCCAAGGAGGCTCATTAATACCGAGAATAATTTCGGGGAATGGGTCTGGGCTATTCAGACTATTTGATTTGATGCAAAAGATGCATTTAATGTTTAACTTGTCCTTTTGGTTTAAAATGAACCAGAATCCACTCAACAAAAGGTCAAGCTCAGCGTAAGATTGTTCTTTCATGCATTTCACAGACTGTTCCTTAAGAGGTGGCTGCTGAGGTTTGAAGTGTTTTTTTGTGGTCAGTGCTTGGGTTTTCTTTCTTCTTACCTCTGCCATGCTGGACACTGGCATTATGCATGATGCTGCACTGCATGGGACATCGCCACCTTTGCTGGGAGCAGCTCTGTTATCCCACCTGCAGGAACAACTGCCCCAGAACACCACAGTTTTTTCTAAGGATATGTGCCCCCCCCCCTCCACTGAGGCATCAGCAATGCTGGAACTTTCCAGGTGCCAAATGTGATATCTGCGATGTTCTTGGGAGACTGAGTGGCTTGCCTTCCCTAAGCTTTCTCAGAATATAAGGCTGCAGCCACTGCCCAAAGGACACCCAGGCACAATGTATTCTCCACTATTGTTCAGTCCTTCTCCTCTTTCTGGAGGTTCACAGGAGTGGGGGAATCAGACCTGGTAATGAGTTCAAAGCCTGACTTCTCTTTTCACTAGTGCTCTGGGGGAAAATGTGATTTACTTGATCTTGAAAACCTTTATTTATGAAATAGTAGGGAGCTGTGGTGCTTGAGACTTGTTGGGAGCTAAATGGCCTAAGTGCAAAGCTTAGGATGCAGGGTGTAGGGTCTGCCATGCCAACTGATGATGACTAGCTAACAGGACTCATAGGACAGCCCAGGCTAGCAAGGAAGGGGGTGCCCAGAGATGCTGTACTACTGGCCGTATCTGACCTCTCCCTGCCCTTGGAGTCTTGTTCCTTGTTCAAACTTTTCTTTGTTTAGTTCTTTCTTGGGAAATTAAAGGCCAGGAGGCTGCCTCAGCCTTATAATTTTCCAGAGAGATTCAGTAGTGCTTTAGATCCTCTGAGCACAGCACGTCTGAGCCCCAGAGCCTTTAGCATGGGAGCTGCCTCCTCTTTCTTCCTTCACATCTGATTGTTTTATTTATCTATCCATGCATCTAAACATAGTGCGTACTTAATGTCTACTGAATGTGTGTGTGCGTATGTATACACACACACAAATAATAACAGCTAGTGTGTTAGCCTGTTTTGTGTTGCTGTAGCAGACTACCATAGACTGGGTAGTCTATAAGGGAAAAATAGACTCATTGCAGTTCTGAAAGCTGGGGTGTACATGGTCAAGATCCCCCATCTATCAAAAGCCATCTTGCTGCACATCTCCCAATGGAAAGAGTGAAACGCATAGAACAGATGCACAAAGGAGACCAAGAGGGAGCTGAACTCACCCTTATAACAAGTCTACTCTCTTCACAACATATTGATCAGTTCTTGAAGACAGTGACATTGATCAGTTCAAGAGGGCACAGTTCTCAAGATCTAATCACCCACTAGAAGGCCCACCTGTTAGAGTTAATTAACCCTGGGAGCTAATTATCCCACACATGGGCTTAGGATTCAGCTTAGTGTAGAGCACTAACTTAGTGCACACAGAGTTCTGAGTTTTCTCTCTCGCACTTGGGAGGAAGTTCCCAGCATGTTCCTACTACAGCAGCGATTAGTTCACTGACTTTTATTTACGACTGCCCACTGTGAGCCTAGCCGTCAGAATGTGCTACTTCTGGGCCACATGTAGCAAGAGGGCCTTATTCAAAACATTATGAGGTGTGTGTGTGTGTGTGTGTGTGTGTGTGTGTGTGTGTAAGTGTGGTGTGTTCTGGTTTTATTTTTTTTTTTAAACTTGCTGGTGAGATTCTTGAATGTGAACTTTGTAAATCACAGTGTCATGTTGTCCATGCCTGGAAGGGCTTTGCTCCCCATAATTAAGACGATTTATCTGAACAAGTCACCTGAAAGCCAGGACTTGCCTCTTAGAAGGAGCAGTCTGATAATGAAGGCAGGGTCCTAGCTATCATGGAGGAGGAGATTTATTTTCCAGAATAATCTGTGGAGATGCCGATGTCCCCAAACCAAGCTCCCCAACAGACCCATTATTCATGCTAGCTTTCCTGTCAATGAGTGCACACTGTTTCCTTCTCTCCCATCTCCTCTGCATGGAACAGACTAGTCTGCTATTTAAGTCATTCTGCTATGCTCTATGGAGGGGTTAGCCCCAGCTAATAATGACCCCAGGCCTGGAGGGACTTGGTTTTAGGTGTGGGATTTGTATGCCTGCTGGGAACCTGCTACTCTGGGGTCTTTAGGAGCATTAGGGTGTCAGGGACGTAAACATCCCCTGAGTCCCTTCCTATGTCTTATGCTTAAATGATGCCTGCCTGGACCCCACTAAGCAACACTGATGGACCCCACAGAAAATGATGGTTTGCAAATGGTGGAATGGCAGAAGGGTCCAAGAAAGGGGTCATCTCTTAGAGCCATGCATACTTTAGTCATTTCTACATCTATGGATCTATCCATAAATGATACTCTTTCATACTCCTTGATACACTCTCACGGCATCCCTAAACCTGAGAGGCCATGGAGTATGGGCAATTCCTTTGATAGGTCCTGCAATTCTCTTCCTTCTCTTTTTACTGAAGGACACATGTGGCTAGGCATTATGGAAAATTACTGAGGAAGGTCCACAAAGAACTGAATGCCCAGCAATGCACAACATCCTGTGAGTTCTAAGGAGACTTGCTTGGGGGAGGAAAGAGGACTGATTCATATCCCATGCTTGGACTCTGTTTTGGCACACATGTACATGCATGCACTAACACCATATTGATGCCCACAAACTACTCATAAACTATATACACCACACACATGCATGCATGCACACACACATGCACTCACGCGTGCGCGCGCGCACACACACACATACACACCACAGAGATTCAAATGTCTTTCAGAAAGGTAGTCTTTGTATATTTATAAAGAAAACTTTACCATTGGAGATTAATTCTTAAGAGGACCCTACAATCTTTGCCTGGGGTTCCCACATTGAGTTGTTACAGGCATTGGGCAAACGGCCCACACGTGTTTTAGATCTTGCTAAGAAATGATCCACACTGCACATTCAACAATCAGGCATACTTTCATATCTCGATACACAAATGTCCGAGGGTTCTTGCAAGTAGTGAACCACTGGGCTCCAGGCCTCCAGCTAGCCCTGCAGCAGGGATCCCTGATTCCTTCCACTGTGGCCTCTCTTCTCTGTTTCCCTAGTGCTGGGTCTGATGATGAAAGATACAAAATAATCCCACACTAGTTCAGAATTACATATAATAAAGGGTTATTTATTTAGGGGAGACTCACAGATCACAGTCCTCTGCATGAACTGTGTCTAGCAGCCAGAAGTGAGAGCTGGAAGCAAGAGAGAGAGCACACACTGTACAGCTGCATTTATAATAGAAGAGACCACACCCAAGTGGGCTTGTATCTTAAAGGCTATTGGCTGAAGGAGCTGAAGGAGCTCCCATAGTACCTTCCCCTTTTGTTTAAATAAGGGAGTTCTAAATCCAATACAAAAATATATACACTAGGAACAGATAGCAAATATAAGATTAGAATTACAACCAGCATAAACAATATTAAACAAGGAACATATTCTAACATTTTAACAAACATTCTATCTTAAGGAGTCTAAGTCTTCTATTGGAAATGGCTTGGCTAAATCATAAGAGGATGGTAACTAGTATTCTAGGACTGTCTAATCTTCAACACCATTGAAGGCCCAAGAAGGGAGATAATATTACTTGAGTAGGCAGAAAGTGCAGTCAAGTAGCCTCCAAAATGTACAATAGATGACAGAGACAACTGGCTGCCTAAGCAATCACCCAAACTCTCATTTGCAATGTGGAAGCAACCAACTTTGGCTAAGGCCTAAAGTAAGTGACAGACCATTTTCAGAGGCAGGAACATTTTTAGAACCATCTTACCCTGGTTTGGCAGTCTTTTTTGTGTATCCTGCTTGTCCAGTTCTGACATCGTGCACTTTGTCAGTGGTCGAGGTATTAGCAGTTCCTTTAAGAGAGGTGTTCCCAATTGAGCGGTAGCAACAACAATAACCTCCCCACAAACAAACAAACAAAAACCCACGCAGTTTTGAAACGGCCGCTTCCTGGGCTGTGCTGCCAGTACAAACTCTGATGAGGTCTGGCTATGGAACATTTAAATGGGATTTGTGAGCAGAGTGATACAACTTGCTTAATGGCAACATAGACCTAATGTCTGCCTGAAAATGGGGCTGTGAGCATAGCTTGCACTAAACAGAACTCTGCCCCACCATTCTGAATGGGTGGAGCCAAAAGACAAAGCAGCCTAGGTTGTTGCTTAGCATTTTATTTTTGACCTAATGAACACTGTATTCAGTAGAAATCTCTTTTTTTTAAAAAATGGATTTTTATTGAGCTCTACATTTTTCTCTGCCTCCCGCCTCTCTCCTCCCCTTCAACCCTCTCCCAAGGTTCCCATGCTCCCAATTTACTCAGGAGATCTTGTCTTTTTCTACTTCCCATGTAAATTAGATCTATGTATGTCTTTCTTAGGGTCCTCATTGTTGTCTGGATTCCCTGGGATTATGATTTGTGGGTTGGTTTTCTTTGCTTTATGTTTAAAAACCACTTGTGAATAAGTACATATGATAATTGTCTCTATGTCTGGATTACCTCACTCAAAATAATGTTTTCTAGTTCCATTCATTTGCCTGCAAAGCTTAAGATGTTATTTTTTCTGCTGTGTAGTACTCCATTGTGTAAATGTACCACGTTTTCCTTCCCCATTCTTTGGTCAAGGGGCATTTAGGTTATTTCCAGGTTCTGGCTATGACAAACAATGTTGCTATGAACATAGTTGAGCACATGTCCTTGTGGTACAATTGAGCATCTTTTGGATATATACCCAAACGTGATATTACTGGGTCTTGAGGAAGGTCGTTTCCTAATTTTCTGAGAAATCACCACACTGACATCCAAAGGGGCTGTACCAGCTTGCATTCCCACCAGCAATGCAGAAGTGTTTCCTTTACCCCATAACCTCTTTTGCATAAATTGTCATCAGTGTTTTTGATCTTGGCCATTCTTACAGGTGTAAGATAGAATCTCAGAGTTGTTTTGATTTGCATTTCTCTGATGACTAAGGATCTTGAAGATTCCCTTAAGTGTCTTTCAGTCATTTCAGATTCCTCTGCTGAGAATTCTCTGTTTAAGTCTGTACTCTACTTTTTTTTTTATTGGATTATTTGTTCTTTTGATGACCAATTTCTTGAGTTCTTTGTATATTTTGGAGATCAGACCTCTGCCTGATGTGTGGTTGTAAAAAATCTTTTCCCATTCTGTAGGCTGTCATTTTGTCTTGTTGACCATGTCCTTTGGTTTACAGAAGCTTTTCCATTTTAGGAGGTTCATTTATTAATTGTTTCTCTCAGTGTCTGTGCTGCTGGGGTTATATTTAGGAAATGGTCTTCTGTGCCAATGTGTTCAAGTGTACTTCCCACTTTCTCTTCTATAAGGTTCAGTGTGGCTGGCTTTATGTTGAGGTCTTTGGTCCATTTGAACTGAAGTTTAGTGCATGGTGATAGATATGGGTCAATTTCATTCTCCTACATGTTGATATCCTGTTATGCCAGCATCATTTAAAAAGTGCTCCTGGACAGTAAAGAATTACTGATATCCAATAGAACAGATTCAGACATAAAAGACCTCTACATGGGTCACAGTGTTGGATAAATATATATAGGCTTGGGAAAGAGAAGAAAAAATAAGTATAGACAGTTATAAAAAGAAGTAAATGGTTTTAAAAACCAAAACAAAGTCTTTAAAGAGACAGAGTACAAACAGTCATAGATTAAAGGAGTAAAGATAATAAAATAAATATTAAACTTGTAGAAAAACTAATAGGGTAAAGAAAACTAAGCCACATAAAGATGGAAAATACACAGAGAGTCTGGGCTATATATATTATTATGTTTTATTTGAAATTTTTGGCTGTGAAGAAGCTAAGTAACCAAACATATATACTTTAAAGTAAACCAACATATATACTTCAAAATTTGAGTCTAAGGATATGTTGCTTTGAAAAAGAGGTTCTTTTGTTTTCACAGAAGATGAGAACCTATGGATTAATGCGAGATTAATGTGGTTTGATGGACCAAGATCCCCTGCAAAACACTGTGAACACCCCCCAAAATACTTCACCCAACAAAATGCAGGAACTATGCCCAAGTTCCCTAAATGATTGTTTGAATTTAAAGGGGGATATGCTATAGAGATTTGCATTGGTATGGATCTTGGTTTATTTATACAAATTTAAGATCAATTTTGTTATACTGTGTATATACTGTATATATATTTCTGCTTTTGATTAAGATATTGTGTTTGTATAATTAAGAAATATAGGTTAATAGATAATCATCTATAATAGTCAAGCTCATAGTCATGTTAGTTTTTCTAGATATATAGAGATAAATTTCAGTTAGATAGATGATATTCTTCAAACCTTTCAAAGACTAACAGAATATGGCATTTAAGTATTTTAAAAACTTAGGACTTTTCATGACAATGAGACACATCTTCTCCTGACAGCACTAATTACTTCAAGAGGAATATGGGCACCAAAGAGGCTTCTTATGGCATTGGTTAGCCATCTGGGCAAGAAACTACTCTTGCCTGGACTACTTGCTGTTATGCTGTGTGAGTTGGACATGTGGGACTCACAGAGAGATGACTGCTGAACTTGCCTAAAGAAGATGAGACAGTCCTTCAGGGTTCCTGCTTCATGAAAGAGTCTGCCAGACATTCTGCAGGACACAGAATAAATTGACAAACTGCCAATATAGGTAGAACTGTCTTTGAAATTTCCTGCTTCATGGAAAAGTCTGCTGTATACTATGGGCCTGTGGGCTGAAGACTGGATGCCCCAATGATACAGAAAAACTTTGGGTGACTGTCTGATGTAGGAAGTTCTTCTGCATATGTGTTGCTTTTATTGATTAATGGATAAAGAAACTGGCTTGATAGGGCAGAATAGAACTAGGTGGGAAAACTAAACTGAATGCTGGAAGAAAGAAGACAGAGTAAGTGAGAAGCCATGTAGCCCCACCAGAGACAGATGCTGGAACTTTACCTAGTAAGCCACAGCCTTGAGGCTATACACAAATTAATGGAGATGGGTTGTTAAGATATGAGTTAGCCAGAAATACACTTGTATTGCAAATAATATGATTTCTGTGTGATTATTTCAGATCTGAGTGGCTGGGTATGAATGAACAAGCAGCCTCATATAATAATTCTTCCACCTTCTCTTCTCTTCTCTTCTCTTCTCTTCTCTTCTCTTCTCTTCTCTTCTCTTCTCTTCTCTCCTCTCCTCTCCTCTCCTCTCCTCTCCTCTCCTCCCCTCCCCTCCCCTCCCCTCCCCTCTCCTCTCCTCTCTTTCTATTTACTGACTGGCATTGGGTAAGAGTATAGTATGTGTTAGCTGAATGTATAATGTCTAGGGAACAAACGTCATAGGACAGTCTAAGGATCATTGTTCACCCTCCTTGGGAACAGACAGGAGCCAGGCTTTGTGGGTGGAAGAGAGAGATATGCTGTGTTGAGTAGGCAGTAGAAGGGCTAATTACCTGGGAACTAGGTTCACCTGACTCCCTGGCCTCTTTGTGAATTCAGTATTAGCTACTCTGCAGACTACAGGAGATCCCTTATGTATGTGCATAGAGTAGAGAAGGCAGAGACTCCCTTGTGGGTCTCTGCCTGCAGGGATACTTTCTATAGAACCCTGGGTATAGGCACTGAAGGCAGAGGCTGTGACCACTGAAACAGCTTGAGCATCTCCAGTGCTCAGTTCCTCCCTGGAAGCCCAGGGCAGATGCAGGGATGCTCTAGTTCTTGGTTCTCTCCTGCACTGACCCAAAGAACTGTCCCAGCTTCTGTTTCCCCTTCTCTAGAGAAACCTTCTCAGCTGCCTGCCACGCTGCCATGTCTGCTTTCAGCCCTCCCTCCCTTTTCTTTCTGATCCCAATAATGAGTTTTGTAGCTAATGAGGTTTCCCCTACTTCTCTAATTACACAACTCTGGGGTCAAGCTTAGCAACCATCCAGCGATCTGTTTATATACCACTGAACTTCTCAGCTGTCCCTTCCAGAGTTCTCTCGTGACCCTTTATCTTCCTCTGCTGCAGCAAAGTGTGTCTGAGAAAATGGTTATTGTCGAATAAGGAGTCTCAGTGCTGGAGGACTGTGAATCCTGAAGGAAAACACTGTGATGTTGGATCTGAAGATGCTCAGTTTACGTCCATTCAGACTCATCTAACATTCAGTTTAAGGTTTCTGCATATTAAAAATGGAACCTCATGGTGACAGCACCCATAAAGCTTGATCCTTTCCAGTTACTCATCTTATCACAGAACCCTGTGATAACTTAATAAGTTATCAACTAATTAAGTCCCCATTGTTGGGCATTTATTGAGCCCAGTCTTGTGCTCTTGATGTCAGGTTATTTGGCTGGAGAAACTTTCAAAAACTCCATGCTTGAGCTCTGGGCACAAACAGTTATCTGCCAGGCCATAATATGTAGCCGAGACTGACAGCTGCTCTGAGGAAAAGTTTTGCACCCTCAGAAGCTTGGGCATGCATTCAGAGATCTTGTCACACTGCAGGGCATTTCTGCAGCCCTTGTCTTACCGTTGACCTCAGGCCCCATTCTTAAATTTTCTAAGCACAGCTGCAGGCTCACCTCAGAGGCAAATGGTCATCGGTTAGGAAGTGGCAAAGCTAGCCTCAGACCAACATTTCTGAGCCTACAAAATCCACGTCTTTTTCACCCCATCCAGCTATTTGTTTACGCTAGAAAATGATACAAGGCTGTCGTGGTTAAATCCCAAACTCTTGATTCTGATGCCGCAGGCATTTAGAGGAGAGATGGGGAGATCAGTAAACATTAGGGAATTAGGTAAAGCTTTGGCTGGAGGGGCGGGGCGAGATTAAAGTGGGACTTCACAGATTCCCGCAGTGAGCTTCAGAGACAGCATCTCAGGCACCTTCCCTTGCTGGGTGCAGTGAGAGCTTTCCTCAGTGTTGGCACGCTTCCATTGTACACAAGGATATAAACAGAGCAGGAGCCAGTGGTGCATGGGTGGGGACTCCCTGGAATTATTAAAGAATTTTCTACATTTAGCAGCGGTATCGTCACAAACAGACCGTCAACTCTCAGTTTTGACATTCTGTGTGTCTGATTCTCAGAGAGACTCTAGATGTTTCCAGGCATCGTCCTAATGTTGTTGGAAACAGAAAGTCTTGCAGCAGATCCCCCCATGATGAGACTGCCCCCACTGTGCAAGCAATCACCCCATGTTGGGAACCGAGGATGCCCGCTAAGCAGGAGCAATCATCTCGCAATGTGGTCTGAATTGTCTTATCAAGTGATGAGTTCCTCAGGAGCTTCCAGAACCAGTTCCAAAATAACGATCCAGCAAACCATAGGCTGGCCAGGACTGCTGAAGAATGCATACGACTCACTTCCTGCCCTAACTACGACTTTATTTAAGCTTGAAACTTAAGTACCCAGAAGACAGGCTGGGATTGCTGGTCTCCTCAACATCCTGAGGTACTTATGCTGAAAAATTCCTTTCCTGCTTTTCCAAATTAATTCATTCATTTAAAATTTGAGGTTAGTGGTCGGATCTACGTTGTTGGGTTTCCTGAAGTCAGTTTTCTGTCTCATCCAGGACTCTGGCAACAAGAGGACAGTTCAGTGTTATAATGTACATTCATATTGTTCTACCTCCATCACCTTCGTCCACCCCCGAAACCTTCTATCTCCACAAACAAAAACTCTGTACCCATCTAGCAGTAACACCTGTCATCCCTTAGCTTCTTGTATCTGTGTGTGCATGCATGCACATGTGTGTGTGTGTGTCCATGTCCTCAGTAGCTAGCCACCTTGTGCTTTGAGACAGGGTCTCTCGCTGGCCTAGAGCTTGCTGGCCGTGAACCCCAGGGATCTGCCAGGCTCCATCTCCCCACTGCTATGATGGCAAACACCGAGCACCATGCCCATCTTTTTACAAGGATTCTGTCGCCTAAACTATGGTCACAACAGCAGTCACTTCACCAGCAGAGTCATACCCCAGCCCCAAGTCCCTTGTGTTCTTGATGGGACTTTGAGACACTGCAAAACAACCCTTCAAGTATGTATACATCACCAGGAATCGTGTTAAACAAGGCTTCCTGGGTCTCCCTCCATTGCTAGGCTCTGTGGGTCTAGCGCGAGTGTGGAGAGCCTGTGTTTCAGATATGGGTATCTTGGAATGCTAGGGGATGTTGTCTCTGAAACAGCAACACTCCTTCAGCTCCAGGTGCCCACTTCCATCTCTGTGCCCCCCTGAGCTAATGGGTGGTGAGCTGGTGCTGCTTGCAATGGATCCAGAAGATGCACATCTTGCCTCACCCCGCCCCCTCACGGGTTCTTTTCCCAACACGTGAGAAACACCAGTTTCTGAGCCTGTGAAATATTTATCCTCCCCTCTCTTCATCCTTCGCAATCGCCCTGCTGCAAGGCTGTTTTTCTTTGACAGCCCCTTGAGGACTATAGTAGGGGCCGTTTAAAGTGATTTATATATTTCCATTGACTAAAATTTGGGGCAATTCCAGAAAAATCAGGGCTTTCTGTGTTCGTGTGCTTGTGTCTTAGATGCTCATATTTATATCTTTCTATAGTCATCAACGATACTCAAAGTGTAGTCCCTGAGCCAACAGTGCTACCTTCATCTGGGGACTTGCTAGAAGTGACCATGATTGGGACTCTTGCATCACCTATGGAGACGCTGGCAGTGGTACCAGATCACTGTGTTCTAACACCATCCCCCCCCCCCCCCCCCCCCGCCCCGACAATTCTATGGTATGCTATTTGGGAACGACTGCATTTGATATGTAATCTAAAATGTTGTGCCTGTGTGCATGTGCACACGGGGAGGTGCACAACGTGCACGCATGTGGAGGTCAGAGAGATGGTCATCGCGGCCGTTGGTCCTCAGGTGGACTCCCCAGTCTACACTGTATGATTAAAATCCTTGTGGAAGTGCTGATTAATCTTCATTAAAGAGTCAGACGCTGCTCAGGAGTCAGAGGGGAGCTTGGTGAATCCTGACATCTCACCTTGATGATTTGAGGCCGTTGGGAGTGGCTAGTGGGCCGGGGGCAGTTCCCCTTACTTCGTTGTCTAATGGCCATTTGCCACCTATGTACCCCTCCAGACCTCTGCTGACCCAGACAAGGGGAGAAGCCCACAAGAGCTCACAGAACCTTGAGAGCATCAAAGCTGGTGTAACCCATGACGGGCATCAGGGGTTGTTTGTGCAGAAAGCAGCTGAGGAATATTAACCTGCACTGTTTCCCTCTGTCCCGCTCTAGCCAGCTTGCTCCCCCTCCTGAGGGCACTCTGATTTCCTCAAACATCAGCAGCAGGCTGTGCTCAGCAGGAGGTGGCAGCTGAGGCTCCTTTTAGGAAGCATCATTAATTGGTGGGTATGCTCCATTCAAGTCCAGGGTGAGCAGGAGCACAGCAGGCCAGATGTTGGCTCTGGGAATGTGTAAGGATCGGCGCTGATGCCATTAGGTCTCTGTTGTTGCAGCCTGTGACCCCAGGGAACTACAATGCTTGCTGTACATAAGCCAGCTGTTTATGGTACCTCTGAACAAGCATAAAATCTCTCGCTGGCTGTTTTTTTTTTTTTCCTTTAAAGTTTGTGTTGACTACTGTGAAGTTTGTTTGTGGAAAAATCATTGTGTTTCTCTGCCTCTGCCTCTGGTAGAGAGTTGCCAAGCACTCTGTTGTTTTGGTAGATGTTTCTCCTGGTGTGGCCTGATGTGTGGGTGATCTCATGGCAAATTCATTCTTCTAGCATTGGGGAGCTACTTTTTAGCTGGGTGAGGATCACTTAAGGGGGATCCGTCAATGAGTAAATGGCTCATGCCCTGGTGGAGATCACCTTCAACAGGTAGGGAACAATTGGGTTTTGGTTGGTTGATAGATGTTATGAAGAAAATGAAGCAGAGTTAAGGGTATTTACCAGGCATCTCCAGCTGCATGGGAACCCCTGCACCCCAAGACTTAGTGACTTAGGCAGTCACTAATCACGCTGCTCACAATGCAATGATCTGTTGGGGTTCAGCAGGATACCGTCTCCCCAGTCTTGCTGATGGTCACCTGGGTGCATATATTTAGTATTCAGCTTAGACAGTTGCCTGCAATCAGTGAGAGCAGATTTATCTGTTTCTTCTCTTTTCCCCTCCTCTTCCTCTATGTGGCTCCTCCAGTTAGTCTCTCCAGTAGGGGAGACAGACTTCCTACACAGAGGCCCTGGGCTTTCAAGAACAAGAACGTTAATTACTAAGCCTCCTTACGACGCAAGTCACCTTTGTTACATACTATGATCAAACAAATCATAATCAGCCTAAAGTCTAGGAGCTAAGACAGTGGAGAGGGTGTTCTGCAACAGGGGCCACTAATAAATGCCTTATAATACCTGCCTCTGGCCCAGCTTGCACTAGACCAGACTCTGTGGGAGACGGGCTTATTAGAAACATGCTCCCCCTAGTGCCCACGTATTCCTGAAAGCTCAGGACACCTTCCTGAATCCTCTTGTGGGCCCAGGTAGTGACCTGTTTGGGAGGTTCAGCTCATATTCCACCTGCTTCCAGAAGCCTTCCCCACTCCCTGGGGACACTCTTGTCCCCATGTGTGCTGGAACATTCCACAGGCACCATTATACATACCCTGTTCTCTGCAATCGGAGCTCTTCTGCTGGTGGGAAAAGTTTTGAGTTTCAGTCCCTAGTGCTTGCCACCACACCTGGCACCAGAAGGCGGAAGAAATGCCTATAGGGACTGGATAACTGAGAGAACTCTGGGGAGCACCCACCCCATCAGACCCTTATTTCGTGAGAAGAGTCTAGTAGCCATGAAGCAGGATGACTGGCAAGGCTACAGTGCCCAGGCTGTTTCCAGATCCAGCATTTCCTCCTGGGTCGCTCCTCATTCAGGTGACAGACATATCAGTTTCACATAGAAGTGAAATCTTGGGGCTGGAGACATGGCTCAGCAGTTAAGAGTACTGCCTGCTCTTCCAAAGGTCCTGAGTTCAATTCCCAGCAACCAAATGGTGGCTCACAACCATCTGTAATGAGATCTGGTGTCCTCTTCTGGCCTGCAGACATACATGCAGACAGAATACTGAGAATACTGTATAATAATAAATAAATACATCTTAAAAGAAAAGAAAAGAAAAGAAGTGAAATCTTGATGGAGTTAAGCCCCCCTCTCAATCTCACCACATAAGATGAGAGAAAAGTCGATTTCAGCCTAGACCTCTACAGTCCTTCTCTGCCATGTCCACACAGGCCTGAGCTGTGTGTGAGGCCACAGGCTTTCCTAGGGGAGCTCTGGAGATCAACCAAGGCCTAGTCTCCATGTGAAGGGGGCGCATGGGTTTTCACAGCTTCTTTACGCTTCCTTCAGTTCGCACAGGGCCTCCTCTGAATGAGTTTAAATGGCCAAAGAGGTTGCCTCCCACTTCATTGTGAGCCGCAAAGGCTTGGGGTGGAATTTGCATATGGCTAATTATGGTTGATTCCGACTTTGGAAAAAAAATCATTGATCCGTTTATAACTTACAGTAATTTGCAAAGCAATTACCTTCTGGCATCTTTTCTTGCTAAAAATGAGTTGTTATTTCTTTTTCCTCTCTCTTGGATGAACATGGTCTGGATATTGCCCATGAAGGACCAGGCTCTGGATGCAGGAGAGAAGCAGATAAAAACAGTTCTGGGTAGCCACAGCCGAGAACTCAAACTAAATCTCACTCTGAGCCTGGACCCAGCAGCTGGGCAGCCACGCTTTGGCTGGAAAAGGAACATTCTTGAATGCAAGCACATGTGATGAGTACAGACACTCTGGGCCTTCTCTCCTGTGGGGCAGGGAGATGGGTGCAGTTCTGTACCGGATATGATAAACACCGATGACAACTTTGCAGGATCTAGACTCACCTAGAGGACCAGCCTCTGGCCATGCCTGTGAGGTGCCATCTTCACTAGGTTAACTGAGCTGAGAAGATCCGCCATAACTGTGGGCTGTACCGTGCAAAGGGCTGACATCCTGAACTAAATAGAGAAAGCGAGTGGAGAGCCAGCACTTCCTGACTGTGGATGCCACGAGAGCAGCTACCTCAGGCTCCTGCCTGACTTCCCCCTGTGAGGAACCACACCACTGGACTGTAAGCCCCTCCTGCAAAAGTATGAAGCTTTTGTTTCATACTTTGCTGTAGAAATGAGACTCATAACTAATACACTGATACACTATCCCGAAGTTCTCTGCCTTCTGCTCACTGGGGTTGTGACTTCAGACATGGACGCTCTTTGGAACCCTCCTTCCCTCATTCCTGAAGTGGAAAGGCCGCCTGGGCCTACCTTCCCAGGTTGACGGAGGTACTGGATAAGATGACAAAAGCCAAGGCTTGTGCGTAGTCAACGCGAAATTAATTAAGTCAGCCATGACCTTGCCTTTGTTCTTGGAGTTGTTTTGATTTGAAACCACAGTTGGGTGAATTGTCAGTTTCCAGCTAAACACCTGTCAGAAATAAATGAGACCTCGCTGGTGTGTGCTGGAGGTGTTAACAGAGAATGTTTCTGTCGCAGGGACTCACAGAGCTATTCTGACAATGGGTCAATCTTTAGCAATCTGCCCAGCAAATCTTGTGAACGGTGAGGAAACAGGAGCATGAGACAAGCAGCTATTTGGCTCACGTGCAGAACGGTGGCTTAGCAGAAAGCATCTGGAGTTTGAGAGTCTGAAGTACTGGGTCAGATCTCCATAGAGGAGAAAAATCACCTTGGGAGGTACCAGGCTCTCAGTCAAGATAAAGAATTTCTCCTTCTTCTTCTTCTTCTTCTTCTTCTTCTTCTTCTTCTTCTTCTTCTTCTTCTTCTTCTTCTTCTTCTTCTTCTTCTTCTTCTCCTTCTCCTCCTCCTCCTCCTCCTCCTCCTTCTCCTCCTCCTCCTCCTCCTTCTCCTTCTCCTTTTCTTGACTGTAGCGTTTGTATGTCTACTCGTCTAGCACTCAGACTTCAACGGGCAGGGAGATCACTGCAAGTCTGTCAGCCTGGGCTACATAGAAAGACACTGTCTCAAACCTGACTCTCTTTAGTTCAGAAAAATTTAAAGATAAAAAGAGCTTTAATGCAACATTTTAAATAAACAAAGCTAATCATGTCTAGCTAGGTATGTGGGTACAAACCTATAATCCTAATACCCTGGAGATGAAGGCATGAGGATTAGAAATTCAAGGTCATCCTTGCTTATAGTGACTGCATGGCCAGCCTGTGTTATGAGACTATGTCTCAATCACAAGATAAATCAATTGAGGGGCTAAAGGCATGGCTCAGTGCTTAAGAGCACTTAATGTTCTTACAGAGGGCCCAGGTTTGATTTCCAGTGTCCATCAGCAAATCAGGTGGCCCACGGGATCAGACAGCCTCTGGCCTCCATATGTTCATACACATATACACATAAATAGACATTTAAAAAACTCTTTAGAAAGCTATTTGGAAAAAAAGGTTTATCAGCTCATTCTCTGGCAGGGAAGCTCTCCTTCCTGACCAAACCTAAGTGGGTGAAGGGTAATGACTGCAACCTTGACCCCTGGTTTGGTCGCCCTCTCTGGAATCACTCTTTGGGGAGGTGGTTCTCCTCAGAGTGCTACTGTGTCTGCAGCATCAGCGCCAGCTGAGAACTTATTAAAATGCAAATGTTTAGACCCCACCTCAGACAGCTCTGACTCAGGAGGCTGAGCCCAGCAAACTGCTGGTAAAAATTGCCTCTCAGCTAAAGGGCTTTCTCCAGGTCAGAGCTTGTCTCCGTGGCCATCCTGCCCCTTTGCTCTGCAATAAAGGTGTCCACAGTCTCAGGTTAGCAAACACCCGCCTGCCTAAGTGAACTGGAATAGAGATGTTTCTTCCTAGCGAGGGGCGGCAGTGGAAGATGGCATTCTGCAAAGGCGCCTCGGCTCTCTCTCTCCAACTTTAATGCCCTGCTCAAATGTCTTTAATTTTCTTGTCAGAGCAGACAGGTTAAATATCTCATTTGCCCGCCGGGAGCATCTCCTTTGCAGCCGGGTCCGCTAAGCTCGTGTGGTATTAAAGACATTTTAAGAACTGATGCTCTTTTCTTTCTTTCAGAGAACCAAGGAAAGAGTAAACATGTTATTTCTTTCCATTTCCATTTAAGTAAGTCTCTTTCCTTGGGTTTTCAAAAGCTCCTCACTTGAGTGGGTTTGCGTGCTTACATTAATCCCATAACTTTCTATTCATGCATCTTTGGGGGAGACATGGGAAAATCATCTCCCTGCCTCTCCCACTCTGCCGGAACCCTAGCTGGCCCAGCTAAAAGCCGTTTTTGCATAAAAACCCAATCATCTTTCCGTTGCGCACATGGTGGGGAGAAGGTTTGCTTGTTAAAAGTGTAATTGGTTAATTTGTAGTCTGTGGGTTCCATTTCTTCCTCTGCTGACAGAGTCGGCTTTGTTTATGGGCAGTGCTGCTCAGTAGGGCTTTCTAGGATGACACATTTGTATTGTCCAATGCAGCAGCTGCCAGCCACAAGTGCAGCTCTGGAAATAGCGCATGCGGCTGAAGACCTCGGTTTCCGACCATGTTTACATTTACAGAAGTGCAACAGTTTAAAAGGCACATGTGGTAAGTGTCGACCATTGTAGGCTACACAGCACTACAACCTGTGTACAAGAGAACAGCTTTGCCCTCAAATGCAGCTATGCAGAACCCCGTGACCTGGAAAGAAAGGAGTCTCCTTAGGAGAACATGAAGGTGAGGGTTATCTTCTCTGAAGATAGGAGGGGTGTTCCAATTTCCCTCTTCTCCTTCTGCACCCCAGCTGTAGGCGATGGCATCTCTGACCACTGAGGACCCAAATACAGATGAGGGAAAAGTAGGGCCCATGTCTGGGAACCCTGAGCCACAAAAATGGGGATTGGATATACTGGGGAGGAATGCTCAGATCTATGAGATTATGCAATACCCGAGGTCCTTCTGAGTTGCCTGGGTCTACAGTCAATGGGTTGACCAGTTGTATGGAAAGTTAGAGTGCAAAAGTGATTTGCCTCTGGGTTTGCAGTGCTATAGGAACTAAGTGGCTGGTGTAAAAGGCAGAATCTAGGCTGGGAAGCAGGTACTGCTGTGAGTCATCAAACCTTGGAAATTTAAGTCCAGGAAAAGAGAGGGGGGCAGAGAGAGACTTCAAGCCCAGTGAGAGGAGGAGGCAAGCCAGAGGTTAGCAGGAGCAATGTATTGTTATCACCGGTACCATTCTTATCCCCAAAGTCACTATAGGCTGGAGGTTCCAAGGGAAGTGGGGATAAAACCAGATCATCTTTCCTTGGGTTTTGAAAAGCTCCTTGCTCGGATGGGCGTGTGTACTTACATCAATCCCTTCAGCTTTCTAGATATAAACAGCTGGATTGGGGGGATAGCATTTGTGATGACCACAGGAACTACCTAGGGAAACAGCTACACCCACAGATACTGTCTTGAGTAGAGACGTGGGCAGAGGGCGCCATGATTCCTTCAACCTTCCCTGGTCTTTAATGCCTCCGCTGGTCCAAACTAGCTAGAAGTCTACTAACTCAGGAACTGAGGAAAATTACGTCCTAGGTCTTCTCCCGAGACAGAGCAGAGTAGGAACTGAGTGAACTGGCTGTGTGTGTAATAATGTAAACTTGATGGTTTCACCAGCATCGACTTACGGAGGCCCCTTTGTCCTGCTTCCTACCCTCCACACCCTGTCTGGCACCTCCTCCCCACAGGGAACCCAGGTCAGAGCTTTGTAAGTGAGCCAGTGGTGTAGATGGAGCACAGGTCTCTTAGGATGGCGCAGAGCGCCCTTAAACACTGCCAGAGGCAATGCTTTGAAACGAACATTTCTTTTAATTGTGGCACGATACACACAACAGAATGTCATTCTAATCATTTTAAAGTTCAGTGACTTGAAGAATGTTTCTCACTGTCAGGCAGCCAGTCTCTAGAACCCCTCCTCATGTAAAACTGGAACGCTTTGTGCTTTATACACCAACCTGCTTCTTCCCCTCCTCCACTCCAGCATTCTGACTGTGCTTTCTGACTCTGTGATGCTGAAGACTCCTGGTACCTCTAAACTGAGTCAGTTCTGAAGTTCTTGTAGTCTTTGCAGGATAACATGGCAGCAATTTAAAACAAAACAGCAGACAACATCTGGGTAAAATGACTGTGGCTGGGTTTCTCTTTTTAGAAGCAAAGGGAAAGATGTTCAGAAAAAGCTCGCTGCTGCGGTGGCTCCCCGGGGCTGGGATTCTTCTTGGCCAGATGTTGCAGCCACCTTCCTGTGGAATCCAAGTTGATTAGGTTGCTACCTGCTTCATGAGCAGGGTTTTTGGACAAGTGGATTTCAAAAGTGCTAAGATCTCCTGGAGGGGAAAATATGGTCTCCCCTGTTCCGCCAAGCAGCAGCCACTCAGTTCCCTCTGCATCCGCCCCTTCCTCTAGCACAGCCACTCCAGAGGTGTCCTGCCTGCCTTCCTGTTGTTGGTTCAGCCCTCCCATGGACCGATGGCTTAGGTTTGGTGTGGGAATGAATCGATCCCAGGTCAGCCTGTGTGCTTTAGGCCAGGGCCTGGAATAGAGCATTTCCTACACAAAACAAACAAACAAACAAACAACAACAACAACAAAAACCATTGTCTGCTCATCAAGTGAACTCCTGTACCACAGTTCTAGGTAAAGGCATTGATAGATTTGGCCATGTGATTTAAATAATTAAATATATAAGGAAGTTGAGTCTCGGGGAAGGTTGATCCACAGGCTCAAAGAGTCAAAGCTTGCTAGGGTTAGGACCCGACTTCAGGTCTCCAAGCTCCAGCCGTTTCATCTCCACATGCTTTGAGGAATTGTTCCAGAAGTTCCCTGTGGAAGACACTTGCTGGGGTACTCCGCTTGTGTCTAAAGAACCTGAGATGTCTGAGTTTGAGGGGGCCTTGGAGACTGGTCCAGCCCTCTCATTGTGCCTGATGCAGACAGCCTGATGCAGTCACTACATGGCAAGAGAAGAATGGGAACGGAGCCTATAAGAGCATATAAACCCTAGATGTCAGACTTTGGGCCATCCTCTCTCAAGGAGGATTGCTGTTGTAGCCAGACTCTGAATCTACTTAACGCCAATATGCTCCCCTTGTCCTAGCCAGTTACCAACCCATGGCGATTGTTTCAACCTGTTTCCCAGAAAGATCTGCAGGTGCCAAGTTCTAATGACTGCAAATCTCCATGCAATGTACACTATAAACAAAAATGTTCAAAAGTATCTCTGCACACCAGCAGAGAGGAGTTGCTCAGGGCTTCTAGGACAGGAATTAAATTAAAAATCTATCTGCAAAGTAAGGAAAGAGGACTTGGCTCTTGCTTTTAACTTGAACGTGTTAGGCAGAGTAAATATATTTGAACATGTTTTGCTGTGTCTGTGTGCTAATGCTTCAGGGTAGGTAGGTATGGGGTAAAAATATTTCTGTTAAGTTTTAAAAAATAAAATTAAATAAAAATCATTGACTTTTCAAAAAGTTTAGAACAGCTTTAGATTGTTGAAATATGGAGCGGCCGGGCTGCGTCCCTGGCACCCGGCCGCCCGCATGGCTAGCTTATGCCCCGAAATAATTACATGGAAACTGTATTCTTTTGAACACTGCCTGGCCCATTAGTTCCAGCCTCTTGTTGGCTAGCTCTTACATATTGATCTAATCCATTTCTAATAATCTGTGTAGCCCACGAGGTAGTTTACCAGGGAAGATCTTAACCTGCGTCTGTCTGGAGTGGGAGAATCATGGCGACTCTCTGACTCAGCTTATTTCTTCCAGAATTCTGTTCTGTTTACTCCGCCTACCTAATTTTCTGTCCTATCAAAAGGGCCAAGGCAGTTTCTTTATTTAACCAATGAAATTAACACGAAACAGAAGACTCTCCCCCATCATTAGAGTTGCCCAGAATGGCAGTTAGTCAGAGAGCTCCTGAATATCACACACCAAACAGTTGAGAAAATGCCTCCATAATTGAGCTGCAGGACATTTCCTTAATTAATGATAGGAGGGAAGGCCCAGCCCATTGTGGGTGGAGCCATCCCTGGGCTGGTGGTCCAGGTTCTATAAGAAAGCAGGCTGAGTAAGTCATGAAAGCCTCTATATGTTCTGCATCAGCTTCTGCCTCTAGGTTCCTGCCCTGCTTGAGTTCCTGTCTTAACTTCTTTCAGTGATGGGCTATGACGTGGAAGTGAAAGCCAAATAAACCCTTTCTTCCTCAGTTTGCTTGTGATCTTGGTGTCTCATCACAGCAATAGTAACCTCAGCTAAGACAGGAATGCTACTTAGTTAACTTCAGTGTAAATTTGCATAACCCCCTTCAACATTTTATTTTCCTTTCCCTCCTCCCTTCTCTTCCTTCTTTCCTTTCTTTTTCTGTTTACTGCTTTCTCTTTTCTTCTTCCTCTCCACCTGTGGAGGCCTGAAGCTGACATTAGGCATCTTCCTTGATTACACTCCACTTTATTTATTGATGCTCCCTGAACCTGACACTCATGACGCTCGTTTTTGTTTGTCCAGCTAGCCAGTTTGATATTTTATGTGGATTCTAGAAATGCAAACTCCAGCCCTTAAGCTCGTGGGTCAAGCGCTTCATCCACTGAGCTAGTTCCTAGCAGGCACATTGTATAAAGAATATTCCCCTGTTTCCCTGCCTCAGCCTGACTGCTCTGTCTGGTCTTATAGTTGTCCCTCTTTTCCCTGCCTAGCTTGGTGTGTTTCTAGCCAGCTTTTCTTAAATTATCCTGCTTACCTTTTGCATCTGAGTTTATCTTTCTCTATTCTATATACCTTTCCTCACTTTGTACTCAGTGGCTTGCTGTGTAGACTGTCCCCTGATGTCTGCCTCTCTTTATTTTCTTTCTCCCCAATCTTCTTTCCCAAGATTTCTCCTCTTATTAATTCTCTCTGCCTGCCAGCCCCGCCGATCCTTTCTCCTGCCTCTCTATAGGCTGTCCAGCTCTTTATTAGACCATCAGTGTTTTAGACAGGCAAAGTAACACAGCTTCACAGAGTTAAACAAATACAACATAAAAGAATGCAACACGTCTTTGCATCATTAAATAAGTATTCCACAGCATAAACAAATGTGACCTATCTTAAACTAATATTCCACAATGTGGTCCCTGTCACCGTCCTCTCCCCAGAAGCACCCCTTTGCCTTCTCTTCCTTCTTTGGTTCTTTCCTCCCTTCACAGCCCTCCCTCAAGACCTCTCTCCTCCCACATGATGCCCTTTCTAGTTTCATGACCTGCTCTGCCCACATGACCATATATAAGCACTGAATCTGAGATTCTCATATAAGGAGACACGCAGCAGTTGCTTTCTAAGTTTACTCCAGTTTCCGGTAGACACCATGGTTTTGTTTTTCGGTGGCTGGATACAGCTCCACTGTATGAATGTTCCGTATTTCCTTTACTCAGCCATTGATGGGCATCTGGCTGTTGTGAATAGATGTTCAGGGGTCTCTGTGGCAGGGCGTTCAGTCATTTGGGCACAAGGCCTGGGTGGGATAACTGGCTGGTCTATCTATTTAGCTTATCAGTTGAGCCAGGAGAGCAGCAGGCCTAGCATAGGACACATGGGAAGACACCAGTGATCACAGCCCTGGCTGCCATTTCCACCTGGGCCTCACACTGTGTGGCAGGTGCTACACGAACTACTTTAATACATCACAGACCTTCGACCTCACAGTCATGGACGAGGAAAGTAATGTGGCTAAGGTTACGGGAACGACAAAATCCTAAGTATCCTCTCCAAGTTCCCAAAACAAAGTCTACGGAGGCAAGACTTAAACTCTGAGCTACCTGTCAAGGAGATGCAAATTAGACCTGTTCTGAAATTCCATCTCACCCCACTCAGAAGAAGCATCCAGAAAACAAAGGGAGAGGACCATGGACCAATCAGTAAAAATGTCTGCTTCGCAAGCACAAGGACCTGAGTTCAATCCCCAGAAGTTCTGCAAAAATCTTTGGTATCTGCAGATCTTTGGGAGACTTTCCTATCGTCGGAGAATTAGAGCTTGGGCCATAGGCTACATATACTGCCTGGGCAGAGCAGAGAGATGAGCAGGGGTAACAGAGAAAGGCCAGTGTGGGATTGCAGCAGACAGAATATACCCCCTCCCCTCCCAGTACAGAGAACCTGGAAGAATGAGCACCCACGCTGTCACCGAGGCACATGCTCAGATCACTTACCTGCAGCACCAGGGTCCCTCTCTTTGCTCCTAGTTAACTCTTTAAGCAACACACAGAAAGACATTTCTACTGTCAGGCTTGGGGCAAAGCAATCCAGGGCCCCTGCCAGTGATGAGCATTGGGAAACCTCTCAGGACCACAGACACCTATGCAGCAGCCTTGGAATGAATTCTTCAGACTGCCGCAAAGACCCCCACCCTACCCCATACCCATTCATCCACCCGGAGGGACTGCCGGACAGGACAAGGTGTGCAAAAAAATTGTTATGATGCCAACAGCCTCTTCCACCATCTGGCAGCCCAAGCAATACTCCCTTTCTATGCAAAGCAGCAATTTCTGGACTTTCTGATGGAATAGACTCTCAGCACATGATGTCACTATAGGGACAACGGTGCTCATGTATGGAGCGTCTGCCAGAACCATGCCCATCACTGAACAATGTCGCCTGTGTCCTCATGGAGACTCCATGCTGCAGGGGGATCATTGCTACTATTTTTCTTTACTTTTCTTTTATGTTCATTGGTGTTTTGCTATGGGTGTTAGGGCCCCTGAAACTGGAGCTACAGACAGTTGTAAGCTGTCATGTGGATGCTGGGAATTGAACCCCGATCCTCTGGAATAGCAATCAGTGCTCTTAACCACTGAGCCATCTCTCCAACCCCTTTGGTACTATTTTTCAAGTAAGAAACCAAGGCATAGATATTAAGCTCGTTGCTCAGGGTGAACCCAGGCAGTCTGGCTCTTAAATTCCATGTTTCTCATCTTTTTTAAAGTTTTTTTTTTTAAATATTTTTATTGATTTTTATTGAGCTCTACATTTTTCTCTGCTCCCTGATGTGGGAGTGTCATATATCAATCTGTTGATTTCATTGGTTAAGTTATAATAAACCAACTGCTTGGCCTCAGCTTAGAACATAGATGGGAGGAGGAAACAGAATAGAATTCTGGGCGGAAGAGGAAGTGAGGTCAGACTCTGCTCTGCTCTGGGGCAGAGACGCCATGCTCAGCTCTCCCAGGCAGATGCACGCAATGAAGCTCCTCCAATCCCGGATGGATGTAGGCTAGAATCTTCCCGGTAAGCGCACCTTGGGGTGCTTACACACATCATTAGAAATGGGCTAGTCCAGGTGCGAGAATTAGCCTGTAAGGGTTAGAGTTCATGGGCCAAGCAGTTCTTAAATGAATACAGTTTGTGTGTTGTTATTTCGGGCATGAGCTAGCCAAGCGGCCGGGGTGTTGGGGATGCAGCCCCGCCGCTTCCTATTTCAACAGCTCCCCTCCTTGCCTCTTCCCTCCCCTTCAACCTTCTCCCAAGATCCCCATGCTCCCAATTTACCCAGGAGATCTTGTCTTTTTCTTCTTCCCCCATGTTCCCATCTTTTCTGTCTTTGTTATAAAGCAGCAAAAGTTCATAGTTCTGAGAGGCAGAGATTTGTTCCAGGACACACAGCCAGGAGGACTAGGTAGGACTAGGACTCTGGTTGCCAGGTTCTAGTCTGATCTTCTCAGTCCCTGGGAATCTGGATCTCAGTTGACTTTGTGTGCCCCCCCCCCACACTGGAGGGGGCTGTTCTTGGAATGGGGCCTGCAGGAAGATGTGGTCTTGATCCAACCACAGCTGCTGCTGCTGCTGGAGATGAAAGAGGTAGGATGGGCCAGGCCTGGAGCCTGGGCATCCTGCCAGAGCTGCCAACATGAACTTATATTTTGTCATCTTCTTCTTTTGCCTGATTTAATGCAACCTTAAATAATAATAGGGCAGGAGGGAGGAAGCAAGAGAGGAACTACCCAGCCAGGCTTCTATGTAGCAGTCTCATCAGACCCTGTGTTCTCCTTTGCTATTTGAGAAGCAATTTCTTCTCCAATGTAAACAATTTTTTTTAATGATAATTCCAGGCTGAGTGGCACCAGGAGCTGTGTGAGACACTTTCCTCCAGCTCCTCTGCTCCTCAGATGGAAGCAGAATGGGAGCCTGTAACCATGACAATTCTCTAACGTTCTTCTTCCATAAACTATTAACATGAGGGAGTCTTGGTCACCGCTTCTTCCAGGAGAAAACAAAGCTGTTCCTGACTGGGAACTCCTGGTGACTGGAAGTGGATGGTGGGGTGCGGAGATGCGTGTCTAGAATCATCAAGGCCTGATCGCAACAAAAAAGATGTCCAGCACAAGACAGCTCTTGGGTGGAAGCCTCAAGCAGGACAGAATTGCTGAGAAGCATCTGCCCCTTTTTCTATAGGACAATCTTATTCCTCTCTCTGTAAGGTTTCTATCTTACAGTAGGAAGTGGTGTTTGTTCACCCTTCTGTTCTTAGCTTAGTGCAGTTTGAGGGTCCTGATGCTGGCTAGGGTCGGTTGACTTCTCATTATCTTCAGTTCAATTACAGAATCCAGAGGTTGTTTGCATTAGCATTGTCCCAGGTTAAGGCAGTTTACATGGTAAATGAACCCAGCAGGAAGCAGCGTTGATGGCCTTGGATGTCTTCTTGTTGCCTGGTGACCTGAGTCCTTCTCCCTTTCACTGACCAAACATTCCTCTACGACCACATTCTTTCTATGCAAAGTCCTTGACTTTGCTGGACCAAATGTATCATTGATTTTTCCTGTTTCTGAGGTCTTTGCTTTACACTCAAATGCCATATCTTTATGGACCTCATTGTTTTCTGTATTGAATCCTGAAGTCCCTGAGGATAGAGATTGGGTCTAAGTCAGCAGAGTATCCCATAACACTTTGCATTTAGAATGGGACCTGTTAAAGAGCAGATTGATCCTGTGGGGGCAGGGCTGCCTTCTTTTCCAGACTATGTCACTGGGCAGTTCCTCCCACAAAGATAGATGCCACTTCTCTGCCCTGGACTTTGGATTTTAATTTTGCTTTGGCTAGTGAGCTACCAGGAGACAAGCTGCTACTTGATGCTGGAAGGAACTTAGCATGTGGACCAGACTTTTTGTTCTCTCACTCTCCTCCAACCTCTGAATGAGGATGAGGAACACATGGCAGGGCTTCCCCAGGCAGCCTGCAAAGCTATCAGCAGAAGCAAATGCTTGTTGTGAGAAGCTATGGATATTCAGAGGCTGTTTGTCCCGTGGTGACTGTTGGCTAACCCAGTTGTTAGTCTAAACTGTAGCCTGGGGATCAAGGCCTGTGGTGCTGGTCCATCTTTGGCACTGATGCAGAAGTTACTGGAAGCATAGAACACTGGTAGTGACTTCAAGAAGTGTTTGGTTATTCCCTATGTGGAGACTGAGGGAGGTGGAGGAGACATGGGTATTTTCCTAAAGGTCTTCCTTTTTGAGCTAAGCATGTTGTTAAGAACTCACAGATGACGACTTCTGTGGGAGGGAGAAAATGGGATTCTCTGAAAAGCATCATGTTCCCTCGCAGTTATGGGCTGTGTTGCTTCCTGTTGTAATGTCTATGAGTAACTCCTAGGCCTAAAATACCACTTGTGTACGCCTGTGAGTGTGTGTGTGTGTGTGTGTGTGTGTTTCAGACAGAGGTGGGTAGAGATGCCTTTTTGAAAATTGGACATTTCCATCATTCTGCCATGGGATTTCCTGGCCAGTGAATTGCACTACCACAGGCATAAGGGATGGGGTTTGAGAGGCTGGCGAGCCTGATTAGGTTCACATCTTCACCAGTGACTTGAGAGTTCCTCATAGTTCATTCCCTCCTAAATCTGGAGGCGCCAAGGATGACAAAGGACAGGCTAGGGGACAATGTTTCTTCTTTAGACAGAACTCTTTACCTACGTTTAATCCAAACCAGTTCCCCTAGGAACAGGTCCTCAGGCTGGGTAGAGGAACCAGTGCATGAATGTCCTCCTGTAGAGCCTTGGTGAGCCATTCTCACTCCAAAGCATCCTCCATGGAGCACACGCTATGCTTGCTGCTGGGTACCAAAGCTGCACCCACAGTTCCCTGGAGATCATGGTCTAGGGGAACATACTCCCAGAGAGCCAAATGCATCAGTAAAAATTTGTGCTCTGACAGGTGCATATTCTGGAGCTAATAAGGGCTGGAAGAACAAGTAGCAGAAGAAATATTTGATTTTGGCATCTCTGAGAGGAAAGATGATTTGCAAAGCTCTATTAGGCCACTCGAGCCCTTTGTCTTGTTGACATAGGCTAGGTAGGAATAGGGAAAAAGGCAAACTGCAAAGTGGTTAGAGGCTTAAACCAACATGGTAGATCAAGATGGCCTCTCCTTTAGTATGGTGACATTTCTTTACTGTTAGATTGCAAAGTTGTCTGCTCCCATCATGTATTTGATGCAAGTACATATCTGGAAAGTCTTATGTAAGAACAAAAATGGATGGTAAACACTGTTTGAGAACCCATGCCTAGAGTCCCCTGCCTTTCCCTACCCTGAGTCCTCTTTATTACATTTCTCTATTAAAAACCAAATAAACAAAAACAAAACAAACAAACAAAACCTTTGCAATCCCAACAATGTGACTCTCTTGAGAAATCGGTACCCACCCCTTTCCTTGGATGCACTCCTTTTCCTTGTCTGTTTATTACTGTTTTTTCTTTTCTTTCCCACTTCTCTCTCTCCCTCCCTCCCTCTCTCTCTCCCTCTCTCCCTCCCTCCCTCCCTCCCTACTCCCTCCCCATTCCCTTCTTCCTTCCTTTCTTTCCTTCCTTCTTTGCATGTGTATACTAAAGATTGAACCCAAGGCCTCATCCATGCTAAGTGAGCATCCCACCACTAAGCTATATTCTCAGCCATACTAGCCTTTTCATAAAGCAACTCCAATTTTGGTGCATATCAATTCTTCCTGAAATTCGTTATAGAGTTATAGTCCAGTCTGCGCTGCATCTGAGCGGAGGTCTCTGAGGAGAACACAGGCTGCCCAGCAGCGGTGCTGAGTTGTTTTCATTGCTGATGACTTACTCAGGGCCATAGTGTTTTCACGTGGAATCCCGAGTATATGGACAAGAGATGCTGGCGCAGTGCGCGACCTGCAGGGATAAACTAGCTCGGCACCCTGCTCCTACTGCTTCTCTCCTTGCTTCTTGACTGTTTACCTGCGTCTTTGAGATGCGGATCTGAACTTGTCTCCTTCAGTGTCCAAGGCTTGCTGAGCCACGTGTGTTAGGCATGTAATAAAAAATAATACAAAGAAAAAAAAATAATACAAAGGTGCTGTCCTGATACAGGGAATAAAAGATAATGTAGGAACATTTCTCTGGGACAGAGCATCCAATATTTCCATCTGAACTATCACAGATCTGGTGTTCTGTGATAGTTCCAATCTAGAGGGGAAACACATGCCGGATGTTATCCTATCTGGGGTATTGCTCAGTTTCTCTAGCTTCTCCTGTTCTACAATTGTTGTTGTGGGGAGGGTCCTAGGACCCCTTCTAAAGCACCAGTGTGTATGAGTTCTTGTGTCTACCTAACTTATCTGTGACGATGTTTCTTCTCTAACCACAGCTAACTTCCCTGGTGCTTTTTTTTTTTCTTTGAGGCGGGGGAGGAGGGGAGGCTGCTACCCAGCTCCCAAATAAATGCATAGTTACTTATTCTTACTTATGAATACCTGCCTTAGCTTGTCTTATTTCTAGATAACGTTCCTTAAATTATCCAGTCAACCTTTTGCCTCTGGCTCTTATCTTTCTCTGTTCTATATTCCTTTCTTTCCTTCTTACTCCATGGCTGGCTGGGTGGCTGGCCCCTGGCATCCTCTTCTCATTCTCATTTTTTGCTCTTCCTCCTTGCTCTTCTCTCCATCCTAGAATTTCCCCCTATTTATTCTCTATGCCAGTTAGCCCCACCCATTCTTCTCCTGCCTATCAATAGGCCCTTCAGCTCTTTATTAGACCAACCAGGTGTATTTTTAGACAGGCACACTAACATAGCTTTACAGAGTTAAACAAATGCAACATAAAATGTTGCAACACATCTTTGCCTCATTAAACAAATACTCCACAGCAAAAACAAATGTAACACATCTTAAACTAACATTCTACAATATCCTGTACCCAAGGAGGAGGACAGGGGCTACTACTGCTTCCAGGCTCTCACTATTGCCAGGTTCCTGCATTGGTCTCCTTTAGTGCTTTTTCCAGGGGCATGCTGGGTTTCTGCCATGCCCTACTTCTAAGGCCCTGGCACAACTGGTTTTTCTTTCCTCTGGCAGCAGCCATGAAGGTGACCACCTGATTTTTGACTTGGAGTCTCCACTCTTCTAATCTGACAGAGGCCTGAGCAGGTGGCACACAGCTGGTTCCTCTGACTTGAAGAACACGAAACCATGTTCTTTGGATCACTCTGCAGTGGTCTCCTGTCAGCGTTCCAAACCTCTTCAGCATCTCCTCCCGAGGTTAAAGTTATATTTGCAATAATCAGCTTGGTTCCCCGCCTTTAATCTCTTTCCCCTTAACCTATCCTGTACATCCCTGTTGCTTTAGTCACCTTTAAATTAAGCTCTGTTTATGAAACACCCCTACTCTAAAAGCTTTTGGGAGGCTTTCTACAGGTTTCCCCAAACTGTAAAGTGCAGCACAGCAGCCAACAAGGCTTTCATTCTCGACTCCGAGCCACCCCATCCCCTCAGCCTCTCTGACTTCACTGCCTCATGGACTTTAGGGGCTGGCCTCCCACGATTCCCTAAGCACAACAGAAACTGCAGTGTGTTAAAATGTTATTCATATTTATTATATAAAACTATCTTAGTTTAGGGGCTTTGGGTCCTCAGCCATGTGATTAGATGCCACCATCGTGCCAAGCTTTCGCTCCCATCATCCCCTTACCTGGAGTTCCCTTTCTCAGAGCTGGAAATAGAACTTGCCATGCTTTTCAAGGTGGTTCACACTTCGGAGGATGTCTTTATTATGGATTCCCGCCGGACTGCTTTTGTGGGAATCTACTTGTTGCTTCTGGGCGATAGCCTCGTGTCATTGTGTTAACATCCTTGGCTGTTTCCTTTCTAGGTTCGTGATACTGGTTCCTCAAAGCCTAAGATAGTGTCTTGGCCATCTTTGTTTGTGGGCGGGTGTCTGGCTGCAGTGAATCCCCTATAAATGGTTCATGCTGTCAACCCATACCGGTGAGAGCTGTTGTGGTCCTCATGGTGGAACTGTCATTTGGCTGAAGGAATAACACATAGCTACACAGAATAAACACAAGGACAGCAAATGAGCAGATGCTGATGAAAAATGAAGCAGTGGAAATGTGAAAGGGAGGAGCTGATGTGGAAAACATGGTGAAGTTCCTCAAAAAGTTTCCCTTGTGAGAGAGATTGGGGTGTAGCTCTGTGGTCAGAACATGTGTTTGGCATGTGCAAGGCCCCAGGTCCAATCCCAGAAATCACACACAAAGTACTTCTTCATGACCCAGGAGTCCCATTCATGGGTGTATCCCGAGAAGAATAGAAAGTAGGGATTCAAATAAATGTCTGTGTACCCACGATCATGGCAGCATTCTTCACCACAAAGAAAGAGTGGAAGCAACCTGCTCTGGACTAAATGCTATGTCACTTCAGAACCCGTCTACAGTTGGTGGTATTAGGAGAAGAGCCTAAATATGCCGCGAAGGTGGAGCCTTCACTAAGTGGATTATTGCCTATATGGAAGGAGCCCTATAACTCCTTTCTTTTCTCTCAGCCCACTTCTTCTCATCCTCCTCTCCTTTTGTCATAGGAAGACACAGGAAGGAGAGAGCAACTTATGAGAAGGTCCTCCCTAGATCTGACCTTGCTAGCCTTCTCACAGAAGTCCAGCCTCTGTAACTGTAAGAGATAGATTTTTGTTGTTTGTAAGATGCCCAGCCTACTGTAGCAGGTACTTTATTTTAGCAGCCTGCTGTGCGTAAGACACAAACTAAGTTCCTTTCATTCAGAAACAAAATATCCAATGTACAGAGAAATGTTAATGTTAATGAAAAACAAAATTCCAATGCTTTCCACACATGGGTGAGCCTCGAAGGCATTCCAGAAAGTGAAGTGAACGGGACCAAGAAGACAAATAGTCTGTAACTGTAACATGTTGGGGTTTCTGTCCTGCCCAGTTCCCACAGACAGTAAGCCCCAAAGAAATCACACAGAGGTCTACAAAGTTATGAACTGATTGGCCCATTAGCTCGGGCATCTTATTAACTCTTATAACTTATATAACCCATTATTAGCCCATTATTTTAGTATATTTTAGCCATGTGGCTTTTATTCATCAGGGTAGGTCATATCCTGCTTCTTAGGTATCTGGGCAGGACTCCAGAAGAATGGGCTTCCTCCTCCCCAGAATTCTCCTGCCTCTACTTCCTTTCTGGTTGTCCTGCCTATACTTCCTGCCTGGCTACTGACCAATCAGCATTTATTTAAAACATAACTGATAGAATATAGAATTGCCCCATACCACATAACTTAACTTATCCTTAGAGGAGTCGAACTCACCACGAGTCTGTACCAAGCTCTAAGGCAGAATCGGTGGCCTAGAACTATGGAAGAAGGAATGGGGAGGGTCTTCCATACTTACCTCTGTCTACGGTGGAGTCCCCATCTGAGTCTGCAGGTTTGGTGTCCACACGGGAACTGCAATCTTTGTCCCCATCCTTTTGCCTGTCTCTCTTGAGCTGCAAGCCCCTAATGCTCCTATATTAACAGCCGCGATGGTTCTTCTCCACCCACCTTCTGCATCCATCCTCCTCCAGCTTGGCTCTACTCTGCTCTGAATCTCTAGAGACTTAGCGATAAGGATCCCGCAGATTCTTTGTTGTTTGTCTTCTGGGTGGTTCAGAGGGATAAAGAGATCTAAGAAAAGAGAGAGAGAGAGAGAGAGAGAGAGAGAGAGAGAGAGAGAGAGAGAGAGAGAGATCAAGACTCTTGTGCTGCCAGTTTGGCGCTGCTCTGCTCCTTTTCCTGCCTTCGGGACTAATACCTGGCAGTGGGCAGGAAGGAAGAAGGAAAGAGAGAACCTCCCCTGTTCCTGTTTTTAAGTAGAATATTTACTGGAGATTCCCCACCATACTTCTGCTTACATTTTATGTGGTCAGAGCCTGGCTGTGTGGGAAATGTAGTTTTATTCCCGGAAACAGCACATTGGAGTAAATATTTGGGTTCTGTTTCTAATGAGGAAGAGGGGAAAGGATGCTCACGACTACCGTCTTTAGCTGCTTCAGCCTTATTAATAGTCTTCCTCATTAGCACAAGCTAAGGCAGGCAGCTGGGCCTTTTTGTGCTCCCACTAGGACCCTCTAGCTCAGCTAACCCAGTTCCCACCCTTGAGCTAACTAAGGGGCAGGGGTCAAGGGACCAGCCTCCGAAGAGAAGATAAAGAAGTGGAGCATCCTCAAGTTCAAACAGAAGCTCAAGTCCCATTGGCAGGGAAGTCCTCCAATGCCACCTGCTAGTTACCGCGAGATGTGAGTTGTTATGGTGTCAGGAAGACTGTAGGGGGCGGTGTTGTGAGTGCTGAGGGCTGTTTTCACCACACTCTGTAAAACTGTCTTCAAGAGCTAGAGTTGCAGTTAAGCCAAGCCTGCTTCTCTTGCCCCAGGGCTTAGAAAGGTCCAAGGCATCACAGGTTTCTTTCTTTCTTTCTTTCTTTCTTTCTTTCTTTCTTTCTTTCTTTCTTTCTTTCTTTCTTTCTTTCTTTTTTCTTTTTCTTTTTTTTTCCCCAAATGACTTAGACTTAATCTAATCACTGGAAGCAAACTAAATGGAAAGCTTACAATAGAGAAGAGATACATGTCAGTGCTTTTTGCAAACCGAGATGGGACAGACTGGAGGCTGCCCCTCAACTTGATCCTTTGCAAACAAAGGTGTCCACAGTGTTCCTGGAACTCTGGCTCAGGAAACAGGAGACTGCTGGTTCTGTGCATTGAAGTCACCTTGCTCACCACTCACTCCTGGCCAGCATCTGGAGCACTGCTTTGCCGGGTCTGGTCATCACCCTTCTTCTTGTGCCCAGAGACAATGTCATCAATCCGCAGAAGCAGAACTGCACTCTCCACTGTTTCTTTGTATCCACCAAACAAGCCATGTAAGAATCAAAGGCTATGAGTCAAAGGGAATCCAGTGAGGCCCTACAGTGAGCCTGGGCCAAGCCCGAAGCATTGGGAAAACCACAGCAAGTTGTCCCGTTTCACATAGATGTGGCTGGTGGTGGGGAAAGCCGTTAGCAGCAGCCAGGAAATGGCCTGCGCCAAGGGACCTCATAGCAAGCACTGAACAGGACGGCTGTGTTCTCCAACCTCCTATCTCTCTATCCACATGAACTTGGTCACATACCTTGCCCTCTCTGAGCTTCTTAATCCTCATCTGTAGAGGATATGATTCCAGATACTGGCTTATCAGATTGCAGTGGGTAAACAGGTCATACATACAACCTGCTCAGTCAGGGATTAGGTGCATGGCATGGGTTCTACAGACATGGAGGGGGGCTTCTTCAGTGATGTTCCAGTGATAAAGGCATCTCAAGAGTCACGGCCGCTTCGCTGAAGGAGGAAGCATCCTTCCCTGGGGTGTAGGAGGGATGTTATGAAATGTAGGTAAGGAGTTCTGACTCCATGGCTCCTGCATTATTCATGGAAATAGCTTTTGAATAATTGGAGGCCATTTTTCATTATCATTACATCCCAGAGAAAGAACTCCATTGCTGAACGCTGAAGCAAAGGAAGTACATTCTCTTCATCTCAGATTGCCTTTCTAGAAACTGCTTAGAGACGGCCCCAAACCCTTCCTCGCTTGGGAGGTACATGTTAGAGCCAAGCAGGAGAAGAGGTTGAGGGGGTAGGTGGAGGGCCCAGGTATGGAGGGAAAGGGGAGAGGAAAGGAGAGCATAGGAGAACTAGGGAGAAAAACGAGGCAGAAGAGACTGAGTCGGGGCACATGGTCTGGAAGGCTTTGGAGCCTGGCAGACTTCCAGCCAGTCTGGAGGCCTGTTCTGTGCTCTGTGTTTGGCGAGAAGGAGCTTTTCTCAGCCCCTAGTCACCCATCCTGATATTTTGGTCCTACTGAAGCGCAAGGCAGAACAAAAAGGGCAGGATCTGGCCCGCTTCTGTTTTCTTCCATCAAGTGTTATTTCCGCCTATGCCTCAGTTTCCTTTTCTGGATGAGAAGATGTGGCATGTGTCTTTTATAGCATTGTTCTGAGGGTTCCCCGAGAGACATCGCTGGCCCAGAACAGAGTGTGACTTGGACTAGTCTTTAAAAGCTATTAGGAAGGTAGACCCTCTCCCTATTCCTCATGAGGGACCCAGCCCTGGGAGGTCAAGACCTGCCCAGTGCCAAAGAGAGGTGGAAATGCCCAAGGAAGCAGTCACAGATTGTCAATCACAATAGACACCCTGTTTCTGTAAGTTCAAACACCGCAAACACATACAAACCAAACATACATACACACACCACCACACACAACACAAAACACACACATACCACATATGCACACATGAGTTTGTTCACACACTTTTAAAAGGAAATGATCATATGGTGGTTCCATAGCAAAATTCTTTTCTAAGACTCTGTCCTGTGCTCATCTAATGCAAAGAAGAACAGGATGGATGTTTACAAAAGTACACGGCTGGGCCATCTTGGGAACCCAAGAAGGTTGAAGATTAAGTTAAAATGAGAGATGGGCACCTGCTGGAAAGGGTGGGTGTCACGATGGAAATCAGTGGGCATGAAGGAATGGCAATGTGCTAATGAGAAAGGGCAGGAGGTATGGGGCAAGCAGTTCTGTTGGGTGTATCAAAGGGTATGGGCAGAGGTGGGGGCGGAGGAGCCTGGAGACACAAGTGGGGCCAGAGGAAGGCCTCCAGGGCCACTGAGGGGACAGCATCTTCTCTAAAGGACACAGATGGAGAGGCAACGCTGGTTCTATAGGCCCACTCTGCCCTCTGTCTTTGGTTCATTCGGTATGGGGCAGGTAGGCAGGTATGGTCTGGTGGTATGCATCCCTGGCCTCCATGTCTCCTGGACCAGAGTAAAGTTGCTTATCCGGGGAAGATGACAATACTACCTGCAGTGGATGATCCAGGTACCCCTGCTGTGACAGCATCACCTGGAGTGGATGATCCCAGGTAACCCTGTGGCCACTGAAAGTCTTCAACGAAGCTCACTGTTCAAGGATCTAACCCAAAAGATCACCCACATGTTCTCAGGGCCTGATGGCCACTTCCAGCGGAAAGGTCATGCTTGATAGAATTGTCTGGAATCTGCCTGTACCCACATCCTCTCTGAAGTCACTCCATCAAGTGGTTGACTTCTTGTTTTGACCAGAAATTTCATACATAACCAGATCCACATCAATTTCACACAAAAATAGAGATAGAGAGAGCTGGGCATGAGGAATAAATTCTGTATTTACCGTGGGGAATGCCTGTGGAAGCAACCGTGGGGAGATTGGGTGGAGCTGCCCACAGCAGCTAGGCAAGGACCTGAGTTCTGCCACTGTAAGGAAAGATTAAATGGCAGAAAGAACGGTGCCTTGCTGGAAGCCCCCTCTAATGGTTCAAAGATATTGATGTTCAATTTAAAGTTGCGTTCATCACGCATGCCGGGAACCTGGCTCTTTTGGATGAGCTATGTCCTTGCTGCTGGAAAAAGCAGAAAGTTGGAAAGGGCTGGACGGAGCCAGAGGCTCTCACCCATCCTTGAGGGGTCACACCCTGTGGAAGTTTCAGGTGTGCAGCTGTTTGGGGCAGGCTCTTGTGGATTTCCTAAAATGAGAATTGAAGTTGACACACTCGAGGTCCAAGAGATACCTCTTCTAAGGAAGTGACAGTGAATTTTGTCAGGAATGAGCCACAGTATCCCGTAGCAGCAGAATGAGGGCTGGATTATTCTTCCCATCATGCTCCTGGGTTTGCTATGGTTCCGTTCCCTGGGAGGCTCATACCGTGTCCACACCCATCTCCCTGAGCACCTTCTGTCCAGAGAGCCTGTCCTTGTAACCATCCACGCAAACCTGTGCATTAGAGAAATTTGTCACTATCTATCATTCTTGACTTTCTCCTCACTCCCCCGAGCAGTCGTTTTCCTCTCTGGGTAGCACTTTTGTGGCTGGTTTCTGATTCCTATGGGAGCTCAGAAGGTCAATCTCCAGCTTTGTCTTCTTGGTACGACTGTGGCTTGTGCTGGCCACTGTGGAAGCCACTATCGCCTCCTTTTTGACTTTTTACCACCTTCTGTTTCTAATATTTATTTTTATTTTTATTTATTCTGTATTTGTGTGTGTATGTGTGGGTATCCACACGAGTGCAGGTGCCCACAGAGGGCAGAGTATTGGGATTCCCCAGAAGCTAAACATATAGGATGTGAGCCAATTGACATAGAGGTTCAGAAACAAATTCAGGTCTTCTGGAAGAGCAGCAAGCTCTCTTAACCACTGGTCCTTCTCTCTAGCCCTCTATCACCTTTCACTTGTGGTGGCTCCAGCAGTTACTTGTGCATCTCTATGACCCAAACGCACTTCTGGGAGGACTCATTAGTTGGGCTCATGGTTCCAGAGGACTGCAGTCTATCACAGTGAAAAGGGAATGGCAGAGTGGATGACTCTGGGGCAGCAGGTATGAATGGTGGTAGACATTTACATCCTAGCAAACCAGGAAGCAGAGAGGGAGGTTGCAACCAAGGGCGGATATGACTTACTTCCTCCAGCCAGATATCACCTCCTAAGTGCTCCATAGCCTTTAAAATCGTGTCACAAGGTGGGTTCCAAGCACTTAAAATATGATGCTATGGAGGATATTTCAAATTTAAACCCTTGCAGTGGCCAACTGGTTGTCTCCAGTTAGCTCCAAACCTTTCCTATGTCTGGACTTTCTATTCGTTCATTCCCATATTCAACCTATGCTTGTTGTCAGCTGCTCTAAGACCAGAGATAAGAATGAGACTGAGACCTGGCTAATCAAACCATTTGACTTCTTGGCCACTGGGAACATTTCATTCCCCTGGCCAGACTGATAAGGTGTAAGGAGACAGCAACACAAATCATGCCATGGAAACTCAAACCTGACACATGTTTGCCAGCCCATCCTGGAGCTGGTGCAAGGAAAGAGTGTGAAAAGAGAAGTCCTTGGCAAGAAAAGAGGATCAGAGGGATGGAGATGAGACTATGAATAGGGAGAGAGAGAGAGAGAGAGAGAGAGAGAGAGAGAGAGAGAGAGAGAGAGAGAGAGAGAGAGAGAGAGAGANGGAGAGAGAGAGAGAGAGAGAGAGAGAGAGAGAGAGAGAGAGAGAGAGAGAGAAAGAGAGAGAGAGAGAGACAGACATGCTAGCAAATCCTGCTCATAATTTGAGCACCTAAATTTAGACATTCACAAGTGACCCTTGAAAGTTTCACTTAAAGCAGAGAGTTCTTTTCTGCCTAAGCTAGTTTAAGCTGGACTTCTACACCACACAGCCAGCATCCTCACTAGTGTCAAGGTACCCCATCCATCACCATGATTGTGGAACACCATCACTACAACACACAGCCAGCATCCTCACTAGTGTCAAGGCACCCCATCTATCACCATGGATGTGGAACACCATCACTTATCCTCGGGGCTTTCCTAAACCTGGGTGGCTCATGTCACCTCCTTCTGTCAGAAGTGGAGTTGATTGATGGTGGGCTTGCTTGGCATTTGCTACCTGTGTTTGCTCTTCATGCCCTACTTAGTTGCCATGCCCTGGAAAAGGACGGCTGGGTTCTCTTCCCATGCCTCCAGCGTTTCCCAGATGAAGGCACACACAGATGCTGACAGGCTCCAGGCAGGATGGGAGCTGAGGCTGAAGCCACACTTCACTCCTGCGCGGGCTGATTAACACTCGGGTGTCAGTCCCCTCCGGGACCTGAAGCACCGGGTTTTTTTGGTGTTGGATATATATGCATGTGTGTATATATTTGTCACCCCTGCTGTTTTCATGTCAGGTCTCACTATTCTTGAAATTCTTCTTCTGCCCCTTGAGATCTCGAGGTCCCATCATTGCCCTGGGGACTGAGAATGTTCCTGCACACGGAACGAGTTCGGCATCGGGTATATTTTTAGTTGGCTTGTTTGCATCTATTCTCTCCCCACTCTTTGCCTGATTGACACCTACTGGGTGAGAGGCACAGGAGCATAACTGCACTCTGGGAGTTGTTTGGCTGCTGGGGATGAGTGCACAGCACTCCTCCAGTTAGGCTGAGCCCACGAAAGGGCACAGAGATTTCCATCTCTTTTAGCTCACTTGGACTCCTTTGTTCAAGTGGTCTGCAGGGGTTAACCTGGGCTTGTTGTCTTCTCTCTACAGCTGGGTGGAGAGGAAAACAAGAGTCTGGCTGTTCTTGGTAGAGCCCTCCTGGCTGGGTAGAAGCTTGGGAGCAGCAGGCAGGAGAGGTGTTATAGTGAGCAGGCTCCATCACTAAGAGGTAGCACTACCGTCTTGAAGTGCTGAGCCCTGGGCTGATGGCAGGGGTTTGGGGAGAGCTACTTAGGGGCTAGGTAGGAATCAGATTACACTGCAGAAGGATGGTGGTGGTGGAGAGTGTTTAATGAGGGTTAGGTGGCAGGATGAGGGGGAAGTTTAATGAAGCCAACAAGGGGTTTTCAAAGAAAGAAATTAATTTGACTGCTTCATTCACCAAGACATGAATATGTTCCACATCCTAAGAAGCCATAGCTCACAAGAGGCCTCCAGCTCAGGGGATTCGGGAGAGAAATGTAGCCAGTTTCTGCCTTGACTGGGATGGTGTAGACCTGCCCTTTGGCCATCCAACCCTTGGTGTGCTAGAAGAGGGGGGTTGATGGAGGCAGACACTGAGTAAGCTGGAAGAGGGGGGCTCATAGCTTTTCAGTGCCACCCCTCAACCCCAAACCGGGATCTCTGGGATGTAAGAGATAAAGTCATTCATGGTGACTTCCAAGGTAAGGGATGGGCCTGGAACTTGAGCAGAGGCAGTATGTGTGTGTGTGTATAGATCTGTGGGAAGCCCCTTACAAAGCAAGAGAAATGAGGGTCTGTACAGTTCTTCCCTGCTCACCCCGGTCTTCATGAGGAAGAGATGATACAGGCTGGGTTACTGCAGACACTGACCTTGCATTGTTGCAATGCTTCCTGACTCCCAAGGGGAAAGTACCAAATGCTCATACACTCACCAAGCAATGGAGGGATGTGGAGCGGAATAGCTAACTCCTTCCTCTAGTCCCAACTCCATTCCTTTCCAGAAACCAGCACTAACAGCTGAGTGTTTCCTCCCTCCTATCGGTCACTTGAGTATATGGAAATGTGTATAAAATATTCACAAAGCATTTTGTTTCCTTTTAAAAAATGGCATCGTATAATGTGCGGAGCCTTACAATCAATTTTTTCCCACTAAAAGTAAAATGGGTATCTTTCTAGGTCAATCAATGAATATAGCTCTAACTCATTCTTTTTAATGGCTTCTTAGTATTTCATAGTATCTACACATAAAGATCTTACTAGGGAAATCACATGACCCTTTCAAACAACCAACACTAACTTCTGGAGACCTCACAGGTACACACCGTCATAAATCAGGCTCATGCTCTCCCAATACTTTCAGGCCTGGACCAGGGTAATTCAAACTTAGCCTAAAAATGGCAAGTGGATGTCTTAGAACTGGGGCTTAGATTGAGAAAAGCTTTAAGGAAGATGGTTGATTGGGACTGGACCTTGAATGGTGAAGAGAGTCCCTGTTGAATCCTGCTAGTCTATGATGAGACAGAGGGTCTGATAGGCTGGACAGCGGTGGGACCTGTAGAAGCATCACCATTTACATGCAAAGAGAGAGAAGCTAATGTCACTCAAAGCTCTTGAAAACCTCACTCCCCAAGGTTAATTATCCCTTTGGTCCCCAATTCTGTCACACTCTTGATTTGCGTAACAAACCCTCTTTATACTGAAAGTTCATATGTCAACTCGAGTTTTGTCTGTGTCTGAATGATCACAAGTTTAAACCCAGGCACGTCTCTATTAATGAGCTTTACGTGTCACGCATTGAGAGGTGAAGACGGTGGGACCGGAAGGTCTGCATCATGCCGCAAGAGCATCCCAACACAGACAGCACTCAGGTCTCTGGGGAGAAGAGTCCTATCCTGTCTGTGGGTTAGAGCAGGCTTTCTTCACTCTGGACCGTCGGGATTCATGTTTTGATCCCGGCTTTTCTCATGATGTCCTCTCATAATGCAGCCCCTCCCCCACCTCTCAGCTTATCATATTGCAGAGGACATTGCCTGTTGCCTCTCCAGTTGTAACCCTTCCTGTGTCATTTGGGAGATTCTTCTTCATACCTTCCTTGAAGCTTCCCAACACTGTTGGGGACATGACTTAAGTCCTTGTCCAGGGCAACATCTTTGGGCATGTAGCCTTCCTTTCACATCTTCTGGCTCCAGATGCCGGCAGTCCCAGTCTCTCCCTGCCTTCCTCTCTTCACCGACTTCCCTCTTTTCCAAGGCTTTTGGGGACCGTAAAAATGTACCACCTAGGCCAATGCAAAAGTCCGCCTCCTGGGCTCCTTTCACTCTTGATTTCAGCAGTGACTACAAACTCTGATAAATAGTCAAAAAGAGACAGGCGCGGATGCCATCACATTCAAATGTGAAAAAAGTCCCCACTCTGAGCCCCGTGGGGGGGAGGCAGAGTCTCACCTTAAAGAGGTGGTTCTGGAAATTGCGTTTCCTCTCAGGGCACTATTCAAGCCTCTGAAATATCTTCTCTCATTACTGGGAACCTATATAAAAGCTGGTAAATTTTTATTGCAGGCCTATTACCGCTTTACTTTAGGACTTCCTCCCCTGCTTGTCAGCCACAAGGCATGGATTTCATATGCAGGTCATAGTGGCCATTTAGGCCTGCTGAGCAGAGAGGTCCTGAGAGGACTTGGGGGCACCTTCATGCCCCCAGTTTCATTTGTTCTATGCCCACCCCCTCAGTGGTCTCACTCTTGTTGGGGCATTGACTTGTCTGGGAAGCTGTATGAAGGCCATAGGACTCCCTGTACTCCCTGTAGAGGGCCCCAGAGTGAGGGCCATTTCTCATGAAGGAAAAAGGTTCTGCAAGCCTTGTGGCTGCAAGTCCCTTAGGAATAAGTACCCCAGCTCTGTTCCTCTTCTTCCTCTTCCTCTCTTTTCCTCTTCTGTCCTCTTCCCTATGCTCTCTCCTGACCATCTTCTTTGTGCTGGGTAGTTTTTGTCAACTTGACAAATACTAGAAAAATGGAAGGGAGAACCACAGCTGAGGAATTGCCTCTACCATATTGTTCTTTTGGCAACACTGTGGGGGCATTTTCTTTTTTTTATTATTTTAATTAATTAATTAATTTATTTATTTATTAAAGATTTCTGTCTCCTCCCCACCACCACCTTCCATTTCCCTCCCCCTCCCCCAACCAACTCCCCCTCCCTCATCAGCCCGAAGACCAGTCAGGGTTCCCTGCCCTGTGGGAAGTCCAAGGACCTCCCACCTCTTTCCAGGTCTAGTAAGGTGAGCATCCAAACAGCCTAGGCTCCCACAAAGCCAATAAGTGCAGTAGGGTCAAAACCCAGTGCCATTGTTCTTGACTTCTCAGTAGTCCTCATTGTCCACTATGTTCAGCGAGTCCGGTTTTGTCCCATGTTTTTTCAGACCCAGTCCAGCTGGCCTTGGTGAGTTCCCGATAGAACATCCCCATTGTCTCAGTGAGTGGGTGCACCCTCGCGGTCCTGAGTTTCTTGCTTGTGTTCTCTCTCCTGCTCCTGATTTGGACCTTGAGATTTCAGTCCGGTGCTCCAATGTGGGACTCTGTCTCCTTTCATCACCTCATGAAGGTTAATATCCAGGAGGATGCCTATATGTTTTTCTTTGGGTTCACCTTCTTATTTAGCTTCTCTAGGATCACGAATTATAGGCTCAATGTCCTTTGTTTATAGCTAGAAACCAATTATGAGTGAGTACATTCCATGTTCCTCTTTAGACTTCTTGAAATGGATGGAAATAGAAAACACTATCCTGAGTGAGATAAGCCAGACCCCCCCAAAAATGGGGACATTTTCTTCATTAATGACTTATGTGGAAGGGCTCAACTGATGCTGGGTGATGCCACCCCATGGACTGGTGGCCCTGCATTGTATAAGCACAATTTTCTTGTGGTCTTTGCCTTAGTTTCTGCTCCATATTACTGCCCTGACATCCTTCAGAGGTGGATTGCAATCTTGGAGCTATAGGATGAAATAAACCCTCTCCTCCCCAATTTTTTTTTGATATACAACAGAAAAACAAACTAGGGCAGTGTCATCTTCTCTTAGGCAATCAGTCTATCACTGAAGCTGTGGCTTAGCCCTCAGTCATAGTAAGTGACATTTTACTATTTGTCACTTACACAGGACAAAGCAGAGCTCACTGCTATGACTCTTCTGCCTACATCCTAACAGCTCTTTTCCAAACTCATTGTGACAATAAGCTGCCCAGAGAACATTCTCAAAAGTCTAGCACATGCCCTGGGATTCTATATTTCTCCCAGTCTCCTGGCCTGGGGACCTCGCTCTGCAGTACGTTCCGCAGTATTGGGTTCAGGCCAAGTCCTTTAAGTTAACCTGATTCATTAAACTGGTTAATGGGCACATAACTTTCTTTCTGCAGCTCTCTTTTCACAAAAGCCAGATGTGGAATTTTCTTGAGGCTCGACAAACGTGAGGGTCCTATTCCATCATTTTGTCTGCTCCCTTTGCAGACTATTATTGATTATAGTGTTCCTCCCCATGGAGACAGGACATATCCTGTTGAGAATGATTTTTCCACAGAATTCTGGGGAAATCTACTTTTGTCCCAACAGAATGACTTGGAAAGAAGATTCTGTTGTTATGGGTAAGACAAGGCTTAAGATATTTTCCTATAGATGATCTGGGGCAGATACCCCTTGGTGCTTTTCCCTTGTTGAGGTAAAATTCTCTGAACAAAGCAACTTAAGGTGGAGACATTTATTCTGTCTCACAGATCCAAGCCAGCCCATCAAGGTGGAGAGGGCAGGAGGCACGAGCTCGAAGCCATTGTTCACATCAGCTCCATAATCAGCAAGTGGAGTGTAGTGGTGTTTCAAATGTATTTTAATAGATAAAACTCGCCTGGGAATCAGAAAAGTAAAACAGCCATACTGGCCAGATTTACAGACCAGGCAACAATAACGCACACCGTTAATCCCAGTAGCCACACTAAACCAGGCAGTAGTGGTCCACACCTTTAATCCTAGAACTGGAGAGGATTATAAAACAAGAGGAGACAGCTCTCAGGCACAGTCTCATTCTGAGATTCCTGCAGGCAGGACCGCCATTTTCAAACTGAGGTGGGAGTAAGAGCCAGTGGCTGGCTGCTTTGCTATTCGGATCTTCAGGTTGAACCCCAGCTTCTCTCCTGAGTTTTTATTAATCATGCTTCATTAGAGAACATCGGATGCCCTTTTCAGCTCAGCTCTCCCTCTCCACTTCCGTGGGTAGTCCAGAATACCAACCGGGGAACATTCCACCCAGAGTGGGTGGGTCTTCCCACCTCTGTTACCACACTCAAGACAGTCTCCCACGGGCATGCCTAGAGGCCCAGTTCTCAGGTGATTCTAGAGTCCGTCAAGCTGCTCTTTAGCACGAACCATTACAGAGATTTCCTGCTTGCTACTCAGGGTGAGAGGATTTCTTTGTTCACACTGGCTTGAGACAGAGAAACTCGTGGAAAATGAGGGGCTGGGGTGAAACTCAGAGAATAGGTTTCCAAGAGAATGACTTAGCCAGTGGTTCTTGGCCATCCCCACACTCTATAATGACTAGGAGAATTTAACAATGCTTGGGTCTACACCAGAATATTCCATTCAATTGGCCTGGGAACTATTTGAATAGCCTTCTAAAATATCCAGGGTGAATTTAGTGTGTATCCAAGGCTAGGAACCAATGATTTAAGCCTCCCTGGACAATCTTCACAACTGACAATAGATGGAAGGAGCTGCTTCATCCTCAACACTCATCTCAGAGAGCAACAGACCCCTGATGTCCCTCCCACCCCAGTGCCCAGGGCTGAGGAAAGCTCAGCCCTTGGAAGCAGTTCCTGACAACAGAACTCTCTGGTGAAAGGTGAAGTGTTAAAAAAAATGATAGTAACTTTCTGTCTTTTTTTTTTTGTCAAAATGGAAATTGAGGCATATAAGCCCAAACTTAGGCACAATTCAGGATGGACGTGTCTGCTGAGATTTGGACTGTCCATCCCAACAGGTTTTACACTGTTTAGATTTTATGTGCCTGTTTGGGGTGGGTAGCTTCCATCTTCCCTTCCTGAGGGCCTGGGCTGGACAACAGCCACAGCCTCATTTATCCCTCTCTGAGCCTCAGCCCTAGACAGTGCCCCCTTTCTTCCTGATACATATGTCCCTCCTTCCAACTACCATAGCTCCCATGCTTGCAGCGTTCAAGCCAAAGGATTGATTCCTGCTAAGGAATGGATGACTGCCTTTCACCCCAGCCAATAGTCTGGGCCTTGTGTCCTGGAAGAGCCCCGCTGCTGTCCTTGTTAACTCTAGTTTGTAGATGTCTAGGGATGAGAAATTGACACTTGGCACATCAGTCTCCAAGGGGGAGATTGGTGGGATCTCTTAGGGTGGGAGGTGAAGGGGTGGTGTTCCTGTGTGGTTTTGTGTAGATGCCCCTCTCATAATGAGAGCGAGGCATTGTTCAAGAATAACTCACATCCCTGATGGAGCAGGCTTTGTCTCTTCCCTCTCAGGAGAGAAGAATAAGACATAAACGGGGGGGGGGGGGTCTGCTTCAGGCCACTCCAGTGTGTTTCTAATTATAGTGCCCACATTTGTAACCAAGACTTTGGCCTTCCAAGAAGGCTTGATTACGACATTCATAATTCATTGGCAGCCAGTCTATTACAGATTCAATGGTTTCTGCAGCCAGAGAGAGATCTTGATCCTTTAAAATCTGATTTTTCACATCAGAATAGCAAAAGCAATTAGTTTTATTTTTAGCTCAGTTAAGCAGGGGCTCTAATGAGGCTGAAGGGAGGATATTTTTTTTGGCCATATTTCTTTCTCCCATTCTTTCTCTTGATATTCTTTGGGAGAAAAGCTGGATATTTGCCGCCTGCTGTCACTGGGTCTGAATGGGACATCTCTGGCTGCTTCAGGAGGCTTTCAGAGGAGGCATCCATGAAGGCAGAGGTGATTTTGAGAACTCTGTGCTCATGCTTGTGTTTCCTGAGGCCTGCACTCCTACTCCAATATTGATCATGCAGGTAGGAAGGTGTGCAGTGGGGAGCTTGGCAACTTAGCCCCTGAACCCCACACTATACCTGGAGTTTCTGGCCTGTAAAGCTGGAAATAACAGCACATGGTATTCAAGAATCTTCTTCTCATGATGTGGGCTCAACTGACCATTCTTGGCTCTATACAAACTCTCTCTCATCTCCTTTTTGGAGAATGTTTACCCAACACACGCTTCTCATTCTCTGCTTAACTCCTGCACTCACCGTGCCTGGAACTATCTCAGCAGTTTCTCTTGTGCTGGAAACTAAATCTGGAGGGAGCTAACACACTGGTTTGAATTACTAGTTAACCTGGTTAGGTTGACTGACCAGCCGCAAGTATGTGAAGTCCGGGGAGGTGGTCTGAATGGAAGCTGAGTATGGTGGAAATAAGAGCCATGCAGGGAGACAGGCCTAGTGTGAAGGGTGAACCTGCTCTTCAGGTAGCTAAGATGGTGCTCAATGCGCAGTCTCTAGTCTGGGCATGTAACAGCTGACAACTCAGATTTTAAAATATAGAGAGTCTTCTGATTTTCTTGCTTTCTTCTTTTCGTTTTTCTTTTTCTTTTTTCCTCCCTTTCTTTTCTTTTGTTTTCTTTCTTTCCCTTCCTTCCTTCCTTCCTTCCTTCCTTCCTTCCTTCCTTCCTTCCTTCCTTCCTTCCTTTCTTTCTTTCTTTCTTTCTTTCTTTCTTTCTTTCTTTCTTTCTTTCTTTGAGGCAGGATGTCTCTGTAGCTTTGGAGCCTGTCCTAGAACTAACTCTTGTAGACCAAGCTGGCCTTGAACTCACAGAGATCTGCCTGCCTCTGCCTCCTGAGTGCTGAGATTAAGGGCGTGCGCCACCACCATCCAGCCCTAGTCTTCTGATTTTCAAATGTTGGAATCCATTTAAGTTTGTTAAAACTGTGTGTGTAAGGGGGTTAGGGTGGGGGGTTGAAGGAATGAAGGTATAGCTCAATTGGTAGAATGTTCTAGCATTCAGGAAGGTCTGCATTCTGTCCTCTGAGCCTAATAAACTGTGCATGATGATGCCCTACTGGTAATCTCAACACTTGGGAGGTGGAGGTTAGGAGGTCAGAAGTTCAAGGTCATCCTCGGCTACACAGGGAGTCCAAGACTAACCTGGGCAACATTTGCTCTTGTCTTTAAAGATGAATATCAAAAAAAAAAAAAAAACAAAGCTGTGTGGGCCAGAACTCCACATGGAGCCTGCCATGATGTTTCTCGGCTGTAGATTCAGACAGTGAGCCATGCCCTCGGGCTCAGGCCTGTATTTTAAAGCATTGTTGAGTTCCTGTATATGTCCAGCTCTGGTGGATAGGAGCGTCAGTCTTACCCAGTACAGAGCTCAGGGAAATCCTAGGGTTCACAGTCACACAACCACCCCACAGCAGAGCCAGCCTCACTCTGGACCTGTGGCCCAGGACTCTCTGCCATGGCCACACAGACAGCAGTGATGTTGTGTAGCATCTTCACTATTGCTGTCTAATTGTAGTTAGAGATGAAGACAACAGTCTTCCCCCAGAGCAGATTACACACTGGAAAGGAATCTTGGTGTTTATGATTTCTGTGGGAAAATGCCATCCTAGTTTCTTTCTATGGCTATGATGAGCATCTTTATCCAAAGCAACCAGGGGAGAGAAGAATTTATTTCTGCTTACAGCAGTCCATTATGAGATGAAGTGAAGGCAGAACCCAAGGCAGAAAGAAGGAAGTAGGAACTGAAGCAGAGGCTATGGAGGAACACTGCCTCCAGGCTTGCCTCTTTTGCTTTTTTATACAACTCAGGATCCCAGAGGCTGGGCCCCTCTCACATCATCACTAATCCAGAGAATATCCTCAAATTTGCCTGTAGGCCAGCCAGCTAGAGGCATTTTCTCAACTGAGGCTCTCTCTTTCTAGCTGACCCTAGCCCGTGTCTAGTTGGTGAGAACCGAATCAGCACAGATGCCACTGAAATTGAGCTTTGTAGAGGCAACTTTTGAGTTCCTACTGTGTGCCTGGCGCTGAGAAAGCGGAAGGATTGAAGGGAATACCACAAGGATTCACTTGCCATGGGTTGGCTTATAGTCGCAGGCTCATGTCACAAGCTCAGGACTTCTGTACTTGGACAGGGGAGTTGACCATGCTTATTACTGAATGTCAGTTTGACTCCATCACTCTGCGTGACAAACACTAGAGACTTAACAAACTGAATAAAAGTGTAAGGACCTGTGTGGGACGTAAGATGGGAGGGAAGTGGTGTGGACCAGGATGGAGGGAAGTAGTGTGGACCAGGATGGAGGGAAGTAGTGTGGACCAGGATGGAGGGAAGTGGTGAGGACCAGGATGAAGGGAGGTGATGCAGACCTTCCCACTACATCACTCAGATGCTCTCCTCTTGAATCTGATCTTGGCATTTGTACCATCATTTTACCCTGTGAAGGCCTACCTGCTAGGACAGTAGTACCTTGGGCTCATAATGAAGAATATTGCACCGTTTAAGGTGATGCTGCCTGGAAAATGTGGCTTCTGGCCAGGGTAAGAGGGGTGGGGTGGGGCAGGATGTGAAGCCATGAGCAGGAATGGCAGGGAAAGGTAAAATGGTTGTGGCAATGCATTCCTTTGAGACACTGTTTCCAGTTTCCTCTTTCTGGCTCGTTCTGATCCCTAAGTAGTTCCCGGAAAAATGGACCACTGCTGTGCCTTCCCATCTCTGGAACTGAAAGATTGCCTGCCATCCCCAGGGAGAAGGTATAAAATTGGACCCTGGTGGAGGCCAGCCTGAGATGTTGGATGAGCCTCTGACACGGCTTATGAATCTTGGCTCCAGATCTCAATGAGGGATGGTGAGGATGACAAGCCCACATCAAACACCCCTCTGTTCTAGGGGAGCTATTATTCACCCCCTCTGAACTCTGCAGCACACGCTGATGAGAACTTCAAGTGTACACCGTCTCTGCCCAGCGGCTAGGGCTCAGCACGTTGGCAGACAGGCAGGCAGCCCCAGGAGAACTGTAGCAGGGCTCGTCCCTGAATCCCCAGCCTCCATGAGCCCTTCCAGTCTCCACAGGCAGTGACTTTTCTCTTCCTCACCTTTGTGCCATCATGCATCTTCTAGCCTTGCTAGGGCTGCAGAGTCTTTTTCCCACCTGACTGAACTCTATAAAGAATGGCATGGGTTATTCATCTAAGACGGCTTGTGGTGTACAAAGTGACTTCAGGCACAAGACAAATGCTTCATCTGATGAGGAAATGGCTTATTATTACATTTCGGGCTTCCGCTAGGAGAGAGTTTAGAGGTATCCTGAAGAGACCTTTTGACAGATGAGGTCAGGTGCTTTGAGGGTGCTATGGTCATAGCCTTGCAGATCTTTTGACAGTGGAGGTGTTTTGTACATGAGTATATCTGACTGTCAGCTGGCGAGGATCTGAGCGCAGGTGGTAAGGATGATGGTGATGATGAAGATGGTGATATGACTCACACGTAGCAGGCATGCACATGCGAGCTCATGTACTCCTTCCAGAAGCTCTCAAGTTACCACTATGGCTATTCAGAAATGGAGTCCCAGAGAGGTTTAAAACCTCACCCCCCATAGTTTAGAAGTCAGCCTTTTTTTTGACCCTGCTTTAGAAATCATGTCTTTTAGTGGGGGGGAAATGGCGACTTAGGCTGCTCCAATAGCATTTCCTTCCTGTAGCTTTCTCAGTCCCATTCAGGGAGAGGCTGACTTCAGACCCGAGTTTGTACCCTTTCTTTGCCACTTAGATGGCATGTGATTCGAAGAAAATGTTTTAGGGTCTCTATGATTGCCCTTCTACTCGATAAATTGGGGGTCACCCCACGAGACAGGGTGAAGATTGAATGGCGTGGGCGTGACTCTTTAACACGCTCCCCGGGCCAGGGGAAACACATGATACAATACTTACTTACTCTGTTACAGAGAACATCACAGCAGCCTGCGTCTTCCTCCAAATATTTTCATGAATATGTTTATCTTGTCTGTAATACTATGGGTACGTAGGAGGCAGATTCCATGTTGAATTTATCTTTAAAAATATTTCCTTTGGAACTTTAAATGTAGTCAATTGAATTAGGTGCCTTGAATCCATATAATAATGACAGCTGATGCTTCCCGAGGGCATGCTGCATGTTATACACCATTCAAAGTCCTTCCAACAGCCTTGTTTTTCTAGATGTTGTTACATTTGCTTTGCCATGGAGGGGACTGTGGCACATCTTGGAATTTACCACTGGCAAACGGTGGTCTCTGGGGTGACCAATCTCTATTCCATAAATCCCCTAAGTACCTGCTCAGCCAGTTCCCATTGTCTTTAAATATACTTAAAAGCAGTAGACGCTTAACTCCCAAAAGGTGAGCCATTTGTACATCACACAGCTAATTTAGAGCGGAGCAGGGGCTGCAGTGCAGCCCTCTGGACTGCCAGCCCCGTGTTCCTCGGGATGAGGTGTGCCCTGTCAGATGGCGTGGTGATTAATTGGGAGAGAAGCTGTGGGAGGTTGACATTTTCCCAGCCTCATCTGTGTTTCCTGCCCACACACCAGGCCCTGAATGTCAAAGCCCCCCACGCTGCTCTGCTGGAGGGGATGCGGCAAGCCTACTCAGTATTATTAAGCAATTAAAAATATGGGCTGAGCAGATGTGGGACAGCCTCACTTCCCTGACGTGTTGGGCAACAAGAGAGCTGGCTGCATCTCTGGCTGGGAGACATTTCAGGGAGGGGATGGAAAACAGCTCTTCTTAGCTTTCAGGAAGGGGGACTGTGGGTACTTCTGCCTGGCAAGCTGTGCAGCTCAGAAGACCAAACGGTCTTCTGGACAGAGGGCAAGTGGGCTTTAAGGCGAGTGGCCAGTGGCTGCTGAGGCACCACAGGTTACTTCTGTGGGACCGGGATGGAGTCTGAGTAGTTCTCTATGTCTGTGGGTCTATTTTCAAAGTTTCTGCGTCCCCCATTCTGCTGCCTCCCAGGGAAGTCCAGTTCATTCCAGTTTGAGCTGTTTTTCATTTCTACTAATAAGAATGGGCTCAGGTCTTAATTCCGAGGAGAAACAAGGACCCAGGTGAGCTGGGTGGTGCCGAGGTCCTTTGGCATTGAACCTGCAGCTCCTGGTCTCCTGGTGAATGGGGCCTGGAGCTTTAACCCAGGACAGAGGACACACCCGCTGCAGGATTCTCTTCACCTTCCAAGTTCCTCCATTTCTGAGTAATGACCAAGCCTTTGCTCTTTCCTTTACATGTCTACATTGATTTGCCCTCTGTGTTGTGGGCATGGGATGCCCTGTGGTAGGAGCAAAGATCAAAGTCAACCTCCTGCTGAGTCACGAGGCTGCTGTGTCCAGGAGGCAGCCTTGGGAGTTGTTCCTCACGGCTATGTGACGCTGACAGGTTTCCAACATGGATGTGCTTAGTGAGCAATGAGCGTGGCAGGAGCTCTCTGGAAGCCCCTTGTTTTTGGCTTCCGACAACTGACTCAATTTCAACTTCACTAAACTACAAAATATTGAGTATGGCTTGTTGGCATGAAAATTACATAGTGTAAGTAGAAAAATGACTATATTGGCATATATTGGCACTGGCGTTGGCACACACACACACACATGCACACACACACTCCACAGACTGCACACTGTCCTAGGATGATGGTAGAAGAGATGCAATTTAAATTGTGAAAGAGATAGCATCACAACATGTAAGAGAGATATAAATCTTATTACGCCCTGAGAGCTTCATGCCTAAGTGTGGCTAGGGTGGTTAGAGCCAAAGTCCTGAGAGCTGAAGAAGGTGGGCGTGGATACTTATCTCCAATTGCCTAGTAAAGAGACAGCTAACAGTGCCAAGCAGAGGAAGATTTATTCATGTGCCTCCATTGGGAAGAGAAGAACACAGGAGCTTCAGTGATCCCCTAAGACCATTTACAGGCATAGGATTAAACAAAGGCGGAGTGGTGTGTGCCATTGAGCAGTCAAGGTGTGCTCACGCCCATCACTGGGCCATCATCCTTGGCCTCTACTGCACCTCTACTGCAAGGTGTCAGAACTGTGTGAATTCTCCTCCTCCTCTGACTGGCGCTAGCCTTCAGCCTCTTCTATCAGCATGAGGGGAATTGCAGTTCCTCAAGGTGTTTGGTTTAAAAGGGGGAAAGACAGAAGTGTTTCTCTTCTGAATTTCTAGAGCCTCTGACACAGAAGAGGAGGAACACAGAAGCAGGAAGAAAGGTCTCCCTTTTGGGTAAAGTATTGGACTGATGAGACCCATCAGCTAAGTTCTATAGGATACCCCCAAGACACAGCTCCTACCACAGGGCATTGGTGATATTTATCCTTCAAAATGCATGACCTCAATCTGATTATTAAAAACCAAGTCAGAAAAACAAAACAAATTAAAGATTATTCAACAAAATGGCAGACCAGAGTGAATATGGCCAAAACACAAGCTCCAGTAAAGTATTGAAAGTGGAACGTGGAGGATACTCAAGAAGAGACGGCCACCATTGATTGGTCATCCAGCCGTGGCCCCAGGAGCTCAGAGCCAGCTGGTGTCCTTTGTTTGGTTGGGTGCTTCTCTCTTTGAGACTTTGAAGGAGCTAAGAAGATGGTGTATCTTCCTCTCCCCATTCCAGGTGAACACAGATGTGGAGAACAGGATGGACCAGTTTTATAAATTTATTTTGAATGAATTTTTGATTTAATGAAATAGTTGCACTATCTCTTAGCCTTTCTCCCAGCTGCCCCCGTACCAATGACTTCCACAGCCATCAAATATTATCAAGGCTAAGGCAGTAACCCTGATGCAGTGGTATTCGATTGGTCGTTTCTTGCCTTTTGTGACCTTTGACACTTTTAAAGACTGTATTATAACATTCCTTCCCTTTGGTGATATTTATCCTTCAAAATGCATGACCTCAATCTGGTTATTAAAAACCAAGTCAGAAAAACAAAACAAATTAAAGATTATTCAACAAAATGGCAGACCAGAGTGAATATGGCCAAAATATAGTACATATATGTATTAAAATGTCAACATAAAAAAGGTTATTTTGTGCAATAAATATTTGCTAACTTTGAAGCTATACCAATCTATTTTAAAGAAAAAGCAAACGTGTATATTACTTGTGTGAGAATAGCTTTGAGGGAAAGTGTTAGGGTAGAAAATAGGATAAAGGTTTAGAGTTTGAAAATATGTCCTCACACGTGATAAAAGGGTTCCCACAGATGGGGACCACATGGATTCTTGTCTCAGCTCCCTTGTGCTACTGAGAAGGTTTTCGGTGATGTCTTCTATGAGAAGGGATTACCTCAACCAGCCCTCCCTAGGGATAGTGATGGGCCCAGTGGCATTGTGTGAAGGGGGCTGGTGGCTGTACTCTACTAGAGACGCAGCAGGAGAGTTTCAGGCAAGCCAGATCTTGATGGACAGCTTTTATGTAGCTGCATCTCCATGAGAATCCAGGAAAGAGACAAGAGGAAACGTTCAAAATTTCTTTACACCCCACTTCCGCTAGAAGGAGGTAACCTTTCCAAGGGGCTCCAGGAGGGAGATCTGGCAGAATCTCATCCTTCAGATATTTCTTATCACCTAGTATGCACCAGGCAGTGTCTGACAGTGAGGAGGATGGGCTAAGATCTCTGCTCCATGGACCTAACAGGCTAGTGAGGGAGGCAGACATTCGCAAAATGAGTAACTGGAGTAAATATCAAAGGTGATAAAATCCATCTTGAGCTGAACTTACAGCTGAAATGCTTTCAGATGAAACCCACACTGCAGCTGATGGTCTCTGCTGATGAATGAGGGCAGGTAAATGAACACACAGCGTCTCCCAGGGGTGGGAGGATGGGCGTGGCCAAGTGTCTTACCCACTTATGCTTTCTCATTTGAACTTTAAAACCAAACTCCAGCTTAGACAATTGCATGCAACAGTTGACATGTCATTCCTCTGACCCGAGAAAAAAAGCTGACTACCTCCCTCCCTGCTCCAACGTTGGGGGTGAGGGAGGAGATGAAGGAATGAATACCCTGGCATGGCTCATCCTGAGAATAGTGACCCCAGGGTAACAGTGGAGGAGACAATGCACACATCTTCCAGGGGTGTTTGAAGAAGTATGGAATGAGAACGAAGACACACACCGTAGTGTTAACCCATCAACATGGGAAACCGAGTCAGTCCTGAGGTGTGGCTTTGGGGCTGGCATAGGCGTGTGGTGAGAGCTCGTCACACACTTCTGAGCATCTGTAACTACTTGTGAATTTTACTTTTGTAGTTGGAGAAGAAGTAGGTGAAGGGGGTGATCTTGTCGGGTTTCTCACTTGCCCCATGTTTTGTGTGGCTCCCCTTTAATTATTCCTGTATCCAGGCAAATGCTGTTCTCCATCTCTCTGCATGCCAGCCTGTGCTAGAGGTGCTGAGATGAAGGAAGAGAGAAGGGAGGAGGCTTGCCTTCTATATTTGGATAACTTCAATTTTTTTTTGGGGGGGGACAGATTTTAAAGATTGGTTTGTCTATTTTGTTTTTTTCTTTAGTCAAGTTCTGTATTTAATTGGTATTCACAAAACATAAATCAAGTATTTCAAAGTGAGCAGCTCAGTGGCATTTGGTTCATTCACAATGCTGTACGACTAAAATATTTTCATCACTCCCAGAGAAAACAGGAACTTTTTATGACTGCCTCCCCCAGGCCCTGGCAACCAAAAGGCTGCTTTCTCTCCCTATGAATTTAACCGCTTTAGATATTCCATGAAAACAGACTTGTGCAGCCTGTGACTTTTTGGATCTTGATTCTTTCATTTATCATCATGTTTCCCAGGTTTTATTCATGCCGTGGCATGTGTCAGTATTGCTTTCCTTTACACTGGTCATTAATATTCTCTCCTCTATACACATCACATCCTGTTTGTCCACATATCCACCGAGGAACCCTTGGGCTTCTATGGCTTTGAACTGCAACGTTGCTACAGCAGGAGTACGCATGTGTAGCCAATTGTTTAGTTCCTGCCGTGGACTCTGGCATGTGTAACTAGGAGTAGAAATGCTGGGCCTTGTGGTACCTCAACCATCAACCTTTTGAGGGACCAACTAACTGTCTTCCACAGCCAATGAGCATTCTGCATGACTGAGGGAGGGTCAAGTGAACACGCAACATCTACAGGGGTGGGGAGAATGAGCGTCGCCAAGAGTCTTACCTGCTGAAGTTTTCTTATTTGAACCTTCAAACCAAACTTCTGCTTAGACAGTTACATGGAATAGTTAAAAAGTCATTCCTCAGACCCAAGAAAGAAGGCTTAATACCTCCCTCCGAGTTCTAGCATCGGGGGTCGGGGGAGATGAAGGGACAAAGCCCTTGGTGTGGTTCATCAGCACTGAGTGAGAGTTTGGAATGACCGTCTCCACCAGTGACTATAATGGTCTCCTTCATTTCTCAATAATATCCATCCTAGTGGATACAAAGTGGTATCTCCCTGTGACTCTTATTTCTGTTTCCCTGATGGCTAATGCTGAGTGACTGTCTGCTTACAGGACTCTTGTTTACTTTTTTAGAAAAATGTCTCTTCAATGTTTTTGCTCAATTTTTTTCAATGTAGGTTGTTTGCCTTTTGTCATTGAGATATTGGAGTTCTTTATATATTCTGGATCTTGGACAAGCATATTTTTATTTGTTTATACTTTCTTGGTTTGGTTTTGGAGTTTTAAAGTAAAATCTATTGTAAAAATCTTTTTAAAGATCATATGGAGAAATTAATCTGACTCAGACTATAAAATTCAAGGATCTTCTATGTTTTTAGAACAGCTGTCCTGAAGCTGTGGAGCTTCCCATTGGATCTCACACTTTCACCATCGAATATATCTGTATGTGCTTATTCACCACTACAAATGAAAATGCAAGACAGACTTAGAACTATAAAATCAATTAGTTTAGTTCTCTAGTCTCTTTCATAACTCAAGTCCACTACCTTCTTCTAGCCCTTTCTTATGAACTAATATGCAGCCTTTTTTGTTCTCTTTTCTCCATGTTCTACATTCTAGTTCCATCCATTTCCCTGCAAATTTTGTGATCACATTTTTCTGTAGATCTACATGATGAATACACACAGACACATGTCTGTCTGTCTGTCTATCTATCTATCTATCTATCTATCTATCTATCTATCTATCATCTATCTATCTATCTATCTTCAAAATTTCATTCATGTGTTGATGAACAACCAGGTTGATTCTGATTCCTTGCTATAGTAAATACAGCAGCAATAAACACAGGGCTACAAATACATCTACGGTAGGATGTGGAACTCCCTGGGTATGTGTCCAGAGTAGGTGGGTCACATTCTAGTTATATTTTAATTTTTGAGGCATCTCCAAACTTCCATGATGACTGCATTGTTTTGTACCACACCAGCAATGAGTTTCTCTTCCTCCACATCCTCTGTGATCTCGGTTGTCACATTTCTTGATGACAGCCATTCTGACTGGGGCGAGGCGGTATCTCAAAGGAGTTTGATTTGCAATTCCATAATGACTATGGGTGCTGAATGCTTTCTAATAGTTGTTGGTTATTTATGTTTCTCTCTTTCTTTGAAAACTGTCTAATCACTTGCCCATTTTTTTTATTGGCAGTTTTATTTTCTTGTTATTTAATTTATGCAATTCTTCACAAATTCTGGATGCTAATTCCCCGAGAGTGGCTGGTAAAGATTTTTCTTCCATTCTGTGGGTTATCTATTTGCTCTGCTGATTGTTTTCTTTGCTGTACATAAACTGGGAAAATTTTTTAAGTTTTTAAGTATTTATTTGTTTTATGTGTGTTCTTTTTAGTTTTATGTCAACTTGACACAAGCCAGAGTCATCAGAGAGGAGGGAGCCTCAGTAGAAAAAAAAATTCCTCCATAAGATTAGGATGTAGGCAAGCCTGTAGGGAATTTTCTTAATTAGTGATAATCCCATTGTTGTGGGTAGTCCCATCCCTGAGCTGGTGGTCCTGGGTTCTATAAGGAAGTAGGCTGAGCAAGTCATGGCGAGCAAGCCAGTAAGCAGCACCCCTCCATGGCCTGTGCTTCAGCTCCTGCCTCTATGTTTCTGCCCTGCTTGAGTTCTTGCACTGACTTCCTCCACTGATGGACTGTGGAGTGAAAGTGTAAGTGAGATAGGCCTTCCTTCCTCAACTTGCTTTTGGTCACAACACTTCATCGTAGCAATGATGCCCCTAACAAACACTATGAGTGTTTTGCTTGCACATCTGTATGCGCATGTGCATGCCTGGTGCAGGCAGAGGTCAGAAGAAGTCAAATCCCCTAAAAAGGAAGTTACAGATGGTCGTGAGACTTCCCATGGATACCGGGAACACAATCCAGGTCTTCTGCAAGAGCAACAAGTCCTCTTAACCACCGAGCCATCTCTCCAGCCTCTGGAAAACTTCTTCAGTGCTGATCATTTTTCAGATAAATTTTTATAATCTTTATTTCCTCTCCTCTCTTCACCTTCGCTCCCTCTTACCCTGCCTCCCTCCAGAATCTTCCCGTGGAGCTCAGCTTTGCCTCAAGCTTGCTGCTGCCTCTGTCTCTGGAGTGCTCAGATTGCAACTGTGTCCCCTACACCTGTATGTTAATGTCTTCTGAGGTACAAACTTCTTCAATTTTAATGAAGTCCAGGCTCCCCCACCTCTCTCCCTTTCCAGCTAGGTTTTTAATGTCTCATCTTAGATCTTATTGTTAAATCCAAGGGCATGAAAAGTAATAAAAACGCAAAGTTATCTGCTTTGCATCCATGGCAAGTACGCGAGTGCTTTCCGTGATATGCTCAAAGACTGCAGACGTGTCGCCTAGGTTTCCAAGCCTCAAACATCAAAAGGGAAACACAATTGAGTGCATATTTTTGAGAAGAACAAAGGTATAAGAAGACTAATACCTCAGCAGAGGGGCAGCTGTGCTGGATACCAAGGTGGGGGGCACATCTCTCCCGGCTCCCACAAAGGGCCTCAGTGCCATTAAAGAAGTTCATTGGCAACTTTAGCATCTTCTGCAGGAGATGCTCCTTCAGCAGGGAATCTAGACCTCTCCAGGTGTTTGCTTCATGGTGCGTCAGTGTCATAGTGACCCAAGTGAGGAGCAGTGATGACCAATTTGTGAGGCGCCAACCCCGCTCTTGATGAAAAGTAACAATAGCAGCCATGATAGGAGTAGCAGAGACATTTCCTTATAAGGGGGAAATTGAACACATATGCCAGTGTGAGAAGCGAGCGCTGGAATTCAAAGACTTGTTTAGCTACTGCTGGCAACTCTGCAAGTGACTCCATTGCCACCTGCCCGTTCCCGTGTTTCTAAGCTTGGACACCACCACCAAGGCTCTTGAACGGTCACAATGTTCTCTGAGGTTAAAGGTACGGTCGGGGGATGGGAGCTGCAGGACAGTCCTTGTTCAGGAGACACTCCACCAGTGTCATCCCCAGGCGCAGTGGAGCAGTATTCAAACCTAACTCAGTTTACTCTCCCAAGACTGAGCCCAGATGCTTAAGACTTGGACCACCTCGCCTGCAAAGCATGCTGAAAGGAGACAGAATGGCCACAGCTGTCCTCAGTGCTGGAGACATGGAGAGTGCGGTTCTTCACCACGTACAACCCTGATGGCTTTTGGTCTGATAAATGCTCACCGCCATTGTGATTGCCCCTGGATGGGAACCACTGTCTCACAGGGTGTAACTTCCATGGTCCTGATGTAGTGTTGCTTGAGGGATGACAAGGCTCTCTCTGGCCTCTGATAGGATGAACATATCTCTGTAGTTCCAACCAAACCTTCACCAGTGTCCAGCAAGAAGCACTTCTTTAAGGCCCATTATGAGCACTTACTATACTCCCTTTAAATCACTTAGAACTGGATGTGCCCCAGCAGCAGTGCTGACCCTGGTGCATCTCGGAGCAATCTTGGGCCCACCCAGTGAAATGGCCAGGATGACTTAACACATCTCACTTCATCTCCTGCAGTCTTCCCCTTTGCCTCTCTCCTCCTTGTTAAAGTAAAGCTCCCAACTCACAGGAAAGAAAATTGCTTCCTGATATTTATATATCTTCAGAGAGCACTGTGCTTCGGAAACCGGTGAGAATGTTTAAACCTATTTATTGAAAGGGAGACCGTTTCTCACAGGAACTCTTCTTGTTGGAAAAGTTGCCTGATTCCGTCTTCTGCCCTTAGAAAAATCTAGATCATTTGTAAAGCAAAGGACAAAAGAGATTTTTGTCGGCATGAGGTTGGGCTTTCTGCGCTTTGATTAGTGGCTTGAAGCTGCTGAGTCATGTGACAGTTCTGGTTTTGTAGGGCGAGGTATTCATACTGAGATCATAACAGCTACTTCTGACCTTGACTCCGAGCAGAATATTTGCAGGAAGTCTTACATCACGGTAAGTCTCTAGTGGTTTGTAATCTTCTGCTATCTCTGGCTGATCTCTTGCCCTAGGCACCTCCCTCTCCCTCTTTCCAAGAGCCTTTCCTAGACTCTAAGGATTTGAATGGGTTGCCAGCATCTACAGCACCTTGCCCGGAAAGCCATCTAAGGTCTCGTCCAATCTGATTGCGCACCTGGCTTGGTATTTCCCAGCCTCTCTGGCGTGAGCCCCATGCTACTGTCAGCCACTCTAGCTGCGACGGATGGAGGCTCACCACTGTCAGTTCCGGATTCATGCATCTCTGTTCCCTCCTAATGGAAAGACAGGCTCCTTCTTCCCCAGAGAGCCATCCACAGAGACCTGGGAAGTCCTGTCTCCTGTCTTGGCTCTTCTCTGAATTTGAACCTTATACTTACCTGCTACTCACTCAGGATTGCATATCTTGAAACAGCTCCTGTTTGTGATATAAGAATTGACCTTACAAAAGGTCTACACTTCCGGGCATGGGGGAGGGACCAGATGCCCCAGTGAGAAGATAGGCATTTGTACATCAAGGAAAGGCGTCAGAAGAAATGGTTCCCGACCACAATCCTGAGCTCAGACTTTCAACGTTCAGAATGGTCAAAGAACAAATGTCTACTGTCTAAACTACCCCTGCCTGGTCTTGCCATTTTGTCATTACAGCTGAGTAGAATAGTACACACACTGGAAGTGTGCCCGTGAGGTGCAAGGTGGGACCTACCATTCCATGTCAACTACTCTTCTGTGGCTACCAGGGATACAACAGTTGAAATCAATGTCTGAAGATTTGCTAGTGACCTGGATCAGTGAACCTATTTCCCAGTACATCCCCCTTCACCATGGCGGCCTGTCTCATCTGGGCTCTGTCAAAGACCAGTGTCCTATTACAGAGTCAACTGACCTAGCAGGGTGGTGTAGGAGTTATGAATAACGAAACTGCCTTGGCCTTTTGATAGGCAGGGAAAGCAGAACTGAATGCTGGGAGGAAGAAGGGCAGAGTCAGAGAAGCCATGGATCCGCTGCCTGAGACAAATGCCAGTTAGAATTTCTGGTAAGCCACTGCCATGTGGCCATACACAGATTAATGGAAATGGGTTAAACTAATATGTAAGAGTTAGCCAATAAGAAGTTAGAGCTAATGGCCAAGCAGTGTTTTAATTAATACAGTTTCTGTGTGGTGTTTTCAGGGCTAAGCTAATGGGGTGGCCGGGATGAACAAGCAGCCCTTTCCCATGCCACAGCAGGAGATGTTACTATGCTAACTATTTACAGTTACCAAAGTGATTTTTGAGAACATTTCAGTATGTGTGATTTTCATCTTCAATGATTACTAGCATCTCCTACCTCTACTTTATAGGTATATTGGTGGTCACTGCTTTACAATGGCCTGTGTCACCTCTGTGTTATACGTATGTAGATGGTCCCCTTTCCAGGATGGCCTGCGTCACTGTGGCAATTTTGTATTCAATCTGAAAGTAGCAGCATGTTTTTCTATATATATTTTCTAATACTGACTGCTTGCTCAACTAATCCCCATCTAATGTTTGTTTTACCCCACATCAGAACCTGAGGTTCTTCCTATATGTCTAAACTTTCTTCCAAGATCCTTTGGTAAGGTCTTGTAAGCCTGCCCCTCAGCCTTCCACACCTTGCAGGCCTTACACTCCCAGCTCCGAGTACCTATCTCTTGTCTGCATCTGTGTTTAGTGTGGGGCACACTATTTGTACTGCTGGAGACCCTGTGTCATTCCCTCTGCACAGGTTGCCTTTGCTTCATGCTCTGACCCTCACTGGTCCAAGAATCAGCTACCTGAGCTGCTGACAGCCTTGCTAGATCCCAGCGTCCAGTCACACTTCTCCTCTGGGGCCTGTTACTCTGATCATTTGCTTCAGGAGCAATTTTGCACCTTTCTAAGAGATCATGTCTGTTCTTGTGGCTGGCACAGCATATGCTCAGTATATACTTGACTAAAAGAACTGTGTTCAATTCTTCTGCATCCTTATTCTCCAATGCACTTGCCATCCATGAGTTCTGTGAACACGAGGGCTATGACTATCTAGAGAAAGATGAGATGTAACAAGAGAAGAGGGCTGAGGAAAACTGCTTTGGTGGATGAGAGCTATGTTTACCTAGAGACAGAAGGGAACAAAGTCAGAGAGGCTAGACGAGCAGAAGCGACTTAGAACTTGCAGGATATTAGCGGTTATTAGTGCTGTGTTGTGGTCTGGCTGGACTATGGAAGAAGCCTTCATCATGTGTTTAAAGTGATAGGAGGGTTGGTTGGAGGAGACAAAGATTGGGTTGTTACCACAGATGGGGGTCAGGGAATTATAGAAAGACCAGGGCTTCTCACCCTTACCAAATCAATACATTGATCAATGGTTCTTTAAGGGAGGGCTATTTTAGACATGGAAAGTTATTTAACAGTGTTCATGGCCTCTGATCATTAATGCTAGCATCAATTCTCCAGGTGTAGCAACCCAAAATGTCTCTAGATGTTGTTCATTGTGTCCTGGGGACCAGAATGTTCACATTGAGAGGCACTAAGCTATGCTTGCGTTTCCCAAGCTGCTAATGAGCGAGGGTGTGGAGATGCTCCTAGAAGAGGCTTAGCCAATTAGCATGGATGATTGGGGAATGCTGAAGGAGACAGCATCCTGTATCAACGCTCAGAGCCTTCATCACATCAAGATGTGTGGTAATTCTGCTGAAATGGGGAGAGACCAGTGTAGCTTCCCAGAACATTTTCATGGGAAATTTCCTCCATCCACAGGGAGTTTTCTGGGTGAGCATTCTTGGGGAGGGGGCGTGCTACCACAGACAGCTGTTCATGAAGGGGCCTTCTGCCCCAATTGGCCCACGGTCATTTAGGTGTTAAGTGCTGGTAGGTGGGTAGGTTTTCAGCCACTATTTCTTTTCTAGAATCCTTGCCGCCTTGACCTCCTCAGAGCTACCAGTCCACCTTTTCTTCTCTCACTTAACTCTTTTCTTTGATGCCGCAGTCCAGTCTGGGGCTAGGTTCCACCTGCCTTTCAAATGCTCAGCACACGTTTCCCTGCAGCTTACCACATCTCTTCAGGTCTCTGGAGCATTGCTGAGGGCGGACTGCAGGGCTCTTCAGCGCTGGACGGGATTAGGAGCAGATGTCTCTGGAACCTGTAGACCCCAGAGATGAAGGATACTGGTGTGAGATGGTAGATTAACTGTCAACTTGCCAAAATTTAGAATCACCCAAGAAAGGTGAGGAATTATCTAGATAAAGTCAACCTGTGGATGTCTGCAGGGGACTGTTCTGTCAGTTGAGGCAAGAACACGGTATGTTTCCCCAGAACTGTGTAAGAGCAGAGGATGCAATCTGAGCAAAGGCAGAAAGAAGCAAGAGTCCCCTGTTTATTCTCTCTGCTCTTGACTGAGGCTATGATATTTTAATTTCCCACCATGAAGGTCTGAAACAATGAGCTATAATCTGGACTTGTAAACCCAAACGAACCCTGACTTCTCTAACTTTGGTCAGGGTGTTTTAATCACAGCAACAGAAATAAAACAAGGGCACCGCTGCCACTTTTGCTGGGACATCTAGATAGACTCCCTGGTAATTCTCTGCCTTTCGATTTTCTTTTGTAGCAAGAATGGGAGTTTGTTGACGAGATCCCCAAGTCTCCTGTCAGGGAGCGCTTCTGTTTTCTTTTCTCTTTAGGGAATTTAGAGTTGTTTCAGACTGAGTACAAACAATGAGTGGAATGTTTCTACAAAATATTCTCCCGGGAGCAGATCTGGACCTGCGTATCTCCTGCCCCCTGGGCGAGCACTGCAGTCGAGGGTTGCACACCTGGTCTCTCAGAAAATGTTAGCAGGATCCACCGTGTGTCCCTTATGCTGTGAGAACTAGTTTTTATTTCTTTTACTTTTGAGATTATAAAACAATTGCATCATAATTTCCCCCTTCCCTTTCCTCCCTCCAAACCCTCACATCTGCCTCTCCCTCCTTTCTCTCTTTCAGAGCTTCTTTTTTTTTCATTGATTGCTGCGACATGTCTATGTGCAAATGCATATTCACATGTTTTCCCGAATATAACCTGCTCGGTCTGTATAATGGCGGTAGTGTGGACATTTTCAGGACTGACCATTTGTTATTGGATAATCCGTAGTGTTCTTCCCTGGGGAAGACTGTTTTCCCCCACTCTCTGCATTCTTTAGTTGCCTGTCGTTCTTAGGATAAGGTTGAAGAGGACTAGCTGCCATGACACCAGAAGGCAGCATGCAAGTTTCCAAAGGATGGAAGCAGCCCACAGTCCTACCCAGCTATTTTTCCTGTGAACCATGACAATGACCACCATGGCATGATAACCCTAAGGGTGCAGTAGTGGCACACACATCTTGGCAGTAAACAACAGCTCTTTACTTGGACTTAAGACCCACTCAGCAAGAGGGGAACCATGCCTGGTACTGGATGCCAGCTTGCCAGGGCTTAGTGAAGTCATGGGATTTTGGAGGAGAACCTGTCCCCATCACTTCACTAAGCCAGTCCAATCCCTAACTACATTCTAAAATTTGTTTGTATATCTGCAGAGAACTGTGGTCCTCACTCCTCATCAGGGAAACTTCTGTTTGACACAGATGGAAACCACTACAAAACTTCAACCAAACAAAATACAGAGTCCCATGGATGATACACTTACAAAAGCAACATTTACAAGGCTCAGAGAGCATTGCAGAAGGGGGTGAGAAAGATTGTAAGAATTGGAGAATCAGGGGTTTTGTTGTGAGAGTCAGAGAATCAGGGGGGTTGCTGTGCAATTGTGTCTTCTAGAAACATCAGAAGCCACGCCCATAGAATCTCACCAACACCACTGCCCCAAAATGAGCTGAACAAGGTCAACAGCAACAGAGGTACCAGAGTGGATGGCGGGAAAGCCACAAGTGATCGTTACGGAAGGAGGGGAGGGTGTGAAGAGGGCAGGGGCCAGGCTTTTAAAAATAAACAAGCTGTTTTATAACTGAATAGCCAAATCTGTTTTCCCAACAGATCCCAGGAGTGAGGTATTGAAAAGGCAGTGTTAGGGGCCACAACTTACTTTTGCTATGAACACTTATGGGGGGGCACCTACAGTGTGGGGCTCTGAACACCTGCTTGGATGTCCTGATGCCATGAAGACAGAGCCAAACTATGTTTGTTTGTTTGCTTTGCTCTGAGCCAGGGCCTCCAGGTCCTGAGGCTTGCCAGCCAGCGCTGTCTGCAATGAGCCTTGAAACACAGAGCCGCCGGACACAGAGGACCGGGCCGCAGATGCTCCTGCCTACCGGTGCCAACCTGCTGGTACTGTGAGCCGGGTGAGCCTTCTGATCTCAGACTTGAGCTTGTTGATGGATCTGATGTGTGCCGTTCTGTCCCAGAGCTGGCAGGGCCACGGTCAGATCAGTCTTTGAACACAGCGAAGTGATGGATGGCGCTCATGTTTATTCTGAGGTTTCAAAGGCAGCCATGTAATGGTTAAGCACACTGAAACATTAAATGAACAAAGGGCTTGGGGGAGACCAGAAGCAATGGATGCCCCCACGAGTCATTATCAGAGGGCAAACCATTTTCTTTTCTATGCTCAGACGCCTAGCTTAAAGGATCCCAAGGTGTAGGTAAAATTTGGGCAGTCTTCATTTGTGTTGAAATTTGGGAAGCATTGCCTTATGCTAACGGCGTTTTTGTTAAGAAGACAGTCTCCCTTTCATCACCAGATTGTCCCTTAAATTAGTTGAAGCCTGGAGGCTTTAAATTAAAAGCAAGAACTTACAATGTGGCAGATTGAATTTAGGTTCGTGTGCTGTGTATGAAATATATGAGTGGCTTTTGAAAACAAAATTTAAAACGAGTAGTGGGTTCTTTATGCGAGGCAGCAGCCCCTTGAACGCCTGGCTGTTTGCATCAGAAGCCCTGTTCCTACTCAGCATTGTGAATTGTAGGTATCTCCACCCCAGGCCTCTCCAGGCCAGCCTGCACTGGTAGAACCACCTGGAAATCTGCGCCAATGGCATTCCATTGCTGGAGTCTGCTCCCAAATGCCGTCATTGCTCCCTTTGGCCAGGGCAGACCTAGCTCCTTGGGGTCCAGTTCCCTTCTCTGCTGTTACTAAGTCAGGTGTCCATGAAGATGAGAACTGGACACTCTTTAGTACTCTTGGCTCCAATACTTTTTGGCTGGGCCCAAGGGCAATCGGGAGGCAACACAGACGCTTACTTTGGCTTTATTCATAGTCCATGATCCCCGCTGTCTGGGCAAAGGCCAGCACAGTTCAGACTCCTGCTTCTTCACCCTCAGTGCACAAAAAATGAGCCAGGACCTTTAAAAAGACTGAATCATAAAAATCTTTACTGAATTGGTTTGTGGTGATCCCAGGGAACCCCCTGATAGAATTGCCCATGTTCATTTTCACAGTCTCCTCAAAACAAAGGAGAAGAGTTGAGGCTCACCAGGGACAGGGCAAGGTCCCTTGGCTGGGGTAAATTGACCAGCAAGTTGCCTCAGAGTGGGAGGTGCCAGGATTGCAAACGTTTACTGAAAACAAAGACCACCAGTTGGCCTGTTAACTCGTTCATTCGTTCATTCGTGAGTATTCCTCCAGTGCCTGGTGCAGCCACAGGTAAAGACAAGGTCAGGATTAATCCTCTTAAGCACTGACACGTGACTTCTGACTCCCTTTCCTTGGCAAAGCCGTTCCCAGCATCTGCCTGAGTTCCCCGGGATGGGGAGGATGTCGACACCCCCACTGTTCTGCCTCACCACTCACAGAGCAGAGCTTCGTCACTGACATTTCCCCAGGACATTCCTGTGTGACGATGAGTGACATATGGGTGCCTCTTTGTCAGACACACGTTAGCGCAAACACAGCCTCGCTGCCATCTTGCCTGACTCATTCTGTGATTGCACGAAGTTTGGATGAATAGACAAGGAAGCAGGGCAGAAGTAATATAGGCACGATCAAGAATGTGGCTCTGGCTCCCTCCTCCCTCCTTTCCTCCCTCCTTCTCATCCTTGTTTCTCTTATTTTCTCTCCTTCTTTCCCTCCCTTCCCCATCTCGCCTTTTTCCTTTCTTTTCTGCCTCGTTTGAGACAGGGTCTCATGGTGTGGCCCTGACTGGCCTCAAGCTTGCCGTCTTCCTTCCTCAGCCTCCCAAGTGTTGGGACTGCCAGCCTGGGTTAGAACACTCACATAATATACTTTCCTTTAAAGCAACGTCAAAAGGTCCTCACATTTTTTATTTTTTACTAATAATTTTTATTACTTTATAAATAATACAATTCAAAATTCCCACTTCCTCCCCTCCTCCCACTTCCCTCCCTCTCCCTCACACACCCTCTCCCCCTCCCCCTCCAGTTTTAAGAAAGGGCATTTCACTACACTTCACTGGGAAGCTTGGGCAAGAATCACTGTACTCATTTTAACCAACGGGAATCTGAGACTTGGAAAAACCAGCTGGTAAGGACTTTAACCGAGACTCCTTTCCTACAGGTGGTGGGCGTCTAACTGCCCTTAAGATTGGCACCTGGTACTTTTCTTTCCTGCCTCAGGCACTCCTTTGCAGTGTGGGAGCTGCCTTCTGGCTTCCAGAGCCCAAAGCAAAGTGTTCATTCCTCCATTGCATCTCTCAGCTGGCTAGCTAGATGTGAGCACAAGGGGGCACCAAAGGGTTTCCATTCCTTCCCTATGCTTGTAGGGAAATTCACAATGGGAAGGAGACACAGTGTGACTTAGGGGAGGGAAGTTCTTTGTAAGAACTCAGTGGTGGAGCTTGGCAAGTGCTGAGGCAGGGGAATGGCTTCTGATGGCTTTCAGGGTCACCCTGTGAATGTTGGTTGGACCCCTTTCTTAAGAAACAAAGGGAGAAGGCCATCTAAGGTATGCTAACAAGCACACACAGAGTGGAGGCAGCACATCAAATCTGGAAGACAGGCTAAGGCTCAGGAGGGCCACAGTGGAGCAAAGATCACAGGAATGAATCTGTGTTCCATACCTCATGCCACGGGGCCATGGGGATCATGTGTCTTCTATCCCTCTAGGTGCTCTGCAGAAACAGCTGTAAGGCAGGGTTGTGAACACTCTAGAGTGGCTATAGTGGCTGTAACCAGGACAGACAAAAGTAAATGAATAATGTAAGGTATGGGCTGGAGCCAAGCGGCTTGACTACAAGAGGGTCTATACCAGTGGTGTGAGGCAGGAAACTGACCCAGGGGCTTGGGTGTTAAGGTTATTGAGAAGTGTCGTGGGGGACACTGGACCATGATGCGGTGGTTCATGCTCTCTTGGCTCTGGTGAGAATTAAATAATATGCACCCTAGCTGGAGAAGCCAGTGAGCACCTGATTTACAAAGTAGAGCTTGAGGGTGCAATCAGGGCCAGAGGTATAAATACGACTCTTCCATATTGTGAGGGTTTAACTTGATTGCCAACTCTGCAAGATTCATAATCACCATGGAAACGAATACCTGGTCATACCTGTGAAGGGTTTTCTAGATTAAGTTGTGGTGGTAGATCCACCCTAAAGTGTGGGCCCATACTATAGACTTTGGGGGCCCAGATCTAGTGAAATGGAAAACACAGGCCAGGCAGCAGGGTTCACCTCCTTTTGGTGCCCGGTTGCAGACGCTGTGTGTCCGGCTGCTTCAGGCTCCTGCTTGCAGGTTGTCCCTGCCAGGAAGGGCTGCAACCTTGACCTATGAGTCTGAACAAACCCTCCTTTTCCTAAGTTGTTCTGTCAGATACTTTGTCATAGTAGGAAGAGAAACTAACGAGAGTGTTTTCTCCCACTTGACGCTCACATTGGCTCTCTAGTTCCGCTGATTTTCTTCTTATCTCATAGGCTGGAAATGTAAGACTAAGCCAGGAGCAGGTGACAAAAATTCAAAACAACGGAGTTGGCATTTAACTGGGGTCTGTGCGGCCCAGACACCTATCTCTACACCATCTCTCTGTTTCTTCTCTGAATTGGAGTCATTGAAGAAGAAGAAGACGCCTGGCCTACTCAGGCCCCTTCAGGCATCTGTTTCACACGGGTCAGTTCAAGTGTCTGACCCCTCCTGCCTTTCATAACCTCTCATAGATTGCCTTCCCTGTGCCCCTGATAGAAATTGCTTGAGCCAAGTAGGTCTCAATTTTCCAGCAAAATAGTGGATTCTCTGGGAGTGGAAAAAGTCATGAATTTCTATCAATACGTGTGAATTTCACACAGCACATGGGGACCTCTGCTGTAGGGAGGATCACAGGTGTCCATAGCAATGGCTTCACAGTGGCTTCCAGGAGCACCAAAGATGGAGGCACTGGGACTTTGGGTTCAACCACTCTCTCCCTCAATGCACTGTAGCTTCAGCTTGTCATTCTGGGAGGACCTTCCTTGGGAGACTGACGTACTGGCTATCCTCTGTTCTCCAACAGCAGTGGGGAGGAGAGTCTAAATACAGAGTGTGGATGGGCCGGCGCTGGAGGAGGCGAGTGGTGGACATGCAGGTCATCTGCCTGTTGACTTTCAGCTGTCCTGGAAAGGAGCTAAGGGGATAAAGGATGCAAGCGGGTACCACTTGCAGCTTGCTTCCCGTAATCTTGGCTCGAATACCTGCACTTACGGGACTACAGACCTGCCAGGTTATCTCAGAGGACTCCAGAATAACCGACATTCATGGAAATGAGGAAAACTCAGAGTCTTCACTAACCAGAGTGAGCAGAGGTGCAGGTCTGGCTGTCACAGGTCTCAGAGTATGTGTCTTGCCTCATGACCAACAGTCTCTGGGAATGAGTGAGCAGGAGTCACCAAACACAGTACCAACCTGCTAGAGCCCCAGGGTCAGACTAAAAATGGACTAACAGTGATAAACTTGGGAGTGCTATTAAGAAGAGAGGCCCAGTTACGGGGAGCAAGGCTGCCAGACCAAGGCCACAGACTACCTACATAAGGGGCTCGGACAAGAAGAATCTGGGGTATGCTGCCTTGATCCTTTCCACTCACAGTGTTAGCCGTGACCCTTTTCTGTCTGATTCTAAAATGAAAAAAAAAAAAGTCAAGGTCTGTACCTGATTCATTTTGGACAGCCAGTGAGGGTCACTGGTCTCTGGCAAAGTTGAACTCTGAGGATGGAGCTGGTCTTGGAAGCCAGGTAAATGCAAAGAGCATTGAACCTGCTGCCTGTGCTTCAGAATGGCAGGACTCCAAACATCTGAGACCTGAGAGAAGGAAGTCAGGAATTATTTCTGTGTCTTGAGATTTGCAGGGTGCCTTGAAATCTCCGCAGTGCAAAATTGCTCTATTTCACACCGATGCATTCTGTAAAGAAAATCAGGTGGCAGGCATTCTGGGGAGAGGCAGGTTACAGGGTCATTAAGCCAGCCAGCCTCTGCCAAAACCTACTGGGTGAGCAGGTAGACATTGGGCTTTCTTGAGCTCATCACATGGGTCTGATTCTCTGTCCTAGGTGGATGTCCTTGCTTCTGTTGGTCCAGGGCTCAAGTTCAGGTTAAGAGACATAATCAAAGCCCCCAGTGGACACGGGCTCTGTATACCCCCAGAGCAATAAGCTAGTTTAATCACCTAGGTTGGTGCCCTGGCCTGACTCCAGCATGGGAAATCCAGTCTACCCTTCTCGCCTCCTCTCCTGGGGCTGCTGTGGTTCTCATTTGTGCTGTTTCGTTGCTGAGGGACTGTTAGAAAAACCACAGCTGGAAATTGTGCTTTGATCATCCTGAGAGTATGCAGGAGGACCTAAGCAAAAAGTGGGCCCTCTGTTGACATGAAGGGAGAAGAGGAATGGGAGGAGTGCCCTTGGAGAAAGCAGAACCAGAGGCAGCTTCTAAAGAGGTAGGGAAGGTAGGGTGCGTTTGGTGTATAGCTGAGTGGTTTGTCTCTCCCTCCTTTTACGGTCACCTTGGTACAGGCTGCATTGTGTCCCGCCACAGCGTGTCCGTGATGGATAAGGAAGAGGGAGCAGAGAGGCATTCTGCCGCCTGAAAGATGCCCTGTGGACTTTGCAGTGCCACCCAGCAGCCCGTTATCTGTCATTGCCCAAATACCAACAGTGTAGACAGCTGGCAAAAAGCACCTTTTTGGGAAGGGGGATGACATATCCATTACATCTTGCTATGGCCCCTGGTGTACCCAGAGAAGATACAAGAGAGATAAATATTGGGGAGAATACGTGTGTGGGAGAGATGGACTGTCAGGGCGAGTGACTGTTGGGGAAACAGATTGTGTTGGCCTGGTAGCTCACACCTAGCTCAGTGACAAGATGGTTCTGGGTTTCAATGCGAGTGTCTGCCAAGCCCTGCCACTGACTTCCTTCCCATCCCTGTCAACTGGGAGGGAGAGGTGGGCACAGAACTGAAAGCAGATTCCTCAGCGGGAGGAGAGCTGTGGGATTCCTGCCTATAAGCATCTGGAACAGCAGCCTCAATGGTGATGTCAGAGTGGGAGGAGTCGTCTCGGAGTGTGTCATTCAGAAATTTGGGAGATTTCAACCCATTTTAAAAGTTTTTTTTCAACTCACTTTTTGGAAACTTTGTGACTTTCCTGTTCTTAACTATACCTTATTTTGGAGAGATATAATTCAAATTCCATAAAACTCACCCACTATGTAGGGCATCCCAAAATGTTCTGGTTATTGTACTCATGGGTTCAGTCAACTGTGGATTGAAACTATACAGAAAAAATACTGACTCTGTCATTATTCTCAAAACAATATGACATAACTATTTTGTAGTGTCTATAACTTATTGTATATTTGTAGTCTTCTGGAGATGATTTGAAGGATGCAAGAGGATAATGTATAAAACATATGCAAATCGCATACTAGTTCATATGTCAGACATGAGCATTGCAAGCTTTGGATTCTTCTTTGGGGTACCATAGGGGGGTTGGATAAGGGTAGGTGCTTGGAACCAGTTCCCCATGGATACCAAGGGACATGGTTAAATAGAGTTGTGGACTACAGCCCTGCTCTAGAGTATTCATTATATGGTTATCCTGATCTCCTACGTGTTTGGCTGAAGTGTCTCTTTGGAAGCACTTGGGAGACAGCCCGTCTGGAGAGGGGAGCAAGCCTGACAAGTGCTTATGGTGGTGTAGCCTAGTCCGGATGCTCTGCTAAGAAGGGTGTGAAGAGGCAGCAGTCCTTAACATGTAGACACGGTGAACCAGGAACAATTCCAACAGCATAGGAAGGGTTGTCTGTTTCAAGTTTGACAGTAACCCACTGTATCAGGCAACCTTATTCCCACTTTACAGATGGGAGGAAGGGAAGCTCACAGAGGTTGACTAGCTCACCAAGATTTTACTGGTATGAAGTGGTTAAGCTAGGATTCAAATTCGACCTTTCTGACATCAGAGTTTGCGTGTTGAAATTGCTACAACTGATAGGGATTTGAAGGTTGATCAAGCTGAAGATGAAGGAGTCGCAGCACTTCTGAACAGCATGGCCAAGCCCTCCAGTTTTTACCAGGTCTTCATCAGTTTAAGTTTACTATAATGGAGAAGGGGGTCCTTACCCCAATTATTCTTAATTTTCACCCATATCAGCTGTGACTTGAAATGCGATAACCATCGGCCATTTCTCTCTGAGGACCCGGCTCCCATCCACACACAGCACAAGGCACCACGTGTCTCCCGAGGAAGAAAAGCCTCACACATCCCAGGTGCACAGTGAGTTGCAGACAGGCTGTTGTTTGGAGATGCCACTGCATTTCTCTCTCCTTTTCAAAATCAATCTTCAGATTTCAGGCTTGGAGCCCAGGTGCAGCTCCCTTCTGAAGGTATGCCAGGGGTTAGAAGCGAAATGTTACACACCACTTAACATGTGAAATATGATTTATCTTGCCTGGGTATAGGTGAAAAAAAATAGAAGGAGCAAAAAAACTCGACAACAACCCTTCTGTTGAGTTTTGAAATGTAAATGTTTGCCAAAGCTTTGCAGGAGACAGCTTCACTTGGGCCGAGAGCTGTGTAAAGAGACATTAAAATGCATCATTTGCTCAGGGCTAAAAGTCATCAGCTTGTGATATTAATGCCCTTTAAAAATAATTTGATGGCATGAAATCAGAGCATGCCTTGTGCAAAGGATTGGCTCTTGTCAATTTTCTCATGGATCTACTGAGCTATAATTGCATTTAGATCATGGCAGAAATGAAAGGGTTTTTTTCCCCCTCCCTACTGCTTTCATTTTCTGGAAGAGAGGTAACAGGGTTCACGTTGATCCCATCTAGTGTGAAGGACCTCACTCTGCAGTCTGGAAATGGGCTGGTCAGCTAGAAGGTCATGGTGGTTATGACTGACTGCTTTTCCGTCTCAGTCCTAAGGCTCGCAGCAGGGTTTGTCTGACTAAATGCTGGGAAGAGGCAAAAAGCATGGGGGCACTTGAGGGAGCAGCTGCCATAGGTGGACCAGTGGCTGTTGAAGGCACTTCAGTGGCTAGTGACAAAAGCCTTCCTCAAACTGGCAGAACCAATGGATGGAAGGATGGTCTCATACAGTTCAAGGATGAAAACAAGACCCACATAGCACACCTGGAAACAAGGACTCAGTGTGACAGATTGTTAGGCTGTATTCTGGGTATGCCCAAGGTGACAGACACTGGGCAGGAGTGGATGGGTGTGGGTAGAGGGGAAGAGGACAATGACATTGATTCTTCTAGCATTGTCTTCATTAAAACATACTTTAAAAAAATCTTTTATTTATTTTTGACAATACTTTGAATATATCCACCCCATCTTTCCCCTCCTATCCCTCATAGACACTACCCCCAACACATCTTCCTCTCATCCTTCCCTTTGTATTTATGTTTATTTTTATTTATCTATCGTTTTGGTAATCCCCTGACTCTAATCAGTGCTGCCTGGTGGAATACCGGCTGATCTTGTATAAACAGTCGTAACTGCAGTGACTCCATAAATACAGCTCCGTGCTTTACCAGGTAACTGATTTCACAGCGCTCCTCCCCACCTCCTGCCTTGCATGGTCTTCCCTCCCCTTCCAACCCCAACTCCCTTTCTTGAATCTTCTGGAGCTGTTCCACTCTGCTGCACAACACAACATAACGGTCCACAAGAAGTAAGGAGCCTACCATGAACAAAGCTATTTGAGATGACTGGATGGCTCTTTGGCTTCCTTGCAGATGTTACAGTGGTAGGGGACTAGCCTCTAGAAGATCCCAGGAAAGAGCTTTATATGAATACAATATTGGTAAAGACACATGTGATCCTCAAGAACAAACCATTCTGTAAGCATTTGTGCAACAATGCAGGGCACCTCTGTGATGGTGACCTCTCCTTGAGACATTGGGGTCACACAAATTGATAAGACTCTTATCAAGGTGCTTTTTTTTTGCCTACTTGTCCAGGTAGGTGACTGAGTGGCCCTAAGATATGGTTCATCATCTAATGTCTTTGCATTCCTTTTTATTTCTCATTTCCTGAAAATAATTTGATGAGTCTTTAAACACACACACATATGCATTTCATTTATTCTTTCAATACACAGCTGTTGAGCACTTGCTGCGGGCCTGGGCGGGCACAGTGCACCATCAGTACCTCTCCTCATGGAGCATCCTGTGGGGATGGGGTGAGGACTGCAGCCAGTCATTTTGCTGGTGGTGTCCCAAACTCAGTTACACTGGGGTGACATGACCATTGCCCCTCCAAGAGCTTCTACCCTGATCCTTAGTGGACTAGTCAACCCCATGATCCTCTTTGGATGGCTTCCAGTCCTGACTCTCAAAGTTTGGCCCAGAAACTCCTGTGGGCTTCTAGGCTCATCTCAGGGGAATGAAATCAATGGTCTCTTTTATAGCAATGCTCATCTTTTGAAGTCTCTGAGGGGGCAGTGTGCTAGGGTGCACCAAAAGCCACATGATATGTGCTACTCAAATAGATTGGTGGTAGAGGCAGATATGCACATCCCATATTCTGCTAGTAAGTTAGCCATCAAAGGGATTTGCAAACAGACCAAACAATGCTACTCACTTGCACTAACTTTAAAGAAAGTAATACTTATTTTTCATAAAAGCTTAATTTATATTAACACGCTGTGAGCAGTAGAATGCATTCATTATTACCATGACTGTCATTTTATCTCTCTGTGTATGTGAATGACGTGCAGGACTCAGCATACATGTAGGAGTCAGAGGACAACCTCTGGAGTAGGTCTTCACTGTATAATTTGTTTGAGGCAGGGCCTCCTTATTTGCAACTGTGTACATCAGCCTAACTGTCCCATGGACCCCCGAGATTCTCTAGTCTCTGGCCACATGAATGCTGGGATTGTAAACACTTGCTGCCACACCAAGATTTACATGAGTTCTGGGATCTGAACCCAGGTCTTCTTGTTTGCATGGCAAGTATCTTACCATGGGCAATCTTGCATTTTAAATGAATTCATCTCTCTCTCTCTCTCTCTCTCTCTCTCTCTCTCTCTCTCTCATCCATCTGTCTATCTCTCTATCATTATCTCTATCTATCATCTATCATCTATCTATCTATCTATCTATCATCTATCTATCTCTGTGTGTGTTTGTCTTGACTTTAATTTTTCTTAAATATTTATTATTTATTATGTATACAATAGTCTGTGTGTGTATGTCTGCACCAGACCTCATTACAGATGGTTGTGAGTCACCATGTGATTTCCGGGAATTGAACTTAGGACCTTTGGAAGAGCAGGCAATGCTCTTAACCACTGAGCCATCTCTGCAGCCCTTGACTTTAATTTTTAACATGGTAAGTTTTAAGAGACATAACACATAAACAGGAGCTATTTGGAGGTCTTAAGCTTTGAACAGTGCTAAAGGGTCTTGGGACAAAATGTTTGACCTCTGATGGTCCACAGGCAATAGGAAGGCACATGTGGTGTGCTGGTCAGAACTTCCTCAGCAATAAGAGTTTGTCAAAGGATGTTATGGGAAAAATTGTAAGATGACCCTAGAATCAGCTTCAGAAATAACAGAATCAAGGAAAGCTAGAAGGCCAGTTGGTTCCAGAGGCACAGAGCTAGCCTGGGGAGAAGCCCACTGGGGAGAAACACACTGTTGTTTTTACCTTACCTCTGCAGGAGGCACTACCAGCCCTGGAAAGTGGAGGCTTCTGCTACCTCCCTGGGTGTTAGTGCTCCCTGCTTCTGAAGTCTTGTGCGATCACCTCTCAGCTCTATGCCCCTCAGCACTGCATCCAAGTTTGGCAGCCGCAGAGCTGGTGTAGAAAGTAGTGGACAGCGGACACCTGACAAAGGTTTCTGCAACATGGCATGATTCCAAGAATTTCCTAGGGCTCTGGTTGCCCTCTCTGAACCCACCCTTTGGGAAATCAAGGGAGCTAGCAACAGAAGGCAGGCATATGTTATAAATTCTGGTCAATCACCTGTATTTTGTTGTCTCTAAGCCTTGGAGGCTTAGGGAACCTTAGTGGCTTCACGACAGGTGAGGTGCATGGAATACAGAAAGAGGTGATTAGAGTCTGCTGTGCTCCTGGGTCGACCCCCATCCCCAGTGAGGAAAAGAGAGAACACAGCAGATGCCTGCAGCAATTAAGAGCAGAGTCTCTGGAATCAGGCACACAAGTCCTTATCTTGGGTCTGAGCTCTGCTGCTTTGAAGATGGTAGTTTCTGGACATATGCCGGGTCGACATGTCAGGGAGACAAGCAAAATGACCAGCCGAGCTGTCAGACCAGGACTTCATCCATTTAACAAAGCATTCGTGTTCTGTGCAGCTGTCTGTGAGATGCTCTTGTCTTGCTTGGGTTTTCCATGAATTGGAGTGAAGGAACAGGCCCCTGGAGGGGTGGGGAGGATTTGATTTAGCTTGGGATGAAATGAGATGAGGATCTCTGAGATGAGGATCTCTCTCTCTCTCTCTCTCTCTCTCTCTCTCTCTCTCTCTCTCTCTCTCTGTGCGTGTGTGTTCACACGTGCATGTGCACACCTGTGTACACATTGCACACTTGTGTGTGCAGAAGCCAGAGGTCAGCATTAGATGTCATTCTTCAGGTGCTCTCCACCTTGTTTTTCTCAGTCTCTCACTGGATTTGGAGACACAGGGCAGACTAGGCTGGTGTGTCAGTATGAATGAGGAATAACCACAGAGGCTCTGGCATCTGAAGATTTGGTGCCCAGATGGTAGCACTCCTTGGAGAAGTCTGGGAAGGTGCAGGGTGCTGGAGGGAGTACGGCTGGAAGTGGGCTTTCAGAGTTTAAAGCCTCATGCTATTCCCAGTTCACCCTCTCTGCGTCGTGCTTGAGACTGAGAATGTATGTGAGCTCTTCGCTTCCTGATCCTGCTTCCATGTCTCCTGTCCGCAATGGACTCTTAGCCCTCTGAAATCATAAGCCCAATAGTCTCCTCTAAGTTAGTTGCTTTTAGTCATGGCATTTTAACACGAAAGGACAAAAGGAACTAATACGGCTGGCCAGCCAGTGAGTGCCAGAGATCTGCCTGTGTTTGGCTTCTTGGAATCACAAGAACGCATCAGTATTCCTGGCTTGTTATGTGGGATCTGGAGGATCAGACTCAGGTCCCTCTAACTTGCATAGTGAGCACTTCTTCTAATCTTGAGATCATCTTTAATTGGTGAATGTCAGGCTCTACTCATCTCTGTCCCCTCTGCCCCCAACTGAGAAGCAATGACTACAGTCCACAGGCCAGACCATCCTCTTCTCTTGGTTCTGGGAAGAAAGGATGCCATGTGGCTGCCTTTCCGAAGTGCCATCATTCTCCCCAGCAGATGGTGGATGAACATGGCTAATTGAGAACTCCTGTAGCATAGAAAACAAAAGCCAGCCAACGGAACCCACGAGCTAAATGATGTCATTATCAGACAAGTGGAGGGAGCAGCATCTGCCCCCGCTGCTCACACACAGACCATGTGAGGACTGTTCAGACATCACAGGATGCCAGTGCCCACCCTGAAGGAAAGCCACGGGAGCTGGCCAGGGCCCCACTACCGCACCTGAGGAGGGGGAAGTCACACACTGAACTAGTCTAGATTTTCCATCTTTGCTGCTCCTCTTGCTACTATTTGTGACTTTGCTGCCTGGAAAGACATATGCTTTCCCAAGGCTTTGGATTGATTAAATTGGGAAAGACACCATGTGTACCAACCTCCTGCCTGATGATGTCAAAAGTATTTTATGCAGAGCTTTATTAAGTAAATTTCTTATCTTTATCCAATGTATCTAAAAATGTTCAGTCATTTTGTTTCATTCTTATTCTGAGAAATTCTATTTCACATATATATTGAAATAAACATTTAATTCATCATCCAGGATTTTTGAAGTTTAAAAAATATTTATACCTGAAAAATAAAATTGTGTTTACTTATCATCTATAATATATTTTGAAATTCTAAATTGGGCTGGCTGACTGCTGTGCATGTTACTTCATATACTCATCATTTTTGTTGAAGAAAACACAGTCTACTCCCTTAGTGATTTTTAAGAATACAGTATATGGTTCAGTCTCTGTGAGTCCCATGAAAACAAATTAGTTGATTCTGTGGGTTTTCTCGTGGTGCCCTTGACCCCTCTGGTTCCCATAATCCTTCCTCCCCGTCTTCACAGGGTTCCCTGAGGTCTGTCCAGTATTTGGCTATGGTCTCTACATATGCTTTCATTAGCTGCTGGGTGGAACCTCTCTGATGACAACTGGGCAAGGCAGCAGTCTATGAGTATAGCAGAAGATCTTGAGGAGTCATTTCGTTTGGTTCTGTCCTAGGTCTCCCGACTCTCCAGCCTGGCCCTCTAGGCAGTATCAGGGCTGGGATCCTTTTCAAGGTATAGGTTTCAAGCTGGATCAGTCATTGGTTGTTCCCTCCCATATTTTTGCACCCCAGCCTATCTTGTAGGCAGGACAGATTGTAGGTCCCAGTCCCTCCACTGGAAGTCTCACAGATACTGAACTGCCAGCCAGCGAGCCTGCATAGGATTGACCCTGCATGGGATTGACCCAGGTCCATTGCACATATGTTCCAGTTGTGTAGCTTGGTCTTCTTGTGCGGTTCCTAACACTGAGAGCAGGGGCTGTCTCTGATGCATTATTCCCACTGGATTGCCTTGTCCAGACTTAATAGGAGAGGAAGTGCCTTGTCTTACTGCAACTCAATATGCCATGGCTGGCTGATACACGGGGAAAGCCTGCCCTTTTCTGAAGAGAAATGAGGAGGTGTGAATGTGGGGGTTGAAGAGGGGAGGTTTGGAGAAGGGATGAAGGGAAGAGGATGGAGGGAAGGGAAAATATTGTTGGACTGGGAAAATTAACTAATTAATTGATTAATAAAAATACAGTATATGGGGGCTGGAAAGATGGCTCATTGGGTAAAAAACTTGCCTCCAAGTCTGAAGACCTGAGTTCAGATTCCCAGAACATACATAGGTAAGAGAGAACTGACTGCCATAAGCTGTTCTCTGATGTCCACATATGTGCCCTGGTGTGCAAGCCCCATGCACAGATACATACACAACATACACACATACACAAAGAATAGATAAATTTTTAAAAGAATGCAATATATAGTTCCTAACCACAGCAAGCATAACTTACAGTAGATCTCTTGAGCATATTTTCCTATCTAACTAAAATTCCCTTGATCACTATGTTTCTAATATGGTCCCTTTCCCTAGTCTATGTCTACCATTATACTCTCCACCTTTCCCTAGTCTGTGATGTCTACCATTATACTCTCTACTTAGAGTTCAACTTTGTTAAGTAGTGCATTCTTCAAATGCTGTGGATATCATTTAACTTTGTGTTCTATAATTTGAGAGAGAGAAAGATAAATTTTTAGGTTTTTCCATACATAAGATTATGCAATATGTACATATGGATAGTTTAATTTCTCCCATTCTAATTTAGATGACTTTTATTCTTTTTTGTTCATAGTTAGTTTGGCTAGAAGGAAGAGAAAACCACCCATACCTTTTCCAACAGAGGGAAAGACATGTTCCCTTCCCAGTCTCCCCTGGAATGTCCCTGGAAATGCCAGAAAGCCCTTCACCTTCTCCATCTGACATCCTGCCAGATCCCTGGCTGTGTGCAAAAGTACTTCCAGCCCAATCCTCTTTACCAAAGCAACATATCCTTAGACTCAAATTTTAAAATCAAGATACATTTATGTTGTTTTAGCTTAGCAGCCCCAGAGTCAAATGTCTCTTTGCAGTCAAAAAATGCAAAGAATACACACTGATATACATAATTCAGACTCTGTGTATATTCCACCTTTACATGGCTTATTATCTTTACTCCTTTAATCTGTGACTGTCTGTACTCCTTTATATTACTCTTACTATCTCTTTAAATACTTTGTTTTATTTTTAAAACTATTTATTCTTTTTATAACTGTCTATACTATTTTTCTTCTCTTTTCCAAGCCTATGTACATTTTGTAAACACACTATTTCTGTCTAAATATCTGTAATCATTTTCTGACCAGGAGCACCTGTTTGTTTTTTTTTAATTTTTTTATGCTAAGCAGGCGTGGCTAAGACCAACTCTGTGGCCTTGCCTATTGGCTCCACCCCATTCAACATGTTGAAAATATGGTCACTGCCTCTGCAAGCCATACTCACCACCCCAGCTCCAGGGACACAGCAGGTCTATGTCACCATAGATCTATGCAACTAGTCACATGATGCTCACAAACCACATTTTAGTGCTTTATAACAGGACACATTTTTACTAATTTTTTTTGGGGGGAGATTAATAACAACTATCCCCAAAACAATAGAATTAAACTTATATAGAGAGCTAATTGGATCCTTCCTCATCTTATATGAGACACACCAACAACTGGAGCCCCTATAGTCTATACTGATACAAATAGATCAAGAAAGGCAGGTTACAAATCAGAAAATTTGAATAAGGTGGAACAAAGTCCTTATGACTTGTAGGCGGAGGCCACTCATTTGTTTCCAGCTGCCCAGACCATGAAATAATCACTTATAAACTATATTACTTGTAAAACTGTTTGACCAATAGCTTAAGCATATATCTGGCTAATTCTTATATCTTAAAGTGACCCATTTCTATTAATCTGTGTATTGTCACATGGCTGAGACTTACTAGCAAGGTTCCAGTGAGCTCCAGCAGACACATCTGTCCCCGGCAGCAGCTACATGGCACCTCCCTGACTCCGCCTTTGTTCTCCCAGCATTTAATTTAGTTTTCCCCACCTAGCTCTATTCTGCCCTTTCATAGGACAAAGCAGTTTCTTTATTCATAAATCAATAAAAACAACACACAGACAGAAGGAGCTCCCACACCAATGACTCTGTCCAAAAGACAGAATTATATGCTTTTCTCGTGGTACTAAGTTCTGTTCTTATCTTTACAGGAAAATACCGATCTTCAAAAAGTTAAGAGACCTTAGACATCTACATGCATAATGAAGAAAAGAAATCTAGAAAGAACCACCAATCAAAGAGAAATCTGACTTAATATACCAATATCCTCTGTAGGGTAAGATATTATTTGCATACATATAATGATAGTAACCAAATATTAAAATTCAAAGCTGGCTTTGGAGTTGGACAGTGACTATTCTCTAAATCCATGCATGCTGTTAAAGGAAAAATTCAGAGTTTCTGTATCGTATCAGGAGCCACCTGGTGTGGGACAGAAGGAAGATAAAATTTAGGGACAACTATTATCAAAACTATGTTTTCAAAAATTCTACTTCTCCCCATGCCTATTTTTGTACCTATGGTACCTTTCTTTAAATATATGTCTATAGAAATTAAAACTTTGCATTTTGATATGAATAATGTTTAAGTTTTTCACAATGAATAATACATTTTCCTGCAGTAATCTTTGAAGTCCCTAGGAAGACGATGGGACCCCACAACAATGACTCCACCTGGTTGATATGATGCCTTTATGCTGATAATACTACTTTAAGATTGGCTTTAGATTACAAATTGATCAAGATGATTCTGACTTGACTAGATGAGATGGTTCACCTTCTTACAAGGTTCTGACCAGAACTTCAAATAAGAATTTCAGAAAAACCCTACTGACTACTTAGAAACTATCTGCAATTATACCAGACAGTAATCTTGAAACTTAACCATCATTTTAGTTTTTACAGAATCACATATAAATAGCATTGCCCCGTGACAGCTAGAAGATAATTCTAGAAAACAACATCTCCTCTCCCAACAAAGTTTGTCCTCAGGGTTAGGGACATCTGCTAGAGCTTGGTTATAAGTGGTATAGGGTTAGGGATAGAAATGAAGTAGGCACAGGGATCTCTCTTTTTATTTTTTTTTTAAAAAGGGGTGGATTGGATGTGGTGGGATAATAGGTAGATTATTGTATTACTTGGGAGCTATTAATTATAGACAATTTACACTGGTATAGATTATTGTGTATTGATACAAATTCAAATTACATTTGTTATATGCTCCTGTTTCTGTTTACAATATTTATGAACCCATGCTAAGTTATTTTGTCATATTGTATGCATGCATGTTTCTATCTCTGCTTAAGATATTTTGTATATTGATGCAATTTTAGAACATATTTATCATATTGCATTATCTATTTCTACCTCTGATCAAGATACTTATATATATTGTTTATACTTTGAGGTCATTGTCCTCATTTGCTACACATTTGTTTAAAGATTGTTTTGACTTTTTAAAATGAAGCCTTAGTCTTTNATTTGCTGCACATTTCTTTAAAGGTTGTTTAATTTTTTAATATGAAGCTTTAGTCTTTAAACTATATAGGTATTAAGAATTGCAGGTCAATAGTCACCCATGTTTATTATACTTATAGTTAGAATAGTCAGGTTCTTTAGATGCATAGAGATTATATTTTGCCTAGAGAGGTAATATTCAAACAATTCAAAGAACTGTATAATATGGCATTTAGATAACTTAGGATTCTGTTGATGTGAGACATGATTGCTCCTGGCAGCACTGCTCTATTTCCAAGAGAATGTTGGGCACTGAAGACATTCTCTGGGAGCTTGTTTTCTTCTTGGCAAAACTGGACTTTGGGCAAAGAACTGCCCCTGCCTCAACTACTGTCAAAATGCATGGTGTCCAAACTGGACAAGCAGGATACAAGCAAAAAGACTGCCAAACCTTGCCAAGACAAGGTAAGACAGTTTTCCAAATGTTCCTGCCTCTGAAGACTGTCTGTCAGATACTCTAGGCCTTAGCCAAAGTTGGTTGCTTCAACACTGCAAATGAGACTTTGGGTGATTGTCTAGGTAGCCAGTTGTCTCTGTCATTTTTTGCACCTTTTGGAAATTGCCTGATTGTACTTCCTGTTTACTCAGGTAACATTATTTCCCTTCTCAGATCTTTGATGAGGTTGAACACTAGATAGTCATAGTGACTTTACTCCTATGACTTTGTCAAGCAATTTTTAATATATGACTTAAACTTCTTAGGATGGAATAGATAATAGAGTATTTTCCTTAATTTGCCAAATCATAAATGGACTAAATATTGTAACTATAATTCTTACTTGATAACTGTTTTGTATGTGTAATTCTACTACATTAAAATTAAAAACCTTCCTTTTTATTTAGACAGAAAAGGGGAGATGTGGGATTTCCCTCTGTATGCTATGAATATGTTTTATTACTATTTGCTAATAAAGAAACTAATTTGGCCTATGGCAGGGCAGAATATACCCAGGCTGGAAGAGATAAATATATAGAGAGAGTAGGCAGAGTCAGAGAGATGCCAGGTAGCTGCCGAAGGAGAAAGATGCCTAAGCCATTGTCCAAAGCAGCTTTATTCATTAACCAATATAAACAACACATATACAGAAGGACATTTCACATCAACAGTTATATGTGGCTTTTATTATATTTGGATATACTCCCTGTGCTTAACTTACAGAGAGTGTTCATCATGAAAGGATGATTAATTTTGTGATATTTTCCCTACTTCTTATATAGATGACATATTTATTTTGTCTTTCATTATGCTCACATGATGTATCACGTTTATACAATTACATATATGTGATGAACCATACATTTCTGGCATAGATCCTATTTGATCAAGGCAAGTGATCATTTTGCTGTGTCTTTTTATTACATTTAATAATATTTAGGGGGATAATTTTTACATCTTTGTTCATTAAGGCTATTGGACTTCATTTGTCTGTTTTTGTTGTTGTTAGCATCCTTGTCTGGTTCTGGTATCAGAGTAACACTAGCCTCATGCAATGAGTTTGGAAGTGTTCCCTCTTTTTTGATATTTTGGAAGCATTGGAGAAGGGTTAGTATTAGTTCTTGTTTAATTCATTAATTGTTGGATTCTTTTTTCCTCAGATCAAGGCATAGCTTTTTACTGACCTAACCCATATGCCCCAGTGATAGGCTTGGACAGCCTTCTCCATCTGCCCTCCAGTCTTCTATCTGTGGAGAGCTCCTGGCTTGACCCTGGAGATAAGAGTGTCTTGGGCAGGGTGGCAGACATTCACATGGGGCCTGAAGGGGGTTTGGGGTAATAAAGAGACTGTGGGGCCAAAGGGCAGAGGAAGGCCAAAACCCTGCACAGTTGCTGCTTATCAGGATGGAAGAGGTCAGGAGGGAAGAACTTTTCCAGCAGCTCTTACTGTGCCCTTGTGTCATCAACATCACTCAGACATTGTCCTCCTCTTCCTTAACACTCTGTTCCGGGGAGGACTCTTTCTGCTCCAGCTCTTTATTTTTTTCCTCTGCTATTTCCCATATTTCTAACAGTAGGTTGTGAATAAATCTCAGTGTATTTATTTGGAAGCTGGGTGGCAGGTTCCCCAAAAGTAAAAACACCAACTACAGTTAAGTATTAATGAACTTTGGCTTGAAGTTCTGTGAAGGCCTTCTTCAATTCCAGGTCCACGGCAGCCACGCTTAAATTGTTAAATTCTTAAGATGGTAAATCCTACTGGCAAATACTTAGCATGGGATTGTCCTATCGTTTGCCCTCTACTTAAGGCAGACACTGTTGATGCATTGTTCACCTCATCTTATGAATCCAAGGGACAGTTGGATCTTATGCTCAGCATGCAATGAAGTGGTTTAGACATGCAACCACTTCTGTTATTGGTTACAAAAGGGAGGGTCTTGAGGGCTCCGCCTCACCTCCCCAGATAACTAGAGATTTAAAACCCCAATCAGTAGGGAGCCCAATAACCCAGGAGGGTGAGGGTTAGGGATCCTGACTGAAGCAGTTGCTCCAGCAGCACAGTGGGTATTTGTGTTGACTGGTGGATTTTTAAACATTTTGAATATCATCAAGGGAGCAACTTAATAATCTTTCTTAGTAGAATGCTCCAGGCTGCCATTATCAATTGATCCAAGTTAGTACCTTAGGTAAAACCCATTTATCAGCCCTGGATTAGGGCCTTACTTCCCTCAAGGATATTTGCTTTTAAACAGCAGGTGAGGGGGGAGTTCCAAAGATAATGCTATCACCTAACTCTCCTCCTGAGCAGAACTAGATACAGGAGACTTCTGTCATGTTCCTGAGCTCTTTAGGACAATGCACTCTCCTGGGAGTAAGTTATCTGCCATCATGGAAGAAGCAGGAGCCACCATCTTTGGCCACCAATGGTACGGTGTACAAGCTCTGTAGCCCCGCTCAGCCTGCATTGGTGTGTGTATGTTATACCTGCTTTAGTGTCTGTACAGTTATCACCTGATGAACTCTAGCATCCCTGCTTGCTTTAGAGGAATGCACCATCTTCACCTTGTGTCTGTAGTTGGTTCCAGGTATATTGTTGCTCTTGCATAGGATTCAGGTGATTTTGTTTCTTAATCCTTCCTCCCTTGGTTGTGGGGCAGAGGCTTGCTGTGGGCTCGGCATTATTAACACCTGCAGAGTGGATACTAACGTAAGTCAGTCAGTTCTTTTCTGAGGCTGCTGTGGAATAGACACGAAATTTCTGTGTGCTTGGGGTTTCAGGCCCCTGGGCACCTTTAGTCCTCCTTTTGTAGCCAGAGAGGCTTGGATCCTGGAAATCTGACCTCCACAGAAGTTGGGTCACTTCTATAAGTTACCTACTTAAAGAAATTGGAAAAGTTACCTTTCTCCAAAAGCAAGGGAGATCAACTTCCAGAGCCCATGTAAATGAGCTGGCCAATGGATCAAGGATCCTCAAGGCAGCACCTCATACTCCTGTGTGCTGTGATTCTGAGCATGGCTCCATGTTGCTTACATGCAGCAGTCTTGTTTCCTTCCATAGCAGGTTGCAAATTGCCTTCTCCACATCGAATATTCTAAGTGGAAGTAGAGGGGCAGGGTGGTAGAGAGAGAAAGAAGAGGTGAGGGGAGCCCCAAGGATGAAGATGAGAACAGGAGACCACCACAGAAAAGAAAGATGGAAGGAAGTCTGGATGGACTCCTGCCCATAAAATCTCATTCCTCTGTCGGTCATTTTGAGTAGGCTCTGGTGCCTGTAAACAACCAGAGCCTCAAATGACTTCTTCAAATCCTCTGGGGTCCCAGAGTTGTTTGTTTTTCAGATCGGGACCCATGCCTGTTCTTATCTTCCTTTGAGTGCACAACTTAGAAAGGACAAGGAAGGGGTGCTAGGAAGAATGAGGAAGAGATGCTGCACAGGAAAAGGAAGGGATGCTGCACAGGAAAAGGAAGAGATGCTGCACAGGAAAAGGAAGGGATGCTGGATAGGAAAAGGAAGGGATGCTGGATAGGAAAAGGAAGAGATGCTGAGCAGGAAAAGGAAGGGATGTTGCACAGGAAAAGAAAGGATGCTGGACAGGAAAAGGAAGGGATGCTGGGCAGGGAAAGGAAGGGATGCTGGACAGGAAAAGGATGCTGGGCAGGAAAAGAAGGGACCCTGGCAGTTTAGCAGATTGTTAGCCTGGTAGCACAGGTGGGGCACAGGGAGTGCAGAGCCTTTGCCCTAGAAATGTCAATGTCAACAATTGCAGGGACATTTTAAGCAGGAAGGCATCACTCATTCCTCCCCCCCCACCTCCATGTTTGTGTACTTTTGTTGTGGGTGTGTATTTATTAATCTGGTCCTGTAAATATGTAATAAGCTCCATTTGTGGTGTATTCTCCAATGGTTTTGCAAACACGGGAAAATCCATTTGAATCTAATACCCTCAGAATGCCCTGTTCGTCTAGTAATTAGAATATTTTATCCCAAGAGATCTTTCCAGCCCCTACTTCTCAGCTCTCTCTGAACTGCACCACTGTAGCCCACAGCCTGTGAAACACTGAGATAAAGTTACTGTATCTTTCCACTTAAATATTTGCAGCAGGTTTATAGAGATTGTAAATATGAACTAGTTTTTTTACTCATGTGAGTCAGCCTTATTTTTTGTCTAAAGTGGACTTTATGAACCTGTGCGAATTAGAATAAATACTGAACCTAGTAATTAGTTCTATATTTAGTCCTTCAAAAAGCTGGCCTGTGTGTGTGCATTGAATGTTAAGATGTGTGAGTACTGTTGTGTTGTGGGAGACCCTCTGATCTACAGAAGCATTGTTGGAGAATTCCTGCTTATGGAAGGCCAGTGGTGGTACTCGGCAGAGCTCCTTCTGCCTCGAGACTCCCTGTTTCTGTAGCAGTACAGTGGGGGAAACAGTGCCTGCTGCCCAGGATGGTCGCATAGAACAAGAGGGCCAGGCATTGTAGAGGCCACAGCATGGTGCTTGTATACAGCTACTTCTCCTTAGACACCTAGTGTTTCCAATTCCCCTTGAAGAAGACATGTATTTCTTGCTCTGTGACTGGAAATTCCCAGAAAACTGTCTACGAAACAAAAAATAATATCATAGGAATTTATTGTATTGGAAGGAAGCCAGCCTGGGTCTTACTTTTGTCAGATCTTTCTAGAAAGAACTTCCAACCTAAAGGATGTTGTCTGGCAGATGGAGACCATTATAGAAAACCACAGCCAATCAAAATGCAGAGTTGAGATGCTCATTCCCAACTGATGTAGCAACAATGCAACTCCTACCCCTAAAGTTCAGGGGTCATTGTGAAAGAGGGAGTAAAAGATTGTAAGAGCCAGGGAAGCAGAGTTTGCTCTGAGACTGTATCTTCCAGGAGTGTCAGAAGTCTCGCTAACATGACTGCCTAAACACAGGCTGAATAAAGATGTCAACAATAGACAGACCTATGAGTGTGGGAAAAGTTCCTGAAGCCTCAGTCCTACACAAAGAACTACAAGCAACTAACATTTGGGAGCTCCCAGTTTTGGGAGCAGGATAAATAGTCTTCCCCAGGGAAGAGCACACCAATTGGTTATCCAATAACAAAGGGCCAGCCCTGAAAACACATACAAGTAACCATAACACAGAGTGAGCAGATTGTGTTTACATATGTGAGAATCTATTTGTCCATCTATCTATCTATCTATCTATCTATCTATCTATCTATCTATCTATCTATCTATCCATCTATCCATCCATCTATTCACTCACCCACCCTCTCACCCATATATATCTATTTCTATCTGTATATCTATCTATCAATCTATCTATCTATCTATCTATCTATCTATCTATCTATCTATCTTCATCATCATCATCATCATCTTGTGGTGTATATGTGTGTATATAACAATAATGAGAAAAGAGGCAGTAAGTTTGAAAAAGCAAGGTGTATGGAAATGTCTAGAGAAAAAAAATGGAAAAATGGGATGAGGTATTTATATTATAATTTCAAAAATAAGAAAATCACTAACGAATGTTGTTTTGGGTCATCATGAGTAACAGAAAGCAGATTGTGATAGAGATTGTGGCCTCCAAGATTAGACTGCTTGAGTCTGAGTCTCAAGGTACTTTAAGAGCTGCATGACTGTGAACATGTCACTTAATTGTCACTTAATTTTTGGTGTTGTAGATCTTTATCTGTAAGATGGGCATAATAGCATGGATGTCTTAGTAATAATAGGTGTATGTTTATGTATATACATAGGTCTATATGTGTGTTGCTTAGAATTGTGCCTGTTGTGTAATAGTGTATACACACAAGTTTGAGGGTGTATACACCCAAGACTATTTGTGAAGGTCAGAACAGGACATCAGTGTTCTCCTCCATCACTCAGCCTTATTTCCTCCAGACAGGGTTGTTCACGAGTCTGGCTCCCCAGAGGCTCAGGATCTTCTTGCCTCCATGCTCCAAATGTTGGGGTCATAAGTATGCACAGCCATGCTGGGCTGACTTTCTACATAGGTGTTGGGGATTCACTTGATTGCAGACTGATTGCTCTTATCCAATGAATCACCTCCTCATCCCCGTGTTGGTTTACTTAACACCATTACGACAGCTGTTCTTCTTAGTGGTTAAGAGAGGTCTTGCCTATCAGAAATAACTTGGGTCAAGTTCTGGCTCTGCATTCCCATTGGTGTTTTGACCTTGACATCTGTTTACCTAATCTAAACTTGCTGTGGTTAAGAGGATCAAATGAGACCATGTTTGAACTGCTTTATGTTGTGAGAGAGTGTCACCTGTGTCTGTATCTTGCTATCATGAGGATAGCATGACTCATTAAATCTTCCTGGAGCCTGTGCGGCTTCTCACCACATGAAGAAGCCTGGACATGTCTTCTCTTTGGGGGGAATATCTACTTGTTGCAAGGAGGGCCTGCTTGTTCGTCCTGGCCACCCAGCTAGCTTAGCCCCAAAATAACCACACAGAAACTGTATTAATTAAATCATTGTTTGGCCATTAGCTCTAGTTTCTTATTGGCTAATTATTACATCTTAATTGAACCCATTTCTATTAATCTGTATATCACCACATATATTGCAGTGGCTTACCAGCAAAGATTCGGTATGACTGACTCTGGCAGCTCCATGGTGGCCCTCCCTGACTCTGCTTCCTTTCTTCCAGGATGCCATTTAGCTTTCCCCACCTACCTAAGTTCTACCCTATCAACAGGCCCAAAGCAGTTTCTTTATTAACCAATGAAAGCAACACAAAGACAGAAGGACCTCCTATCCACTTCCTTCATCCTAGTTAGAAGTTTATCGAAGGAAAACCTCTAGAGCAGAGAATAAAATATGGAACTTTGAATCTCCAAGGGGATTTGGCTGCAGAGCCAAAGTGGTCCTAAAGGAGGGCCAGTTATGCAGCTAGTGATGGACAAGAGGCCCTGTGCACTCACCGGCCACCCATCCTGGACTTCTTTTAGCATCCTTGTTATTGACTGTATTTCCTTCTGGCGTCAGACTGTCCTTGGTAAACTTTAAGTTCTATGACTCCTGAAGCTGATCTGTTTAAGAGCTGGGCTCCCCTCTTGATCAACGGATTGGGCTGGAAGTACTTTTGCACACAGGTGGCCTCAGCCAGGGGTTCCAGCAGGATGTCGGATGGAGAAGGTGAAGGGGTTTCTGGCATTGCCAGGGACATTCCAGGAGAGACTGGGAAGGGAACAGATCCTTCTCTCTGTTGGAAAAGGTATAGGTGTTTATTTTTTTCTTCCTTCTCTTTTTCCAGACCAGCACATGTTGTGGGATTTTGTCATCTCCCACATTGTGGAGGGAATGGCCCTTTGCCAGAGGGGAAGCAGCACCAAACAGCCAAATTAAAATGACAACAACCAAACTCATAAAACAAACAATCAGCTAGGCCTCAAGGAAGCCACTTCTGGCCTTCATTTCAATCCTGCCCTAGGTGGTGATTTGCTTTTGGGGAAAGTAATGGAAAATGGTTGCAGGAGAAGTGTGAGATTGGTGCCCACACTGTGTTCTTACTCCCCCTCCTCCCCCCTGCATCTTACCTTCCTCCTGGGAGAGGATGGTACCACAAGTAGAAATCCACTGAGGATATTTTGGTAGCATCTGGGAAATATCTAAGTAGATAAAGCATCAAAGAGTATCCAGGATTTCTTGAGTATCAATGTATTAATTTTGTAAGCAGGTAAAAAAATAAGCCTATATATTTAAAACAATAAGCTGAGCTGAAGCAAAGCTGCCATGGTGGCTTCTGCATACAAGGCTCTGTACTTGCTTCGTGTACCCCAATTCTCAGATCCTCACCTCCCTCTCTGAGTTGGAGAAAGCATCATTACTTCCTGTTTCCAGATGAGAACACTGAGGCACAAAATGTACTAACTCGTCCAAGGTTATATGCCAGTCAGTCATGGAGGTTCTGCCCATGAAGTCAAGGACTAGTGTTCAAAATCTTAACCTAACTCCACGAGTATCTTGAACTAAAAGTCAATTTAGGGTATGCAGATGGAAACACAGAAAGGCAAAGTGGCTAAAGCCACAGAGCTGAGAGGGGGAGGACTCAGTCTTGGCCCTAGTTAGTGTCACCAACTTGAACCTGTCTAGCTCACTGCCAGATGTGTCCTGACTGTAAATGTTGCAACATGATGCTAATACCTGCAAGATTTGCATACAAGAGCCATGCAGTCAAATTACCCCAAAAACTTGTCAAAATTTTTCATAGTATTTTGAGTAATTTTACAATTTTCTGTAGGGCTCACAGTTTTCCTGGGCACATGCCGTTCGCGAGTGGCAGGTTGGACACGCCTATATGCTGTGATTTGTAAACTTGACCTAAGGGTGAGTAGACAAGCAGAGAGACACCTTGATTGCAGGGGTGTGGAAGAGAGACCTGCGCAGCAGCAGTGAAAGGCTGCAAGGCAGAGGTGTGAGGGCAGAGGTGCAGAGGGACAGCAGGTGATCCTGAAAGTCACTGGAGGGTTGGAGAGAGCTCAGCTGGCACAGTGCTCCCACAGCAGCATGCAGACCCGAGTGCAGATTTCCAGCGCCTATGTGAAAGGCAGTGTAGTGATACAGGTCTGCAGTTTTAGCATGGAAAGCAGACACAGGAGGCTCTCTGGGGTGTGAGGACCTGGCTTGCTAAGCTGGTGAGCTCCAGGCCAATGATATATATGTATATGCATATGTATATGCATATATATTGTGTGTGTGCGTGTGTATACAACATATACATATATAATATAACATATATACATGTACATACATGTATACATATCTATCTGTCTATTTGTCTCTATCTGTCTGTCTGTCTGTCTGTCTATCTATCTGGTCTGAGAGTGATAGAATATGTTTAAGGTCAACCTCGGGCTTCCCCAGACAAAGCACATTTATGAACATTCATATACACACACAAACACATAGACACATACACACATGCGCGCGCACACACACACACACACAAAGAGAGAGAAAGAGAAAGAGAGAGAGAGAGAAACATTTCTCTTTTAGTGCTAGCGCTAAATGTTAAAAGCAGCAGCGCCAGCCCCATTTTCTCAGTGACCCAACGTTCAGGTAACAGCCTCAGCAGTGGGACAGGGGCAACGCTTATGAAACACTGTCATCTTCAACAATAACTTCCCTTTTGTCAGAGACACAGTGCCTCCGCCCTCCCACCGAACTTGCCTTTCTTTGAGTCTGCTTGCAAACATCTCCCCAGGTTACTGGTTCCTTTTCCAGACACCTCTGCAGAGGGGCCCTAATTTGCATCACCATATGGAGATCTTCATCTTGAGCCACATGGCTCCTGGAGGCTGTAATAGCCAACAGAATCGCACTTAACAGTAGTGTGAGAGGCACAGCCTGAGAGCTCCTTCCCCTCGGTTCTGACCCCCCTTTCCCAGAATGCAGGCATCTGTTGGAGACTCAGTTGCTTTTCTAGGGGGCAAAAAATGCCTGTCTTTCTCCTCAAGGAGCCATGGTAGAGCTCTTTCCTCTGCTCAGAGGATGATTTCCATATGAATTCAGAGACCACGAGCACCCATGCTTCCAGGGTCACAACGTTGCCATGCATTGCTCATCCACAAACACTGTCAAATCATCCTCTGCTTGGTGACGTCCTGCCAAAAGAGACCGAATGACAGTATTTGGGAAGATAATATTAGCCATGTGAAAGTAATTTATGTTTTATTTTTGAGATTAGTATTAATTTACTTATAACATTTCTATCTTCCCTTTCCTCCCTTCGAACTCTCCAAAGTATTCCTCCATGCTCTCCTTCAAATTCACCATCTCTCTTGTTGTGTGTGTATACATTCCTAAATATAATGTGCTCATTCTCTATAATGTTACACACACACAATATTGTTTGTTGTTTTGTTTTTCATGACTGACCGTCTGGCACTGGACAATCAATTGCTGTGCTACTCCTTAGATAACTGTGAATATGTATCAAATCCCAATTTTGGATATTTGATGACTTTCTTTTAGTGGTTCTATTGTGTCTCTTTCCTTTGTTAGCTTACTGATTGTCTGATTGATTGTATGTGTGTGTGTGTGAGATATGGGTACACATATTCACACGTGTCTATGAGTGCAAGAGAATGAACACCTGTCTCTGACTCCTATATTTCGCTGGGAGCTCCAGGACTACAGATGTGTTCCACTGTGCCTGGCTTTCACAAGGATCTGGGGATTCAAACTTAAGTCTTCAAACTTGCATGGCAAGTACTTTACCCATGGGGCCATCTCCTCATCCCCTACTCTGAGTTTGCTGAGCTGACGCCTGTGAGTCTTAGGTTCAGACAGACAGATGAATAGAACAGCTTTTTAAAAACAATCATTTATTGGGTGTCTTAATTGGGTTGGGTGCTGTCTGAGGTACTAAAAATACAGTAGCAGACAAGGGCAGAGTTTCTGCCCCTGCTCATTTATTGGCTAGGGGGGTACATCACAGTGAGAGAACAAGAAAAAGCATGCACATATTACCAACCCTGTGGTAGAGCTGAAGGCTGGAAAGAACTGGGACACTGTGAAAGAAAATGGTCGATTGTTGCAGTCTGAATCTGCCGTGTCCCCCACAGATGTGTTTGAAATGCTTGCTCCACAGCCCACGGTGCTATTGTGAAGGCTGCAAAATCTTGAGCTGGCAGAAGTAGTTTCTCTGGAGGTGGCTGGCCGTGGAAGCTTACATTCAGGTCCTGGCTCCCCTTTTGTCTTTCTGCTTCCAGGTCTACCATGATGTGAACAGCTGTCATCTGCCGCACGCTCCCCCGCCACAATGATCTGCTGAAACACAGTCTGAACTCTCTGCAGTCATGTGCCGAAGCAGATCTTTCTTCCCTTGGGGGTGTCTCTGCCAGGCATTTTGGGCTCAGTGCAGAGTGACTAATACAAGGAACAGTCATGACGTACTGCATCCTTACGCCACCCCAAGGCCTCGTTTTCCAGTTGAGAAAGTGAGGCATGAGTCACTCTCCCAAGCTCACATTAAAAGTTCCCGACCAACCCACAGCTGACGTAGGTGCTGCTTCACAGGTGATGTTGTTTTCACGGAGAGCAGGGCAATAGACGGCGCTCAGGTGGAGTGTTCTCTGGAGATCGTCATAGGGTATGGGAGCAAATATAGCTAATGGACTCCGGGGAAATGCTGTAAAACATGCTATCTTCTTGTTTTGGATAACTTAGTCTGGGATGCTGTGGAAGCATGGAGTTCTTTCGTTCATACTTATTAATTCGGAACTCTTAACAGTGAAGCCCACATCCATGTGTTGACTAAAGGCCCCTAAACTATGGATCTAATGTCCAGGTGAATTATAACAAGAGGAATCAGAGGAGACGACAGGGCCCAAGGGAGAAGTGGGAGAAATAGAGAAAACAGAAAGGAAAGTGGGACCAGGAGAAGAAGAGTGGACAGAGGACAGACAATTGAGGAAGACATATGCAATCCCTGGCTTTGCTTAACATAGCTTATGTCCCCTCCGCCCGTTAGTAAGGGTTCCCTGATCTTTGCTCAGGCTTCCTATTTCTACTCATCATACCTCTCTACTGTCGGAATCCTTCAGGATGGAGCCAGCTCATCTTTGGTTCTGACTTAATAACTAACAGTTTCCAGCAGCTGGGTACAAAGCTTTGAAATGTCATCCCCGAGCTTGTCTCCGGCATGACACACCTCCCATCCATCCTACACTGTATTGTAGGAGTCCTTCCACAAAGCAGCAATGTCAACTTCTCACTCAAAATCTCTTGGTGCCCCCCCACTACTTCTTATATTAAGATCAAGCTAGCTGTTAAGAAGTGTCCCAATTTTCTATTGCCCAAACTTAGTAACTCAAAATAGTAATTTATTATTATCTCTCATTATTCTGAGATTGAAGGGCTCATCTGGGTGACTCTTGCTTGGATCCTCTGGAAGATGTCACCTATCACTGGATTGTCTGGATCATCAGATCAGATATCTCTGTCTGTGCCTGGCTTTTCCATGTGGCTCTTGAGATTTATAGCCTCGTGGCCATCATAAAGTAGTTCCCTACATAGCCCTAGGCTTTTTCAGAGTTAATGGAGCCAGAAGTGCCAGTCTTTTAGGCCTGGGTCTGTTAATAGTACAGTGCCCAAATTCTGTTGATCATGGACCAACCACACACCGTCTCCATGGAGTAAGTGTTGAAAAATTTATGATCATCTAAAATCTGGCGCAAATCTTCTGAGCTTCTAGTATGAGGACCCTTTGAGTATACATAAAGGATACAAATCTAAACCTTCATGTCTTGTCTTTATGCTGGACTCACCTGTGTTTTAGCCTTCAAAACATTCCCATCCTCCCTTCTCATTTACGATCTAAATTGTCAAAGTTCAGCTTTTTAAAAATGGCATCGGAGCTGATTTCAGTATTCCAGACAAGATTTCCCCACTACAGAGTGGCACAGTTGTCCAATCAATGTGCCTTTTGTGAAAAATGTGATCCTGTGCACATAGTCTGAGTCTGCAGTCTCTCGTTTGGCTTTAAACTGGCCATGTATGCTGAAGATCTATATTGAGCTAATATGACATGTTAATTATGGAAAGCAATTGCAGAAAATGTGTCATTTACAGAAAAGAAAGAGAAAATCGGAGCACTTGCCTTCTCAACACTGAGTGCTCCCCACGGCCACCTTTCTGGTCTTTCTGTTGCTAAAGCTCCATGGGGTGGGTGGGGTCTGTATGCTGCTTTATATCCCATTTACTACAATGCCCTGGGCACTCTCTTCACTTCAGGAAATTTCCCACATTAGCCTCATTGTGCTGATGTCACAGTATATTTCACAGTGGAGCGAAACACTTAATTTTTAAAATAAAATTCAGTAAATCTGTATCTTTTTCATCCTATATTCCTGTAGTTTTTCTAAAACCTAAATGAAGGGCTTTGTTTTTTTTTAATTAAAAAATAATCTCATTGTTTTGGAGGTAAATTACTCTTGCCTTTTTATAATAGTTTAAATCCTAATTTTGTCAGCAAATCTCTTTGAGATTTATATAACTCTCAAATCAATAAGTGTTGTATTCACATATCCATAGTTGAAAACAGGACAGAGCCTCAGCGCTTTCCTGTAGAGATCACCCACACATTTCATTACACCATTAATCACACACTCATTGCTTCTGATCAGCTGGCTAACTGACCGGTGTCATCATGAAGAACTTTTTAAAGCAAGGAAACAAAAAGGCTGCCAGACTTTTACATTATGTTTACCATATCCCTTTTATGTCCAATTTCACCTTTATCTGAGAAAGGAGATGGGGAAGTTGCTCCTTTTAAACTCATGCATTGTGTTGTTCTATTATGGAAAAAAAAAAACCCTAGCTTTAAATTTCCAAGGATTACACACAGTTCATTGGACAATAAATAATAAAAGCCACTTATGAAATTCCAGATGATTTTCCAGTTTCCCTCAATCCTCCACTCTTGTATCCAAATCCTTTAAGTACCGGGGGCTGCAGCTCGGCAGTAGAGAGCTTGCCTCTTGTGCCTGAGACTCTGGGTTCAATCTTTAGTACTGCCAAAGAAATCCTTTAAATACACCTCGTCATGGCTCAGATGGAACTGACAAGTGGTACTCACTTAAAACGGGGATGATCCTTCTTCCATCTTCTTATTTCTCACATATTAGTGAACCATGGGGAAATGTTTGTTCTACGTCTCATTATAAAGCTTATTCCCTTCCCTGCTAGGGGAGAGGAGACATAGAAAAAGTGTCACTGTGGTGTGTTTCATTGGCTTCTGTTCCTGTTCCCATAGCAGCTCAGTCTCTCTCCTCCCTAAACTATGCCAGAGTGTGCTCACCGTGAGATCCTCCCCAGCTACCATAATGCCTTGCTTGTTACAACTAGGTTAGTCACAATTCCTTTGGTTGCACGGGACAGCAAGTATCTTAGGGTTTCTATTCCTGTGAAGAGACATCATGAACACGGCAACTCTTACAAAGGAAAACACTTCATTGGATGGCTCACATTTTCAGAGGTGTAGTCCATTATAGTGTGACAAGGTGGCATGCAGGCAGATATAGTGCTGGAGAACTAGCTTAGAGTCCTGCATCTTGACGGCAGGCAACAGGAAGTGGTTTGAATCTCTGGGTGGTATCTTGGGCATAGGCGGCCTCCAAGCCCAACCCCACAGTGATACCTTCCTCCAACAAGGCCACACCTACTTCAATAAGGCCATACCTCCAAATAGTGCCACTCCCTATGAGTTTATGAGGACCAATTACATTCAAACTACCACAGCAAGAGAACTCAAACTTAAAGAAATATATCATGCTACACATCAAACTAGCCATAGAGATTAAAAGTCTGCCATCAGGATATTCTCTCTCTCTCTCTCTCTCTCTCTCTCTCTCTCTCCTCTCTCTCTCTCTCTCTTTCTCTCTCCTTTCTCTCTGACCCCACTCCAAGGCAGTCTCCCTTCTTTAACTCCATCTTCACTTCCCCAAATTGTGAGCAAAACGGAATTCCTCTTCCCAACAGAATCTGCAGGTTAATTCTGTTGATCTGATTGGCTTGGATTACATGATGTGGTCATTCTAGAGGGAATCGCCCTGAGTATCAACTCTGATTGGCCAAACCTGGCTTATATACCTACCCATAATGCCTGGGTTGGAATTAGTTCTGCATAGAGAACAGTGAGAGAATGGCTTCTCGGGGAAAAAAAAACTAGGCTTAGAAGAGAGACTGTCTCCTGTGAATTAGGACAGGGGAGGAGCTGTCGATCAGTGCAGAAGGAATGAGAGATGCCCTGACTTTTCCATCTTTTTTTACACCCAGTCTCCCAATGTTGTCTCTCATTAGAAAACCCGGAAGGCAGAAAGAAACTCTGGGAAATATCACATTTGAGAGAATGAGCGGTTTGCTGCTTGCAGCAAAATGTGGTAATGGAAGCTACATTTGTACAGGAAATTTATAGCTATGTCTTAATCCTTTTCTATAGGAAGAGTCAACTCAATTTTTCTTGCTTCTGGCCACAGGCCTTGGACTGTTTTAGTGGACCATGGGTTTTCTGTGTGACTGTTAGACCAGGGGTTGTCAGTGTGGCTCTTGGCTCATGGGATGGGTCCAGGAAGAAAGGCTAAGCATGGATAAAAATGGGGAGCTACCTAGGATGCTAAAGCAAGAGCCACCAGCTTTCTAACATAAGTAGAGTCTTGTGACACTTAGTGAGGGGGCTGCATTGCTAAAAATGCTTTGTCAGTGATGTCCTTGTGTATCAAGAATCCTAGAGTGTAACCACACAAACCTACATGGCATAGATCATTCAGGGGGCAGCCTCTTGGTGCAATTCGAAGGGGAGACTATGCAAAGTGTGTGAGGCTGTTGGCAGCGTAACTACCAGACTGCAGTCAACTGTTTTACAAGCAGTGTACTCTAATAACTAAAACTATAAGAAATCCATAAATGAGTGGAACTGTTACTGTCGTTACGAAGTACTATATTGTGAGCATAATACGTTCTCTTCCTTCGCGTGACTGACAGCACAGTGGGATTGTTTATACCAGCTTTACCGCAAACACAAGCGAAGTGTTGTTCATGATGTAGCACATTGACGCTGTCACTCGGCATTACGGTTTGAACAGGAAATGTTCCCAACAAGTTCATATGTTACATGTTTGGTCCCCAGCTGGTGGTGCTATTTGGGGACATGTTGGAAACTTAGGAAGGGGGGTCTTAGCCTGAGAGTAGGTCACTGGGGAGATTACATCAGCAATCTGTTCCCATTTCTCTGCTTTTTGTCTGTCACACACTTGGGCGAGCTGCCGTGACATTTGGCTTAGATTCATGTAGCCGAACATCCAGGGTCTGAAGTGAGTCAAAACACGTCTTTCCTTGTGCTGGGCTGTTTATGTTAAGTATTCTGTCTCTCCAGTGCAATAGAAATGAATACATGAGCCATGGGGTTTTCTAAATTCATTATACGCTCATTGGACACCACATATTACAGTCTTTACCTATCAGATGCCACCCTGTGCCATCACTCTGTGTGTGGAGGTGTTTGGTTCCTGAGTTCAAACAGGGCGACTCACAGGGTGGGATCAGATGATGAGGGAGAAGGGAGTTACCTGAATTGTTCGGATTTCTGAGTGTTGGATGGAAAGCACTTGGACAGTATCACTGTCCTGAAATTAAACTTTTGACAGCTGGCATAGCTGATATTGAATATCAGCCTGACCTGTGGTCGTCCCTCTTCTAGGACGTCTTTAGATAGTATGGGGATTCACTGTACCAGACTCAAGATGGTTCTGTAAATGCAGCCATGGAGGGATGCTAAGCAGTGTGTTACATCATTGTTAGAAGCGACAATATAGCTTCTGCTGGCCTGCTCCAAGAATGCAGAACCCAGGCAAACCTTAGAATTGCTTTGTTTTTGAGAGTCCAGGCTCTCTAAATGGGGCTTTTCAGACTAGAGGGACCTCATCCAAATCCCCAGGGTTGCAGCCACCCATAAGGAGAATTATTTGACTTGGTTTAGGTAGTATTAATAGGCATAGAGTTTTATGTCTGATTGTCATTAACCTTTTAAAATAGAGACAATTGACATATAAACCTATATTCCAGGCTTTTGCTGGAAAATTGAATGTTCAGTCAATACTGGCTCCATATTCACAAGGGCATTAATGTGCTGTTGTCTCGTCCGACTGCATGCATTTCAGGTTAGTCAGATCCCCTGCCATTCTGGTCTTCCTGACCACACAGGAGAGTAGGTTGCTGTTTCCAAATCTCCTGCTGGCAGGTACCACTCATTGGCTCCACCTACTGGTACTCTTGGGTATTTCCGTTTCTAACCGACTAGGTCAAAGCTTTCAGAGAAGCTCTTAGAGGGCAAACAGGGCTGAGCCTCCCCCAGCGTGAGAAAGCTGGTGTTAGTGAGTTCTGTGAGGAGACATACACACACACATACACACATACACACACACACACACAGAGAGAGAGAGAGAGAGAGAGAGAGAGAGAGAGAGAGAGAGAGAGAGAACAATTCTTCAACTTGGGACTTATTTGTGGTGGAATACTCCATCTCTCAGTCTTGGAATTGTCATTCGAATGACCAGACCTCCTTAGACGTGGGTCATTTAGCTCTATCAGTGAGGGCAGAAAGCAAGGGATTTTCTCTATGCAAGTTAGGATATACAAGAACCCAGATGCTTTTGAACAATAAAAAGAAATCTTACAGGATTACACAACTCCTCCAGAAACATATGGAGGGTCCAAAGCAGAGGATTACTGAGGAGACATCACACACACACACACACACACACACACACACACACACACACACACACACACGTTTGGGGGCTGGTTGGCTGTACCCCTGGGAAGATTAGAGTCTTACCATACACATACATGGTTATGTATACATGTCTAAATAATCTCATGTGACTGTGGAGGCTGAGAACTCCATAATCAGCCACGGAAAAGCTGAGAGAACCTGAAAACCGGTGGTATCTTTTCAATCTGAGATTTACCAGGCTTTCTTTTGGGCTAGCAGTCAGCACCCAAATCATGACACAGAGATTTCTTATTAGTTATAAATGCTTGGCCTTGTCTTAGTTCTTATTTTAATCTGTTTCTCTTTATCTGTGTTTTGCTTTGAGACTTTTTTCCTCCCTCCTTCCCTCTGTCCCCCCTCCCTCCCTCCTACCCTCCCTCTCTCCCTCCCTTCTTTCTTTCTTTCTTTCTTTCTTTCTTTCTTTCTTTCTTTCTTTCTTTCTTTCTTTCTTTCTATCCTACTTTCCTGCTTCTCAGGTCTGGCTGGTAGCTGCCTGGCTTCTGGCCCTGGGCATGCCCGTCTCTTTCTCCCTCTCTTCTTCTCTCTCAAGCCTAGGATTCTTCTACTTTTCCTCTCTGTCTGCAAGCCCCACCTATCCCGCTCTTGCCTGGCTATTGGCCATTCAGTTTTGTATTAGAGCAATCAGGTAGGTACTTAGGCAGGCAACATAATACAACACAAACAAATCTAACACATCTTTACATTTTTAACAAAGGCAGCAGAAACAAATGGAACACGCCTTCACACAGTTCAAGAAATAGTATAAAGCAGAAACAGGTGTAACACACCTTCGCGTAGTTACAGTAATATTCTAAAGCAGAAACAAATGTACCAGGTCTTTGTCTAGTGAAAATAATATTCCACAGCACTGAGACACTGAGATCTGTCACTGATTGAAGACCATCAGGCAGATGAAACAAGTTCTTTCATGCTCATGGGACATGGGCACTCTCCCTGGGTCTCAGATGGTCAAGCCATGCCCAGTGTGGCAGTCTCTTCCTACTGCCTGCGGAACCAGATGTCAAATTCTTAGCTACCTTTCCAATCCCATGTCTGCTACCATGCCCCCCCCCCACTATGATGATGATGGACTAAACTGATGAACTGTAAGCCAGCCCCAGTTAAATGTTTCCTTATAAGAGTTGCCGTGGTCATGGTGTCTCTTCACAGCAACAGAACACTGAGACATACAGTCACAGTCACTGGACACACACAGCTGTCTTCTCTTGTGTGTGGTTCCTAGACACTGCCTGGTCACACTTTACTTTCTTTTCATGATTTATTTTTAATTATGTGTTGTTGTGTGTATCTGCCTGTTGGTTCATGCATGTGGCCAGAGGCGTTAGATTCTTTCAATCTGGAGTTAGGGCATGTGAACCATGTGTTGTGGGTGTCCAGATGGAACCCTGGTCTACTGTGAGGGCAGCAAGTGCTCTTCACTGCTGAGCCATTGAAGGCGTAAGTCACGAACAAGGCCACACCAGTTTGGAGTTATGTTTAATAGGGTGTTATTTATTTAAAGGGGAAAACTTACAGATCACCGTCCCAGACAACAGCCATCTGCACAACCAGGAAGGGAGTCTAGTCTCCGGCGGAGCAGGAAGTGAAGAGAGCGAGCAGAGGAAATAGCCGCTTTTTTAAAGGGAGAGAGACCACGCCCCAATGGGCTGGTATCACAGCAGCTATTGGTTGGAGGGGCGGAAGGACCTCCCACAACAAGCCATCTCTTCAGCCCTGGCCCCAGCACTCGGGACTGATTCATTCTTGATGGAATAAAACGAAACCATATTGTACTGTGGAACCTGAAAGACTGGGTGCCATCCTCCCACTGCACTGAATAGCAACGCAACAAAGTAGCATCTCTGAAGCCTCGCTTCAGTTATCTGCTTGCTGTGTAGCAAATCACCACTCAGGGAATTGAGGAAAAGACAACGCCTTTGTTATGTCCCACCATTTCTATGGACTGGGGATGTGGAGAAGGCTTGGCCGAGCCGTTCTGGCTTGGAGTGTGGTTAATGACTACAAAAGCTGAAGGATGCCTGCTTCTCTTCTCTTCTCTTCTCTCCTCCTCCTCCTCCTCCTCCTCCTCCTCCTCCTCCTCCTCCTCCTCCTCCTCCTCCTCTTCTTCTTCTTCTTCTTCTTCCTCCTCTCTCTCTCTCTCTCTCTCTCTCTCTCTCTCTCTCTCTCTCTCTTCCTTCCTCTCCCTTGTGGAAGTCCTGTCACATTTTCTAGCTTAGCATCTCTGGATGACATGATTCCCACTGCCCCCAGTTGTGTGTGAATGAGTCACAGGCTAACAGGATTGAAATGGAGCACCTAGAAAGCAAAGGCCTAGGATCCAAAGGGCATGCAGGGTGGAGTGTTAAGTGGTGCCCTCCAGATCCCTCCTGGTGCGGAGATCTGGAGTTCTCCCCCAGTCCTGCCACAGACATCCTTCCTGATCTATGCTTACTGCTTCACTATTCCCAATAGCTGGGAAATGGAACCAACCTAGATATCCATCAACAGCTGTATCGACAAAGCACATGTGGTATATGTATTCAATGAAATTTCACTCTGCCTTGTAGAAAAATGAAATCATGCCATGAATGGAACTGGAAACTTTTGTATTAAGAGTGATAACTCAGGTTCAGAAAAGCGAATACTGTATGCTTTCTTTCACATGTGAGTGTGTGTGTGTGTGTGTGTGTGTGTGTGTGATATAAACTAGAAAGTGGACCGTGAGAGGGTAAAAAGGGATCATAAGGGATTGGGGAGGTAAAAAAAAATTGTGTGTGGTGTGTGTGGATAACAGAATGTATGTGACCCGGAAATGGAAGAGCACTGTAGGGAGGCAGGGAATCCACATGAGGGACTGGGGGAGGCTAAAGGATGAAGGTTCGAGAGGATCAGCAAAGTCTATGGAAATGCCATGGTGAGAAGCCAGGGAGAAGTCTCAGTTCATAACCTGAGCTCAGATACCCAGCCCCCACATAAAACCAGGTGTGGTGGCACATGCTGATGATCCCAGCACTGGGGGAGCCGAAACAGGAAGACCTTGGTGTCTCCTGGCCAGCCAAGCTAGCCAAATTGATGAACACCAGGCCCGAAGAGATCCAGCCTCAAACACTAAGGTGGAGAGCGACAGAGGAAGAGACCGTATGCTGACTAAAGGCATGTGCACACACGTGCTCACATACATATGCACATGCAGGAATGTATATATACATAAACGTCATACACACAAAGACAATCTATAAAATAATTCATAGTATCAATTCTATTTTGTTTGTGAATACATTTGTGTATGTGTGTATGTGATTATCCATCTATAGCTATATATCTGTGTGGATGTGCATTTTTTTTCTGTGTGAGGATGCATGCATATGGACAGGCCAGAGAGGTCAATGCCATGTGTCTTTCTCAGCTGCTCTTCACCTTTGTGTGTGTGTGTGTGTGTGTGTGTGTGTGTGTGTGTGTGTGTGTGTAAGCCAGAAGTTGAAATCAGTAGTCTTCTCAACCTTACTACCTGAGACAAGTTCCCCCTGCAGCACAGTTCCTGCGATCCTTCCAGCCCTTGATGTCTGTGTGTTCACACAGCACCATTCCCCCTCCTGAGAACTTACCTTCTTGTTACGGAGATGTAACACAATTAGATGCTGTGCATGACAGACACAGCACATAGCTGAGGTCTGTGCAATTAAGAGGGAAAATACACTGTACAGAGGACAAGCACGGTGGCTTCTTAGGACAGAGCGTGTCTGTGGGGCAGCCTTTGGGAAAGGGCTCAAGGAAGGCCCCCTCCCCCAGGAGAGACACAGGGCGGGGATTGTTGCAGGGGTGAGGAATGGGAGCCGATGTCAGTCTTGTGCATTTAATTGTTTCTTGCCAGTGCAATGAGGGCAGAGACAAGGGAGAGTGGAGAATGGAGCCCTGGTTATCTTTTAATTGCTATTCTTACTCTCAGCGAATCCAATACCACGCGCAGCTCCCAGTATGCTGTGCTAGTTAGGTACGGGGCTGCATTTCTGTCTCCTCAGACTCAGCACACATCACCGGGAATCTGACATTCAAAACTGGCTTTTTCGGCCCCCTTAGATTTTAATTAAAGTTATTATGCTACCCACAAAGGGTGTAGCTCATCTTCTCTGATTTACAATGGAGAAAAAGAACTTTTATCGGTTATATATTTACCTTTCTTCTCTCCCTGGTTTGTCTCCCCAGGGGTGGAAGTTGGAGGCTTAGTCTTTGGTCTGGGTGGTCCAGCCCGCAATGTTTACTGTTCTCTGGGGTCTGCTCCGGGTGTTTGGAATAACTGTGCTCCTGCAATGCTTCAGACAAGTGAAGATTTTGCATTCAGAGGCAGCCTCTGAGATAAAGGGCATGCCCTTTTAGCAAAATCCTTTTGGCATAAAACCCCGGTATGTGTGTACGCATGTGTATGTGTGTGTGTGTGCGTGCACGAGCACACGCGCACACATGCATGTATACGTGCGCCTGTGTTTGTGTGTGCATACATTTCTGGCATTGGTGAGCATAAGAAACACAGTGATTGAGGTGAATGCTTTCCGTGCAATTAACCTCCCTCAGACTAAAGTCGGTGCTGAAGGGAACCACTGGGCCAGTCTGCTTGGTAAATATCCATCCCCTGATGGAGGGCAATGCAATGGAAATAATGACACAAGGTCAATTAAGCAGAACTCAGACCTCCCCTCGTTAGCCTGCTTGAAATCTTTATTTCTGTGAGGCAGGTTTGCTCAGGATTTAAGCTGCTCTACGAATGGAAAGGAGAAAGATGCGGGGACCCCGCTCTGGTGAGGATGGTGGTATCTGCTGCTAGAGAAGGTGGTCCATGCTTTCTGGGTAGGAGTCCCAGGGCTTGGCTTCAAATGACCCTTCAGAATGCTATGCCCTCCACCTGGAAGCCTGGTAACCTCAGGCAAATTACTGAACAAGCTCAATCTGAGTTTTTATATCGGGAAACTTGGGAGATAACGAGAGGGCCTGTATCCTAGCATTAATTGCAGAAATGCTGTCAAACCTTTGCAAGGGGGACTGGATGCCCTACATGTTCCAAGAACAGGAGCGTTTCTTATTGTTATAGGTATCAATGGGGAAAAGGCCCCCCTATAATGATCCGGTGGACAATCTGTAAAAGACAGAGCAGGTGTAACCACTAATTATGCTGGACTCCAAGCATACGGAAGTCAAGAAAGTCACGCGCGATTTTGTGAGATGGAGCTATTCTAGGGTGACGTGAGCATTGGCGGGAAGAGGGAGCAGGGGATTCACCGAATCTCAAGCCCTCCAGCCGCACTGCTCATCCATAGATTACCTGTGGCTTTTCACAGAGGCTGCTTGGGAGTCTCAGAGCCAAAACCCTGGAGCCGCTGTCAGGCTGTAAATGAACCAGAAAGGAAGTGACATCACCTCTGAAATGATAAGTCAGTGAGACAGAATCTTGTTGATAAAAATTCAATGTTGTGTACAATAATAGTATTTACTGACAATGTCCAACTTCATCAACGCGTTGCCAAGCGCTTTATGTTGGGGCCTGGTCTAACCTTTACCGTGACCTGCAGGGTGGGCCTATGACTGAGCTCTACAGATGGGAACTTCAGGGATTTGCCTACTACAGGCAGTGAAAGGTCACCACTTTCAGAGGAGCTGCCTTACTGCTTGGGGGAGCCTCGCTAGGTCCCCTGAAAAGCCTGAAGGTGGAGGGGCTTCCCTGAGACTCAGCGTCACCTGCATTCATTTTCTCATTAAACAGTGATTCCTATAGCATCGTCGGCCTGGTGTAAGGATGTGGTGTTGAAGACACACTTGTGAATAAAAGTAGATACAGTCAGCTTCTGGGAAGTTGGAGCACAAGTGTGTTTCCTCATTCTTAATATGTACACACACACACACACACTCACACACACAGTCACACACACTCGCATACATACGCACACACAATCATACATTCTCATCCACCCACCCACACTCATATACTCTTACACACACTCACACACTCTCATACTCACATACATGCTCTCATACTCACATACACACTTAAGCACTCACATACACACACATACACTCTCACACACTTATATACATGCACTTACACACACACACTCATACACAGCTACTGTGTGTGAAATAAAGACAGGGAGACTTTGAAGAGCAGGGAGAAGGCAGAGCGGCTTAAGGACTCGGAACTACAGAATAACATGGTGAATTCCTTGGCAGAGAGGCTCAAGGACTCTCAGAACTGCGGAAGAACACGGTAGCGGGTTCCTTGGGTTTCCTTGTTGTCTCGTACAGCTCAGCCTTGGAGATGAAGACATCAGCAACCGAGAAATGCCAATGGTCCCAGGCAGCAGAAATCTTTTGTTTGTAGCCGAAAGACTGGGAGAGGGGCAGCCAAGCAAGACAGAGGATGGCCTTTCAGATAACGAGGTCTCTTCTCTTCTCTAGCCGAGCACCATAGCTAATCTGGTTGCCTCACCCTTCCCATACCAGTGAGGATTGCATAAGGGGTCTAACGGCTTCCTCTCAAAGCTATAACAAGATCAGAGACAGCGGTGGTGGTGATGGTGGGGGGTAACCCCATCCCTCCCTGCCGTAGTTATCTTCCTCTCAAGGCTATAACAAGCTCAGAGACAGTGGTGGTAGGGGTAACCCCATCCCTCCCTGCCGCAGTTAGCTTCAGCTGCTACCTTGCCACAAACCCGCAGTCACCTAGGAAGAAGAAATCTCAGCTCAGGAATTGCTTCAGTAAGATTGGCCTGTGGTTATAGCTGTGAGACAGTTCTTAAACATTATTTCACTGTGCACGTATGAGCACTTTGCCCACATGTATGGATATGCACAGCATATGTGCCTGGTATCTGAGGAAGTCAGAAGAGGGCATTGGATCCCTTGGAACTGGAGTTACAGACATTTGTGAGCCACCCTGTGTTGCTGAGACCCAAACCCTGATCCTTTGCAAGAGCGGCAAGTGCTCTTAACTGCTGAGTCATCTCTTTCGTTTGAGTCATCGTTTTTCTTAATTGTCATTTGATGTTGGAGAGCTCAGCCCACTCCAGTGGTGCTATCCTTAGGTAGGCAGGTTTGGGTTGCATGAGAAAGCTAATTGAGCAAGCCCAGTAAACCAGTGATTCTCATCCTGCAGAACCCCTTTGGGGTTCACATATCAGATATCCCATATATCAGATATTTACATTACAATTCATAAAGTAGGAAAATAACGGTTGTGAAGCAGCAATGAAATAATGTTATGGTTGGGGTCACCACCATGTGAGGAACTGTATTAAAGGGTCACAGCATTAGGAAGGTTGAGAACCACTGCCTTAATCAGTGTTCCTCCATGATTTCTGCTCTAGGTCCCTGCCTTGGGTATCCACCTTGGATTCCCTCTGTGAAGGACTGTAACCTGTAAGTTGAAATAAACTCCTTTTCTTCCCAAGCTGATTTTGGCTGTGGTGTTTATCACAGCCGCAGAAACCAAACTAGAACACTTCCAGTGAGACGGGTAGGAGGTTCATTGAGGCTTGGGGAGACAGAGAACCCTCAGCTTTGTTCATCAGAACTCTGCTCTCTGCCCAACTCTACCACGCTGGTGCTGATGGAGGCCCAGCAGGGAGATATCAAATGGCCATACTGGGTACTGCCGTGAGAGAGGTGAGAATTCTCTCGGAGCAAGATTTTAAAGCAGTCATAAAAATACCACAACGAACAATTCAAGACATGTTTGAAACATGTGGAAATGCAGAAAACTCCAACAGGAAATAGATGTGAAGAAGAATGAAATGGAAATTGTAGAGGAGAACCAAAAATAGAATTTCAAAGGGTGGATTTAATAACAGAATTGAGGAGCTATAGGAAATCAGGACTTCAAGGCGGACAGGTAGAAATCTCCCATGCTGAACAACAGTCAGGAAATAGAATCAAGATGATAAGGACGGTCTCTGAGGTTTGCAGGTATCAAGGATTCGTGTTCTCAGAACCCCAGAAACAAAGGAGAAAGCAGACAGAGAGAGAGAACTAAAATGTCCCCAAATCCCCGGACACACATAAAACTCTGACTATGTAAGGCATTGGATGGTTACTCAGTTGAGGTATTATTTCCAGATGTGTGGTCACATCAAACAAATTGTGCAATTCAAATAAAGACATAGTCAAATAGTCCTCAAAGATCATTGAGAAAGAAGAGGAGGAGGAGGAGGAGGAAGAGGAGGAGAAGGAGGAGGAGGAGGAGGAGGAGGAGGAGGAGGAGGAGGAGGAGGAGGAGGAGGAGGCGGCGGCAGAGGAGAAAGCGCAGTCCACAGGTACTTGGAACTACTGCTGAAAAGCGCTCACTCTTCATTTGGACTGCCTCCCTTTGTAAGCCATTTCCTTTATTTTGGTTCAGACATTTTCTTAATCCTTCACATAAGCATATTAATCATTCTAGAAATGTCTTCTGACATTTGGGGTGCCTAGCCTCTCATCCTCCTTCAAGGCTAAAGGTACGGTAAGAGGAACTGGAGCATCTTCCTGTCAGCTTTTAAAATGTCATTCCAGAACTGCCCAAAGGTGCCTGGAAGTCTCTAGTCATTGGGCTAAGCCTGCAGTCGCCTTGGATTCCAGGAACAGTAGAGGCTGACAGATAGATCACCTCGTGCTGAGATCACGCCCCCAGCAGAAGCCATTGTCTCCTGGGAGGTGATCACCCCTTCGAGTGCTACAGCTGTCTTCAGAATCACCTTGCAAGCTTGAACTGAGAGTATGATCAACCAAATCACAGTTTTGACAGGATGGCGTGATTATACATACTTCCTTCTCCTCTCTCATTCCGCATCTGTTTAAACTGGCGACACCTGCCGATATATTGCCATGCTGACTAAAATCCTTTGCCCTTTCCATCATCACTCTGTTGGCTTTCTCTGGGATTTTCTTTTTCTGGTATGGCCAGACCTGGCGTCCAGTCTCTGGCCAGAGACTCTGGTTTCAGTCACTTATTCAAGAAGCAGTGCAAGTCTCAGGCAAAATAAACTCAGAGAAATCCACAACAGGACTCATTGCAACCACATTTCTGGAAATGGAAGATAGAAAACTCTTGAAAGCAGCGAGAGAGAAATGAGACATTATGTATAGGAGAAAAACAATTCCAATAACAATAGCTTTCTCATCAGAAGCCGCGGAGGTCATGAAGAGGTGGTGCAATGCTTCGCAAGTGGCTGAGAGTGAAGCAGCGCCAACCCACAGCGCTATTGCCAGGGAAAATCCCCTTCAAGAATCAAGAGGGAGGCAAACCACTCAAAGATGGAGACAAACTAACAGGATTTGTTACCAACCGATCCAAGTCAATGACTAGCTCCAGGAAGTTCTGTGGAGAGAGGGAATGCCGGGGAATGCCGGAGCACCAGAAAGGGAGCCAGAATAGGCTACACACAAAGGTAAAATAAATGCTCATTCTTCCCTGCAGTTTTCCGAACTGTTCAACGATTGAAGCAAAAATTATTCTATTGTCAGAAAGAGTTCTAAAATTATGTACAGAAAATATTTAAGAGATTTACATTTTAAGTAAGGGGAAAGCAAACATACAGAGATATATAGATGAAAGTAAATTTCTGATACTTTGCCAATAGCATATTATCAATGGGGAGGACTGAGGAGCCAGCACAGTAGTTCCCAGCACCTGCTGCTCTTGCAGAGGACGCAGGCTCAGTCTCCAGCACCCTCCTGGTGGCTCCCACCTATCCGTAACTCTAATTCCAGGGGATCCAATGCCCTCCCTCTTCTGACCTCTTCAAGCATCACACACATGTGTGATACACATATGTACGTTTAGGCAAATAATCATGCACATAAAAATAATTTCTTAAAGTTTTTAAATACCACAGATGAATCAGAATAAGACTAAAATATCTGTAATCCACAGAAGAGTAGGGTAAACCAAACATTAAATTAGAAACAGAAACAAATAGGAAAGAAAATGACAAATGAATTTATGCTATAACATATCATTAATTATATTAACCGTAATTGGTTTAAACATACAAAAGGCAGAGGTTGGCAGACTGAATTAACAAACATAACCCAGTTCTATATTACCCAAAAGAACTTTACAGTCATAAGATGATGGGGAATATGATTCAGGCAAATATTAATAAGAAGAACAAGAAGTCTGGGGATTAAGCTCAGTGATGGAGGCTTGCCTAATATATACATGACACTGTTCTTCCTTCCTTTTTTCCTTTCTTCTTTTTTTTTTTTTCAAGACAAGGTTTCTCTATGTAGCAGCCCTGGCTGTCCTGGAACTCACTCTGTAGACCAGGCTGGCCTTGAACTCATAGAGATCCACCTGCCTCTGCCTCCTGAGGTCTGGGATTAAAGGCTTGCACCACCACTGCCTGGCTAATGATGCTGATTTTGATCTCCTTTCTCCCAACAAACAAATAAACAGACAAATAAATAAACAAAAACAAAATAGAAGAAAAGGTAAACATTAGAAAAAATAACATTACCAGAGACAGAGATAACCATATAACGATAAAAGATCAACCTGCAAAGAAGACATTGCAACCTTGTCGAATCACTAAATACGAGAGCTGAAACATTTGTGAAGTGTAACCCAGTAAACCTGAAAGGAGAAGTTGACATTTCACAATTATAGTCAGAGGTTTGTTTCATCTTGAAAACTGACAGAATGTCAAAAAAGGCCATAGAACACAACATACCACCACCATCCAGCACGCCAGGTTGATATTTATAGGATACTCCATCCAGCAATAGCATGATACATTTTGTTTTTAAATGTTCACAAAAGATAGACGAGACAGACGATGGTGTTTTAAATAGGAATGGTCCCCCATAGGCTCATAAATGACTGCTTGATCATTAGGGAGCCGTGGTACTTGACAGGGATTAGGAGGAATTGTGTCATTAGGGGTGGACTTTTGGGTCTCAAATGCTCAAACCTGGCCCACTGTCTCAATCTCTTCCTGCTGTCTTCAGATCCAGACGTAGAAATTTTGGCTATCATGTCTGCCTGTGTACAATCATACTCTTTGCCACAAAGTAATAGGCTAAACCTCTGAAACTGTAAGTAAATGTTTCCATGCTCATGGTGTGCTGGGTTCTCTGTCAGAAAGGGCGGGGGCAGAGCTGGACCTGCCAGACTTTCCCTGAGCTGAGCAGGATGGTGAGCATCAATGACCCAGACCTCCCCGCTGGCCACCTGGGAGAAATACACACACTGAGTTAGGAGTCTGTCGAAGCAGGATCTTGTTTGATTGTATTAGGCAGGAATTTATATAGGCTGAGATAGGGGGTGGGAAGCCTGGGATGGGCCAAGGTGGAGCAAGGAACAAGGGCCAATAATATTCTGCTAGTTAGTTGTGGTTGGACAGAGGTGGGCCTAGTTCAGGTTGTGCTGAGTCACTTCCTGTGTGGAAGTTATAGCCAGAGGCAGGTCTCTAAACTCAAGCTAGGCTCAGGAAGTTACCCTAGGCCTCATCAAACTCAAGTTAGCCTCAGGAAGATACATAGGGCCTCATGAGGCAGACTTTGTAATTTTGGATTAGGAATGCAGCTGAATGCTTTAAGTAGGGTTTAAAAAGCCATACCAGTAGGAGCCTGGAAGACAGAGGTGCTGAGAGTAATGCAGATTATAATAGCCCAGCTCAAGATGTTTCAGAGAAGAATATGAACAAGTGGACCAGAGATGGTTCCTATGATAATTTGGTGAAGAATGTGACTGCTTTCTGCCCTTGTCCAAAAAAAAAANAAAAAAAAAAAAAAAATCGCCTGAGGCCAGATTGAAAAGTTTTGGATTAGTAGCCTTAGCAGAGAAGATTACAGAATTTCAAGAAAGATTGTGTTGTTTGGCTACTAGTGGCCACGCTTACAAAATTCTATAATGAAAAGAAGTGAGATAAACAAGAAAAAATATAAAATATACAGTTTGGGACTAAAGGGGGCATCGGGAAGTGTAATAGAGATAAATCCAGTGCTCTAGAAGATAAAATGTTTAAATCAAAGCCTGATGCTAATTGGGCTGGAGAGATGGTTTAGTGGTTAAGAGCCCTGCCTGCTCTTCCAAAGATCCTGAGTTCAATTCCCTGCAACTACATGGTGACTCAAACCATCTGTAACAAGATCTGGTGCCCTCTTGAGGCAGAGACCTGCCCGGTTAGTTGTCTTCATCAACTTAGGCCATGAAACCCAATATGGGCAGGATCAACGGAACTGCTATATACTGGTTCCCCATGCAAGCTTCAGCATTGCAAGGGCACACATTTCATTCAGTTTTCAATTTGACCTCAGGGCAAGACTCACCCAGCTAAGCTTCCAACTTGTGAATTAAAGGAGTTTTAAAAAGCTTTGTAGCACACACACACCTTTAATCCCAGCAATCAGGAGGCAGAGGCAGGTGGATCTCCAAGTTTGAGGCCAGCCTGGTCTACAAAGTTTCAGGACATCCAGTCTTAAGCAGTAAAGGTAACTATCAAAACCGGAAAGCTGCTGAAAATGTATTTGAACAAGTGGCCCATGTTCCTGCTCCAGCGAGCAGCAGAAGTTGGCAGCTTCAGCCATGTTTGGCTTTAGAGTCAAGGATGCAAGAAAGGGGTAATGGAATCTCCTTAGTAACTAAGAAGAGCATTCAAATTCAGGCATATGCCAGCGTTGTCCCTGTAAAGAGTCCTAGAGAAGCCTTTGCTTGAAGCTATGAAGGGGAAACCTGAATTGCCTTGGAGACACTAAAATGTTGGAGATGCCAGAGTTGTGGGATACCTGCTGAGGAAAGCTGCCAACTAGGATGGAACCAGCCCAAGAAAGAGAAGTGTTGTAGTCACCATAGCTGAAAGAAGAGTTGGAGATCATCAGAGATTTGGAGTTTGATGTTTACCCAGATGGTTTTTGGTCTTGTTTTGGTCCAGTATTTACTCACTATTTTCTCTTTCTCCCCTTCTGTAATGGTAAAATATATTCAGTGCCACTATATCTTGGAAGTATGTGATGTTTTTTAATTTTCATTTTACGGGGGTTACAGTTAAGAGATTGACTTTGAACCTTTAAACAGTGTTGCTGTGAAGTGTTATTTTAAGGTGTGTTACATTGTTTATGCTGTGGAATGTTTGTTTTAATGCTGTGAAGATGTATTTGCATCTTTTATGTGGCGTTTGTTTTAACTCTGTGAAGTTGTGTTACTTTGCCTGTTTAAAACATGGGAAATTTAAAAAAAAATTGAACTGAAGGGAAATAAAACACAATATATCAAAATTTGTGAGAAAGCTAAAATAATGCTGAAAGCAATTCATAGCACTATATAAGGTTATCAGAAAAGAGAAGTCTCCGGTCAACAATTTAAACTCCCACCCTAAGATCTTAAACTAAAACAAAGGACTAAAATAAGAAGAAAAAGGAAAGAATAAAGAAAACAGAAGAAAGTAAATAGAAAAATGGGGCAAATCAATGAAAAAAAAGAGCAATGAAACTGACAAACTTCTAACAAGACTGACAAAAGGAGAAAAAGAGGAGTAGAGGAGGAGAAGGAGGAGGGGGAGGAGGGAGTAGGGAAGAAGGAGGGGGAGGGGAGTAGTTAGCAGTGTCTTGAATGGGGGTATCATCACAGGAGCTGCAGGCATCAAATGGATAAAAAAATGAACTATACAGAATTTGTGATTACACTCACAATCTGACAATTAAGACAAAGTTAATTTTCAAAGTATTCTTTTTTAAAAAAAAATAATGATTATTGAGGCTGGGGAGATTTGGTGAGTAAAGCGTTTGCTGTACAAATAGGAGGACTGGGGTTTGAATCTCCAGTGCTTATGTAATATTGAGCAGGCTTGTTGGCCTGCCTGTAATTCCAGCACTCAGGAGGTAGAGATAGGCACTCCATGGAGCATTCTGGCTAGCTGGACTAGCAGAATTAGTGAGCTCTGTGTCAAAGCGGGAGACTCGATCTCAATATGTAAGACAGAGAGCAAATGAGGAAGATATCTAATATCAACATCTGACCGCCACACACATGCTCATATATGAGCACATGCACCTGTTCCCCTACACATGGAAACATACATATGATCATACTCACACCACACATATACATACACATGCAAATATATTGATGATCACAGTATGACTTATATAATCTGAATAATTTTAGAATTATTAAGGAAGCCATTTTTTTTTTATTTTGGATTTTTGAGACAGGGTTTCGCTGTGGTTTTAGAGCCTGTCCTAGAACTTGCTCTTGTAGACCATGCTGGCCTTGAACTCACAGAGATCCGCCTGCCTCTGCCTCCCAAGTGCTGGGATTAAAGGCATGGCTACCACCACCTGGCTAAGGAAGCCATATTTACAGCTTAATAAAATTCCCCTAACAGAAAATTTCAAGACCAGATTATTTAATTGGAGAACTTTAGACATAATTATAGAGAAAATTAATCTCTTCCAAAAAGGAGACAAAGGGGAAATAAATCTTAATTGATTTTGTGAATTGTTATTATCTTGATATTAAACATATGGATGGATACTACCAGAAAAAAAAACCCAAAAAGAAACCACAGGACAATATCATTAATGAACAGATATAAAAACATTTACAAAAATATTAGCAAAAGGAATTTAGCAATATGTAAAATTAACTATATGCTATGACCAAGTGAGATAAAATGGAGGAAAGGTTGGTTTAATGGAAGAAAAATCAATCCATGCTAATACGTTAAAGAAGAAAAATCAATAGACTGTGTCGATGGATGCAGAAACACAGTTTGACAAAGCTTACACCTATTTATGATGAAAATTTTAAAAATTGGAATATAGTGGATTCTCTCTATTTGGTATAGAATGCCTTTTAAAACTTCAGATAATACTGCGGTTAGTGGTGATAACGCTGGATGCTTTCCCCCAAGATCAGAAACGGGACTAGCATGTACACTCAACACTTGCATTCAATATATACCTGGAAGTTATACTCATTTCAAAAGACTAAGAAAAGAAATAAAAGGTAAGGCCATGGTGAGACCACCTGTTAACCCAGACCTTACGGGAAGGAGGATGGTTAGTTTAAGGTATGTTACATAGTGAGAATGTCTCAAAAACCAAACCAAACCAAACCAAACCAACTACATAGAGAGGAAGACAGCTATGCCTAACACTACACTGCCATTGTCAAAACAAGCGGATTGGAGAGGAAACAATCAATTTGCTCTACTTGCACAAGATGTGAATTTTCTTCTTGGAATACCCCAAGATTCCAGCAAAGATAATCCTTGGATAAGTGAGCACAGCAAAGCCACAGTTTCCAAGACAAGCATATGAAGAGCGGTTGTCTGTGAAGTGAGCAAAGAGGTGTTGCCCTGCAGAAGAAGCAAAGCTGGAGAACTGAACACAGAAAGGTGTGTCTTCAGCCTCCGGAAGTGCACAATAAAACCACAGGAGATTTCACTACTAACCTACAAGAAGAGCTAAAAGCAAAACTTTTGATAAGACTGAATACTGAGAGCCACTGAGAAAGTCACTGCTCACACATTCCTGGTGGGAATGTGAAATTGCATATCCACTGTGTTTGCTAAAGCAAGAAAGTACAATTCCTGCAAGATGAAATCCAGTAATGACACTTTGGGGCGTTTCTTCAAGAGAAACGAAGAATTTGTATTTGCTGAAAACTTATATATATATGCATAAGGCAGCTTTGCTCATAATGCATCCAAACATCCCAACAGTCCTTCAACAGGGTCAACTATGACTGATGCAGGGCCTGGGATATGATTTTGGAATAAATCACAATAGTTCACAGATGCACATGACATCCTGGATGAATCTTCAGGGAATTGTGCCAAGTGAGGGGGGGAAAAGCCAGTCACAACAGGTATGCTGTGTCTGAGTCTATTACATAGGCTATTGAAATGGCAGAATTACATGGATGGAGAATGGGTGGTTCTGGCCATAGCTGACCATAGAGAGGGAGATGAGGATAGGTGAGAAGTGGGTAAGGCTATAAAAGGGTGAGGTGGGAGATTCTTGTAGCAATGGGAAGAATGCTCCATAACTTGACTGTAGCAATGTTAATTTGCTGGCTGTAAGATTTGCGGCACTGCAGTTCTGCAAGGGGACACCCCTGGAAGAAACTGGAAAAAAGCTACATCGTGGTCTGAAGTAGCTACTTAGCTAATAGAGGACATTAGGCTGGACTTCTCCATCATAAGCTTTTAAAACCAGAGCTCTCAACTGTAGGGCATGATTATTGGTCAGACGAATAGGAGAGGAGACATGATATCACGGCCTCCCTGAAACATCATTAATTGGTAACTACACTTGTTTCTAGGAGCCTTAAACCTATAGGATTACTATCCAACAGGAGGCTTTCTGATAATGAATGAGGACATACCATTGTCCGCCTCCCGTAAAAGTCAAGCCAAATACACCTGTAAATTAACTTGACGGGAAAATCCCCTACAGGAAAGTTGCCTCTTCCGGGAGCTTCAGACATAACATAAAACCTGAATAAAATGAAAGCCATCAGAATGATTTCTTTTGCCATTGTCCACTCTCCCTCACTGAGAATGTGCCCTGCACAATGGTATTTTGACTATTGTTCACTCTCTTCTTTTGAGAGTGTCCCATTTGCTCTGTAATAAACTCCCCCACCTTCTATGCTACACTCTTGTGTGTCTCCTCTGAGTCCTTCCGATAGAGATCACAAGGCCAAAAACCCTAGGGGAGGTCAGTGTGAGATCCTGGTGATAGTGACATCTTTTAAAAGTTATTTCTTACCATCTTCCCGTGAATCTACAATTAACTTCAAAATAAACCTTTAATCAAAATAGCATAGGCCCTCTGATGAAATTAGGATCTTCTGTAGAAGTAGTCATTGCCTGTGTAAGCATATATAAACGAGGTCTAGAAAGGCTTGATGATCTAGCTCAGAGGTGGTTTGCCTGATATGTGCAAGTCCCTGGGGTTGATGCCCAGCACATAAAAAATCCTCAATTATAATAATGTTTCAAAGAAGAGAGGCACAGTTTTAGGAGAATATATGATAGATGCGTGGGCCACATATTTGTTACTCAAATTGCAACACTTTGAGAATGGAAGGGGATTGCTATTAGTCATTCATTACACCAGGGAAAAGGTTCCACAGGAACACAGGGGAGCTCTAATAAAGAAGGGAGGTCCATCGGGACCTGGCCAGTGGGCAAGGAGGCTGACTGGAAAGATATGCCTAGCAGAATAGCAATAGGACAGACAGAAAGGCCCCATGATGGGACGGAGCCTGGCCTTCAAGAAGTTGATTATAGACATTTGTGTAGATTCTGTGTGGTCTCATAGGATTCCCAGACATCTGTCTTGTTAGTGGAAGACAGGGATCCTGGCTTTGGTCAGAGCCCACACTCCCTCCTTTCTGCAATTGTGGGCTACATGTTCATTTCTAAGCTATATTTAGTTTTCTGATTTGCTCTCTCTGCAACACTTGAACAACTTCCCAGGAAAACCAGTGGTGTGCCTGGCTCTCTTGCGAGTGGACAAAAAGGTCAAGGACCCTGAGCTCAGGAGAGAATAGTCTCAGACAAAATCACAAGTCAATCTCCACCTGGCAATGGCCACAGCAGCCTTGGGTGTATCTGAAGTTTACCACCAATCTGTACAGTAGAACTTTCTTCCTTTCCCCTTTCCCATCTTCCTTCCTTTACTCTCTCCAGCATCTTTATATTTTTCTTTTCTTCCACTCATCTTTTCCCCTTCCCACTTCCTTCATCTTCCCATCTTTCTTTCATCCCTCTCCTCCCCTCTCTTTTCATCCCATCTATTAGTCAGAGCTTCTATTGTTGTGATGAAACACCATGACCGAAGCAACTTGTGGAAGAAAAAGTTTAATTGGCTCACACTTTTACATCACTGTTCATCACTGGAGGAAGTCAGGACAGAAACTCAAACAGGGCAGCAACCTGGACTCAGGAGCTGATGCAGAGGCCATGGAGGGGTGTTGCTTACTGGCTTGCTCCTTCTGGCTTGCTCAGCCTGCTTTCTTTCTTTCTTTCTTTCTTTCTTTCTTTCTTTCTTTCTTTCTTTCTCTCTCTCTCTCTCTCTCTCTCTCTCTCTCTCTCTCTCTCTCTTTCTTTCTTTCATTTATTTATTTTTTGAGACAGGGTTTTGCTGTAGTTTTAGAGTCTGTCCTGGAACTAGCTCTTGTAGACTAGGCTAGCCTCGAACTTACAGAGATCTGCCTACCTCTGCCTTCCGAGTGCTGAGATTAAAGACATGTGCAACCACCACCTGGCTTTTTAAAAAATATTTATTTATTTTTATTATGTATACAATATTCTGTCTACATGTATGCCTGCAGGCCAGAAGAGGGCACCAGACCCCATTACAGATGGTTGTGAGCCACCATGTGGTTGCTGGGAATTGAACTCAGGACCTATGGAAGAGCAGGCAGTGCTCGAAACTGCTGAGCCATCTCTCCAACCCTCAGCCTGCTTTCTTATAGAACCCAGGATCAACAGCCCTGCACTTACACCACCCACAATGGGCTGGGTACTCCCCATAAATCACCTATTAAGAAAATGCTCTACAACCTGATTTTAAGGAGGCATTTTCTCAAATGAGGTTTCCTCCTCTTAGATGTTTGAGTCAAGTTGACATAAGGCCAGCCAGCACACTCCCTTCTGTCCTTCCTCATCTTTGGCACAAGGCAACACTTCCCACTTCTTTAGAAAACCCCGCTTCCCTTCCTTGTGGGATCTTACATTGTCTGACTGCCCTTCCACCCCTCAGCCTGTCCCTTCTCAGTCTCACTTGTTAGCCCCCCTGCCTTGTACTCTCACCAGCCTCAAAAATCTCTGTTGGGTGCTTTCATGGGCCAAGCAGTGAAAAGACAACATTTGCTCAAGGAAATTCCACTCAGCACTGTGAGTCATCAAGAGGAGGAAAACAGAAACCTACTTTCCTGCAAGACAGCTTTTCTAGCTGCATCCAGCTCACTAGATTGATGCCATCCTTTTCCTTTAGAGTCACGACTAGAGGGAAAATGTTGACAATGTTGTGTTGCTGATGACTTCCAGCAATTTAATGAGCACATTCTTTCCTGGAGATGAAGTCTCTATGTTTGACATGACTTCTTCAGCCTGAACTTGTTACCTGAGCACAGGCTGTAATTTACAGACTGATTTTTCTCTTCTTATGAAAGGATAAGACCACCAATAAGTCACTATCCTCTCCTCAGACTGGAAGGCAAGATATGAGAACCATGTCCCAATGGGGATGAGCCACAGATGTCAATCTGCATGATATGTGCCAGAATGGTACAGTACGAAGAGCTCTTTCAACTCAGGTATACCAAAATTAGAATGCTGATGATGGGATGCTATGTGATGTGTACGGGAATGCAATATAGAGACTATAGAAGAGCTTTGTTCTAATGTTAGAGAGATCCATATCCAAACCTTCAGTTTTGTCCCTTATTTGCATCCCTATCTCTGAATCAAATTTCTTCTCTGGGAAGGCGGGAGCAGTCTTGGATGGTTGTGTTACTTTTGCACAGCTATGGCCCAGGTACATGACACAACCACCTTTGCTCTTCTTAGAACAGTTATTAAGAGTAAATCAAGCATGGTTGTGTTACTCACCTTGCACAGCTGTGGCCCAGGTACATGACACAACCATCTTAATGGTGAAAAGGTTTATTTTGGCTCATGTTCCAGAGGCTCAGTTCATTATTTCTCAGCACTCTACACTTGAGCAGAACATTATAGAGCAGACACAAGTGCTGGAAGATGTAGGCAGAGGCTGTTTGTTCATTCCTGCCACCCAGACCCAAAATAATCACACAGAAACTATATTATTTGCAACACTGTTTGGCCATATAGCTTAAGCATATTTCTAGCTAGCTCTTACACCTTAAATTAATCCATTTTTATTATTTTATATTTAATTAATTATTAAATTTAATTAAATGTAATTAATAAATAATTAAAACAAGAATTATAGTTACAGTATTTATATATTACTTCATCTTTTATCATAACTAAGAAAAACTATAACTATTTTTCAACTCAATCAAAGACCCCAGAAGGATATAATATTACCTAAGTTAATAGAAAGTACATTGTAAGCAACTTCCAAATCTCTAGAATTAACAGACATTTCACTGCTTGGACAGTCACACAAAGTTTTTCTGTAACATTGGGGCACCCTTCTTTAGCCTACAGACCCATAGTATCTGGCAGAATTTTCCATGAAGCAGGAAATTTTAAAGATAGTTCCACCTATATTGGCAGTTTGTCAGTCACTTTCTTTTGTGTCTTGCAGAATGTCTGGCAGACTCTTTTATGAAGCAGGAACCCCGAAGGACTGTCTCACTTTTAAACAAGATCAGCAGTTATTTTTTGTGGTTCCTGCACGTCCAGTTCATACAGTATAACATCAAGCAATCCAGGCAAAAGCAGTTTCTTGCCCAAATGGCTAGCAAACTCCATAAGGAACCTCTTTGATGCCCATTATCTTCTCTAAGTAGATTGGTTATGCCAGAGGTAGATGTGTCTCGTTGTCATGAAAAGTCTTAAGTTTTTAATACATTTTAAATGCCATATTTTGTTAGTCTTTGAAAAGTTTGAAAAATAACTATCTATCTAAAATATATCTCTGTACTAGTTAGTAGAAAACCTAACTAATATGACTACTAGCTTGACTTTTATAGATGACTGTCTATTAACTTGTATTTCTTAATTATACATCACATTTTTAAATGAGCTGCACAAACACAGTGCCTTAATCAAGAGCATAAATATACATATAACAAAATTGACCTTAAATTTGTATCAATAGACCAAGATCCATACTAATGCCAAGTATTCATCTCTATAGCATATGGACCTTTAAATGAAAACATTTAAAAACAATCATTTAAGGAATTTGGGCATAGTTCTTTCTAAACTACTTTCTGCTGTTTGTTGGACAAAGTATTTCTTTTGGGGGTTCACAGAGACCTTTTGGAGGTTCTTTGTCCATCAAACCACATTAGCCTTGAAGGTATCCACAGGTTTTCAACAAGTCTCTGTGGAAACAAAGGCAGAGCCTCTGTTTCAAAGCAACATATCCTTAGACACAGTTTTGAAGTCAAAATACCCTTAAAGTAAATATATTGGTTTAGCTTATGTAGCCCGTACAATGAAATGTCTCTCTGTACTTAGCTCCTTCACAGTAAAAAAAATTTAAAGAAAACACAATAATATACATAATCCAGACTCTCTGTGTATATCCCATCTTTATGTGGCTTATTTTTTACTCTATTGCTTTTTCTACAAGTTTAGTATTTATTTTATTATCTTTACTCCTTTAATCTACGACTGTCTGTACTCTTTTATATTACTTTTATTGTCTCTTTAATTTTTCTTTACTTTCCCAAGCCTATTTACATTTTAAACACTGTGATTCATTTAGAGGTCTTTTTTTTTTTTTTAAAAAAAAAGCCTGAATCTGTCTTTACTGTTTACCTATAATATATTTTTTTTTGACCAGGAGCTCTTTTAAAATGGTAAGCAGCTTGGATGCAGCTGCTCTGAATGCGGGCTCCACTTCTCTCCACCTTTCAATATTGTAGAGGTACTATTACAGCCAGCTCTGGGTCCGCCAGGGAGGAGTCACGCTCACCACTTTAACTCTGAGAAGGAGCATGCAGCAATAAACCCTTTTTATCTGAGTAAAAGTTACATCTGCCATGCAGCATAATGTACGGCCTGGAAATACTTCTGTGCGTGGTGGCGGGAATCTGCCAAGGCTCTCCCGTCTGCGCATGCCTAGCAGATTTGATCCTGCGGCCTCTCAGGCAGGCAGTGCTGAGCTGTGGGCATGGTCTCAGCTACTTTTCTCCACAACCCTAGTGGGCACATAAACATCTGGACCCGAAGTGGGTGGCGGGCATGAGACCCTCCAAAAGAGCTAGAGCTGTTTCTGTAACTAGCACGAACCAGGAAGCCTTCTCTTAAAGAAACTGCAGTTCTTGCCACTAAAGCTGAGTCAGGAAACCTCTTAAAGGAGCACTGTCTTCGCTTGCCATCAACAAACAGAGCCTATCTGAAAAAATGCTGTTACCAAGAAGCTGCGCTTGGCTCCCGTTTTTGTGGGTCTAGAAACCTTTTCTTTTTTCTTTAAAAGCTTTTTTAGACTTTATGAAGAAATTCTTGCCCCGTGCAATAAGCCATTCTGTAGGCGGAGGCTGTTCCTTTGTTCCCAGTCGCCCAAACCTGAAATAATCATACAGAAACTCTATTATTTACAATACCGTTTGGTCAATAGCTTAAGCGTATTTCTAGCTAGCTCTTACATCTTTTTTCTTTCTTTTTTATTAAATTTTTTTTAATTAAAAATTGCTGCCTCCTCCCCACCTCCCTTTTACCTCCCCCTCCCACCACTCCCCACGCCCCACTCCCCTCCCCCTCCCTCTCCAGTCCAAAGAGCAGTCAGGGTTCCCTGCCCTGTGGGTAGTCCAAGGTCCTCCCCCCCTCTATCCAGGTTTAGGAAGGTGAGCATCCAAACCGGCTAGGCTCCCACAAAGCCAGTACATGCAGTAGGATCAAAACTCAGTGCCATTGTCCTTGGCTTCTCAGCAGCCCTCATTGTCCACCATATTCAGTGAGTCTGGTTTTAAAAGGCCAGCTAGCAGCTAGCTCTTACATCTTAAAGGAGGCTTGTTAATCACTTCTGGGCAGATGGGAACAAAGCAAGTGCAACTCAGGACTGTGAAAAGATACAGTCTAATACAAGACAAGCCTTCCAATGACTGAGTTTTTCCAAGAGTCCCTCCCCGACTAACAAGACTCATGAACCCATCAAGGAATTAGTCCACTTAAGAGGTCAGAGCCTTCAGGATCTCTGGAAACACCCCGTTCCTAACACACTATCACAAGCACCCCCCTCCACATGTGTGTCCCCCAATCACCTAAGTCTTTCAACCCAGTCAAGGTGAGAGTCAAGACTAACCATGTCCATTGTATTCATACTTACCTCGCACTGCACTTCATCTTTGCCCGACCGCGTCCCGAAAGCTTTATGGACCTGAGTTGACTTGATCGCCACTGTAGCCCCACCCCCCCTGCAGTTTGCTCACCACCTGTGTTTGCAGATGAGGGTGGCAGCAAGAAGTTAAGCGATTTGTTTGAGGCAGCTGGGCTGGTGATTCGTGGTGTTAGAATGGAAACACAAATACTTTGCTTCAAAGCACAGACTCTTAATTAGTGTGCTAGAATGCTTAAGGCCGTGTTGGTCGGGAACTAGTACAAGAGCCAGAAATCGTAATGTTCCTGCTGATAACCAATGCCCGTGGTTCCTGCAGCCGGAAAGGATTTTTCAACCCCCCCATAAGTATCGTCTGAAATGTTATCCAATGAGAATTTTGTTTCAGTTTGATCTTTTAGAAGAGATTCATGATGAAGTGAATTGAGTCCTTTTATTTCTCTTAAGAAATAATGTTGGGTTTTTCTTTTGGTACTAGGTATAAATGGATATTTATTTTGGTGGTCGCCCAACTTATGTGTTCTCTTTTCTGTATACTGGAAAATTATCCTACATTTTTCATTTTTGGTAGATTATAGCTTTCTTTATTCCCTGAGACATTGTCTTTAGCCCAGGCTAGACTCAAATTTCCTTTAGAATAAAAGATAACCTTGCACTTCTAATCTTTGCATCTCCTACCTCCCAGAATACTAGGGCTACAGATGTCCATGTGCATGCAGTGCTGTGGACCAAACCCAGGGCTTCACACACACTAAGAAGCACTCGCCCATTGAGCTACAACCCTGGATTCTAATTATAGCATTTACTGCATGTCCTAGGGCTGGTGATCCTGGTTTGGCCAATAAGAGCCAGCAGAGACAAAGAAGCAAGTGGGGTTGAGCTGGTGACAATGGAGGCGGCAGCCAGACCTGGATTCTTGAGGGAACAAAGGCAGCTATGCTGGCTGTAACACTCACCATCTAGAGGTGATGGTCAAACTTGTAACATCTTAGGTTTGATGAAACTTGAAGCAGGGTCCTTACAGGCTCAGTTCTGGTGCAGGATTTCAGGTTTCATTTTGCCTGCAGAACCCTGAATCTGGTTTTCTACCCTCCGACACATTCTAGGCGTTTATAGAACTGAATGAAAGAAATTTTCTGTTTAAAGCAGAATTTTGTTCTATTGCTTACAATACTGACTGATACCACAGTCTCTAGTATCTGACAAGTCCTAAAACATTTGCATTTTAAGAAAAGTATCTAGAAAGCATTTGCATGATCAGCTCAAAAGAACAGCTGGCTTGTAGTTGCAGCAGAGGCATTATTATTTTTACAGTAATTTGTTCTGTCATTTGTTGCACATTTATTGCAGGTCAGTCTGAGCCAGGCACCAGGCCAGACATCGTATGGAGACGACACTACTGCTGAGGATACAATATTGAGCAAAATAGATGTTTATTGGCTTCACAGACGCACAGTGGCAGGAAGTCCTTTAAGGGTTGCCTGGCTGCTTCTGAGTGCAGTTCAGGTTGTACTTTTGATCTGTTTCCTCCATAGAAATCCAGAGTTCCAATACTGATGGTTACTTTGATGTTGCTTAATTAATGTTTTTAATTGTCCAGAGTCCATGAAGTGGCTTATTAAAATAAACAGATATAAGTTTCAAGGACTCTTAAACGATAAAAACAAGCAGCGTTTAGTGAAAGGGAAACACGGGCTATAAATTCTGTCCTGAAGTCTGTTAGAGCAGGAGACCTTGGCACTCAGCTTGACTACTGGGTCAAGAAGATGACAAAGTGTGAAAGCAAAACCAGTGCAAGGAAGTGCTGCAGAAAGGACGGCAGTGCTGGGGGAGAAACCCACGGTTCCTGGCCCTAAGTCTTAAGAGAATTTGCCTTTCCATCTTCATATTAGTTCCTTTTCTGATGTTGTGATCAAACACCGTGTCCAAAAGCAAACTATGGAAGGACAGGTTTATTTTGGTTTATGGTTTCAGAGGAATAAGAGTCCCTCATGGCCAGGCAGCATAGCGGCAAGTGACAAGCATGGCAGGAGAAACAGGAAGTTGAGAGATCATATCTTCAAACACCAGCAGAAGTCAGAGAGTTGACTGAAGTAGGTCAAGGCTATGATTCTTACATTTGGTTCCCAGCAGTATTATTCTTGTAGAAGGGCTGCACATCCTAAACCTCTTCAAACAGCTCCCCCAGCTACAAACCAAGTGTTCAAACACCTGAGCATATGGGGGCATTTCTCATTGACACCATTACAGCCCTCATAAAAGGGGTGCTGACTATTTGCTGAATGATGAGAACATTGTACCTGGGATACTTCTTTATATGTACCTGCAGTGGGTGTTCAGAAGGGAGCAGAATACTCTGCAAAAGAGGGAGTGTACTGTAATGGTTAATAAACAAGCTAACAAAGAAATGTCTGAGACTTTTGGGGATACATTTAGCTTAACCCCATGGATATTTTAAGGTATAATTGCTTTCTCAAGTTTTCTGTAATAGGAACAGAAGACCTGATGACAAAATGCTTTCTCAGTGTGACCTCCTTTGCTTTTCTTATGGAGACAGAGTAAGGCTAGTCTTATCCACCCACCTCTTCTTTCCAGCAAAAGAGTCAGGGGATCTTTGGACCATAGTCCTCTTCTTTGAATTCCAAACTGACAAAGCAAAAAAATGAGAAATTAGATGAAGATGCTGATATGATTATGGGGTTAATGGAAGCAGTGTTGGGGATCCCGGGGCTGGGGGACAGGCTTTATAGAAGAACTGGCTTTTAAAACAGACTGTGGAGGAACTGTAAGGGAGGGTACATTCCATTCCAGACTTCAGGGACACAGCAAGAAGGTTCATGAAGGCAGAGTAGTGCACAGAACTTTGGAATCCATTCCAAGAACTGTATGACTGACCACTGAAGAACTGTGAGGTCAGTTCATAACACCATCTTCCTTATGCTCTAACAAGTCGTACCTGCAGCTATGCTGTTTAAAAACAGTAGCCACCGGTTACATATGCTAATTAAACATTTGAAATGTAGGTAGCCTAAATTTAAATCTGCTATAAGAATACAATATGCATTTGATTTTGAAGACTTGGTGCAAAATATGTGAAAATACCTCAACAATTTTGATGTTGGCCATAAGTGGAAATACAGGTGTTTGGCAAATTCAATGCAGTAAAATATAAAATTAACTTCACTACAATTTATTCATGAGGTTGCTGGGGCGGTGCTGGTGGGAAGGCTGGCTCCAGGAAGGGAAGAGCTGAAAATCAGGAAATGATAGGAAGTGATGGTGTGGCTCAGAGCCACCACAGGGTTTGATTCTGGGCATGAACAAGTGAGAGCAGGTGAAGCCATTTTTCGCTGGACCTCACAAGGTCCTTCCTAGCGGAAAGAAGAAAAAGGTAGGCGTTAAGGTTGCATGTCATGCATTTACTCTTCATTACTGAGATGTTGTGAGGTGTTGGTAGGTCTTCATGAATGCACTTTTAGCATAGGTGTGCATATTCTCCTGTTTGAATGTGGTTTTCCCTGCCAAAACGCATGGAAGGACAGTTCCTTTGTAGAGTGACGTTGGGATAGCGGGGCTGTTAGACATCCGCCTAATGCATCCCTGAGAGACTTCTAGCTCCCTCAAGAACCAGGTTAATATTTTAGAGCATGGGTTGTTGTGAAGCCTATAACCTCTTCTGTGTCACTCAAATGTGCTCCGGCCTGAGATGGCATCTTTTGTGCTGTGACACACCCGAGAACCTTACCATATGTGGTCGCCCAGTCTTGATCTCCAGTGTTTTTAGAGGGGTGAGCCGAAATAAAATAAACATTTTTTTCTCGATTTCGTCCTCGAGTATTTTGTGATGGCAAAAGAAAGTAACTCTGACACGTGGTGGCATGCAATGTTCAGGTGTGGAGCTCACGGGAGGACTGGGTGGGGCTGTAGATTCAGGAGTCAACAGGCAGAGGAAGTGATTCAAGGGCAGATGTGTAAATTCAGGAGGAAGAACTGAGGAGAGCCAGGCACAGAGAATTGAGGGTCTGAGAGAAGATGGAACTCAGAATTCAAGAGGGGAGAGCAGAAGCTAATTGAATGTGATTGGAGCCAGCCTTGTTTGCAAACAAGAGATGAGCTTTATTGGGAGATGGCACACACTAGATGACGTCTGTGTGTGTAGGGGTCTGTGCGCATAGAGATCAACATCGGGTGCAAAGGCCCAGAGGGGAGCCACTGGTGAAGGCGGCACTGCAGGTGTGAGGGAGAATGTTAGAGAATGTTGCAGGAACTCGGAGAGGCTGCTGGGGGTTGAGCAGAAGAATTTTTAAGCAAATGGAGAAAGAGGAGAACGGTTGCAAAGGCAGATACAAGCGACCAGGAATCACAGGGGTTGATGTTTCTGATGGGAAAGGGAGCCTCTCTCAGAAGCTCTGGGATTGCTTTCCTAGAGTGTGTGGACGCGGGGGTGGGGGGTGGGACGGAGAGTCGGGGGGGGGGGAAGCGCGAAAACTGGCCTGCATCTTCCCGGTGGGCAGACTTGGGAGGCTTTAAGAGCCTTGTATCCAGAGCCGAACTAACAGACCAGACCTCATAAGTCATGGCATCTCTGCTCAGAAACCCATCAGAGGAAGTAAACCTTTCTCACTTCGTTCCGACTGCAGCTCCCGCCTTCTCCGGCAGGGGCGCTGGGTACCAGCGGATAGCGGGTTCCCTCCCAGCAGCACCGACTCCCTCGCCCACCTGGGTCAGTGGCTTTGCAACTTCCCCTCCACTCCGCAGCAGTGTGCTGCGCTTGGTCTGGGGAAATCCACCAGCGCCAGATCCACTTTATTTTGGGTGGGCATTGTTTCTGTCTTCTTTCTCCGGCCTAGTCATCTCTTTCGCTCCCAATTTTCATTTTAGCTTTGGTGGGAAAGCAAGTTAAGAAGGCAAGGGCTTGGGGAATCCCTGGCTTTCCAGCCCTTCAGCGCAGGTCCAGAACCCAGGCGACCCTGTTGCAGGCTGCAACCCTCCCTACCTTTTCCAGGGCTTTTTCCGAGCTCATCCATTTCTTTCACACCATCCTCTCCACACCTCTCCTTCATTCTCCTTTTCTGGATTTCCCCGTTTTGTTCTCACATCTCCAACCACAATTCCTCTCCATCCCGGCTTCCACCTTCTACAAAGAATTTCATCTAATTCCTACGAGGAAGGAACAGCTTGGGATCTGTGTCCCTTGCCCAACCTTAACTCGTCACCTTGCGCCTTTTCTACTAGTCCTTCCAGCCCCCCACTCATCATGCTGTACTTTCGATCTCCAGATAGCTCGGTGTTTCCCGGAGGAACCGCGTCTCTTACCCGTCCTCAGGTTTCCCTGCTCATCAAACTCTCTGTCTTCCTGCGGCCAGAAAGGGTCCCAGGCGCATCAGGCGCGCAAACTACTGTCCTCCTGCCTTGAAGACGGGGACCTGATAAACCTATGCAGAGTTGGGCAGGGAACCTTCCAAATGGTGGCAGGCACTTTGAAACACTGGCCCTGCTCAGAATAGCATCTGGATATCGAAAGGACAAGACTTGGTAATCCAGGCCAGGGAAATGGGATCTAGATCTTCCCTGTGGAAGCAGAGTCTTTAATACTCCCCTCTCACTTATAGCCTGGTGTCCCAAGGAGGACAGTATTTGCCCGACCGCTTTCAGGCTCACTTTCCAGACCTCAAAGCGGCTCAATCAGATTACGTCCACAGGTGCTGGGGGGACTATGGTGGCGTCAGAAAGAGGGGTGCTGTCCTTATTCTCCACATTTTTTCTGACCACTCACAGGCTCCTGGAGATGCAGAGCCTATGCATGTTCGGCGAGCACCCAAGGCGGAGCGCACCTCCAGCCCCGCCCCGCCCCGCCCGCCTTTCACACTCACTTAAGCCCGTGTAAACGCGCACGCACGGGGCCGCGCGCCCCCGCACACCCAGCAACACCCTCATACACACACCAGCTCAACCAGGAACCCCCCCTCCCTGAGGCGCCCTCCCGCCAGCCCCGGAACACCCCTGGTCTCCCTCTTGCTCGCTTGCGCGCACGCACGCGCACGCACGCACTCCCCGCGCCCCCGCACCGGGAGGGGGCGCAGGCCTCCGGGGGCGGGGAGCCAAGAGCAGAGTCGTGGGTCCATCCCGCGCTTGGCTTCCGCGCGGAAGCTCCGGGCTGGCCGTGGTTTCCAGAACGAGACAGTTGGCGTTGGAAACAATTTACTCCTCTTCCTCCACCTCGAGACCCTTTACTTCCCCGCGCGCCGCCTCCTCCCGCTCCCAAGAACAGACCCGAAGAGTGAATCCCCAATTGCGGCCAGGAGCGGCTTCCCAACTCCGCGCCCGCAGTAGGCTGGAGGCTTGGAGACTGGATTTCTGAGAGACTCCGGCTTGGGGGTCTGCTGTCAGTCCCTCCTGGATCCGGCTAGCGTTGCCCATTTTAAAAGAGGCTTTTCTTATCGCCTCTGAACACTTCTTTTTCACAAAATTTCTGAAAAAAGGTCGGTGGGAAAGATTTGGAGAGGGGAGGGGGACATTCAAACCGCCAGAGCATCAAGGGAGCGTTCAGCACTTGCTTTTGGGGTTTGGAATCACCCTCTGGACCTGAGCAAGCTAGCCAGAGAGGGAAGAGAGCAGGACAGGCGAGGCGCTCCAGCCGGAGCCACCTCCTTCCCGGCCGCCCCCTCCTCACTCCCCCGACACACTCGCTTGCTCACTCGCTATCTCGCCGGCGCCCCCCCTCCCCCCGCCGGACCCGCACCTCGGCGGGCGCCACAACTCGGCAGCCCGAGCCGCGGTAGCCGCAGCGGGATGGAGGCGGCAGGCACCGAGCGCCCCGCAGGCTGGCCCGGGGCGCCCCTCGCCCGGACCGGGCTGCTACTCTTGTCTACGTGGGTCCTGGCCGGCGCCGAGATCACTTGGGGCACGACGGGAGGTCCCGGGCGTCTGGTGTCTCCGGCTTCGCGGCCACCAGCGTTGCCTCCTCTCTTGCCACGGGCAGCGATGAACCGGTGGCCTGAGGAGCTGGCGAATGCACGGAGAACCACAGCGCTGAGACGTGGGTCCAGGCTAGAGCTACTGCCCCGGGCGAACGGCGGGGAGATACCGGCTGAAGCTGAGGAAATGTCTTCTGAAGACGTGAGGTGGGTCCGGGGCATCCCGGCTCCTAGCACGGCGGGCAGCTCGAGGAGGACTCGCCGGGCACAGCCCCCCAGTACCCTGGAGCGAGGGGACTCTTGGGCTACTGCTCCCGCAGATGGTGCCAAAGGAAGCCGCCCTCAAACCAAGGGTTCCCGGGAAGAGGTGAAGGCGACACGGACTGGAGGACCGGCGGCTGAGGAGCTCAGGTTGCCCAGCACGTCTTTTGCGCTGACTGGGGACTCGGCCCACAATCAAGCCATGGTGCACTGGTCAGGACACAACAGCAGCGTGAGTACCCCCATCTAGTTACAGATCTGTAGTTTCCTGACAGCCATGGGTAATAAGGGTCGGTAGCGAGGGGCAGATAGTTGTTTTGGGTCCAGATGGAAAACCGGGGTGCCTAGACTTCTAGAGAGGGGTTTATCCTGCCCCTTCCCGCTCCCAACAGGTTAGCAGAGTTTTGTTGTTCAGATGGTGTGTGCATCTGTTTACTGAAGACCCTGGCACTGAGGCTGTCTGGAGGGCTAAGTGTGTCTTACAGCTGCCTGGACCAGGGATCTGTGGTAGCTCTCCTGCATTCGGCGTGGAGAGTCACTTTTTCTTTTCTTGAATTCGTGATGCTTGAATTTGTGGGTGCAAACATAGACTGATGTGGAGAAATCTCTAGACAGATTCCTGAGACTGGGGGAGCTCCTCTTTGCCCCCTCAACCTCGGGTCACACACGCTGAGGGAACCAGGGAAATAGGGAGATTGGGACCACAGGACTCCGACCCACTTGTTCATTTTGGGCTGACTGCTAGGCACATGTAATGCTAGCCAGACAGTGAGCTGGGCTGCCTCACCAAAGCTGGAAGGCTATCTGAGTGGGGGCAGACAGGAAAAAAAAGTTTAAGGCATGAAGCGAATTTCCATGCCCTTTCCACACTGCTTCTTCTCGTGCTTGTATTGCGGGCACAAGTGGGGGAGTAGAAAACTCACTTTCGCCTCTGCGTCCAGCAAACACAAATGGCTCCAGGATCAGAGCTAAACCCCTGCTCCTTCAGAGCGTATCTCTGCTCCTTTTTTCTTTGCCATCTGGGGCCCCAGGGTGTTGTGACACCAAGAGGTGGCACCTTCCTTAAACCTGAGGCTTTGGGGCTCAGGAATGGGGGTCCAGCTGAGTAGGGTCCTCTTCGGGCAGCTGCAGCTGCCGGCAGCACCTGCTTGCTGGGTCTCTCTCCATGTCACTACCACGCAGCAAGCACCGGTTGCCAAAATCCTTCCCTCTCTTTCCTCTTGTGGTCGCTATTTAACCTGGCCTTGCCAAATCGTTTTTCTGGTGTGGCTTTCCAGTTCAGTTGAGAACCAGACTTAGGGCAGAGCAGGGGTTCCATTAAGAGGACTAGGGATTCACAAGCAACTCTGAGAGCTCATTTGAGGGGAAGTGCTGCCTCTTTTGTATGCCTCTTCATGGGCAGGCTTTTGAAAAGACTTCCTGGGGAAATGCCTCCATATTTTACGTGTGTGTGTGTGTGTAGGGGGTCATATGGTTGGTTAAATATTGAATAACAGAGAAGCCAGGGGTCTGCAGAGCTAGGCACACAAGCAGTAACCAAGTACAGATTTTTTTTTTTTTTAGTTGTCAGTGATTGGGACTGGGGGTAGCAAAGTCTGAGTACCAGATGCTGGGTTCAGAGGAGAAGAGTCCAGATCCACAGAGCAGCTTGGTAACTAATGGCTTCATCTGCCTCCATCAAGAAAGCCCCCACCCCTCAGTCTTGGATTGGATGACTTTGGTCATGGGGAGCAGGCTGGGGTGGTGTACCTCTGCAGGGCTGGGTGGCTGAAGACTTACTTCCAAGTTCCCAGGAGATGCTCCTGGTGTGTGTGGGGAAGGGTGCAATTCCCTGGATGCAGATCTTGTGATTTCTGACTTTTTTGGGGGGGGGATCCTTAGGGATTGTTGGGTGTTTTCTGGGGTTTTCTCTCTTTGAGGAGGGGGTACCCTTGCGTATGTGTGACATTAGGATTAAATTCCCTCAGCCAGAAGTGCTTCATCTCGGCTTTAATTCTAAGAGACATTTAAAAAGATTGACAAAACCCCTGGAAATGGGACTTTAGACAGAAAGTATTTCTCAAAAACCATAGGTCAATGTACAAGGACTTCTATGCTCAGCTTCAGGGTGGTTGGTTGAGCAGCAATGAATGTGAGGGATGGTCTGGCTTGAGCCCATTGGGGAAATGCCTCTTCAATCAGGATAGGGCCAAAGGTCCTGGGTAGCAGACCAGTTGGGCATGGAGATTTGAGCCATTTATGAACCAGCTCCTGGGAACTGTGCTTTTGGCTAGTTTCCCTGCCCCAGCAAGGAAGCTGCCCAGCAAGGAAGCTGCCCCAGCAAGGAAGATGCCCCAGCAGCTCTTCCCCAGACAGAGAGGGACTGCTTACTTGGTCCCTAGGCTGCACCTGCCTTTTGAGCACATATTGCCCGCAGCACCATGAGGAAAAGTGTCATTGTCAAACCTGGGTGCTTTGAAAAGAGGGAGATGTCTTTGTGAGTATCCTCAGCAAGATGTTCTTTGCCTCCTTTGCCAACAGTGATGATGATGATAATGAAGAAACATCTGGAAGTCTTTTTACTACTGCTTCTAAGTGGAGGGCGATGTCACAAGGCAGAGAAAATGGGCCTAGGAGCAGGCTCTTCTAGCCAGGAAAGACAGTTCCATCTCATGGCTGCTGAGGTTAAGCAGGCCCTTTAAGCAGCCCTTTTAGCCTTAGCAGTTTGGGCTTTTCTGCTTTGCTCCCAGGTGCAGCCTTTGGTAGGAATTTCCTCAGTGGTGGTGGATGCTTGTCAATGAGCACCGGGCTCCATACTGGTAGAGTTTACAGTCAGAAATGAGTAGTTGGACCTCCTTAGCCCTCCTCTCTTGATTCAGCAGATACTTCAGGAGCAGGAGACCAAGAAGAGATCCTTGAATATAAGGACAATGCTGCCTTTCTCTGGCTGAGCAGTGAAGCTGTCCAAGAGCACAGCTAATGGTCCCCAAGAGCTGGTTAGTGGATGGCTCAAACCTCCATGCCTCGTTGGTCTGTTACCTAGGACCTTTGGACCCATTTTGATCACTAGGGGCAAATGCTTACTTTGGTACAATAACTGGGGCGGGTTTTCTTGAGAGGTGATAGAGGAGGTGCTAGCAGATTGCACAGAAAGCAGGGGAGGGAGACCTGGGCACTGACTTGGCTAGTGAGGTAAGTAGCCATGGCCTTGGAGCCTCTGCCCTAGAGCAGATCTGCAGATGGTCTTGCTTGCTGCTTGTCTTCCGCTGGGATCCTGGTGATTAATGGGTCAGAAAGTGTTTCACAAACACCCCAGGGGAATCCAGTCCCCATGGCTTACGGAGAAACACATTATTCTGTCCTTTTCCTTCAAAGGGAGGAAGAGGCTTCCTTGCTTGCTCAGTGAGTTGGCAAATGGCTCTGGAGAGTGTGGAGCTGTGAAGGCAAAGCCCTCTGCCTCGGATTAACGCCCGATTCTGCATCCTCTCTTAGGCACCATTTCTTCTTAGCAGCTTACACACAGTGGCTTTACAACCCGGTGCCCCTGTCGTATGTCTGCTTGGGATGACTTGGCGGGTAGTTTTCAATTAATGCGCCCAGCCTTAGTGGAGAGAAATGAGGAGATGTAGGGTCGTTCTATGTCCCTGCCAGATGCAGAGCAGGGTAGAAGATGTACGGTGAGGTGCGATTTCCTACCCTTAGCTAATGCAGCTAGCCTGTGCTCTAAAATATTTACTCCTCATGTGCAAAACAGTGACAGATTTGATCCGATTCATTGTATTTCACTCAGCAGAGCATCTCACTGTGCTCCCAAGCAGATTTTTCAAACAGCTTTTGGCTGGATTGCCTAGCCGTCACCGTCTCAGTGCCACAATATCTTAATGTATTTTGCCTTCTCTGAGGCTTAATAAAGAAGCCTGCCACAGAAACCATTCTTCAGGGGTTTGCCAAAAAAATCTGTTTTTAATTAATATTACAAGGAAAGGCGTCTCAGTCGAGACAGAACTGGGAAACACACCGGGACACAACAGCACTAATTGCTCTGGGTCACCGTCCGCCAGGAGTGGGGATGCAGGCGAAGGAGGGTGGACCAAAGCTGTTTGTCTGTTTCCAGAGTCCTCTGATGGCTGGGTTACTGGCTCTGATTTGCTTCTCAGATCCTGGGCTGGTTTCCAAGGTGAGCAGAGAAGCGAATGCCCTCATCGGGAGGCCCCACTCGAGGAAGACAGAAATACAGTGATTGCACTTGCATTTTGATTGGCAGGAAAAGAAAGTTGAGTAGTGGCTTCTCCAGTGGTGTTGGGTTTAAGAGTCGAGGTTTGGTGCATCCAGTGTTAAGAAAGCTCTGGAAGCTCTTTTGCTTTATTTTTTATTTTTTCTCTAGCTGTGTAACTCTGTTGTTGCTAGGGGAAATCTGGGAGCAGCGATCTATGGACCAGAGCCATCTCATAAGGAACAGAGAAGTATGACAGAGCCAGACACACGGTCCATCCCTGGAGGCTAGCAGTTCATCCAGGGCTGGGTATCAATGGGCAAGCCATCTAGTCGTCTGAGGCTCGTGGCTTGTTCTGCTTGCCCACCTGTAGATTTCCTGCTTTCTACTTTCCTTTGGCCCTGTGGGTGGCAAGAGACATTTCTCTTACAGGAATGGCTGGATGGAACCTCCTATTTTTGGTAGGCAGTGGATCAAGGGCACTCTGCCTCACTTAGGTACTTAGTGACGGTTGGCTAAGTGGATGAATGGATGGTACTTCCACTTTCAGGGAGCACAATCTGTAAACAAATTTGAAGTCGTTGTCAGAGATATGATTTCTTAACTCGACAGACACTTTCCCCAGGAATGGCTTTGTTTTGCATGTCTCCATTCTAGTATGAGGACCTCTGGCTTCTTAAATTCAAATTTAAAGTCCTGTGTCATGGCCTCAAAGGTCTCTCACTTGCCTGTCTTGAGTGTCCTGGGTCTACTTCTGCAACTTGTGATTTGACTGCTCCATGGTCAACTCCTTTTAAGGGCTTGTCACCTGTCCCAGGCTTCTGATTGGCTCTGCTCCAAGACCTCTGCCACTTGGGACATGTGCCTTCTGTTACAGTGCATCCATTCATGACTCCTCAAGACACAAACACAGCCTCCATACAACCGTCCTAAGAAACATTTCCTTCTCTTTTCTAGTGACTATGAGCATTTACACCACGCCACACATTTGATCATTTTTTAGTAGATTTCTTTTTACTCTAATGTTAGAGTTTTAGTATTTGGAGGTAAGGGATGAAATATTAATAGTTAAATAAATACTCTATACCAATTATGGGTTCTGTTCCCCCCCCCCCCCTGTGTGTGTGTGTGTGTGTTTTTCGAGACAGGGTTTCTCTGTAGCTTCAGAACCTGTCCTGGCACTAGCTCTTGTAGACCAGGCTGACCTTGACTTCACAGAGATCCTCCTGCCTCTGCCTCCTGAGTGCTGGGATTAAAGGCGTGCGCCACCACCGCCTGGCATGGGTTCTGTTCTTCTGTGTGCCCCACGACTCAGTAGCTCTTCGCTCTGGGGAGATAGATGGTGTCTAAACTATGGGGAACGGGGAAGTCATTTTTACTCTCAGATGAGAAATGGCTTAACAGCATCTCTTAATAACATTGAATCTAAGTGTTCAGTTTGTTATTTCACATGGGAGCTTCTTTGGATGTGCGCTCATGTTCTCGTATGAGGTGTGTGTGTGTGCGTGCGCGCGCACGCGTGTAGGTGCATGTACCTGTGTGTGCATGCTTATAGGGATGTCAGCGGTCAATGCTGAGTGTTTTCTTCAATCATTTTCCATCTTAGTTTTTGGCTTATGGTCTTTAACTGAACCTGGAGCTCACTGATTGGTTAGACTGGCTGGCTAGCAAACTCCCATCATATATGGTCTCTGCCTCCTCACTGCTGGTGGGGTTTTAGGCATGTGCTACCATGCCTGGCTTTTTATGTGGGTGTTAGGTATTGAACTCGGGTTTTGCCCTATGTCATTTAAACAGAATAATAGTAGGCCCCATGAGCTGTCTAGCCACGGATTCTTGGGCCTGATAACGGGGTCAGGTATGGGTTTCATCTGGGGCATTGGTGTAAAATCCAATCAGAAAGTGTTTGGTCACTCCCATGACATTTGTGCCACTATTGCACCAGTGGGCGCGTCTTTCCAGGTTGGTTCTGAAATGAACTCTCAGAGTTAATAGCTAAGACTGGTGCTTAGTTTTCTCCTCTAGTAGTGTGCATAGCACTGTGAAAGCTAGCCAGTAGGGACGAGGCTTCAAGGTCAGTGCCAGCTTAATTTCTCCATGTTCTATGTATGTTGTTTTCAACAATAGGGATATACCATTAAGTTCTGCAGGGAAATCAACAACATTGATAATACCCTTAATGCTTAGAGAGAGAGAGATCTTTGGCGCTTCACTGACCATTACCTGTAAAAGTGGTGCTGTATGGTAAGCACTTTACTGATGACACCACATATGTGTTTAGATTCCATGGGAGCCTTACTCCACTTGAAAGGGGACAGAAATAAGGACAAGTCAATGATCCTTGCTCTCCTGTGTTTCAGGGGTTAGATCTACTCACATAGGCTATTCAGCCATTTGCTGAGGATTTGATGTCTACGTGTCAGTGTTCTGGCTACTGGGGCTTGACAGGGATGAGATGGTGGGGTGAGAAACACAGACCCGATGGCATTTGCCTCGAGGTCCCTCTTGTAGGCTTTGGATTTGAGCCTGTTCTTCTGTAAAGTTAAATCACACATGACAGCAACACAGGTGCCTTAGGGTAATCTGTGGCTGATTGTCTAGCTGTTGTTTGAGGCTATGAGGGTAGAGGAGAAAGCACCACTCTGGGAGACACTGCAGGCATCTGACACCTACAAAATGCCAAGGCTGGAGGTGCTCTTAGGAACTGTCTTCATTAAATTACTCAGCATGGGGATGAGGCACAAGGCTTAGACAATGCCATCACATCCTACAGCTGGATCCCAACTGTTCTTTTCTCTAAGAATAGACTCTCCTGTTCCTTCTTGATCTTCTCACTACTCCTTCAGGTTGACAAAGCATTCTCCTTCTGTCAGTGTTCACGTACCTGTACTTTTACTTGGTTGAGGTATAGTGCTATCCGTTTGATAGGTAGGGTAAACTGAGATCCAGAATGGTGTATGCAAGACTAAAATAAATTCCTCTACCTTGTATGGCTTTTCCTGCCACTGTAACCAGTTATCTGCAGGAAAAGCTCAGAGAGGAAAACCTCATTTGGGTTCAACGTTCCAAGAACACATTCCATCATGGTGAAGAAGGCATGGTGGCAGGGGTGGCAAAGTCAGGCATGGTGACAGGGTGGCTAAGTCAGGCATGGAGGCAGGGGTAGCTAAGTCCTTATCTTAGGAGTATGAAGTGGCTAGTCACATCATGGCAGTCAAAGAAGAAAGCACAGAGCTTGGCTCAAATGTGGGGCTAGGTTATTACCCTCAAAAATCCACCCCACCAGTGAACTTCCTTTGAAAGCCATTTTGCATCCCAGAGATCCCACAACCTCCCCAACAGTGCCATTTGTTATAGAACAAGTGTTCAGGCACACAGGCCTGTGGTGGGCATTTCGCATTCGCAGTGCCACATTCCCATAGTCGTTCTGTCCCCCCACTACAGTGGCTGGAGACAATAAATAATGGGCTCCTTAATATTGGATGAACTGTATCTTACTATCAATTGCGGGTGGGAGTCTGGCAAATTACCTGGCTATTTGAATTAGTGAGTCAATCAAGTACAGTTGCTTGTTTTGAGCGTCTGAGTTTAATTATTTAGGGAAATGCTGTTCTTTATAGAACAGTAATAAATGTGCTGGAGTCAATGCAGACAAAGTAATAGAGACTCAGAACTTTAGGGTTGCACAAGTAGATTTTTGCTGTTAGGTCTACGCTGGGCAGTGGAGGGAATGATTCCTTCTTGGCTGAGGTGAGAGGGATTTGCCGTACAGATTGGCTAACCTTGCAGGGACATTGCTCAATAAAACTGTGTCCCTTTCTAAGTAGGGCTCTGCATCTTTACAAATGCTATAGAAAAGTGTAGCTTAAAGGGAAAAGCTGGAGATAAAGCTCTGCGGATAATTAGGGATTCCATATGATGTAGGATGTGGGATTATTTTGCATGGGTAAGTGGTATGACATATGGTTTATCATATGTGTGAACTAATACTCGTGGAGGGATTAAATCCTGAATGCAAATCTCTTCAGGACTTATTGCAAATGGATAGATGGGGGATGTGCAAAGTGGATGTGAAAGCCAGCTGCCTTGGTTCAGTCCTCTCTCTGTTTCTGAATGGCTCTGTGGTACTGGAAAATTGTTACCTTCTCTCAGCCCATACATAGGGGCACTTCTCACTTGGGCAGTTGAAAGGATTTTAAATGAGATTATACCCAGCAGAGGACTCAAAAGAAGTACCTGACCTCTATGTAACATGTGCTCCAGACATTTTCCCACTGCCTTACGACTGCCTGTGTCCAGAGGCAAGGCTTCTCTAGGTCTTCCTATGGTAATGTCAAAGCAGGGGAAGGAGCTACTTGCCCACTGTTTGCCAAGGAGCTGGTGGTAAAGGCTCCACGAGACACACGCACCAGCAAGATGCTCATTTCAGCCACCTCCCACGGTCTCTGCTTTCCCACAAGTCTCCATGACATCTGATTTTTATGTAGTGCTGCCATGAACAGCGGAGAAGACCCACAGCAGGGCGGCTTGAGGGGGCTCTGGTTTCCTGAAGCTTATAACTAGAATTTGCAATAGAAATATTTAGAACAATTTTGATTAGAATCAGCAGTAAGCTTGATGACCTATGATGGAAGTAAGTTGGCCATTTTTTCTGGACTTTTTTATTGCGTGGAGGGTTAAAGGATCCAGGGAAGTGGGAGAAACTTTTCTTGGCTTGGGTGTCAGTGTTTAAGTGTTTATACCTCACCAGGAATCATAAGACATTTCTTAAAGAAAGTTTGTCAAGTGTGTAGCTTTAAGAAAATAGGAGAGCTCTGGATGCTGGGACTGCTTGGTAAGCAGAGGCCTCAGTATCAAAGATGCTACCACATCCAAGGCTGGGATTGAACCTTGATGCTCCATTCTTCTACCTCTTAGCTATGTGAGGTGCTAAAGGGGAATGTCTACAGATATCTGCAGCTCACCTCTTTCCTCAGGATGATCATAGTGACGGAATCCACCAGTTTGTACTAAACTTCACCCATTCAGTGACTGGCTTGCTTTTCCTTTTTGCTTTCATTTAGCGCACCCAGGATGGAATCTGAAAAGCCCTATCCAGACACTAGAGGGAGTGCTGCCCTGAGAAAGACATGAAAATAAATAAGATAAAATAATGAAAAAAAAAAGGTGTACTATTAATTGTTCCAAAGAGAACAATGTTTCAAAGAGAAGAGAAGTAGCCTGTAAGTGCATTGCGTGAGAGGCTATTGGCAGACCCAGAATGAATAATTATTGACAACAGGGCAGTTTGATTTTGAGGGTTGATTGTCTTGCTACTTCCTGCAGAAAAAATAGAAGACAGATGTGCAAACTGTTTCAAATTGTTCTCAACCTGTGTGTTGCATATTATATGTCTTGCATATCAGATATTTACATTATTATTCATAACAGTAGCAAAATTATAGTTATGAAGTAGCATCAAAATAATTTTATTGGGGGGGTCACAACATGAGGAACTGAATTAAGGAATAGCAGCATTAGGAAAGTTTAGAACCACTGTTAGAGGCTGAACTAAGATTCTCCCAGTAGATTCACTTGAAGATGGTTCTCAGCTTGTTTCTTCCATTCCTCCTGCATTTTCTTCCTTGCATCTGGTGGTCAGTCAATAGGAACTTATTGAACTGAATGGAATAGACACAAATACTTAATACTGCCTAGTTGAAAAAGCAATGTCTTGAGGCTTCAGAATGGCCTGGCCTGCTCTAGCTACCTCTGGGTTTCAAGTCTGTATCCCTGGAATATCTCAGCTGTTAAGTTTTGGTTCTTATGCCCTATTTGCCTGACTTGGTCCTCCCGAAAACTCTTGTGTTGATTATGTGGCTAAGTAGGTGTATTCTCATCCAGATGGAGAGAATCAGGCTAAATATTACACGGATGCATGGGAAATGGGCCCTTTCTCTTTAAGATGTTGATTCCAGTGGGAAATGGAGACCACTGAGTGAGTGGAACTTCTTTTTTCCTTCTAACTGGACTAGAAGAGAAGCTCGGTGTGCCATGCCAGGATGTGATCATGTAGTGGTACAGCTAGGATGGGATAAAAGGGTAGATTATTGAATCTACTCTGAAAAGAAATGAGGGTATAGATATAAGATAAAAAGGTTATTGAATCTACTTTTAAAAAGCAACTACTAGTTTCAACTGTTTTACATTGGGTTGAATTTTTTTGTATATTGTATGCAGATTTTGTATATTGATTCAAATTTGAGATTAATTTTGTTAGAACTTACTATACATACATTTCTACTCTTGCTCAAGGTATTATAGCTATACAACTCATTTAACAATATGATGTAAATTTCTAGTCCTTGAAAATTATTATTTCCAACTGTTTAGGATAATAAGGAAATACCTGTAATCACATTAGTTATGTTTTCAAGGTCAAGAAAAGATAGATTTTTAGCTAGATAAGCCATCTTTCAAACCAGAGAGCTACAGCATATGGCATTTAAGATGTTTTACTAACATAGACTCTTTTATGACAATGATATACAATGATATATTTCTACTCCTAGCAGTACCAATCTACTTCAGAGAAGATAATGGGCATCAAAGAAACTCCACATGGAGTTTACTTTCTTTGTGGCAAAAAGTAAGTCACTGGGCAAGAAAATGCCCTTGCCTTGACTGCTGACAGTATGCTGTCCTAATTGGACAAGCAAGACACAAAAGAAAGTGACTGCCAAACATTGTCAAGACGAGGAAGGACAGCCCTTCAGAATAAGTGCTTCACAGAAAAGTCTGTCAGATATGCTAGGCCTGTAGGCTGAAGATGGATGTCCCAGCGTTGCAGAGGAACTTTGGGTTACTATCCACACAACTAGTTATTTCTGCCATTTCTCACATTTTTTGAAAGTTACTTGCCTGCACTTTCTGCTTATTCAGTTAATATTATTTTTTTCTTGGGTATCTGAGGGAGTTAAAAACTAGATAGTTAAAGTTTTCCTTGTTTACCTGAAGCAGAAAGCAAGTTATGATAGAAAGTAAATTAGGTACAAGACTTTGGATTCACCAAGATAGAATAGATAATGAAATATTTTCCCTGAATTTGTTAAATGCAAATGGACTAGACATTATTGATGTATTTATTGCCTGTATATGTTGTATATAGTTATTGTACTTATTTTATATAGTTTTCTTATATTAGTTATAGCCTTTTTCATTTTAGAGAAAAGGGGGAAATATAATGGTATATTATTTGTGTTTTAATAAATAAAGCTTGCCTGAAGATCAGAGGGCAAATCAGCCATACTAGTCTGTCATACAGGCCACAGAGTGGTGGCACACACCTTGAATCCCAGGACTCAGGAGACAGAGACAGATGGATCTCTGTTAGTTTTAGACACAGTTGAATCTGTCTAAAAGAGAAACAGAGCTCACTCAAAGGTGATTCTAGCACTTGGGATCACATGCCTTTAATCCCAGTACTAGGGAGTTGGAGACAGGAGCAATATGGCTTGGAGGAGAGAGGAACTCAGTGTAGTGTGGAGTTTGAGGATTTGTGGAGACAGGATCTCATTCCTTTGGTCTGAAGATTTCATAGAGGTAAGAGCTCTTTAGTGGCTCGGCTGCTTTGCTTTTCGGATCTTCAGGTTGAATGAACCCCAATATTTGTCTCTGGGTTTTTATTATTCATTCTCCAGGGGGAGGCTTGTTTATTGTTCTAGTGTAGAAACAATGAAACTAGAGATACGGATGCTTGCCTTTTCAGCATGGTGAAGGAATAGGTAATCCACGGAAGAGGTCCTCCTCGCTCCATGTGCTTTGTCTTCAGGTCTATTCATGCTTAACGGTGAACTTTTGCATTCTCAAAATTCCTAAATATCAGTCCAAATAATGTTCAGTTGACTATCTGGCCACCTTTATTGAGTAGGTACATAATTTTTAAAAGAAAGACCTTCAAGCAACAATGACCTTGAACAAGTCTCCATGCCTTAGTTTCACTGACTGCAAAACTAGGTTCATACTTGATTTACAAACTTGTTGGGAATCTTAGAGACGATGCAAGTATCTAGTGCTGTAGGCTACATTATAAGTCAAGAATGCTAGTTCATATCCACAAAGATGAGAAATGGGTTAGGTTGAGTGTCTTCTTTTGTAGATCTCTTGATATCCTACCCATTTTTGAGCTCTTTTCATTTATTGGCATGCTAGCTTGACTTCCAAATATGAGTAAGTAGCAGGGGCTATGTATTCAACAGCTTTCTGTGTCCACTGGAGCTTTGTTTTCCATGTTTGAGCACCACCTGGGTCAGGGAATTTATGTCTGTCAAAGGGTGGGGAGAAGCCATTCGTCAGTCACTGGTGGACATGGGTGGAAAAGTCCTTTGGGCTAGGACAACTTTGAGGCTGTTTACTAAACAATCTCCCAGAATTCCCAGTGTGTTGAGCCCCAGTTGCTTGCCCTGATAACTTGCTTGCGTGTTTTTCTGCCTTTCATCCCTATTTCACTCCCTGACTTCAGACTTTCTGGAGGTTATCTCCCAAATGAACTACTTTAATTGCAACTCTTGTTTCTGGAGAAATCTTAAATTATCCCAAGTCTCTAATGTGGCTTTTATACTGAATCAGAGCAAGTGGTATATAGGGATAGACTTACTATAAGTATTTGACGTAGGCAATTTTGGTGGACGAGAAGAAAGCTGTATGGTTGGGAAGCTGACGACTCAGGGCAACAGATGGTCTAGTCCTATTCTGAGTCTAAAGACTGAGCAGCAGGAGAGACGATGCTGTAAATTCTTGACAAAGACCAAGCATGGAGGCAGGAGGAGACTGCTGCCCCAGATTACCAGTGAGGCAGAGAGAAAAAGATCTTTCTCCTCTGCCTTTTATTGCACTTGGGCCTTCTGTGGGTTGCATGAGTTGTTCCTCTGTGCATCACTCCATCTATTGATGGATTAAAATGTTAACACTACCCAGAAACACCCTCACAGACCCTGATAGAATAATGATCAACTAAATATTTGAGCACCCTGTGCCCCATTAAAGTTGGTACATGAAGTTATCTATCATATCAAGTCAGGATCTCTTCTCATGCTTTAAGAATCCTGCTTTGGGGTGTCGAAACACCCTATGCCAGCAAATATAAGTCACAGAACCAGGACTAGGTTGATTATTTTTGTGTTCTTTCCCAATAAAGTCACATAGATCCAAGAATTACAGGCTATTGCCAATACTGCTGTAAAACCTGACACTAAGGCCCTATTGCTTATTGAAGATATGATATACTTAAATCATGGAACAGGGAGACCTTAAGATGGTACTCAGCTGCAACTTCATCCCTATGGCTATGCTCATGGTGCTAAAAGGTGATAAAGCATTTTGCTGGAAAAGAAAAGAAAGCCTCAATCTTACCCACCTGTGAACACTGTAAGCTACAATGATGGCTGTCCTGGAAGGGTGGTGGGGTTGTGGTAACATCAAGAATGGTTTTTCAGACATAAGAAAACACACCCATAGATGAACACACAATGATTGCAACAGCATGCACAAGCTCTCACAAGCTACAGCAAGGTAAACCCCAGCATAGTGGGAGAGAAGGTGGCATGTGATCCAACCACAAGTTGAGTTGAGGAGCTATGAACATTGGATGGCTGTTGGGAGAGGGAGATTTGGGTCTCTCTTTCCCTCCCTCCCTTTCTTCCTTTTATTTATCTATTTTCTAATGAGGTGATCTCTAGCAGGCAGACCATGCACCAGAGCATTCCTCATCCCCAAGACTAGCTTGGCAACACACACTGACTCCATGGGGGGGGGGCAGGAAGTCAAGTTGTCTCAAAGTTGGGTGGGAAGGGATGGGAGAGTGGAGAGGGTGGTAAGGACAGGACACAATGTGGGAGGGTGAATGCGCTCAAAATCCATTGTATAAAATTCTCAAAGAATTCATAAAAAATATTAAAAAAAATCCCATTTTGGACCCTGTCTTAGGGATGCAGAGGGAAATCAAGAAAGTTAGATGGTTCTTCTTTTGTTTGGTACCTGCCAGAGGAAAGAAGTCCCATGGCTTCTAGGAGGGGACCCATACATCCAAATTATTTCATAGTGCCAGTTCTCAGAAGTAAGGGGTTTCTCCTACTCAGGGAATGTGCTTGGTTTTCACAATGCCTAAACTCTGACATTTGGACTTTGAACAGCTGGTAGGTGATGATCTACCTAAAAAGCCTAAGGGAAAAAAAGATTCATTTTCTTTTCTTTTTTTTTTTTTTTTTTTTTTTTTTTTTGATTCATGGCACTAGTTTTATTGGTAAGGTCGATCATGTTCGGGACTCTTGGGATAGATACAGAGACCACTGCAGTAGGATTTTGGATTGAGGGAGAGTGATAAGATTGAACTTTGAATATAACAAGGGAAAGTTGGAGATTTATGGCTAAAGGACAGGATGAGACTTGTAGGGAGGGGTGGTATCACTGGATGGAAAATTGTTAAATGGGTCAGGATCATGGTAGATGCGTGTCCCACAAAATTCATGTGCTAAAACTCTGGCTTCTCAATAGTACGGTGTTGAGTTGTATTCTGATTGATGCCAAATTAACCAAAGAAAGTAAGTCTAATTAAGTCCAATTAAGGAAATCAGTCTTAGCCTCTACCTCTACCTTCATGGCCTTGGGTAAGTAACTTTTCCTACCAATGCTGATACAAAGAGGATGGCAGCACCTTCACAACACACTGAACCTGATAGAAGAGAAAGTGGGAAGTACTCTACAACACGTGGGCACAGGAGACCACTTCCTACGTATAACCCCAGCAGCACAGGCAGTAAGGGCCTCATTGAATAAATGGGACCTCCTGAGACTGAGAAGCTTCTGTAAAGCAAAGTACACTGTTGCTAAGACAGAAAGGCAACCCACTGACTGGGAGAAAATCTTCACCAACCCCGCAACTGACAAAGATTCATTTTCTTAAGCTTTATTATAATTGGAAGGAGCCACTGGGCTCACAGTTAGCTCGTTCTGCCTAAGATAGCATCACCAAAGGATGTCATAATATGTGGTGGGAACTTTGCTTTGGGATTGGGGAACTCTGGTGTGAGTTCCTTATTTACGTGAACTTTTGTCAGTAAAGTCATCTGCTTCTCAGGCTTGTGGACCTAGGGACTCATTCAGTGTAAGAGCTTAGTTTATGAGTAGGAGTTGTGAGTGGTCCTTCTTAAAATTAGTTATGTTATCAGTAAGGGGAAGGAGCTATGGCTTTAAAATCAGAGATTTCTTCTTTCAAGCATGAGAAGATTGGTCTTAACCTTAAGCTTGTGAATTTCCATTTATTCTTCCTCTAATTCATTCACTAATTTGTTTGCTTTAGTGCAGTGCTGATCAAGATGTTTAACTTGTCTTGAATCCCCGCCCCCCATCTGTAAAACGGAAAAAAAGTCGTATAAACTGGTATGGTCCCATGCCATGACAAAGTAAATGTCAATCATTTATATATTCATGAAATAAGGCCAATCCTGTGTGTTCCCTTTATGTCTCAGTTAAATGAGGAAATGCTGCACATGGAAGCATTTCGAATGGAACTTGGATGCTCTGAAGGCAAGGGGCTGAATTACCATCCTCTCGTTTGTTCCTCAGGGAGCTGGAAGTCCATAACCAGCAGATTTGAGGGTATGCATAGACCCTGCTTTCTTCTGAGTACACATGAAACACACAGCTCACATACTCTGAGGCTGAGACCCAGCAATTCTTATTCCAAGCATGATGTACCCTTTGTTTCTAGTCACATCGGATACAATAACATTTCCAGATGGACTCTAATTTGATGTTTATAAAAAATGTTTGTTCCAGAACTTGACCTGTATCGATTGCTCTGCCTCTCCTCTTCCAGATAAAGCATTCCTGGGGAGCACTTAGCTTGTACCTGGTATTACAGCTTATACTGAAACCTCACATGGCAGACCTGAGAACCCTGAACCTATGGTTTCATGTGTGGGACAGATATTACATACAACAATGTGAGGTGATGCATATACTAGTTTGATAATATTGAGGAAATAACAGTGGTTTATCATGTATTGATATTATATATCAAGATTCTAGCCAATTAAAAGTGGGATAGTAAAAGTAGCGTTAATGTTTTTTTATTATTTCAACAACAGAATCTGGTGCTGTGGCTGAGTATAACATTGTTCTCTCTTAGTGAACCAGTGTCTTTGGACAGGACACATTCTGACTGTGTTTGAGAGCCTGCTGCCTCCATATGTGGATAGCTTGGCTTGAAGGTTCGCACCCCAGGCAGCTCTGCCCTCACTTTCTCCTTGCGCATTACATCCTTGTGTTCCTACTATCTCCTTCCCCAATAGGCAGAAGAAGCGTCCAGTTTTGCACTAGCATATGTTAGTTGGCTGCTGTGATTGAACCAAGTCCTTTCTTTCTGGACCCCTTTTCTTCCCATCTTGAGATTCTCATTTGCCTTACTCTTGGATCTGTGTTCTGCTCCTGAGATTTTATTCTTCATTGTTGGTTGCCTTTCATTTCTGTGTGATGCACCCTTAGCAGTCTCTCTCGGTGTGTGTGTGATGTCCTTGTTCATATTTGTCTCGACGTAATATGAATGGTTTTCTTTTAGCTCCCAGAAGATCTTGGCCTGGAGGGGAAATCCTATAGTCAGTATTAGGAGGTGCATTTCAAACATTGAGATAGCCTGGAGTTTCATTTTCTCTCACCTTCGCTCTGTGGTTCATCCAGATGTAAAACTCTGTGAAATTCCTCGATTACTTGTTTCTTGTGTCATCCACTAGTTCTGCATAAGTGTTCTCCTTCCCACCCGGGGACCAGTGAGGGTGAGGGAAAGAGGCACCAGGTATGGAGCCCCATGCTGTGATTCAGGTGAAGGGTGTGCCCTTCTGTAATAAAGCACAGCGCATTAATGATGGATGCAGACAAAGTCTGCACTGCGCTGTCGAGGGACTGAACATCACACGGAACAATTAGCCGCTGGCACTTGCTCTCCAAAGGCAGCTATGTAAAACACCCAGAAAAGTAGGTGTGGCTTTTACTTTAACCGGTTAAAACTACAGCATTGCCCATTGCTCAGCATGTGTTTGCGTGGCCCCAGAGCTGGTATTGCTGAACTCTTAGCAGTGGCATGTAAAGACTGCACACGGGACACCAACTTTAGGGAGTGCTGGAGAGAAGTGCAGATGAGCTGAGAACTCAAAGATGCACAGCACCAGAGAGTTGAAGGGCGGGGGTGGGGGGGGGGGGAGGCAGTGCCTGCTCAGGTGGGCTCTGTAACAGGAGCAGAGTATCCGAAAGGATGGAAAGGTCAGGTCAATGTTTGTCTTCCTAGTAGACTTGGGCAATGTTCAGGAGAATGACATTGCTAATTTACTTTAAACAAATTATTCTGAGCCGGGCTGTGGTGGCACACAACTTTAATCCCAGCACTTAGGAGCAGAGACAGGCAGATCTCTGTGAGTTCAAAGCCAGTCTGATCTATAAAGTGAGTGTCAAGACAGGACTGTTACACAGAGAAACTCTGTCTTGAAAAACCTTGGAAAAACAAGAAACAAAAACAAACAAAAGAATCGCACTGGATGTCCTATAAATTACAGGAACAGAAGGCTTGGAAAACGTACTGTTTGGTCATGAGTAGTAGAGTAGGCAGGAAGAAGCCTACGTAAGGCAAATTTAGCTGATGTGGTTGATCATGTGATTGTAATTTTTTACTCCTTTCTGTAGCTCTCTTTGTCCTGGGCCTTTGCAGTACCACCTGTACTGTCTGTAGGTAGAGGTTTTTTTTTTCCCAACTAACTTTATTATTATTATTAAAAATTTATTAATATGTATCCTTTGTATATAGTAATGAATTTCATGAGACTATTTTTTATACAAATATAAGTATACTTTGAGTATATATAGCTCTTCCATAGCCCAGTGCGTTCTTCTTTCTCAGTCCACCTGGCCCTGTGACTTGGGTGGCCAGTAAAAGAGGTAGGGGTGACACCAATACCATGTCCATTCAAGGTCGAGTTGTCAAAATGCATATGCGTTTGTATTATATATCATATGCCACTGCAGTGCACAAGAGAAACATGTCAGGATTGTCCTGGTCTTGAAGAGGATGAGAGACAAGAAGAAGGCAGACATTGCCAGCCTAGCTCAGCTCTGCCGAGCTCAGCCTGGCTTTGTACAACAGCGAGCGACACGGCCCCGGAGCTGAGCCCAGATGCAATCAGTTTGTTCCCATGTGCCTTCCATCTTTGTGAGGATAAATGGTTGAGAGCCTGGTTGTTTATTTGTAGCTTTCCTTTTCAGCAAACACTAACTGATACTGCAGGTAAAATGACCAGAATTTTAACCATAGGATATAGTACGCTTGTGGAAACTCAACTCCAGTGTGACGTGCGGATCTCTCGTATTTCAGTTTCTTAGCTTCTTGTGTACACGGTCAGAGCTAGCCTTAGACAGATTGTCTTGGTGGCTGCTTGCCACTCACTTTGCTTTATGATTCATGCCTTCTCTTTCTGGAGCCAAATGAGGAAGTTCAAACCCACAGTCTAAAAGAATTAATTTTGACCTCTTTCCCTTCTCGGTTTTTCCCAGCAGCCTAATCGGATTCCAGCAGTGCATTCCAGCTGAGTGGTGCTCAGGCCTCTCAACAGGGGCCTTCAAGGCCCACCGCTCAGTGTTTTCTTGAAGAGTTCAAGTTAATTTTTGCCCTAACTGGTTAGATGGAATTTCACTTAAAAGTGGGGAGAAATACAGGGTCAGGGGATTTCCTTGGTTTAGACTGTATTTAAAATGTATTAGTTCTGATAAAATATTTAGCTTTTTTAACAACAAATTTAATATGGGGAATTGTGTTTTATTTATTAATGGCAGTTTCAGGGAGATCGGTAGGAGCTGTGCTAAAGTGCACAGTTGTGATTTTAGAGTATAGTAATTACTGTAATATTTTGTTGAATTATTAATATCTACCATGCCTGCAGGAACATGGGCTTCTGCAGTGGAATTCATTCAGGAGTGCCTTTTCCTTCTTCTGGTTTTGCTTGGTGTTTCCACTCCTATCTTGTACACATATGGATTATTTTTAGGAAATGGAGTTTGGGACAGAAATGGTAGCAATGTTGTTAGAACCTGAATGTAGGAAGGTGGCCTAGAAAACTCCTGCCCAGGAGATTCCTCTCGGCCAGGAAGCCTGTGCAGCGGCAGATTGAGGGATGCTGAAGGAAGCCTGTCTGGCAAGAAAGGGCTCACTGTGTGTCTTTATTTGGGAACTGAGGACAAGGAATAGTGGGAAGCCGTGTGTGCACAGGAGTGAGTGTGTGTGTGTGTGTGTGTGTGTGTGTGAGTGAGTGAGTGCACGTGCCTAGCTCTAGGCATACCTGGTCTAGAGGTGTAGTTGTATTGTGATCATGTTAAGGCAATGTTAGTGCCCTTTATTACTTGTGTCAGTGACTTATATAGTATCTGGTATATGTTCAAGAGATATCGTGATGGTGATGGTGACGATTCTGATAGCTTACGATTGCCGCCCGAATGAGCTTGAGCTCCACCTGGATCTGAGTTCAAAGGGACACGGAGGGACAAGCTCTCTGGTTGGAGACTAAACTGAAATTGAAGGTCAGCCCTGTTATTGCCTATAGCTAGAGACCTAATGGAGACACCAATTAGCCAGCATTTGACATGCAGGCTTTCCTGTTTGTGTTAAGGATCAACATGATGTCATATATTGGAAATGGCATCACATACTATAAATGCACATTTTTATGGAAATTCCACTGTCATTAAGTTACAAAACTGCTAATATTTGTGGTGGGATTTTGAGGGAGAATAGGGAGAATATTTTTCCTTTTAAGCAAGGAAGGCATTCTTAGAATAATTCCTTTGGGTAAAGATTATCTTCTCTGAGGTCCTTTTAACATATAAATTATTTGTAGGCAATGTTTCAGAATTAGAAAGAGTGAGAATGATCTAATCACATTCTTTTTCTGATGTGGAATTATGGAATTCTCCCATCATCCAGGCAGTAGAAGCATAAGCATCAGTGTGCATCTGCTCAGTCCCTGCCCAGTGCTTTTTGAACACACGGTAATTGTGCCAATGAAGATAAGCTTCCTTGGCCGAGAATGGCACTTGAGGCAGAGGGGTCTTACTTTGAATGTTAGGTCTGCCCGTGACTACCCAGCCATATCTGCGCTTTCAAACAAGGTATTCTTAGGAGACTCTATTTTCTCTCTTACAATATCAGGATCATAATCTCTATTTTGATGATTGCTTTGACATTTAAACGGTAAGCTTAAAGTGCTTGGCAAGGTGCCTACCCCAATGGTGGGAGGCATTCCAAAATTGGTACAAGTGGTCATTATTAGATAAAGAGGCTGTAAAGATTAGCCTGGCCTCCCTGCCAGTGCGCCTGCCTCCGGTGAGCCATTCCCCACATTCTCTTGTGAAGCTCTGGATTTTAATGTAGAAGAAAGCGGTACTGCTGTCTTGTGGTGCTCTGGTGATGGACGAGGAGAGACTCCTGCAGAGACGGTCATACTGTAGGAGACAGTGCAGCATCTGTCAAGGGAACCAGTCGAGATTTACCCACACTCTTCCCTTTGTTTCTAACCTAAGACACTGGCAGCTTCAGCTCCATTTCAGTGATACTTTTCACTTGATGACAATTGTTTTTACTTACGGGGTGAGTGAGGTAACTCAGTACTGTGGTGATACTCTGTCTGTGCTCTAACAAATAAGGCTTGCCCGGAGAACAGTGTACGGAGCTAGCCGCTAGTTAACCACAGAAGCCAGGCGGTAGTGGCACACACTTTTAATCCCAGGATTTGGGATTTCATGCTTTTGATTCCAGCACTTGGGAGGCACAGACCTTTAATCCCAGCACTAGGGAGGACCAAACAGGAAGAGATATGATGGGCAGAGAGAAGAACAGAGGCAGATAGAGACAGGAGCTGGTCCCCTTTCAGGCTGAGGAGTTGGTGAGGTTAGAAGTGACTGCGGTTTGCTCCTTTGTCTGTCTGATCTTTCAGCATTTACCACTCTATCAGACTTCGGGTTTTTGTTATTAAGGCCAACTAGAACTCGCCCTACACAGTATCCTAGTGTGATGTGTAGTGATTAGGTCAGAGTGGTCATCATTTCCATTTCCTCGTGTATCTATCATCTGATTGTTCGAGGGAACTTGGAAAGCTTCTTTTCTGGTTGGTTTGGGATATATAATGAATTAGTGTAAATTGCAGTCATCCTCACGTGCTGTAGAATTCGGGTAGCTACCCCTCCTGTTTAACTGTATTTGCATGTTATTCATCCTTTGTATATTTTTTCTCCTCTTCTTATTTTCCCCGATTCTTTACTAGATGCCATTTTACTCCAGGAACTCAATGGTTTTAGCTCCCATCCATGAGGGAGGGAGGGTGGGTGGCACGGTTTTGTGTGTTTACTGTCTTGTACTCAGGATAATATCTTCCAGTTCCCTCCCTGCTGGTGCAGATCCCTTTTTATTGCTGAATCATTCCCCATTGTATATACCATACTTTTGTTTTTTTCATCTGGTGGTGGGAACAGTGGTTGATTCCTTATCTTGACTTTTATGGGTAGTCCTATAGTAAATATGGGACTATGGGTATATCTTTGGTATATTAATTTTATTTCTTTTGGATAAATAAATACCCAATAGTAGGTGTGTTAGATGATGCATACTTCTATTCTAAGTTTTTTAAGAGCCCTGATACTCTTTTCCGTAACAGCTATAATTGAGAACCATTCAGATAATTCATGTTTATGTATATGAGAAACACATTCCAACAATTAAAGCCACTGAATTGTCCAGTTAAAATGGGTAAATGTTCAGAATGTGTATTCCTCTGGAGCGATGTCTCACCTTGGGCATACAGTGGTGGTCTCACAAGCTTGAGGACTTATGATTCTCAGCACCCACATGAAAAGTCAGATGCAGCAGTGTGTACCTATAACCCTAGTGCTGGATAGTGGGGAGGAAGAGGAGATGGATGCCTGGAACTCCCTGGCCAGTCAGCCTAGCAAAGTCAGTGGGCTTCAGCTTCACAGAGAGACCTTGTCTCATAGAGAGAAAGACTCCACAGGCATATGCACACACTCATACTTACAAGTACGTCTATCGTGCACACACAAAATACTATACACAAATTTAAAGGCAGAGAAATGGTCAACAAATATATGAAGATAGGCTCAAACATCTGCTTAGAATGGTTGTTATGAAGGAGACAAGAGGAGCAGATGCTGCTGAAGACACAGGGAAGAACTCTTACCCAGTCTGAAGGAACCTGTGAAGGGATGTGGAGGGCAGGAGGACGGGAGAGCACAGCAGCAACAGGCGACTCATGCTGGGGCAGTGATGCTCATACACACAGCTGCACGCTGTGTGCTCAGGCTCTCCCGACATCCTAAGACAGATGGCTCCTTCTTTCAGATTATACCTGGAAGTTTATCCTGCTTCTTAAAGTCTGTCCCAACTGCCTGGGAGCTGAGGATGTCAGTGCTCCCTGTGCATTTACAGTCAGGAGATCATGGCCACAGTGGGTTAACATTTAGCAAGGAATGGAGCTTAGAGAACATCTGAACTACCTCAGAGCTTGAGTTCCTTCTTGGCATGGGGTCAGTACCAACCATTTGCAACAAGTAAAGCAAGAGATGCAAGGAGTTGTGTTCAGCCCCACCTGACTCTCATCCTGCTTCTGCTGAACAGCTTCTGCCAGCCTAACTGTCTCTCCCCCAGGGAAAAGAGTCTTATCTCCATTTTATTTCTTACCTAAATTTTCTGAAGCCTTCACATTTGAAGTTAGTTTGTCTAGTGGTCAATGAGGATCTTGAGCACACACTGGGAGTTTCGGAGGTTGGAACGTTATAACATTGGTACCTGTGCTGTTTGCCGAATTTCCCCACTGTCAGGTAGAGATGGACTGGCCCCGAGGGTCAGAGATAACTATTTCTTAGCTTGTTGCTCTCTGAGCTTGACAAGCTCCCGCATGACGAGAGCAAAGGGCTCTCACCAGCGCTGACTCTCATCTCCACTGGCCGAATGCTTAAACAGAAGGTTTTCTTCGGCTTGGTAAATGGGAACTCGGGGAGATCATTGCTTTGTTCTCCCCCCCACATTGGGTTTATTTCTTTTTATATCTTAACCATGCCTAATATGAAGATTATCTTCTGAACCATTTTTAGGTAGCATTAATGGCGCACTGATCTGGAACCATCATTTCCTCTGAGTCCGACTCCTTCATGCAAACAAAACCCATTAGGAGATGACTTCCACCGTTCTGTTTCTCTTAAGGCAGCTGAATTATCTTCTCACTCTTTGAGCAAGCACTGGGGCTTCCAGCTCTTCCCTGTGGTCTGCCTGCTGATGTCCCCTTGCTAGCTGTTTATTTTTTCTTCTCCCTTCTTCCTGGAAGAAGTTCATGGGATTGGTGCATAGGGACAAGGCTTATAGAGAGCTGAGGTTAAGACATAGGGATTCTACCACTGAGGTCATGTGTCCCAGACTTGTGGTTATCCTTGTCGTTAAACATCATCATGATGGGCTAGGCAATTATGCCTTGACTATGAAGTCTGTTTTGGTTAGAGTTTCTGTTTGCTGTGATGAATCAATGCGACCAAAATAGTTTCAAGTCATAATCCATCATTGAAGGAATCAGGATAAGAACCAGGAGGCAGGAACTGATGCAGAGGCCATGGAGGGATGCTGCTTACTGGCTTGCTCGCAGTTTCAGAGGGTTAGTCCATTACCATCATGGCAGGAAGCACACAGACACTAGAACAGTACCTGAGAACTTTACATGCTGATCTGTATGCAACAGACACAGAGAAAGTGAGAGATCAGGCTTGGACTGGGATTTTGAAACCTCAGATTCCACCTCCAGTGACACACTTTTTTTTTTTTTTTTAACAAAACCACATTTACTCCAACAAAGTTCTACCTCCTAATCCTTCTTTCTCAAACAGTTCCATTCCATGGTGACTAAGCATCCAAATATTTGAGCCCATGGGGGCCGTTCTTACTCAAACCACCACACAGTCCTCCCATGAACATTTTATAAAATATTGTGAGCTGACTCCTAATTGTGCTTCCACACTTTTGTAGGTGCTGACAACAGGCAATTCTGCTTTGATCTTGGCTTGAACTTGAAATATAACTAACAGTAGGCCCCAAAACAAGCTCCGCGAGGTCAGGACTCTGCTTCCCAGAAGCCCTCTGCATACTGATCTGGAGATTTTGCCTCCTGTCTTCTCATTTTCCTGTCTTAGCAGACGTAAAAGCTGGGAGGTGGCACCTTCCCAACTTTACGGAACCTGGGAGGATGAGAGTTAGATTGTGAGGTGCATGCGTGTCCAGTGACAGAGCAGAGACAAAACAAAGCCAAAGAGCTTTGAAGGATGTGAGGTTGAGTGGTCCATATTAATCATATGAAAGTTGGGGAAATTAGCCCCGTGTCATTCTCGCGTGTTGCAATTTAAGACGATTACTGGATAGCATTTAGTGTATGCCTGACACTGAGTGGAACCTCCTTCAGCATCTCATTCAATCCTCGTGGAGACGTGACGAACTTTCTCATGAGGCGAGCCTTGCTGCAAAGTGAAGCACACAAGGCCTGGTAGCTTCGGGAACCTGACCCTCACCACAGGCGTGGCAGAGGACCATGTGTCATGCGGACTCACCTGACCTGCATGCTCCTGGACACTAGGTGCAGAGCCCTCTTCGATTTCTCCTCTTTCCCCACAGGGCTCGCCTGTGCTCCTGTGCTCTTGAAGACCTTGAATGTGGTGTTTCTAGATAGCAAGGGGAAAGGCTAGAGGTAAGGAGACCAGCATGTGTGGGAGCCAGGGGAGCAGAAAGAGGCACCGCATAGCCTAATGACATATTTGCTCTTAGTTTTTGTGATCATAGGCAGTCAGTCATGTTGAATAAGACAGAGATGTGACTAAAAAGCAGGGGCCCTGACCGTCTCGGTGCAGCAGCAAACCCGTCTCCCTGTTTTCCAGGAGGGCACAAGAGGCCCAGAGAGGTGCAGCCATTGCTATGGGAGAACCCAGCAGAAATTGCTACCAGAAGTAGAAGAACCATGTTGCCTCTCCCCTTCCAGTTCTGGGCCACCTTCTTCTCCCTCAGTCTGTTCAGTTTTTTTAAAAATTTATTTATTTATTTATTTATTAAAGATTTCTGTCTTCCCCACCGCCGCCTCCCCTTTCCCTCCCCCTCCCCCAATTAAGTCCTCCTCCCTCGTCAGCCCAAAGAGCTATCAGGGTTCTCTGCCCTGTGGGAAGTCCAAGGACCACCCTCCTCCATCCAGGTCTAGTAAGGTGAGCATCCAAACTGCCTAGGCTCCCACAAAGCCAATACGTGCAGTAGGATCAAAAACCCATTGCCATTGTTCTTGAGGTCTCAGTAGTCCTCATTGTCCACTATGTTCAGTGAGATCGGTTTTAACCCGGGCTTTTTCAGACCCAGGCCAGCTGGCCTTGGTGAGTTCCTGATAGAACATCCCCCTTGTCTCAGTGTATGGGTGCACCCCTCGCGGTCCTGAGTTCCTTGCTTGTGCTCTCTCTCCTTCTGCTTCTGATTTGGACCTTGAGAGACAGAGATCTCAAGTCTGTTCCGTTTTTACCAGCACAGTCTCTTGCCTGCTCCCTCCTCTCCTGCACAATAGAGGTTCCCTCCATCATTAGAGCAAGCAGTGGGGGTCTGCTGTAATTAACGGAAGCCAACAGGGGAAGCAAAGCAGAGAGCAAGGGGGAGAAGCAGCCAACAAAACATCTTATTTCCTACACAAACTCCCTAACAGCTCCTGTCTATCTGCTTTCCTGGGAAGCTGCTGGCATTAAATACAGCGAAGGGAAACCCCAGAGGACGGTGAGGGAGGCGCGTTCTAAGTCACCTTCAGTGTGCTGGAACTGGTCTATACTCCTTTCTTGTCCTCCGTCCCCTGCAGTGCAAACATTGGTCAAATGTTAAGAGCTGAAAGAGAACTCCGAGGTCATTTAGTGCTACTTCTCCAGGCCACAGGGTTTCTCCATTACCTGCCCCTCAAGGATGTCTTAACACATGTTTACATGGCTCTTCTCTCTACAACATATTTGCCGGACCAATGCACAGGTAGGGATGGGACACAGAAATGTCCAGCAAACAGTAGCCACCCAACCTCTTGTCATTTATATCGACTCTGGAAATGTCTAATTAATTCATTTGTCCAATTAGCCCCTGGCTCTCTGAAATGCTTTTTCTTGGTTGCTGAGCAACCAGGATAGACTTTCAACACTCACATGCCGCTGCTGAATGAGCCAGTAGCTTTCCCCCTTACCCTGACCACCTCCCTCCTTTTCTTCTCTCTCTCTCTCTCTCTTTTTTTTTCTCTTGATTCAGTAACTCGGAACATCTCCACCATCCCCTAACCTTCGCACTTTCACTGGGCCTCCTTGAGTGTGTTTGCTGCATGTCTGAACACACTTCTGAAGGGAATTTTATGCCAGGCATTTGTCACAGAAAAGGAGACTGACTGTTTGCTAGCACTCAAAGATGCGTTTGCCGGACAGTAAATTGAGCTCTACTGAGGCAACCCTCGAGAAGACCTTTGCAGGGTTGGGGTCGAGGGTGGGCCCAGAGGTGCATGGAGAAAACTGGCGGCCCATCTTTGGGTGAGGGCTCATTAGCAAGTGCAGCTTGAGCAGGCAATGGTTCCATTTTTTCTTTTGACCAGATCCCAACCTGGGGTGAGCAGCCAACAGCCAGTCTGAGGGGTATTTTAATGTGAGGCAAGAAGGGCAGCACAGGGGGGACATTTGAGGGGGGAACGTTCCTGAAGTGCCATGCACTCCAGTTCAGGGAAGGGAAATGCTGCTCCGGGGAATTAGAAACCAGACAAAGCCCAATCTTGGCACGTTTCACCTCAGATGAGGAAGTCAAATATGCAAAGTTCCAGGGTCTCAATGCAGCAATTGTACCTTTTGGTGCTCGTGGCATGGTCCTTCCCTGTCTATTAACTCGGCCACTCAACTCACTCAGAGTTAGTTTTTTTTTTTCTTTACTTTTTTTTTTTTTTTAGATTTCAGCTTTCTTTGGGGTGGGGAGATGGCTGGACCTGTAAAATGATATACAAGCAGGATGACCTGAATTTGATCCCTGGTACTGCTGTAGAAAGCCAGTCCTGGAGGCCCATGCTTCCAACCCAAGCTCTGGGAGGCAAAGACAGGAAGATCTTTGTGACATACCTGCCAACCAGCCCTAATCAGTAAGCCTCAGATGCTAATGAGATTCTCTGACTCAGGGAACCTGGTGGACTGCTCTTGAGGAAGGATGCTGGGAGCTGGCCTTAAGCCTATACAAGAATGTGCATACACACAACATTGTTCATCGGAACACATGACTAGCTTGGTTTTAGAATAATTGAAGTTGGCAGAGATGACTTGCTGAGTTCAGGGCTCTTGGTATATGGCTCCCCTTTCTCCTTTCTCCTTGACTTGTGTATTTTCCTTGGGGGCCTGTGCTTGGGCCCAGGACTCAAATGGGAATAAGGACCAGTTCCTTGTTCTTGGAGATTTCGCTTCTGTGAAGATGGAGTTGTAAGGAAACACCCAGTCCATTGGTCCCTTAATGTTAGGGTGAAGGAGCTGTGGAGGTCAGATCCTGATGGGGCACATTCCTGGCCAACATGGCAAGAGAGAGTGTGGTGTTCTTAGGGACTGAAGACTGGCTTGGGCTTGGGAATGCAGCTCTCAGGCCATCTGGCCATTTTTTTTTGTGTGTGTGTGTGTGTGTGTGGTGAAACACGCTAAGTGGTTTGGTAAAGACCATACTAGCATCTGAAAATACCACCTCCTATTCTCTCAAGAGAGCAATTGTCCCATCCCTAGGCATGTGTGTGCACAGAAGAGCATGCGTCAGGCTTCTCAGATGAAAATGACTTCCTTTTGAAGTTGGTTTATAAATATTTGGGGAGGCCACACGTTCACCGTACATGGACTTGGCAGTTGCTGTGCACTGGTACTGCCCAGCCACGGAAAAGGCGCCATGGAACCGTGCAGCTCCCTCTCTCGGACCCTCCTGTGCAGCCAGGACAAACCCTTTGTGGTTCTCCCAGCAACCATGCTGAAGTATAAAGAGACACCGAAAGAACCAGCCAAAGACAATGATTACGTTGGCCAGGCCCTGCCAAGGTAACATTTCTGGCTTTACTCACAAGCGTTGTCTTGTCAAGGTTAAGTTCTTTCTTCAGCCTCCCCGCCCCCGACACCTCCAGCCATGTTTCCCAGGTTCTGGGCATTCCTTTCTTGAGGCCAACTTTGCTTTCCAAAAGCTTGGGCATGACTTACAGAAAGATGTCCTTTGGGAATTCCCTTTAAAGGATAGTTTTATTTCCTCCAGGAATAAAGCTGGGGTGTTTGTTATTTTTCCTTCTATTTCCCATCTGTGTACCAACCATGCCCAACCCTGCTTAGCTTCTGGGATCAGTCAAGGCTGGAATATTCTGGTTAGTATGGCCATAAACAGTTGCAATTTTTTTTTTCCTGGTGAGACCTGTTACTCTAAACTGCACGCTGGGCTTCAGATTGCCATGATATTGATTTATTTTTTTAGCCAATAAGACACATGTAAGTCTCAGCTTCTGGAAGGGGTGAGTCCATGCTTTCTTATTCAGTGAAATATCCGATACTTGGCACTTTGGTGGATGAAGCTACTCTCATCTTGGGCCTTTTAAATCAGAAGGTGTCCTTTCTTCATGCTGCGCCGTCTTGGTCTTTGCTTCGGTTGCCTTGGATGAAAAGTGATTTTTGTCTTGGTGAGGTCCATTAAATCTGTTCTTTTCCAAATAGGAATGTCAGTGTCCCATAGAGAGGACTAGGCTTTCTGTCCCTCTGATCCTTCCTTGCCATCCACTGAGTGATTTGTTTTCCCATTTTCTGGATGTGCCCGCATGCGTCATTTTCCTCTCCTCTTATATAAGGAGGCAGGTCCATCTGGTGCCAGATTTCATTCAACCCTGCAACAATCCCTCCTTTATGACATCACTGCTCATCACCATGGAAACGTCTCCCCAAGTCACAGAGACTGGATTGTGGCATCATAGCACCAGGCAGCATGGGAGGAGGGGAGAAGGGAAGATTGGAGAGGATTGAAACTGGGGTGGATGAAAAGCCCAGAAAATAGCCAAATATAGGATTTTCCTGTTAGGGTTCTCAAATATAGAGCTTAACTTAGATATGCTGGAGCAGGCCTCATCCAGGAGGAAGAGGAGGAGGAGGAGGAGGAGGAGGAGGAGGAGGAGGAGGAGGAGGAGGAGGAGGAGCAATGTCTATGGATCATGGACCCTGGGCTCTGACACTGCTCAGTACAGATCAAATGAAAATGATTAATTTTTTCACAACCTCTTCTGCGCTCTGTATTCCTCATTTGATACTCAGAAAATCTCCGTGGACAGTGGGATGATGGGGGTTAGATAACCTTCTTGGGTTACACAGAAGAGTGCTGGACTGAGATGTGAGAGCTGGCTCTTAAGCAGCTTCTAGCAACATGTGCGTGCATGTGTGTGCGTGCATGCATGCATATGTGCGTGTGTGTATGTGTGAAGGTGTCACTGTGTATCTCTGTGGGAGTATGTTGGTGTGTGTGGGAGAGTATATGATTGTTAAGGGGTGTGTGTATATGTGTGTGAGTAATGTTAGTATCTGTCTATGTTTGTGTGTGTTTTGTGAGGTTGAATGTGTGAGTGTGTGTGAGTGTATGCATGTGTGTGTTTGAGTGAGTGTGTGTGTGTTCGTGTTTTAAGGTATGTGTGTTAGTGAGCTGTGTGAGTGTGTGTGTATGAGTGTGTGAGTTATGTGAGTATGTGTAAATGTTTGTATGAGTGTGCGAGGTTGAATTGTGAGTGCGTGTGAGTGTATGCATATGTGTGTGCATGAATAAGTGTGTGTTTGTGTGTTAAGGTGTGTGTTAGGAGTGAGCTGTGTGAGTGTGTATATGTGTGTATGAGTAAGTGTGTGTTTGAGTGTGAAAATGTGTGTCTGTATGAGAATGAGTATATGAGTGTGTGAGTTTGAATGTGTGAGTGTGTGTGTATGTATGTGTGTATATGAGTCAGTGTGTGTGTGTTAGGAGTAAACTGTGACTGTGTGTATGTGTGAATATGTGTTTATAGTGTGAACATGTTTGTGTGTATGAGTGTGTTGGCATGTGTATATAAATTAATATATATTTAACTATGCATGCAGGTATATGTCTAAAATGTACGGTTAAAATTGTGGTAGGTGTCATGACAGAATCAAACATGTGTAGTGAGGAGGTACCAGACAGTGAGTGGGGATTCTTTATGATAGTGATTTAGACCCAACTCTGACTGAGGACAGGCACACTTGTGCGTGAGGTCCGTGCTTACCCACATCTGTCTGCCTGAGGCCCCGGTGCTACCTACCACCTCTCCCTGCTCCCTCTGTCTGGATCCCAGCTTCTCACATTCTGTCCTTGTAGTTTTGCTTCCAGCTCCCTCCTCCATCCTGGTCTGCTCTGCCTGCCCCACACCCTCTACATAGAGGCATACATGTGTGGGGTGGCCACATGAGGTCTATGGGAACCTGCTGTTTCTGTCACCTTAATGAGCTTTTTCCTGGTCTTCTCAGTCTCAACAGTATTTGCTGCTTGAGTTTAAGGCTCCTTCATTGTGCTCTGAGGACTTCAGATTGGCCAGATCTCTATTTGGTCTGCAAAGCAGGCCTGTCTAACTTAGCTTAGTTTAATTGCACTAAACAGATGCAATCCCCGCCTTTAATAGCACTTATCATGAGCTGGTACAGGTACTGAAGAGGGAAATTTGGTCTGGTTGTGTGAGTTGGCATGCCTGCATCCCGGCTGGGTGAAGGAGGCAGCTCGTTGGAGCAGGGGAAAGACAGTCCTGACACAGACATCTAGCTCTAGGACTTGGCAGTACTCAATTCATCTTTTTGGTCCCCAAATTTTCAGATAAAGAAGAAAAAAGAATGGTAACTACTAGATCCTTGTTTTCACTGATGTATATGTATATACAAACACATGTATAAGAATACATACATAAACTTTTTATTATGCTAAAGTACACAATGTAAATTTACCATTTTCATTCATGCTTGGTTCTGGGAGTGGAATCCAGAATCTTGCACATGCTAGACACGTTTTCTATCACTAAACTATATCTATACATTAAATACATTCTCAGTGGTGTGTGATCATTACCATCACCCACCTGAGATCCAAATGCTCCAAAATCTAAAACACATAAGTGCAGACATGAAATCTCTAGTTTGAATTTGACACCATGCAATTTAGTTTCATGCACAAAATTCTTAAGAAATATTCTATAAAATTACTTTAGGCTATACACAAAACATACATATAGAACATGAATGAATTTTGTGTTCATGTTTGGGTTACATCCCTGACATAATTTCATTATGTCTATGCAAATGTTCAAAGCAGACAAACAAACAAACACCATGAAATCCTAACCACTTCTGATCTTTTAGACATTTTAGATAAGGGACACTCAGAGTGCATTGTGTAGCTATTTTCCATTATCATGGGGGCTTGGTATCCTAAAGTTATAATAACCTAACTTGAATTTATACTATCTTGTCTTAAGTAGCATGCAAAACACCAGTTTTTACATATGTGTGCCAAAAAAGTAAATCAGCAATTAGCAATTCTTTAAAATGTAGCTTGAAGCTACAGATTTTTACTGTGCATTTCAGTGACGTTTTTACACTGATGTCACCCACTGCTCAAACAAGGCTAAGACACAGCATCCCAGAAAGTTCTCTGTGACCCTTGCACACTTACCTCTGCTGAGAAATGATCAACGTTTTGATTTTTTTACCAAGCTCTACCTGTTCTCGAGAGCCGTGTAAGTAGAATGATGCAGTGTGGCAGGAAGTTGCTTCTATACAGTTCTGCCACGGCTCCCACAGCCTCTGCCACCCCATACTTGTGTCTCTGAATCTCCACTCCGCTTTATTCTGCAGCTTTCTCTCTGGCTCACCTTGGTTACTGCGATAAAGCTCACTGCTACATGGATGACGTTCTATAATGGAGGACTGGAGCATAGTGGCTGCTTGTGTGAGCTTGGAAGCAAACCTTCCAAGTTGAGCATGGAGATGGTTGTAGCCTGGGTGACACCTTGATTGGAAGTGTGTGAGAAACTCAGCTGGAAGATCCAACTGAGCCTCATCTGAATTCCTGACAGGCAGAAATTAAGAAACATGAAATATTTATTGTCACGAGACACTCCGTTTCAGAGCAACTTATGATACAAATTGTAAGTGCACGCAAAGGCAGAGGTAACTGCTGTCCATAGTGTGTTGTCTTTAGAGTCTATTCCACACCACTTACCATTTTTTCTGTATAATTTATTCCTGTGGATGGCTTTGGTTTGTATAATATCATAGTATAGATATACTCAAGCTTTTTAATTGCATTATAATTAAGGATATGTATAATTAAAGGACATCTGGTTCTTCTCAAATTTGAGCTGTATTTTCATCCTTGTATATTTTATTTTTGACATTTGCATTCATGTGTCTTGAGTTTGCATTTGAGCCTTAGAGTCAAATTGAGAATGTGCCAATAAGTTTCCAAAGTGCTTGTATGAGTTACACTTCTTGCAGAAATACATGGGATTCATAATTATGCCACGTTATTGCCAGCACCTGTATATTTATTTTCATTTTAGTCATCTTGGCAGGTACAGGAATGTGTCCCATTGTAGTGTTTGATTTGATTAATGACGGATGTTGAGGAATGTTCATATGCTCCATGGCCATTAGGAGATCCTTTTTAGCAAAATTCTATCCAGGTCATTTGCCCATTTTGTAGTACATTTTCTATTTTTGAACCAGATACGTGGTAGTTCTTTATAGTCTGAGTGAGAGCTCTTGACCAGGTGTATGGACTGTGGATACCTTCTTAGGCTTCAGTTTATATTTTGGTAAGAAGATGGCCTTAATTCAGAGGAAGTGTAGTTTATTAAGTCTCTCCTTTTGTTATGAAATCTTTGCCTTTTACAAGGCCTTCTAAAAGCTTTATTGTTTTAACTTTGACATCTGTCTGGACTTCTTGATTTTTCTTTAATGTGTTGAGTTTATGTGGGTGAAAAAAATGGTTTAAATTTCGTTACTTACCTAGAACTCCAAACCCTAGATGTTGAAAGAAAGCTTATGTTGCCAAAAGATCTCTTGCATGTGCCGATTAGTGAATTCTCTCCTTGGTACACAGAGAAATTATTACTTATCTTGCCACTAATCCCACACTGTTTCTATGTCGTAGTTTTATAATGGGTACAATTCTTTGGTAATTTCAATTTGCCTGGTCTTTTCATCTTTTTTTTTCATAGTTTTCCTTCTTGATTGCCTTAGTTGTTCTAGACCCTTTACATGTCAAGATACATTTTAGAATCAGCCTCTCAGTTTCTTCCCTAATGCCCACAAGGATTATAGGTTGGAAGTACATAAATCAATCCATGGAGGAAATTGCTGATTAATTTTCTCTAACTTCTTTTCAGTATAAAGATCTTATAGATATCTCAGAAGACTTATTCCTAGGAATCTGATGCCTTTTGATATGATTTTTAAAGAGAGCATTTAAAATAATTCATTTCTGTTTTTTGTTGCTAGTGTTATCTTCAGATTCTTTTAGATTTTCTTTGCATACCATCATGGTATCTGCGAATAATGAGAATTTTGAGCTTTGCTTTATACTGTTCATTTTATTTTCTTCCCTTATTGCACAGGTTATGACCTCCCTGCAGTGCTGAATAGAAGTGATGATCGTGTTTCTGCTATCTCTTGTTTCTGAGTTCAGGGGAACGCATTCAGAACTCCACTGTGAACCATCATGCTCTCTGTAGGTAGTTACAGACACCTTTTATTTCGCCAGAGATAAAAGACTCTTTTAGGTCTAGCATTTGATGATTGTCTCTATATAGAAAGCATAAAAGCTAATATGTAGAAAGAATAATAAAGGTACCTGAGTAAGAACAAGAGCAGCAAGACAGAGAAGGAAGCAAAAGAGTGTGCTACAAAGGAGCTGAAGGGGGGATTTATTGGCTCCCCCTGTGTTTGTTGCATTCTGAGAGCCGGGGATAAGTTGTGATTGGATCGTGGCTGGTAATGTCTGGGGGCCAGATGGGAGAGCAGGTCTTCTGGTACCAGGGCCTCATCCCTTCTGCTGCACTGAGAGGAGGGGAGTAAAGGAAAGGGGAGTATGAGGAAGAGAATAGTTTCTTCCGAATCCTGGTGTATGTGTGTGGCTTTGCATTCCTTTCCCATCCCTCTCCACCTCTCTTTATCTGACTCTTCCCTAACCTCCATCTCCATCTCTGTCTTGAGTTTGCGCTTGGATCTCTCTCCGTCTCAGTTAAAATGGTGCTATGTGGCATCTTTCTCCGTCTGTCACAGTCTTGCGAGTCTTCTTCACTCTGGGGTGCCTCTATTTTTAATTCAACATCTGAGACACCCATTACACAATGCCAGCTGACCCTGGTCACTCACGTCACAGTGACTTAGGCATGAAATTGATGACCATGTCTGGGTCCTTCTTGGTTCCTTGGTGGTATCACATCTCTGAATTATGGCTGTTCAGCAGTCACTAGTGATGATGGGATAGAGAGAGGTGAGTGATCTTCAGACCGGAGTGCAGGTTGAATTGGCCCTCACTCCAGAGAACTCAGCTATTCGTGGTGGCAAGGCAGCCTTACGTTTTGTGGTGGAGACTCTGTTCTGTGCTTCACATGGATGTGTGGAAGGGTGGGGCTCCGAGCTGCTGAAATTGCTGCAGTGTGTCACCTCTCCCTGCTGGCTTGCTTTCTTCCTTGCAAAGTCTAACCCAAAGTTGTTATTTGGTTTGTTAGTTTTTATTGAGTTAAGATAGTTCCATAGAAGGAGAGGGAAGTCAAAGCTATCATAAAATAGGATTGAAAGCACGAGATAAAGATCAGTTTACTTTCTTTTTCTTTTCAGAAACAAGGTCTCACTATGTAGCCCTGGCTATCCTGGAACTAACCATGTAGACCAAGCTCACCTTGAACTCACAGAATTGTACCTGTCTTGGCTTCCTATATGCTAGGATTAAAGGCATACATTACTACACTACAACTCTTAAAATATTTTGGAATTTTCACATGTGTATATGTAGGTATTGCGAATGTTGAGGACAGAGTTCAACTTTGTGGGGTCAGTTCTCTCCTTTTAACATTTACATGGTTCTAGGGACTGGGCTCAGGTCCACAGGCTTACAAGACAAGTGTCTGTCTGTACTCATTATTCTCAGTGGTCCAGGTTTTATATTCTTTAAAATATGGATGCAAATATGTTTTATAGGGTTTTTAAATATTTAGGATGCTGCTTTGACTGCTACCTTTCATCTGTCACAGTTACCTGTGAACCTGCAGCACTTATCCTGTGGCACAAGGGTCCTTTTAGGAAGAGACAGATCAATTTGGCTGTGGGGAGAAATTTGGCTTTGGAGCTTCTTCACGGAGGAAACACTGAACATCCAGGCCAACTGGCCTGGCGGCGAGAGCGGTTGTGCAGAGTGGAAAGAGTGGTGGCTATGAGACAGGCCATCGTCCTGCTGCGCTATGAGTCAGGAAGAGTTATTCCACTCCAGGTCGATAGTCAGTCTCTCTAAAGTGACCAGCTTTCTCTTGAGACCGACCTTCTGTGGAAGTGTGCACGGCCCAGTGACATTCATCCTGTTCCTGAAAACAAAACATGCAGAGAGGGAAAGGAGAAAAAGAAAAAGAGATGAAAGAGGAGAGAGAGAGAGAGAGAGAGAGAGAGAGAGAGAGAGAGAGAGAGAGAGAGGCAGGCACAGGAATGGGCCTTTCATGTAAGGCGTCCACCAATACTGTTCCATCTCTGAGATTTTGAAATTTCCCCCCTTTATGTAACTTCTAACATGTGAAGGATGCATTTGAGTAGAAGTTAATGTTCACTGCGGACAACCCAGTTTCTTGGAGCCTGGTTTACAGACGTAATAGAACCGAGGTCATTGTCAAATACGCCTGCAACTGGTCTGCAAGCAAAAACACTTGTGAGGTTCCTAGCGTTTAATTTCTTAACTGAGATTTTAATTCTGCCAGTCAACATCACTACACATGTTAAAAAGGAAGCCTGGAGCTGGCCCGGTGGTGGGCCCGTTATCCTAGCTACTAATAAGGATGAGGTACAAGGGTCACAAGTTCAAGGCCTTCCTGGGGTATGGTGAGTTCTTGGCAAGCCCTAGGAACTTAGCAAGATTGCATCAAAGAGTAGAGAGAGGTCAGAGAGTCTATCACTTTCTTAGCATGCGAGAGGCCTTAGGTTGGTCCTGAGCATAGCGGGGAAATGCGGGGGCAGTGAAGGGAGGGATCTAGTGTTGCCTTTTTCCTATACTCTGCCTTGATGCCTTTAGCTGACTGGATGTACATTAGGATGTCAGGATGATGACGTGTGCAGCGGTGTGGGGCTTAGTGATAGAAAACATATCAACATAAGGGGTTCCATGTCTGTGTGGTTAGCTGTGATAGAAGAGACTTCTTGCAGATCTTCCAGAGTTCAGATCTGAGACTGCATCTAGTAAAGGAGTTTATCCATGCGAGGGTCCATATACCCAGGGCACGCAGCAATTATCCTATCAATATGAGTAAATATGCCTATTGGTAGAAAACATGTAAAAGTAAAGATCGCCTGAAACTAGTAAGCTAGTCCCTGGGGTCAGGGTTTAGAGGACAGAGTAACACTTATTATGAAGATGTCCGGAGTGAGGCAGCAGGGGAGACAGGCTTGACGTTTGGTTTTGAGTGTTTTGCAGTTTTTTTGTGATGTTGCTGGGTATAATCTCATGGGAACACACTCAGGAGCTGTTTCTGCCAGCATCAGCCTCCCAAGGCAAGTGCCACAGAACATGTCTGCTCAAGACCCTACTTTTGCATTGCTGGTCCAGGGCTATAATGACCAGCTCTCAAAACTCAAGATACATGAGTTGGTCAGGTTTATTCAAGGATGGAGACACACCCAGGGGAGGACCCTGGAACTGTTCTCTGAGACAAGCAGTTTACGAACAACGTAGGTTCATTTAGAGAAGGTAACGAGCCCAGGAGCTCTCAGGATTTGGAGAGTATTATATATAGTTTTTCTTGTCTTAGTTATAGCCCTTTGCTTTTTAATAAATAAAGCATGCCTGAAGTAAAGCAGCCTTCCTGGGCAGCCTTTCAGACCAGGCAGTGGTGACACACACCTTTAATCCCAGTAGCCACAGTAGTTTGCCATAGAAACCAGGCAGTAAACTGGGCGATCGTGGTGCACGCCTTTAATCCCAGCCCTAGAGAGGAATATAAAGCTTGAGGAGACAGCTCTCACACACAGTCTCATTCTGAGATTCCTGGAGACAGTATTGCCATTTTGGACTGAAGTAGAGGTAAGAGCCAGTGGCTGGCTGTTTTGCTTTTCTGACCCCCGGTATCTGTCTCTGGGTTTTTATTAGTTGCGCTACAGGAGTGTCTCCATGTAAAGTGTGGGGATTATTCTCTCTGACCCGAGAGGGTACCAGTTAGGCGAGGGATAGGCACTAGCAGGGGTGTGGATTGCTGTCAGGCTGTAGGATGGCCGTTGTCACAGGGCAGTGTGAGCAGTGACGGACACCCAATCTGGTGCCTTTCCAGGAGTCAATGCGTGTGCAGGATTCCATGAGAAATGGGTCCCTTTCTAGGGAAGAGAGAAGTAAGGAATGTTGGGTAGTCCACACAGGTCTGTTAGAGCTGCTGGGACCCTTGTCCTTCTTGAAAGAGGGACGAAAGGCCCACCACTCATCAAGAATGAGCTGTGTTCAGGGACATCTCAAGGTGCTCTTCCCAAAACTGATTTAGCACCAGGCATGGACAGCGGAAAGCAGACTCAAGGAGGTAGAGGAACTTGTCTAGGTTCTCTTTTCCCTCTCTTAATATTCTCCTAAAACCCGCATTGTCAAATACATCCTCTTCATAACTAGGGAATTTCCAACACTGAAATGAATGGCTTTTGAGTAGAGCATCCTTCTTCAAACCAGCCTATGCCTTTACATGTTGGTTCTTTGTATCGTCAGCCAACACTCTTCTTCCCTTTCCGGCAGAGTCCTTGCCGAGGGCTCTTCATCACAACGTCCCATTTCTCCTTCCTTCCCGTGGTGGAGGGTTCTGGAAAGCCTTCTGTTGACCTTCTTTTAATTGCTAATAATTATTCAATTTTATATGGCCCAGAGTGATAAATATTCATGAATAGTAGAGTGCACCAAGATCCAGCACTTGAACCTATTGTGCTTTTTTAATTAAAGCGAAGCACAGAATTAAGTGCGATAAAAAGATAAAAAAGAGTATGTATGCATCTGTTTCAGCCCTGCTCTGAGGCCGTGTGGGAGGCAGCTAGGAAACATTGACCTGGGTCTTGTGATGTTCTGTCCTTTGTCAGCGAGACATTTAAACTTCTGCATGGGCCAAGTCCATTCATTCATTCATCCCCATAAGTATTCATTAGTTCAGCTTCCATAAGCCCTTGCAGTGCCTCTCAGAGCATCACTGTATAGAACAGAGATCCCAAAGGATGCATGGTCTGGTCATGGGTGAGACAAATTCAGGAATCAGCCATGTCAGAGCTGCATGGGAAACACAGGCAAATATCGATCACATTGAACATGCCGGTGAGTTAATAGTGGGTAGTAGCTGTTCCATCTTATGGACCATAGCGTTCATCAGGACACAGTTTGAGTCCTAACTTCAATGCAGCTCAGTGTGCCTCTCACCCATATCAGTGTCCAGGAAATGGGGGTACCGTTGAGCTTGTCCCAGAGAGAGTGTCTACTAGCTGGACTCAAATGCTTGGGGTTGAACCCCAGCTCTGCTACTTCAGCTGTTGTGTCAACTTGGGCGAGTCATATCACCTCCTTGTGCCTCTGTTTCTTGTGTTAACTTTTTTATTGCTGTGGTAAATAATCTGAGAAGGCTGGTTTTTAAAAAATGATCCATTTTGGTTCATGGTTTCTGAAGTTTTACTCTATATTCAGCGGAGCCCTTTGCTTTGGGGCAAGAGTAGAGTGCACTATTAAGCCGGCAGGAGTGTGCCAGAGACTACTCATCTTACTGGAGCTGAGAAGCAGAGAGTTAGAAAGGATCACAAGGGGCCTGGAATAAGGTAAAACCCTGAGAACAGTGCCTCTTGACTCCCTGCCCCAGTGAATACTCACCTCTGGAAGATTTTACCACTTTCCACTATGGCCAACAAGTTATGAGTCCATCTGAGCATTAATCAGTTGATTAGGTCAGAGGCTTTATGAGCCAATAACCTCACAAATTTTGGATCCAGCAACCGTAGTTCCTTCCAAGGCGGAGGGTCCTTCCAAGGGAGGGGTCCAGTAGCAGCCTTCCAATCAGGAGTCTTCGGCGACATCCCAATGGAAACCGTAACATTTGTACAAATAGATGATTATCGAGTCTTCCTCACAGGACTGTGTCGGGCCTAACCAAGCTATTGCTCCCGAGCGGTCCAGAGAGTGTCTGGCCCACAGAAAGTGTTGAAATATAGGCATGTTAGTTATTACTGCTGTTTGCCCGGAGACCTTGGTCCATGACTTTGAGACATCTTTGCTGATGTAGGCTCTGTTCCCTGGAGCCCTGTGACCAGGTTTTGCTCCATGAGGAGGCAGGCAAACTGCAGGTGAGTCCTTGGTGAGGTTAGTAGACACCCCTAAGAGCTTTTGCCAAGTACATTTGATGTGAACTGTGATGCATGCCTGTTATCCTATCACTTGGACCGCAGGGGCAGGAAGATTGTTGCAAGCTCAAGGCTAGCCAGGACTACATAGTGAGCTCTGGGTCAGCCCAGAAGAGAAGAAACAGTAAAGTGAGGGCAAAGATAGGGGCCTTGGTAAATAACCTTCTAGAAGGCTGGCCTCCGGATTGAAAAGAGTCCTCTTTCATAGCAGGAAGAGTAGGCAGGCAGCAAAGGCATGTTCTCCAAATCCCCAGACATGAGTGCTCCCCACATTTCCTTTTCTGGGGCAGATGTGCTCTGGTGTGTGTGTGTGTGTGTGTGTGTGTGTGTGTGTGTGTGTGTGTGCGCGCGCGCGTGCGTGTGTGTGTAACTAATGCTCCATTCTGTGGTCTGTGTTTCCCACTTTAAAATGGGAAATGTGAGTTTTATTTGTAGGGCATACCTCAGAAGATGCTTAGGAATCAGCCCAAGGACTCTCTTCAAGTAAACAAACCCACTTTCAGGAGAGGCGGCTGCTTTTTACAGCTGCAGAGCTGAGGAGAGAGGAGAGCCTACCACCATCCCCAGGCACCTGGCTCCAGAGGCATCTTTGTCATCCTCCCCCATCTCTGACTGCAGCGTGGAAGGCCTGAGACTCAGTTCTCTCTGTTCTCCATGGAACATGGCCAAGCTTGCTTTTTTTTTTTTTTAAATGTCAGTTGCCACCGTATCTATTTTAAATGAGAAAGGATGATTTGCCAGGGGCAGAGGATGGGAGGAAAAGGCCATGGTGCCCTGATTGGTAGACTGAACACTTAAAGTTTTGTTCTGAGTTCTGGCTTAAAGTCTTGCCCTATATACTCTTTAGCAAATCACTAGCTCTTCCTGACCCTGTGTTCCTCATCAGTCACAAGGGAACACAGAGTCAGGCCTGAGTCCTTGTTATCACCAGCGACCTGGTGATGGACGGAGTCATTGTCCTTGTGATGCCTCCTGTTTCCTCACCTAGTTCGTCTTTCCACAGCCCACCTCCAGACTCTCAGCTCTTGTACTGATGGTTCCTGCTCCCTGGAGTATTCTGTACCCACGGAGTTTTGAGCAGCTGACAATTGCTTCCTACCTCTTCCATTCCTCCATCCTAACGGGGCCAACATCCTCTCTCTGCCCCATTTTACTACATCTGTCTCCTCTCTCTACAGTCCTCCAAACTTCCATGGTTAACTAGTGGCCAGCTCTGCCCTCAGCCTCCATGTAAGCTTTATTCGTTAGAACACAATTCAAGTATCACACAACAGAGGTGTGTGCTCCTTTCTACTCCCTCTTCTTACTATTTACTAAAATCACCTTCTCAGCGAGGCTTGCTGTTGGAGCACTGACTAAATTTTATCCCTCTATACACTTAGTTTATCCCTCGGCTCTGCTTTTCCTCCTTAATCTCAGATTGTCCATTTTACTGCTTTGTCTTTTGTATTGTCTGTTGTGTCATCAGAATGAGAACTCCAGGAAGACAATGTTTGGTTTGTCTCCAGTTCTCTCGGTGTGAGTGATTGGATGGGTTGGACATGACAGAGTAGGGAGTTATAGCAAGGGAAACACTTGAGCAAGTGCCAGGTTCTTCTTCATGTCTACAGAGCTGGGGGAAGAGAGGGCCGCTCCAGAGGGTGTGTTGGCTTAGAAGCAATCTTCAGGGTGACTTGGGGATGGGGCTCACCTTGCACATCTGACCCTCTGATAAATTCTTTGGCAAATGAACAAATATGATGCCAGGCCCTATGACTTTGAAGTTGAGCCAGTTCCTCTGTTTCTCTGGCCTCGACTCCTTTTCCTATAGGAAAGAGACAGTGATGTAAGTTCCTTGCAGAGCTGTCTGCTGTAGGCATCTAGGAAGTCTGAAGGAAGCCGAGATCTTGTTAAGTACTTAGCAGGTTATCTGCTATTTAAAATGCTCTTTTAGGTCTAATGTGACTCCAGGCAGGAGGATACCTACTATGGGACTATGGTTAAGTCCTCAAATCAAACTCACAGACATGGTGGTTTGGTTAGTGCACCCTGCCCTGCCTCTCTCCAGGGAGGGTCCAGGACGCGTGAAGGACTGTAAGCTTCCACTCCTCTGCCGTGTCTCGGGGAATCATGGTACCCACCTTTAATCCACATTCACAGAGTAGACTTGCCGTGAGCCAGTAAATGGAGCCCTTGTCAGCCCTTAACCGTTATCTTCATTGGCTTCATTTATTGTTTGTGTTTAGGTTGTGACATGGCTGCATCCTTTGTAATAGTGCCACTGAGTCAGAAAAGCTTGTTCCCGCCCTCCTTTCCTTCCATGTGTTTGTCATTTATCAAGCCTTCACTGTGTGTCACTCACAGGCGCTAACACTTGAGCAAGAGAAAGTAAAGTTCATTCCTGCAGCTCTCTGATGGGGGCCTGTTCTACCCTGTCGACTCCCGGAAGTCCACCCTTCTCTTCTCACTCCTATCTGACAAATGACAGTGGTGATGGTGCAAACCTTAAATGGTAGCTGTGGCCGTGCGTCAGCTAGTACTTGTAAAGAGTGTGGTGCTGAGTGTTTAGAAACACATCAATAAGCATTAGCATTGATAAATAGCTGGAGTGATGGAGAAGCCATCAAGTGGGCATGCAGCTCGTTAACCCCTCAAAGAGCCCAGAAACAAGCACCGTGTGAGTTCAGTGAAGTCACGGACTTCGGTGGCAAGACACAAAGTAGGAACAGTTCTCTGTGTGCAGAGATGGGCTTATCAATCCTTCTGGGGTCCCCTTGACCCCCAAATCATCTAATACCATTTACAAGTGCTTTCTTTTAAGGGAAAGAAAGTGCCAATGAGCCTGGGGTTGACTCTAGCTGGATGTTGACTCTCCAGTCTGGATGGAGAGCTGCAAGGGTCATCTGTATGTGGTGACATCACATCTCTTGTCTGTGCTTGAACCACAGATCCCAAGCTCCTCAGCTCATCAGTGTCTCCCTTAGAATACTGGATTTCCTTAGTATATTGCCTCAAGCCCTGACCATTTTCTTCACTTCTAACTCGGAAGCATGTTCTCACATACACAAAGACCTGTCTGTGTAGAGTACTTTTTAGTAAAGGGTCTGGCTGGGTTTGGGGAAACGAGAATACTATTGTACTGTCCTAATGTTTTAGTAGGACATAGTGTCTGTAGCTTCTCCTGTAAATGCCACTGGTTCCTCTCTATAAATGTCCCCGAATAGGTGAGGCAGACTCTAGCGAGTTGGGATAGATTTTGCATCTGCTCTCCTGGCTTATTTTGGGATTAATGTCACCTCTTTCCTGACCCATTTATGGTCCCCTTATTGCCTGTGACTGTGAATTTTTGCATCCCGGAATGGGGTGAAGGTAGGGAGGAGCGGGCAGAGGCAGCACAAGTATCTTTTCAAGGACATGTCCCTGATCCCTTGTGCAGCATCCCCTATCCTATTAGTGTCTCTGTTATGGCAACGACCAGGGTTAGAGGGTGGAAAACGAGGCTCCAAGCTGCAGTCTGGCTTTCCTCCAGGCATGTGTGGGCAATGTCGGGGTGCTCTCTGTGTCTCACTTTGGGGAAGTGGTGTTTGGGGTGTAGAAGAATGACTGGGGCTGTGGTGACCATCCTGGGGCTGTGGGCAGGGGTACAGAAGGTGTTGGAAGGGACCCACCAGCTGCGGCAGACTCAGACTACGGTGACTTCACCCTCCTGACTCACCCTGGCCCCAGCTTCCTGGATACAGAAAGTGACAAATAGCTGATTGTCGTGAGCTCCACAACACCCACGGCCAGTAAGCAAATCATAGAGATGGAAATCTAGTGTCCCCGTGGCCAGCCATCTCCGCACTAGCGTAACAGCTGGGAATGTTTGAACCTTGGACACCAGCCATCCATCTCTGTGCTACCGTAACAGCCAGGAATGTTCGGGAACCTTGGACAGAGCCACGGAGAAGGCCACCCTCCTGAATTTCTACCCATTTGTCTGTCTATCTCTCTTCTTACATTTCCCTGTCTGGTTCCTACACCTCCCTCCTGTCTCCCTGTCTTTAAAACCTTTCACTGAATAAGATAGAAAAGACCCAGACTTAGTGGTCTCTTAAGTTTGCATGCCCACCCTTTCCCCATGCGTCAGTCCACCTACCCATCTAACCTCCTGTCTACTTATCCATCCATCTATCTAAATGTCTACCCATTCACCCATCCTTCCCCATCCCATCCCCCCATTTTATGCCTTCATCTATTCCGGTCTCAAGTCTTCCCACGAGCAAGACATTCTTCTCAGCTAAGGTCAGTGCCCATGATTGGACTTCATCTAGCCAGACTGGCCTGGGCAATGAAGTCTTGTTGATATGCTTTAGGAACTGTTTGGGTCTTTACCTCATCTTAGCATCCCCAGGCAAAGAGCAACCCTTTCCAGAAACTAGGTGCTAAGACTCCAGTGACTCTGCTCTCTTCAGTGATGGACAGCCCGTCTTCTCTGTGTGTGACAACCCACACTGAAATGTCTGGGAAAGGCCACTGGAAATATGGGCACCACACTCAGGAGGAAGGGTTCTTACCTGAATGTGGGCACTGGGGCCGAGACAGCCTGGGGTGTGAGGTGGCTGCCACACAGAACCAGGGCAGGAGAAAACAGGCGTCAGGCTTCAGACCAAAAGCCGTGACTTGGATATAAGAGCTCCGAGTTCACTTTCACTGCTGGACCCTATGCCTGTCCCCAGAGGGTACTGACCTTGGAGTCCAAGCCTTGGTCTCAGAGAGAACGTCTAGTTGTGAGCCCTAAGCCTCTTCATCTGTAAATGGGTACTAACAATCCCTCTGATGTCAGAGTGCCCTCATGCCGCCCCCCCCCTCACCTGCAGCTTCTGGAGAGGAGACACAAGAGAGAACTATGTGCTTCTGGCATCAATAGCAGCCTTCCCAGCCTTGGCAAATGAAAATCAAGAGGAATGTGGGAAACTCAGGTTTGACTGGGTATCTTGCATTTTGCCTCTCAGTCCGCAGTCAGTACCCTAGAAGCAGGGTCTCAGGCTGCCTCCTTTATCTTGGTTCTGAGCAGGAGAGGGGCAGAGGTGGGTGAGGGAGCTCTTCGTGAAGGGCAGACCACGGTCCAGCAGCCCACAGCCGGGAAGCTGTGCAGGGAGGAGCTGTCCGGGAGTGGGCTGTGTGTGCCTGCGTGTTCGTGTGTACCCAGCCTTGGCACAGAAGCCCGTGCGTGTAGAAGCTGAGGGCCTTGTGAATCAGCCCTTGCCAACGGTAGCCTCTGCCAGCCGGCTGTGGGCAGCTAATGACAGCATGTGACGTGCTCTGTGTCACCGTTCACTGTGGCAGGAGCACAGAGGCAGGGATTCTATTCGATTCTTGGAAGAAAGTGCCGGTGCAGCCCTGAGCTTGCCCACGCTGATGGCATGTGCCTTATTCCCAGATTTCCTCTGCTTCCCCTCTCTTCTCTTTCTCCTTCCCTATTCCATTCTCTTCTTTCCGTGTTCAGATCCCCTCCATGGCCGCCTTTCCTAGCTGTCTAATGTAGGTGTGCTGCTGACACATCCTTTGGTACCCGCTGGCCCACTGTTCAGGCTTCCGCCCACCCCTGAGAGCTGCAGTGAGGTAGACAGTCCTCAGCAGCACAGCCTTGAGTCCCCAGTGACAGGAACCGCCAGGGCCAGGCGTGTGACCTTTGCAACCTGAGCCTGACCCCTTATGATGGGCATCCACGCAGTGGTCTGGGGAAGTGTCACTCAGAAATCTCAGCAGTTTGGGGACGTTTAATAGTTTCTCCTTGGGGCTGGAGAGGTGGCTCAGCAATGAAGAGCACCGACTGCTTTTACAGAGGACTCAGGTTCAATTCCCAGCACTCGTATGGAGGTTCACAACCATCTGTAACTCCAGTTCCAGGAGATCTGACACCATCTTATGGCTTCTGTAGGCACCAGGAATGCCACATGGCACACAGACATATATGTTTGCCTCTTTCCCTGGACCATGTTCATCTAGGCAGCCTAGAGAAAGACCTCAGACTTTGGTTGAGACATAGCGATCTTGAAACCCAAGTAAACATGCAGCTTCTGCTACTCCAAAGAGTCTGAGCCAGTAGGATCAGCATTCTGGACAATGTTCCCTGAATGAAGAGCATGGAGTAGATTTCTTGGGACCCACACAGCAGCACTCTTCTCTCCAGGGCCATTGCTAATGTTGTCATGACTTGTCCACACACTCAGAAACCCCAGGGATTGCAATGCATAGGAGACTTGTGCATCAAGTTAACATTGTTAAAGTGAACTCTGTGGGCCAGCAGATCCAGGAACCTTACCTTCCAACAGACCAGGAACCTTACCTTCCAACAGACCAGGAACCTTACCTTCCAGCAGACCAGGAACCTTACCTTCCAACAGACCAGGAACCTTACCTTCCAACAGACCAGGAACCTTACCTTCCAACAGACCAGGAACCTTACCTTCCAGCAGACCAGGAACCTTACCTTCCAACAGACCAGGAAGCATCAATGCAGTGCTCCCTCATTCTTCCCTCCTGAAGACAGCAGGCCATGCAGCTTTACTGAGCTTCAGAATGTGGAGAGGAAAGTGAGGAGACTCTTAAAGTGTGTTTGAGGTGTATACACTGTCTTGAACAAGAGCTCAGGTCTTCTCGGGGGGAGGGGGGACTACCATGGAGGCCATGACATGGAAGAGAGGATAGATATTTGGGAGAAGACTGTTCATTTTAAAGACTGTTTTTAAAAATCAGAAATTAGAGCCATTTGTATGCCAACATGCTTTGCGGAAAGTTCAGGAAAACTCCACCTACATCCTGCCAGCTTTTTGAGCTACGTTTATGGGACCAGGTAGGCTGCCAATCATCACAGTATCCCAGACAGTAGCACCGAGATAACCGACCGTCAGTAGCTCCCCACTTTGTATGCGTACAATGTGAAACAGTGAAACACCACGACCTTCTTCTTTTTCATGATTCTATGGGGGGGTCTTTACACACTCAGCAAACGGGCTTCAAGACCATGCCCAGGATGTACAGATCACAGATTACAGGGTAATTGATGGATCCCAGATTGGATGCTCATCAATCCCTTATTGGAAACATTGTACACTGAGCAGATTCTTTCAACCTCACCTCCACGTTTTATTCTCTTCCTCTGTGCACCAGGACGCACCTTCTCTCACGCAGTTTATGCTGCAGTGCTTTTATTTTTGGTAGTTTATTCTGGAGGTGGAGGGTGGAAATGGAGTAGGGTAGTTTTGATTTTTTTTTTTTTTTTTAGAGCATGCATTTGGAATCAAACTCCTCATCAGTCAGCCTTCAGTAAGAGTGGAGGAGGCTGTGCAGGGCACCAGGTAGCTGGTAATTACAAAGCAATGGATCCTTGATTATCCCTGTGGCTATTAGGGAAGGTGTTCTTCAGTGTTTACTGCAGATGTTTTCTGTTGATAGATTCCCTTTAAGATTAGATTGAAGAGCGCGTTTCTCCTCTCCCTTTCCATAGGTAAGTGAAATTTGGGTGTTAAGAGTGAAATGTGGTACCTGAATTTGATTCCCCAAGTGGACATTCAGTTTGGGAAGTTCACATGGCACGGGAGGTGTGGGGAACCTTGAAAGTTCAAGTCCGGCACCTCCGGCTTACCTAGGTTTAATCATTCAATTTCTTCCAGTGGCTATCTTAAGATTAAGATGTAAAAATTGTTAATATAGGGGATGTTGCTGTACCTCACAAGGTCTGCCCTTTAAGGCGGGCTTTAGTTGCCTTCAGTTTCTGGGCGCTGGGCAAAGGAGTATGCCCTCAACCTATGAACACTTCCTAGCCCAGGTCATGCCTGGCTCCTGAAGGAAGCTTGCTTCCCTGGGTAGTGCCATCTCCCCTCAGGGGTATAGCCAAGAGGCGCTCAGGGACGAGCGGTGGCCTCTGCATGGCTGCATGCATCAATTTGTACCCATTCCTGCAGCCTCCTCCCTGCTCCATGCTGGTTCTTAGAACTCTCCGCACTACTTAAGCCTAACACAGGGTACTGTGATAATTAAATGTGATCTTTGCTGTCCGTGCCTGGTCTAGCAATTGTAAAAGGGGATATTGTCCTCCGTAAATGTGCCGTGTGTTTTATCGACGTTCACATTTCTGTAGGAACTCCCAGGAAGGCAGATTTTTTGAATAGTTAGGACAATATTGAGTATGCAGTCATGGTCAGGGCTTGATACATTTCAGAGCCAACAGCAGTTCTTGAGAGATTTAAAAGCAGGCCCCTCCCCTATTGATTCACACCAGACCTGCTTAACAGAAGACAGACAGGCTAGTGTAACTGAATTTAACCATGGTGGTTTTCTTTCTTTTCTGTTTATGAGGTCATACACTTTGGGAGGTGATTGTCCCATAGACATGTTCACGCACAGGAAGAGATTCAACAAGCTCGGTCCTTTCGTGAGGCATCAGCGAGGAAAATAGTACTGCAATAACCGTGTGTCTGTGCACACATGTGCGTGTGTCCCGATCATGTATTTGTGGAGTGTCAAAGTGCTTAGTTAATATTTGCCAGTGAGAGTGGTTAGGAAATTGGAAGGTCTGACAAGGGAAGAGACTCTAGCAAGCTTTTCAAAAGGACATCTTGGTAGGTGCTTGTAATTGGAGCAACAAAGAAATAGGACGGAGTGTGCATTTCTGGACATATGATGTAATTGTGAAAGGCCTCTTTCCATCTCAGCTTTCAACCAGAGTCCTGTCACTCAGGGACAATCATTGTCACAAGTTAGTATGTGGCTTCCTTGGATGTCCTCTGTATACAGATTTTATGCATATAGGTTTTATGCATATGTGTCCGTCTCTGTGTGTATATATGTATGCATTAAATAAACGAATCTTTTCATGATTTCTGCTGTGTAATTTGCATTGCCTCCCACTTGTTCTCATAGGACAATACGTTAGGTCTGTATATATAAAATATTTTATAAATTATGCTCCTTTCTTTTTAATGTCTGTGTGAAATTTTCCATTGAACAGCTGCCCTAAGGTTTCCTTGCAGTGGCCCGCGTTGCATCGTTCACAGTAGCTGGGGTACCAAATCAGTGGAAGTCCCCAACGATGGATGAATGGATATAGAAATTGTGGTTCGTCCAGAGAATGGAATATTTCTCAGCTGGAAAATAAAAGAAACCCCCCCATTTGCGGCAAAATTGATGAAACTGGAGAACCGTCTGCTAAATGAAATAAGCCAAACAGAATAATAAATACTCTATGAATCTTAAAATGTTGAACTCATAATAGCAGAGAGCAGAATGGCAGCTGCCAGGGCAGGAGTGAAAAAGTGGAGAGATGCTGGTCAAGGGGCATGCATACTTTGCATTGTATGATAAAAAATGTTCTGGGATTGGTGCACAGCATGGGTGGCAGTGATGGATTTTGTTTAGTTTGAGGAATAATGCAGAGATCTATCTACCTATATATTAAGTGGCCACAGTATATATTTGAAGGTAGCTAATCTTTGTCAATTTAGTATTTTAAAATAAATAGACAACTGCTCCGCGATTGTCTGGTGATTTCTGTTTTGGCTTTGCTCTGCCCTGCCTTTTTTCTTTTTCCCTCTCTCTTCTGTATATTTGTGCACATATATACTGTGTATATGCTTATGTGTGTGTTGGGGGGTACAGGTAGGGATGCCAGAGGAGGCTGTTAGCAGGGCCTCTCCATTCGTTCCCGGCCGCTCCGACCCAAAATAATCACACAGAAACTATATTATTTTCAATACTGTTTGACCAATAGCTTAAGAATATTTTTAGCTAGCTCTTTTATCCTAAACTAACCCATCTCTATTAATCTGTGTATTATCATAAAGTCGTGGCCTACCGACAAAGTTTCAGCAGGCTCCGTTGGAGGTGTCTGTCTCCTGTGGCAGCTACATGGCTTCTCCATGACTTCACCTACTCTCTCTTTATCTTTTCCAGTCTGGCTATATCCTGCTAAGCCATTGGCTGAAAACAGCTTCTTTATTAACCAATGGTATTCACAGCATACAGAGGGGAATCTGAAATCCGGAAGACACTGCTCCAACCTTATTTTTTGAGACAGGGTCTCTCACTGGCATGAAAGCTTGCCATTAGGGTAATGTTAACTGGCCAGCAGGCTCCCAGAATCTGCCCTTTCTGTATGCCCTTCCACCCACAATGCTTGGATTACAGGTATGTGGCCTGTCTGGTTTTCTTTTTCCACATGAGTGCCAAGGTTTCAAACTTAGGTACTCTAGCTTAGACAACAAAGACTGTTACTAGCTGAGCCATCTCCCCAATCCCTCCATGCGTTTCAGCACAGCAAACCATGCTGCAGTAATTCTCCCTGCCAACCCATTCAGCATGCCTCCCTGTTGGCAGAGGGAACTGCTTGTTCATCCCAGGCGCCCAGAACCAAAATAATCACACAGAAACTGTATTAATTAAATCACTGCTTGGCCCATTAGCTCCAGCTTCTTATTTGCTAACTCTTCCATCTTAATTTAACCCATTTCTATTAATTTGTACATCACCATGAGGTCGTGGCCTACCAGCAAAGTTTCAGCACGTCTATCTCTGCCGGCTGAACCACGGCATCTCACTGACTCTGTCTTCTTCCTCCCAGAATCTAGTCCAGTCCTCCCTGCCTACCCAAGTTCTGCCCTATCAACAGGCCAAGGCAGGTTCTTTATTCATTACTGGTGATCACAGCACACAGAGCGGACTCCCACAGCACCTCCCAAACTTGTCTTCTCACTTACACAAGGTTGGAGAGCTCCCCAGTTGCTGACTTCTCAGAACAGACTGATCATCATATAAGGGTCAGAACAGGGATGGAGCCCAGTACGTGGATGTTCTCTTAAATAAGAATGGGCATCACCCTCATTGTCTAGTCTCTGATCCTCCTGTATGCCATAGAAAGTGTCCCTACTGGACAGTGGGATTTTTTTTTCACTTATCCTAGGATACCTGCAATGTTCTTTCAGTTTTAGGGTCTAGGTTTAATCTGAGTTCACTCTTTGATGATCCCTGGGCTATTAAACAAACTAGTTAAAAATCTTCATAACTGTTTTAGATGTAGGAGGCCACTTGTTCATCCCAGCAGCTTAGCCCTGAAATAATCACACAGAAACCATATTATTTAAGTCACTGCTTGGCCCATTAGCTCTAGCTCCCTATTGGCTGACTCTTACATATTAATTTAACCCATTTCTATTAATCTGTGTATCACCACGCGACTCTGCCTTACCAGCTAAAGTTCCATCTGACTTTGGTGGAGCTACATGGCTTCTCCCTGACTCCGCCCTTCTTTCTCCCAGCATTCAGCTTAGTTTTCCCCACCTAACTCTGTTCCCCTATAGCTCTGCTATAGGCCCAAAGCAGTTTCTTTATTAATTAACCAATCATATTCACAGCATGCAGAGGGGACTCCCACATCATTTAGACTTTACAAAAGGGAGCGCATTCAAATATAACAGGTGTCAGTGACCTGGTACTTAACCCCTAACATGTAAATAAGCATTGGGCATGATCACTTATGAATAATTCATTTTAAAACACACCCAGAATACACTCTGTGACATAGTAGTTATGTACAACTGTATTAATGAATTTAATGTTTGGCTTAAGGAGGTCATTCAGAATAATCATGGTCTTGCCTTTGTTTTAATCCTATTACCTGGGAATCAAGGCAGACCCAGCACATGTGATGTTTCTGTCATACCCCATATTACTATGTGTTCAGAGGAGTGAGTTTCCAAGAAGGCCACTAATTAGATCAGTTCTTCACAGGAAGCCACAGATCATCTGAGTCCTCTAAGCAGCCTTTCATTTTATCAAAACTTCCAGTTTCTTTTCATAACATTTGAGAAGCAGGGCTAAGTTTAGCGACCCAATGTGCAGACATGGATTGTAGTACAGAGTTACAGTGCACTATGGAGGGCACTAGGACATGGACCCAGATTGCCTTGTTTGTAATCACTGTATTGTTACTCAACAAGCATATCAAAGTGGTGTACATACAGGCAAACATAGGTAGTCTCATCATGGCAAGCACAGAACAGGTTTAATACATGCAAATACATGTTGAGCTCTTTTTAAAAACATTTATTTTGCATTTGATGTTTAGAAGATTATGTTCCATGCCACTCTTTAGCTTATGGGTTTAGCTCATGGGTGACCATACCTCTGACACAGGGGCACAAATGTGCTATTGTAGTTGCCTTTGTTTTTACTCTTTGCTCTTTGGAGACTCACTACCTAGCTCCCAAATAAATACATGAAGACTTATTCTTCCCTATGAATGCCTGGCCTTAACTTAGCTTGTTTCTAGCCATCTTTTCTAACTTAAATTATTCTGTCTAACTTTTCCCTCTGGCTTTTTCCTTCCTCTATTTTATATTTCTTTCTTTACTTCTTACTCCAGGGCTGACTGTGTGACTGGCTTGCTGGCTCCTGGCATCCTCTTCTCCTTCTCTTTTTCCCCCTGTTCCTCCCTTCTTCTCCTTTTATTTATTTTCTCTGCCTGGCAGCCAGACTTATTCCTTTCTTGCCTAGCTATTGTACATTTAACTCTTTATTAGACCAATTGGGTGTTTTAGTCAGGAAAAGTAACACAGCTTCACAGAGTTAAACAAATGCAACATAAGAGAATGCATCACATCTTTGCATTGCTTCTGCTTTTTTCATAGATCAGTGGCTTGCTCAGCCATCATCGGAGAAACTTCCTTCTGCAGTAGGATGGGAACAAATACCCACAACTTGACAGTGTGCAGAGAGTGAGAGACCTGGGAACACTCAGTCATACGTGGGGTGTTCCTATAAAGTCCCTCCCCTAGGACACAAGACCTGGGAACACTCAGTCATATGTGGGGTGTTTCCATAAAGTCCCTCCCCTAGGACACAAGGAACCTTGTGGAAGAAGAAATGTAAGGATTATAAAAATCAGAGGGGATGGAGGACACCAAGGAAACAAGGCCTTCCAAACACTGCAGGACTAACACACATATGAACTCACAGAGACTGTGGAAGCACGAACGGGTCTGTATAGCTCTGGGCCAGAGGAGTCTCAGCACTGAGAAAGGAAGTTGACCCAGGTCCCTTCCCTAAGTCAGAAGCTATTCCTAGTTGATAACTACTCACAAAGGAAGAATTCATTTTCTCTATTGGGTTTTCCCTGGTTATACAGACCACACTTAGGATGCATCCTCCGAGCCCAGCAGGAGATGGCCAACACAAAATGAGCCCAATGCCAATTTTGGAGGTTCTTGGGCTCTCAATGCTGTCTCTGGGCTTTGTTTGTTTGCTTTTCCTTATAGGTCCTTTTCAAATCTAATATGGTTTCTAGTTTTGTATCTTTTTATGGTATTTCTGAGTGTGTGACCATGTATGTCTTTACACCTATATGCATCGTTTTGTTCTTTTTGTTTACTCTTTTTTTCTGTTTGTTTATTTTGCTCTAGTATGGTTTGTTTGATTTTTGACTTTATATTATTATTATCATTATTATTTTATATAAGAGAGGAATTTGGGTGGATGGGGAAATGCAGAGTATCTCTGAGGACTTGGGTGAGGGGAAAACTGTAACAGAATATATTATATGAAAAAAATCATTTCAAGTAAAAAAAGAGAGAGAGAGAGAACTTGGAAGCAAAATATTAAAGAGCCAAAAAATAATTAGAAATTCTTGACTTTCTGAAAACAGAAGTAAACAGATGAAAAATACTAAAAGTTTTAAGAGATGGGAGATTTTCCTGCCACAATAATTGTACCTGGATGCAGTTATAGTCAGTGCATTCGAAATTATTTTAAATCATTTCCTCACCCAGCTCTAAAAACAAATGTAATAAATTCCCACCCAAGAGGGCTGTTGACAAAGGGCGACACTCCTGTCTCACCAGTCAGTGTTCACCGTAAGCGATGCCTCCAGTTGCACTTCACATTCCCGACTCACCTTATGTGTGGAGCTGTGACATCGGGACACTGGGACAGTGGTGATCTGCCCTCAGCCACCACTGCTGTCCCTTCATCACCTTGGGAAGGGAAATGAGATATCTTGAGTGGTGTGGCTGCTGTAGTGATCAAGAAGATTTAGGACAAGCAATGTCAACTTAAGATGGAAACTCAGCCAAAAAGTGCAGATTGAGGTAGCTTAATTTGGAGCCTTTGTGAACCAATGGAAAGTTAGTTTTTTTTTTTTATCCTCCTCTCTCTCTTCTTCATCTTTGTACCTTTATCCCTGAAATTGCTATCTCTGATTGGTGCACTACCCCTTGTTTAACTGGTCAGTTTGTAGAGGCAGAGCTTTTGATTTATAGCCACATAAGAATGAAATTGAGCCAGGCCATGATAGTGCGTGCTTTTAGTTCCAGTTCCCCGAGAGGCAGAGTCAAGTGGATCTCTGTGAGTTTGAGGCTAGCCTGGTCCACAGAGGGGGTTCCAGGACAACCAGAGCTGTTATACAGAGAAACCCTGTCTCACAAAACAAAACAAAGCCAGAATGAAATGGAGTAGGGAGGAGGAGGAGAGCCAGGCATGATCACACTGATATCCAGCTGTTGTAGGGTGAAGCCCCAGGGTACTAAGATTGTAGATCCTCTGCTTCACAGAGCCAGCCCCACCCTTGAAATAAAAACCAAGGACTTGGCATTAGTGTTAGCTGCAACAAAAAATGTAATTATGAGAAATAAGAATGTACTGGACCCTGCAGCCACAATGCTCATCAACTTGGAGAAAGTGACCCACATCTTCGAATATCCAACCTAACTACATGCAAGGTAAAGTTACTCAGGCAGGCAGAAGACTGCATTTGCTCAGCCTCAGGAGGAAGATACTGAAGTTTGCCTCTTAAAGGAGTTCTATTCTTGGTTAACTACATATAGAATAAAGTTTGTGAAGGAGTTGCAATGTCGTTTGCCCTTGAACCTTTGAATCTTGTTGCACTGTGCCGTGTTCATTTTCCCTGTGGGTTCTCCCTCCCTGGAGGTGGGCTGGAGCTGGAGAAGACAGGGTACATTAAGCGTGAGGGGCTCCTCAGCAGCTCACAGCAGCGCTCTGCGCTCAGCCTTTCCGAATCACTGGTTTGGAGCAAAGAGGAAAGGCTTAGGAGATGGGCGTGATTTCCTTCAGTTAGAGGGTTTAAGAAGTGAGACGTCACGGGGGTTAAAGGATTTGCGAGGCACTATCCATGGCAAAGCCTAAAGACAGAAAATAGCACTCTTAATTTCAAATCAGGCCTCGTCATAATCGCTCTCCATCCTTTCTGATTCCAGTATGCTATTTCCTTTAAAAGGGTGCTACCTTAAACATCTGCTTTCACTGGAGAGTCCATTCACATCCATTGGTGAGCCCAGAGGATAATAGCCCAGAAATCATTTAATGAGATCCGCACCGTTTTACCGCGCATGCGGAGTTCCCATTTATTGTACTGCTGCATTCACTGTGCACTTCGCCGATTTTTCTCTTAGAATGGAGTGGAAAAGAAGTTTTGTTTTCTGTAGCTTTTCCACTGATTGCCAATCCTAAATGCGGTGGTAATGAAAGAAGTATCTGGCTGGTTCAAGAGTTCAGGCAAGAGTAGATATTATTGACAAGAGGCCTCTAAGCAGGTATAAAGTACTGAGGTAATTGGTTTTGTGATTTTTTTTTTGTATCAGGCAGAAAAAAAATGATCCTTCCCAGCCCTGAGAACATCAGCACCCTGTTCCTTCATTCCTGCTGCTGTTGTTGATGAAAACGTGTGTGTGTGTGTGTGTGTGTGTGTGTGTGTGTGTATGTGTATGTGTGTGTTTCAAGAGCCTGCAACAGAATCTGCAACCCTTGGTCTGTGAAGGGCAGATAGTAAATACTTCGGGTTTTGCCAGCCACAGGGTGGGCTACTTGGCTCAGTTATTGTGCAAGAACCGCCTCACATAGCACACACATGATTGACAGAACGCGTATTTCAATAAAATGTCTGTTATGAAATAGGTAGAGGGCCAGACTTGGTGTCAGTTCACAGAGCAGGGGTGCACACCCTGCTGGAGTCTGCCACCATGGCTTTCTCTGCCCCTAGCTGAAATACACAACGTTTTCTATATGTTCCCGCATCTCCAGCGTGCCTGCTCTGTTTCCCCTGCATCCCCAGCCCTGTGTTCCCGCATCCCCAGCTCTGTGTTCCCGCATCCCCAGCGGGCCTGCTTTGTTTTCCCTGCAGAGCTCTGTTACAAGATTCAGTATTTAAGTGAAATTGCTAAGGGTCCATTTCCAATGGCTGCATTTTTTGTCTTAGGGACCGTATGGACCTTGGATTGGACTCAGGGGCCTATCTTAGTTCCATAGAAGTAAAATCAGGGAAAAAAATTCTTCCTGAACCAGTGACAGAATTCAGGCGCGTGGGGTCTAACAGAATGGTACTAGACAAACAACCACAGAGTTCTAGAACACATGACTGAGCAGAAGTAACTATCCACATCTTTGAAAATGTTGACCTTCCTCATTCCAAAGGGCTGTTCCAAAGGTCATTGACTGATCCTCTATCCATCAGTCTGTCCCTCTGTACATCCCTCTGTTCATTCATCTGCTCACCCATATCCATCCATCCATCATCCATCCACCCATCCATCCTGTTTGTCTTTATTGAGCAATTATCTCCCACTATAGTTTTTGCTATGGGCAGCCCTTCAAATGGCCAAACTAATTAACCTAAAGGAGTTAACTCTTCAAATCTATTGATCAGATAAGAGCTTAGATTTTCCTGCCACAAAGATCACACTAGAGTCCAAGGGGGGATTGCAGCCTCTTTATTAAGGGTTGTATTCTCAAGAATGCCAGAGGGATGGTAGAGACAAGATGGCAAGGGTTGGGGTGAGGAGCAGAGAACAAAGGAAAACACAGTTTATGAGTGGCCCAGTGGGCCCATTTTCTAGTGAAGTTCCCTTCTGAAAGAAATCAAAGAGATTTTCCACTCCATCTGGACTCCAGACCTAAGGAGATTACCATTAAAGTCAGCTAGTCAAGGGTAAAAATCAGAGCGTGTGAAGATTCCTTTTGAAATGTTGTCAGCAACCATCTGGAAAGAAATAGCCATCACTGTGGTTAGGAGGAAGTTTCCTGGAAGGTGGAGAGTGTATCAGGTAATCTAATCTATCATGCGTTTCAGTGGGATTGGGCCTGTTGGGGAAGCATTCCATTTTAGAGAGAAACATCACCAAACAGGAGGGAAATAATTTGGGTATTGTAAACTGAGCCCCTTAGCCCTGCTGTGGGTTCTTGTCAGTCAGGACAGACGGCCCATCCCAGTTCACACCTGTGATATTTACCGAGTATTGCAGGCCTGAGGGCAGCAGAAGCTAAAAATAGAGGCAGGCCTGGCCACAGCTCTCAGCAGAGGGAGGCTTTCTGAAGGGCTTTCTCCTCCTCTTTTTGGAACCCACTCTCCACAGTCCAGTTCAGATAGTCTACATCTCCCTTCATTTCCTCAGCTGTGGCCATTGTTTCAGCACTCACTTATCTGTGGCCATTTGTGTCTCATAAAGGAGGCCTGTTGTTGGCTTCTGAAAATTTGTCTGAAATGTTGGACAGTCACAAAAAATCCACGATGCCGTGAACGGACAGTTTTCGCTTCAGGCACAGAGTCAGCGCTGTGTGCTTATTCTTTTGACATAGGCAGGTCATATTCTGAATGTTGATCTGCTGATCAGGCTTGTGGTTATCTTGCCTTTCTTTTTTTTTTTTTTTCTGGTTTTTCGGGACAGGGTTTCTCTGTGGCTTTGGAGCCTGTCCTGGAACTAGCTCTTGTAGACCAAGCTGGTCTCGAACTCACAGAGATCCGCCTGCCTCTGCCTCCCGAGTGCTGGGATTAAAGGTGTGCACCACCACCGCCCGGCCTTGCCTTTCTTATTTAAAGTACATTTATAACTAGCCACTTTTGGTGTTTATGGTTTTTGTTTTGGTTGAGGGACTGGAAAACGCTCTGAATTTCTCCTCACTCCAGGGATACTTTTCTTGCTCCACTTATGTCTAATTCAAACTCCTTCCTTCTGACCCCTTCACTCCCTTTATGCTTTCCTCGGACAGGCCCTTACCAGGTAATCCAGGGTTAGCTTGGCGTTTGCAGTCCTCCTTCATCACCCTGCAGAATGCTGGGGTTACAGGCATGTACCATCATGTCTGTGAAAATACATTTTTAAATTTATGTATGTGTATGAGTGTTTTGCCTGCTTATGTGTATCTGTCTCACCTCCATGCATGTGTTCATGGGGGCCAGATCACAGGATTGGAGTTACAGACAGTTGTGAGTCACCGTGTAGGTGCTGGGCATCGAACCTTGGTCCTCGGCAAGAGCAGCAAGTACTCCTAACCACTGAGCCATCGCTCCAGCCCTTGAAACTACGTTTCTTAAAAGTGACTCATCTTAATCAAGATTTTGCAAAAACATCTGAGTAAATATTGATAGAAAACTGGACTTTTTGTATTAATCATCTGTTGATTTACATCCTATTGAACAGCATGGATATAATAACAAATATGATGACTGTAAGTTCTTCGGGAACAGAGACAACTGGGTTTGTAAACACACAGCTCGGCTGATGGGAAAAGCAAGAGCTGGGTAGATGAGAGTGGAAACGCAGGTGACGCCTCTGGCAGGATCGGCATGAGATGGGCCGGAATCAAGAGCCAAGGAAGAGTGAGGGAGCCCATTCTAGACTGAACGACCACCTCTTCAGAGAGATGCTCAGTCACTCGGTGGAGGATGGCAGCACCATCTAGAACTTATAGGCCAGAATGGGTGATGATCAACTTTCAGGGCCGCCAGTATTTGATCTCACAGTTGGCATCCCTTCTATCTGTAGGGCTGCTGGGCGCAGATCTGAAGGCTAGACCTTATTCTACCATCTACCAACTGAGTCTGTGAAGAGAAATCTCTCTCTAATGAACAGGGCACCAGAGTCTAAAATGTCTCCCCAGCGGCTTGGATACCCTTCCCTGCCGCTGCTTCTCTTTCAGTCCCCTCTGCTTTGGCTCCGACACCTGAGAACGTTCAGGGACTAGCGATGCTGGAGGGACTTAGCACCGAAGGAGGCCATCGGAATTAAAATCCGTGCGTGGAAAGCCCTTAATGAGTCTGTCTCCACTGCAGCATATGGGATGTCAGCTGGTAAGAGGCACTACATATCCAGCAGGGCCCCATTTCAGACACTGCCTCACTTCCCTGTGGATAATTTTGCCTTACCTGTAAGGAGGCACCGACGAGAACTCTTGGATTTATTTATCCACGTGTATATATGTAATCTACAAGTATTTATTTTAGTTATATGCACACACACGTGAGCAAGTGTGTGTAAATTCTGTATCTCTGTGATGAGACGGATCAGTGTGGGCATATGAGAGATTGCTATGGATGGAGGGCCAGTTCTTGCAGACTAGGGACAATGGAGAGAGACAGGCACTAATGCTTTCAGTGCATGCGTGTGTGTGTGTGTGTGTGCGTGTGTGTGTGCGTGCGTGTGTGCGTGCGTGCGTGTGTGTGTGTGTGTGTGTGGTGTGAGATTAGCGAGTTTGGTGATATAATAGCAAAGAGCACCTGCTTTAGTTTCAGAGAGTTTTGGGTTCAAGTTCTGGTTCTGTACTTACTGTGTGCCCCTGCAACTTTACCCTTCCTATTTTACTTTACTAAAAAGAAAAAAAGAGTCAATTCACAAAGCTAGTATGTATATTAGGTTTTATATGTGATGAAAATCCGTTAAACCATCACCTTAAATATGGCATTCTTATAACTATTAGTTGGCTCTGAGATCAGCCCAAGTAAGGAACATCTATGGGAGCAGGGAGTGCTTTGGGAAATAGTAGGAACCGGAATAGCTTATTGAAGGAGACTTTCTGAACAGCACTATGTCATAAGTACTAAGTGTGATTCTGGGCACCGTGAGAGGAAAGGAAAAGGGCAGATTCTTGACTGCTGTGAGGTGTTTGCAGTGGACTGGAAGAGACCAGCCTTACATGCAGAGGAGGACCCAAAGAAGGCATATAAATGAACGTCACTGATGAGATCCACTCACCCACACAGAGAGACTCCTTGAACGGTTCATCTGCTTCTAATGGCTGAGGTTCTTAAAACTCGGGGCTGTGAGCGGCTGAAGCAGCTGAAATGCTGCCGCTCCACACCTGCTTCTGAAACCAGCCTAGAATGTACGCGGCTGCCTCTCTCCTGCCCAGCCCAGTCCAAGCCTGCTCTTTATCCATTCTATTAGGAAGGATTCATGCACGACAGTCTTGAGACCTACTGTCAGGGATACTCCGTGTCAGGGACGCTCGGGATGCAGCTCATTTTTTTTTTCCAGAGAAGGTTGGGACTTGACACGTGAGAGGGTTTGAGATGAATGAGTTTCCATTGTATTTATAGAAAGCTAGTATGATATCTCCCAAGGTATAAATAGAACAATGGAGTGTTGACAAAGGGACTGGTTTTCTGTAACTGTGGAAACCCTGCAATTATTCCTGGAACTATACTCATTGTTTATCTGCATCTGAATTTTAATAAACAGGGTGCTTGCTGTTTATTCATGAAATTTCAAATGGAAATATATCTTCCATTATTATCCCCTTCTTGTGAGTCAGGCCCCATCTTGCAAATTTGCAGCTGAGTAAATACACGGAACATTAGCAGCAATTAGATAATTGGTGCCCTGGATCAACCCGCCCGCAGCTGTGAATGAATATGGACTGCACAAATGTCACCTGGTGCAGCCCCCTGATGGCATGGTGCTGCGTGCTACCACAGCCTTGCAATTAAGCGCAGAAGTTCACCAGCCCCTCTTCTGGCCCTCCTTCTTTCCAAGGAACTCAAAGTCGCAAGGGTAGGAAAATGTCGGTTGCCTGGCCTGAGCCATCAGAAGGGGGAATTGTTAGGCCAGAGAGTTTGCTTTAGATATGAGAGCAAGTCTGTTTATCTTCGCTTACCCGATTGCTCAGTTGCAGACAATATCCTGCTTAGCACAAATAACTAGCAAAGATCCATGTTTGGATTCTTGACTGGGGAGAAAGAGAGTCACACCTTAAATCACTTTTGTTTTGTTTTGTTTTTGTTTTTTGTTTTTCCTCTCCTGTAAATCCCCTGAATTTGCTGATTCTGGACAAGCTGAATGTACGCGTGTTTTCATTACAGTGTTGGAGATTGGATTTGGGGGTCTTGTATGTGCCAAACTCTACCACTGAGTCACATCCCAGCCACACTATTTTTTCCCCTTAAACTCTTTCTTCAGTTCATCTTGGCCACGGCACTGAGTTGGATTTCCCAGCTGGAGCCACATTCAGATTTTCAGCTTACAGTTGGGTTTCTCTCTGGCCCTGGCTTTATCCATGTTTTCACTCTTCTCCCTCAGAAAATCCCACACCCACGTTCAGGTGGGGAAGGTGTTTGTCTAGTGGCTGATAACGTTAGGAAAACAGATGAAGAGCAAGTGCCCTAGAGGGATAGTGTGGGAGTGCTGGACCATCCCAACCCGTCTCTAGGATGCTGGTTCCTTAGAGCAAGGATCTAAGAGATCAAGCCTCTTCTGCCTCCGTTCCCCTGGCTGCTCCACCCTCCCCCCATTTGTCTTTGATTCTCAAGACCAATCTCATAAGCCTCTGGCCTCTGGTTCCCATTCCCTTGTTCCCACGCCCTGGGAGTCCCCTGCATCACTTCCTTCTTGCTCCATCCTTCTGTTTGGGAGGAGGCAGGTGAGGAGAGATTTGGGCTGGGTGACTGGGTTCGTTTATGGGTCACATAGGGTGTATATGTCTTTTGGTAATCAATTCAGGACACCTCGCTGCAGACCTTGTAGAACAGGAGTGTCTTCTCGGATCCTGAGCATGGCGCTCTGAGGAAATTTCCAGGAGAGTTAGAGTTTCCGGTGGGCTTTTGTTTCCATCTTTCTGCTTTGGGTTAAGTGCCATCGCTTTCATGCAAGGCCGTTTATTGTTGTAGTTATTATTAGCATTTTTGCACCACTAATTCTTATCAATAATACAGTAAGACCATATTTTTATATTTTGCACCTGCTTTGCTTTGGGTACCATGACACCCCAGGAGATTAACCCCATGACTCCTGTTTCTTAGATGAAAAACTTAGTTTCAGAGACGTCAGTAACTATTCCAAGGTCACAAATGTCAGAGATAGAATCCAAACCTATGTTTACTTAATTGCAAAGTAAATGCTCTCAAATACTGTGCTAAGTCGTGGGGCCCAAGTCATTGAGTTAGAATTAATACCCGAATTGCGCCTTGCTGCAGGTGAGCCGCTATCTGGATAGCTTGATTTTTAATCCCTTAAATCATCTCAGCACTTTGGAGAAGGCATTAGAAACACAGCCTCAAACCCAGTGATTTTCTCCTTTTCCCTCTTCTCATCTTTGCTGGATTTTCCCTTGCAGCTGGAAATGTGTTTTCCCGATCCTCTCCCGGTGGTTCTCGATGCTGCCAATGTATTGGCTGGATCACCCACCCACCTGAAACTGGGCTGCAGGGGAAAATTTATTTGCAGACATTTTAATTTCCCTGGTGATAAGCAAATTAATTTTGTTGTAAGCCTTTAACATCCTAATTGAATGATGGAGTGTCGTGGAGTGTGTTTTACAGATAAAAGACGGTTAAAGTCTTACCATCCATCAGCCAAGAACGGAGCCGAGGCCTGGGTGTGCAGCTTCCATTTGTGCATGGTGCGTCCTCCAGGGCTTCAGAAAAGTAGCCTGGCGGAGGCATCTCAAATGTGCCATCTACATGAATTTCTGAGTCAACTCCTCCAGAGGGATATTTTTTTTATTGCTTCACTCCTTTATGACATGGATCTTAGTGTTTCCTACCTGAGTCCCCGGCGCGCTCCAGTCTCTGTGGGGAGCGAGCAGGTCTCTTGTATTCGGTTGGGGAAGTCGAGGGCAAGCCAATCAAAACATGCGAGGGAAATTGTATGCAGAGGAAGTAAGCAGGATAATGGATACGGGACATTGGGGTTTGTGAGAGACTGGTTTTGGGGGGTGGTACAGACCTGATTCAAACAAAGAGAACCATTGCAGTCAATGGAACGGAACATCTGCTGAAGAGGATATGGGAGCATGGGTTTGTACTTTCTACCTGTGTTGGCCGAGAAACAGAGTTCATGAGTAAATGGGAGATGTTAGTGTTGAGAGCTGACATGCCAGGTTTTTTTATTTTTTTATTTTTTTTACGTGGCCTGCTGGAGGTATTTATCTAGCTCTGTTATGTACTGGAGGGTGTGTGGGATTCTGCAGTAGCTTAGCATTTTTATTTATTGTTGTTAAACAAATATTAGCATTCATTATTCCTGATCATTTATATATGCCAGACACTGTTCTAAACACTTGCCACCCTCCCAAGGAGCCTGAGAAATGAATCCTTTCATTATCTCCATTTTATGACTCAGTAAAAGGGTAGTCATTAGCCCAAGGCTGCGTACCGACCTCTGATCCAGGACTGACATCCAGGTACTCAGGGCTGATCTTACAATTTCAAATAGCTAAATGGCCATAATTGTTACTGTTGATTCCCACTGTACTGTGCCTTTGATTTGTAAGTTCCTCCCCTTTGCTACTCTGGAGAGTCTTCCAAATAATAATAGCAAAATAATATTGACATAGTTTTGGGTAATTACCCCACTTTATAAATCAGTTATATTTTAAAATTCTATTATTTTATGTGTATGATTAGCAGGCCTGCATGTGTCTGGGTACCACGTGGGTGCCTGGTACTGGTAGAGGCCAGAAGAGGGCATCAAATCTGAAACTGGAGTTAAAAGATGAGTTGTGAGCAGCCATGTAGATGCTGGGAATTGAGAACCCAGAACCTCTGGAAGAGCAGTCAGTGCTCCTAACTTCTGAGTCATCTCTCCAGTACCCAAAGCAGTTTTGCGTGTATCATTTTCTTGAGTTCACATAACTTTGTGAATATCATCGCTATTAAAAACGAGTCCGTAAAGGCACAGCAAGAATGCTAGCCTTGCCTGAAGCCCCACAGCTACTTAGCAAGGGACAGAACCCAATCTTAGTTGCCCAACTCTTCCCCAGTCCTTGCCTCTCTAAATCATTGCCTAATTAGTCTATTTAACGACTCTCTGTCAAGCTGGCTTCACTTGCCCTTGCAAAGACAAGCCTGAGTGAAATCAAATGATTTTGCTGTTGAATGAAAACATTTGCAGGATGCTATTTTCTAAGCCATGCTCACATATGGGCCTCTTGGCTCAGAAAGCCACTCCAGGTTTGGGGATGGCTGTGGAGGCGGAGAAGAGAAGGATTCCTTCCTGCCACAGGTGAGCCAGTTAGCAGTCTCAGAGACTGGCAGCAGCTCCCTCCCAGGGTGTGAGAGTGGGTCCTGGGGAAGAGGAGGAGAGTATCTCCGTGGTGTATTCTGCTTAGGGGAACACACACACAGCTAGGGCTTGATTTACAATCCCAACAAGGGCACCCTCTTTCCTAGTGACTTTCCCTCAGCATTCTAGGTACAAACAGGACCATTCAGGCAAGGCAAGTTACCAGGTGCATGCAGTTAATGAGCCTTGGGCTTATAATGAGTTTACTCACCAGTGGGTGATGGCCAGTTAACAACGGGCATTGTCCATCTTGTGAGAAAGTGCTAAGGGGGGAATAAAACGGATAGAGCAAGGGATAAGAAGCTCATGTGGGGCCCAAGAACTAGGCTGCTCTGGCTGGACTTTCTTTCTTTCTTTTTTGAAGAGAGATTTAAGTGAGAGAAGGGGGAACAGCAGGAAGAGGAGAGGCCGAAGGAGGGAGGGGAGGGAAGAACAAGGACTGCAGAGAAGAGGGGATGCGGGGAAAAAGAGAATGGGAAAGAGGACCGGGAGAGACTATTTAGTCCAGGTTCAAACCAGATCATGTCTCATTAACACTGAGAAGGGGAAGTAGAAACAGGCTCCCCAAACCTTTTATCTCATCATTTCTATATCATATCCATTTTCCCTTTATTCAAAGAGATCTTTCTATTTAACTTTTTTATGACCAATAACAACTTATAACCAACCCCCTTATATGATAACAAACATCGATAACCCATCTTTTGGGACTATGGGTGATGTTTTTTTCTAGACTGCTTCCTGTTGTCTGGGGAGTCGGGAATCTTTGGTGGAACCTTGAGAAAATCAGGATAATTGACTGGAGTGTTTTGTGACACTGGATCATCTCAGCCAGCAGCCTTGTAGCTGTTCTGGATGCTGGATCATCTGGGCCATGCATTTTTTTTGCTGTTTGGTTCCCTTGCTCTAAAAATACATAAACTTTTTGTTTTGTTTTCCAAAACCGGGTTTCTCTGTAGCTTTGGAGCCTGTCCTGGAACTCTCTCTGTAGACCCGGCTGGCCTTGAACTCACCTGTTCTGCCTCCTGAGTGCTGGGATTAAAGGCGTGCTCCACCACTGCCTGGCAAAAATACTCCAAAGTTTGAAAGGTAGCATTAATATCTATATTAATACAAGTATAGACTATTCATTTTACACAAGTCAGCACAAGACTTTTTGGTTTTGTGTTTGAGCAGGTAAAATACAGATCACGCCCCTTGTATTCTTTCAGGTTTCTTTCTTTATGTCTGCAGTCAGGGTTTTCAGGGGTCTTCTTGGATGAACCTGGTCATCTTTAACCTTGGATGAACCTGTAGCCTATCCTTTTCTGTGGGAACAGAAGCACAGTCTCTTCTACAAAGCGCCATATCTTTTGACCTCCATATTTGAAGACAAGACATTTATAAAATAAAAAAATTAAAAAATGACATTCTTCAACAATCAAAAACTTCAAAGACAACACAGTAACACACAGAATCTCCCTGTGTATTTTCCATATTTAAGTGGCTTATTATATTTTTTATTACTTTATTCCGTTTTAAGGACTTTATTATTTTTAAGCTATTTTCAAATGTATGAGTGTATATATCTTTTTGCTCTTCTTTCCCAAGCTTATATATATTTTTATACATACTGTAACCTGTTTAGAGTTTTTTTCCATCTGTTTCTGTCTTTATTGGGCATCTATATTGTTTTTGGATCATATAAGATGAATCTTAAATTTCTGTGTCAGCCACAGACATGGTTCAACTTAGCACATGTGTTGGTGCGTGTCATTTGTGGCTGGCTCCTCCTGCCTTGGTTCCCGAGAGACTAGCTTCATTGCCATGGGAGCCGCATTTACTGCCCCAGCTAGAAGTTGTTGGGTCCACGCTACCACTGAGTAGTGCACTGCCCAATGCTCATAAACCCCATTCAAGTTTCTGATAGCAGGGCCTCTTAAAAAGAGCCATGTGTGTGGTTACCTCTAGCACCTGCAAAGGAACTGTGTCTTTGTTGCTGACACTGAGCCTGCTTGAGAAAAGACAGTTATCAGGAAGCCATGTTTGGCTCTGTTTTTGTGTGCTTAGAATCTTTTGTTAAGCTTTGTTAGGTCTTATGTGGATGTAAGTGCTTGGAACCTACATTTTGTAGGTTTTGTAGGAACACCATTTGTAGGTAGACTCTTCTGTCCCACCAACCAGTCCCTGAATAACCACACAGAGACCTAATAGTTATAAATGGTCGGCCAATAGCTTATGCTTGTTTTTTTTTCTTAGCTCTTATAACTTAAATTAACCCATTTCTTTCAATCTGTGTGCTTCCCTGTGACATGTTTACCATGTGTACCCGCTTACCATCCTGTTTGCTCTGCATCTCTTGGCATCTCCTCCGACTCTGTCCTTCTTCTCCCCATTATTCTCTCTGCCCCAACAATCCTGCCTCGCCATCAGCCAATGAGCTTTTTATTAACAATGAGAGCAACATATCTTCACAGTGCGCACAAGGGTTCTGTCACAGCAGCCCACCAGGCCAGGTAGTTCCTATTTTAGAAGAATATTAATTATTGATTCAACTCTCTATATAAATTGGGATTTTTAAGTTATTCTTATACGAATTTGCTAGTGTGTGCCTTTGTTGGATCTTTTATATAAATTATCAGTTCTGTGGGTGAAGGGTGACTGTAGCCATGAATTGTCATCCGTTTGCCATCAGATAAATCAAGAACGATGACCATATTATTTCTGCCATTGGCAATTTGTGTCTTTTTCTTTCCTTTTGCTTGGTTATCCTCATAGAATTTGCCCTTTTTTATTTTAAAAGAATTAGTACCTTTTAATTTATTTTGTGTGGAGGATGCATGAGCTATCCATTCCACATGTGTGCGTGCACAGCATGCAGATGGTGGCTGGGGGTAGCTTGCAAGAGTTTGGTTCTCATCTTCCGCTGTGCAGGTCCAGGTTACTGGTTTTAGTCGCTTCTTGTACGCCTAACATGCTCACTTAAGACTATAAATTTCCCTCTAAGTATTATATTTAGTGCATATAACAAGTTTTCAGGAGATGTATTTTCGTTCTAAATGTTTGAAAAGCATCTCATTTTTGTCCATTGTTATTCAAAAGTGTATCATTTAAGTTCTGAACATGTAGGGATTTTCCCAGCCATTATATATATATATATAAACTTTTTGTTTATAGTTTAACTGTACTGTAGCCTGAGAACAGACTCAGTATGATTTTTCCTGCTTTGAGATGTCTTGGAATGTATTTTGCCCATGGGTAGTGTTTGTTAAGGTGCATTTTGGTGATCATTGCATGCCAGCGTAGGAGGAATGTGTGTGGCAATGTTGTTGGATGGAGTGTGATGTCAGCTTTAGACAATAGAGTCTTGGTGTGTGTTGGTGTCTTCCCAACAGAGAGGATGGCTGAGCATCACATTAGGGTAATTTACAGTCAGATAATTAGGTCAGAAGGAGCGTCAGGAAGACCAGTGTCAGGAGGATGGGGAAGAGTTGGGTACTAGGTCATAGATCAAGTTACGTGGGACTGCAGGTTAGAGAAACCCTAGTAATTAAGCTTAGATTATGACTCTTATCCCTGGCTCTCATGATTGTGTGTGCCGTTTGCACATATTATTTTGGAGACCCAAAGTTTTACAAAGTAGGCTATAATTGTTAACTTTATAGATTGAATCAATTTGACAAGGCTAAAAGATGTTCGGATATCTGGTAAACTGGTACTTCCGGGTGTGTCATGAAGATGTTTAGTTCTTGCTATGCATGCTGTAAGACTGAGAAGCCAGTCTGGCATCCCGACCTCTCCGAGGGTTTTGCAACAGCCTCACATCAATTCTTCCTGCTTCCTTTTTTTATTATTATTATTACGAATCACACCAGGTGCCCCTGTTGGACATCATCAGGCCGTGTTACTCATGCCCTGCCTTCCTATCTCATGCCAAGCAAAATCAAGACTCTCTGAGGCTACTCTTGCCTCTCCCCTCCCCCTGCCCCACCGGGCATTCACTATTTATGTGAATCTCCAACTTTTGTCGTGAGGTCCCCTTCCTCAAAATCTCTTGTTCCATGTCTGCTCAGTTTCTTAAATCTTACTTTTAAAAACTAAACTGTATTTCCTTTTTTCCCATTTTTTTTCACTCATAACATTTTCTATGCCAGACATATAATTTACTTATTCATTTTAATGTTTTGACTATGTTCTCCTGACTGGAATATTAGATGCATGGAGATGAGGTTTTCACTCTGGAATTGCTTATCTCTGATGTCTGATGCATATGTAAAAGTTTCTTCATGGATATTTGCTAAGTAACTAATGGCATAAATAACACCAGGGATATTACATTTTGTAGACTAGTGGGGCCATATTGTAAGCATGGCAGAGCCCTTGAGAGGTAAAACTGACTTCATGCCCTTTGACAGAGGTAGAGATGGTCTTCAAATCTTGCATTTTTAGATGACAAGTCCATAATAAAACCTAGCTGTTTCACAGGAGAGAAGGAAACATGGAGAAAGGAAGAGAGGGAGAGGGGAGAAGAAGGAGGTCTGTGAGATTAAGGATAAGTATGAGAATTGAACTTCAATGAGAAATGATGAGGACCAAGGAAAGCCACATCGAGCCACCAGATGGTCCTTTCTGGATGAGAGATAAGTTTCATGCCCCAGGGCCTTGAGTGTCTATTTCAGGACTATTTTGGGATGGCACTGGTTCATTTTCTTGCCTAGGTTCTTTAAAGTTGTGTTTCAGGCAGAAGAAACAGAGCCCCTGGTTAGACCTGCACTGTGTCACCTTTATTTGGAGGCTTTCACTCATGGATGCCAGCTGATACTGTGGTTCTGACGGTAAATGAAAAAAGTTCTGGAAGGTCTTCTGTACCCTCAAGAGAGGACTTGTCTTCCTTATCCCCTCCTCCATCAGAGAATAAGAGTAAAAGAAACTGGTCTCCATGGCCCTTGCTTCCTCCTGCCCTCGAGGCCGGTTTTCTTACACAGGAGGTGGTTTCTCTCTTTCTAGTCCTTTGACACTCTGTTGCCCAGGGAATGTAGGTAGCATTCTCCCCTGGCCTTGCTGGATGCCTCCAAGGCTCCCTTTCTTCTTTGAAATTGTTGCCTTTGCTTGTAAGCACCTTCTACCCCACAGTCATAAATAATTGCAGTGGCAATAAGAAGGCCTGAGATTGACACCTTCTTACTGGGTTTGTGCCGTAGCCACACTGTCCATGAAAGCCACGTTCAGCAGGAAAGTAAGTCAGGCCTGGGCAGTCTAGTGGACGTTAAGACACAAAAAAACTTAAGGCGCCGAATTCCACTATCGCACAAAAGGACTTTGGACATTGTGTATGAAGTGTAATTGGATCTTCTCTATTCTGGTTCCATCCAAACCCTGCCCACTGTCTTCTATTTTAGGGAAGAAGCCAGAAGCCCACTGAGGCAGAAATAGACTTTAGTGATGGATTCTTACTTTAAGACCCTGGATGCTGGGTGTAGTCAATAAAGACTATGATAAGGGAAAATGAGATTGTTTCTGAGAAGGGCGTCAACATGATGACCAAAGTGGCCAGAGCATCTCCAGAAAGGTGGGGAAATATTAGGACGATGCCAGTGTGGGAACACTTGTTCACATAATTCTTCTATTGATTTCGATACAGGGAATTCTGCCTTCATCCCATGAAAACAAGTGAAACCATCTCGAATAGCACAGTCCAACAGAAATACAAGAAAGCCATACATGTAATTTATGATCTCATTGCCAGGCTTAGAAAACCCACATAGAATTAGTTTTAGTGGTATATTTTAATGTACCCCCTAGATAAGCCTAACCACTATCACTTCAACATATAATCAGTATTCAAATATACATGATTTCTTATGTTTCTTTTTTTCTCATACTGCACTTGAAATCCTATGTGTATTTGACAGGTACAGTTCCTCTGAATTCTGGACAGTTGACCAACTAAAGAGCACAGACCTAAAATATTACTTTTCCTCCATGGAAGCTTCAATTCTTCCATTCCTTCCTCATTAGAAGCACTCAGTGGTCTTTCTTACCTCTTGTACTCGTGGTGTGTGTGTGTATGTGTGTGTGTGTGTGTGTGTGTGTGTGTGTGAGAGAGAGAGAGAGAGAGAGAGAGAGAGAGAGAGAGAGAGAGAGCGCGCACGTGCTCATGTGTGTGGAGGATTGGGTGAAGGATGTAGGTTTGCTGGGGTGGTGGAATGTAAGTAATTTGAAGATGAACCTGCTTGGCTTCCCCTCTGTGTTCCAGGACTCAGACCCTGAGGGAGCGGGAAGCTGTGGAGAACTGTTGGTGGCTGAAATACGGAGAAAGGCATCGTGATGTGTCACTGTCAGAGTCTAGGCTAAATGGCTTCACCTTTCCTGTCCTTTCTTTTCTTCTCCATCAAATGGGGACAGCAGGCTAGTTTAAGACTTGCCTTGAGGATTAGCGTGAGAGTGAAGGGACAGTGGATGGAAAGGAAGTTTGAAAAAGTGATAATGCTGTGCATATAGAGACAGGGACCTTTGTTATTTAAGATCATTGAAACCAACTGGTTCCTTTTCTCATTCCGAAAAGAGGGCAGCCTTGTGTGCTGCAGGAAACCATGGGTTTAGATTCATGTGAATCCTGCTCACATGGAGCTTGAAAACAAATGTTATTGGACCTTAAATCTGTCTGAAGAAATATCCCCTTTGTGTATAAGGCCACGTCAGAAAGCCAATTGGCTAGAAGAGGATTTTTTTGGCTCATAAAGGGCTGTGACGTGAGTAACACTGGCAAGTGGAGTCACCAAAGGAAACTCCTCTTACCCAGTGTCCTGTGCTTGCAGACCCCAAGAATACCACTTTACTTTATGACCCCCGGCTCCACACTCATGGTGCTGTTCTCTCGCAGGAGACTTTGAGAAAAGTCTGGTCTTACTCTCATGGACAGTGCCCACTCCTTGAGCTTCTTTCTGACTTCGCATTTGCTTGCAGAGATGCTTCATTTTGTTAAACAGTCAGGTTTTGCTTGCAGTTGAACCTGCTCTTCTTTATGTGGTCTGATGATTTAGGAATCATTGTGAGGAGGTGCAGGTGGTGACGGTGAGAGCCCATGTTTGCAGTTGGCGTGGTTCTATCTGATGTGAGCCTCAGGAGTTTCGCTCTGCCCACAGGTTTCTCCTTCTTCCCCACTGCTGTCCTGGGGTTCTCCTCTGGTCATCTCTTTGAGCTCTCACCTCTACTTTTTCCTTCATCTTTGGTTTTCCAGGTAGACTAGTAGGTGCCTGATTGATGTTCCCAAATGGCTCCTGCTTTGAAATCTTCATTAGCTCTCTGTTACCAGGCTAAGTACACTCCTTTTGCCTGGACCTCCGAATTTTGGTTCCTGCCTTTAGGATGATTACCTTCCCTCTACTGCTCTAGTCTTTCTTGATCCTTGCTTCATTCATGTGTTTCCCCTTTCCTATCTAGGGCTTTTCTCACAGAGGGAAATTGGCAATCACAGTTGGCCTGGGACTGGAATCTTATATATTGTTACTGGCTAGCCTGGTCAAATCCTGGGTAAACCATAATGAATCATTCACGCGTCCCACATTGTCTCTATATATTGCCATTTGTGGTAGTTTGAATATAATTGGCTCCCATAATCTCATAGGGAGTGGCACTATTAGGATTTGTGGCTTTGTTGGAGGAGGTATGGCCTTGTTAGAGGAAGTATGTCACTATGGGGGTGGGCTTTGAGGTTTCCTATGCTCAGGACTCGGTTGTCCAGTGTCTCAGTTGACTTCCTGTTGCCTGCAAGGACTCTCAGCTGTTCCTCCAGCACCATGCTCCCTGTCATGATGATAATGCACTTAATCTCTGAAACTGTAAGCAAGCCATTCCAATCAAATGCTTTTCTTATATTAAATGTAAAGCAAAGTGTAACCAGGCTACATTCCTCAGCCCCAGAGAAGCTAGGTAACAAGGAGGAACTCCAGAACTGATGGTGGCTGCCTAAGTCCACTGCATGCTTTGTTTTGCAGGTCACACCCTGAGGTATAGTAGGGCTGATGGGTTTGGCTGGCCAGCTGTGGTGATCTGTTTACAAAGGCTCACTGTCTGTTTTCTATCAGCTCAAATCTGTTCACCCATCCCATCTTCCCTCCTCCCTTCTCCCCTCTTTCCTTCTGTCTCCTCTCCATGGATTCCTGGGCAATAAAATTAGGACCTTGTGAATTTGATAGGCAAATGATCTACCACTGACCTATGTCTCCACTCTCCTCAGTTCTTTTGACCTCAATGTTATATCTCAGCGGGAGACACATGCTAATATTTAGGGACATCATTCTAGACAGGGATCATCCTGGTAGGTTGGAGATGGATGCTTATTCCTATTTTCAAAACAATTTTCTGACACCCATACTTTGGAGCTGTCATAACACTCTGGGAAAGATTCTAAACTAGACAAATGCAAAGATGCTTTACGTACCCTTGATGGAGAAAGCATCATCACACAGCCATCACATGCTGTCTGAGGAGAAAAACTTGTTCACCAAACCCATTCTCTTTCTTATGGTAGATGTAGGAAAATTTATGCTCATCAAGGCTTGGGAAAGTTCCCAGGATAACACTGGGATAAAGACAGAAGGCTTTGGACTGGGTGAATTATTCAGGGAGTGATATTACCAGAGAAGTCTTTAACGAAGGAATCTCAAGCCAATAGCAAGTTTGTAGAGCTACAAGGTTCTATTCATGATTCTATGATGTTAAAGTTTGCTTATATCAGTGACAAAGAGATATATGGGGGTGACATGAAGACGGGAGAGATAATGGATATGTCGGATGAAAGAATTCAGATCCAAATTGATTAGTTCAGGCTTGAAGAAAATGAATTTAATTCATCAAAATGATGGCTAATAGGGTCATATGCTAGGTTTCATCCTTGCATTAAAATAGTAAAACAAGGGTGAAGTGCATGATCCAGGGATTTGGCACGTTTGCCCCTCAGAAAGAATTCAGTGTCGAGTGCAGAACAGATCTCATTGAACAAATGGGTCTACAGGACCTGTGAGGAGGGACAGCCTTCTCCACAATGCGGAGTATGAGGTGACTCTTGCTGGGCACTGCCCTTTGAGGTAAAACAAAAGGCAGACAGTGTGCTACAGGGAAAGAACATGGTAACTTCCAGACCTCTTGATCACAGGCCACGTACAGAGTGCTATAGGAAAAGGAAGTGTTGGCTTCTGGACCTATACAACAGGCCATGTATAACTCTGGGGAAATGTATTCAGTTTTTCTGATCCTGAATTTTGTCATCAGCGAAATGGTCAGTAATGAGCTCTGGAGCAAATTTTAGGCGGATAGTGGAACTTGTGGACATTGCAGAGTGACAGTGTCTGTCTTGCTGACTGGGAGTTCAGCCAGGTCTGGGTTTCTGTTTGTTGTTCTTGATAACTGGAGTGAACACAGTTCCGAGAAGACATGACAGTCATGCCATGAAAGACTTGCTGTCTAGAGGAGAGTGTTTTTGGTTGTATGTGAGTTAGACATGTTACCTGTCAGGGAGCGTTTCCAGCAATTCACGTGAGTTATCCCAGTCATCCCCGGCATCAGTTACTCTTTCCTTTTCCATGACAAAAATACCAGGAAAAACCAGCATAAAGGAAAAAGGACTCATTTGGCCCGGGGTTTAAGAGGGTACAGTCCGTCATGGCAGGGAAGGCATGGCAGAGCTTATGGCCACAGCAGCGTGCATGCAGCTGGAACCCCTCACGTCTGGGAAGGTCAAGAATCAGTGACTGAGGATGCCAGCCTTCCCCTTTCCCTTTCTATTCAGTCCTGGATGTGTGGCATGGTGCTACTCACTTTCTGGGTGAGTCTTTGGTCCTCAGTTAAACCTTTCTGTAAGCAACATCACAGACATGCCCAGAGGCATGTCTTCCCAGTGATTCCAAATACAATCAAGTTGACTGTCATTGAGCATCACTCATACCCTCTCAGTTGTCCTGTGAAATTGGTACTATTGTTTTGTAGGCGAGGAAGTGGAGGTTCAGACCCAGGCTCTGCCCTTAGTTATGGCTGTAGCTAGAGTCATCATCTGACCTTTTGTCTCTGGGCTGTTGGGTTGCCTATTGTGCAATCTGGAAGGATCTGGATAATTGATAGGGTGTTTAGTGAAGATGATTGGAGGCAAATGGAGAAATCCACTTGTGGTGGGCTCTAGGGGATGCCTTATCGAGTTGAATACCAGCCACTGACCATTTGGGGTGCATCTGCCTTTCTTTCTCTATCTGTCCTCCTGGTTTTTTGCTGTCGTGTCTCTCTACTGATTTCTTCAGACATTTTGCTCAAAGATTGTTAGTATTCTTCCGGAATTGAAAGATGTGACCACAGTTCTTGTACTCCATCATGTGGATGGCTCAAGGCCAAAGTTTAGTTGTACACAAAGTATGTTTGTCATGGTCAGAAGGGCAGGGAGTGAATGCAGTTTCCCTGCATGGGCAAATGCATTGGCGGTGACAGAAGAGCTGCCTGGTCATCTGATGCCATTTCCCTCTTTCCATCCTGAGGCCATAGTTCCTGTTCACATCCTTACCTGGTGAGGAGTGCGGGGGAGGGGGCGGGAGGAGTGAGAAACCCCATTGTCTTCCTTACATTCACAGCAGTGCCAGACAGCTGCTTCTTTGGGATGGAGCATAAGAAATGGTCCTCAGAATGCCATGGCCACTTTTCCTAATGATTGTCTTGGGTCTCAGCCAGGAACAGAGATGCAAATAAGTGTGTTTTCTTAGTTAGAGATTTGAATTCAAATAAATTCCTCAGTTGTCCACCTTATTTTATGACATAGCGTCTCTCTCTGGAACTTGGGGCTCGCAAGATTTGGTTATGCTGGCTGGCTTGCAGGGGATTTGTCTATCTTAACTTCCTAGTGTGGGGGTGACAGCCATGCACCACCATGTCTGGCTTTTTAAGTAGGTGCTATGGATTGAAGTCAGGGTCTTATTGCCTCATGCAAGCATGTTACCAATGACTGAGCTATCCAGCTTTCCCAGCCTTGGATTCGAATATTGTCCCTTCCCCTCACTTGGGAGCATTAAATCCAACGAACCTGAATTCCTTCAGCATTGTAAATCATCTTAATGGGTTTGGGGGAGCAATGAACAAGATTATGGATAGAGAACTTGTTTTAGTCACTGCTCCGTTACTGTGAAGAGACACCATGATCAAAGCAACTCATAAAAGAAAACATTTAATGGGGGCTCGTTCACTGTTCCAGTCAGTCTGTTATCATCATGGCAGGAAGCGGATAGGCATGGCACTGGCAGAGCAGATGAGAGCTTTACATGCTGACCACAGGCAGAGAGAGAGAGAGAGAGGAGAGAATAGAGACAGAGGACAGAGAGAGGAGAGACAGAGGGGAGAGAGGGGGAGAGAGAGAGAGAATGGAGAGAGGGGGAAGAGTGGATACAGAGGAGAGAGACAGAGAGACAGAGAGAGAGACAGAGGAGAGGAGAGAGTGGATACAGAGGAGAGAGAGGGAGAGAGAGACCGGGCCTGATATGGACTTTTGAAACCTAAAAGCCTACCCCCAGTGACACACCTTTTCCAACAATGACACACGTACTCTAACAAGGCCATACTTCCTAACCCTTCCAAAGAGTTCATCAACAGGAGACTAAGCGTGCAAATATATGTACCTATTGGGACATTTTCACTCAAACACCACAGTACTCTTCTGTAATACATTTTTATTAATTCCTTGAGAATTTGATATATATTTATATCATTTATATATATCATACTTTGATGATACCTATACCTTACCTCCCTTGTCGTCATTAGAGTTCACAGGGCTCCAAATGGCCAAGACTGTAGGGACCTTTCCCCTAGTGGTCTGCTTCCACCTTCCAGCTCTGTGAAAACTGGTAATTATGGTGGACACTTCCTAGTTAGTATTTTTGAGTAGTTGATGGTTTCTGGAGAGAAGAGAGTCAATTTTCTTTAAAGGTGTATCCTCATTAGTGTCAGATTTCTCCTTGTCTTGTGACCAAGGTGTGTGGTATCTTCAACAACAGGGTCTTACCATCAAGTTTTGGTAGGCAACCAAGAGCAACGCTGGCAGCCTATATTACATAGAGCACCAAAACCCCAAAAATGCCAGTGAAGGTACCCTACACTTGGTGCTTGGCTTCGTATATGCCTTCTGGGAGGAGCATTATGCCCCTGTGGGGCAACTACAATTAAACCCTTTTATATGAACATATAATATACATTAAACACATAATAGATATAGAAGTTTATAAAGCAGTAGGTTGCTATGTTGCCTTTTCAAACGTCTTCAGTTTTAGGTTCCCCTCCCTACTCTTTCCTTTGTCTTACCCTTGCGTTTCTCTCTTCACTTAAACCTTTCTCTCATTATCCCCCCCCCCTCCTATTTATATCACCAGATAAAATACTCTAACCAACCACAACAAGCATCCAGAAAACAGCAGTGTCTCCACTGTAGAAATCCGGAGAGCAGGAGAATGTCTTATTTGCTGGCTGCTCGGGTGTTTATTAATTGCCCTCAATAAGTCTGTCTTGAGTGGATGAGAATCCTAACACATAAAAGGAAGACAAGCGGGACTCAGCCAAGGGGTGAGGGCTTCTGACACACTGAGTGAAACGAGACTGTGGGAACTCGCAGGCTTAACCACAGACATTTTGGGAACAAAGAGTGAAACAAACATGAGGTCAGGGCTACCGTTACATCAGCGGTCCATGCTGTCTCCAGACACGATGTTCCTAAATGGTGGTGCTCGTGTTTGAAAGGCGAGTCACTCTAGGACAGCTTTGCTTTGAGCAATCACAACAGGGAGAGAGGAACACTCAGAACCCGATGCGGCTGCAGTAACTATAAAGGCCAAATGGGGTGTGGTGGGGTGGGTGGTCCTGAATTACTAGAAAGATGAACTCCACTCAGTTTCCTCCACTTAGATCAGAGTCCCCTTCTGCGTGTGTGCCTGAGATCGCTGCTGAACCAAAATGTGCAAATTATGGTAGAGAGAGGGCAACCCTTCAGGTCCCTGGAAAAAATCTGCGAACATGAAGGCTAGAGAAGGCAATGTGCCCCAGCAGTGCTTTGAAATCTTGAGAAGTCGTTAGTTTCTAGGTACAGCCTGCAGTACCTGGGATGGAGTGTGCAGCCGGAGGTGAGAACGACCTACATAGGCCCAGTCTTTAGTGGGGAAGAAGGCCCCCCTTTTAGGTCATCCCATTTCTGTGCTTTGGTATCTGACCAGGCTGCAGGTCGCACATAGACAACAAGCTTGGTAGTCAGGAGTGCATTCCATCCATACAGAGCTACCATGTAAGTCCTGGGCACCCAGAGGGTCAATAAGAACCTTGAATATGTAGACTGCTTTGAGCTCCTCTGATGTTTCCTGGAACTAGAATTCTGGTGACAGCAGCCATTTGACTCCTCAGCAGTGAGGCAAAAGGCCACCAAGCTAGTACCCAAAGAACCTGACCTAATAGCTGTCCAAAATTCCTTTCTTCCTTCTTCCATTTGCTCATCTAAAACTGTTTTTGTTTTTGTGCCAAGCACTGAACCAGATTTAAGAAATATTGAGAATAAAGACTCACTTGGAAACTCATCTTCAGAATGTTGAATTATTTTTCTATTTCTTTCTAGCATACCAGGCATTGTGCTTAGTTATGATGCCTAAAGATTTGATCTTCCCTTAGCTCAATCCTTGTTGTGCAGTAGGAGAGTGGGGGATCCCCCTCATTGATTAAACCTCAAAGTTTCTGATTAACCTGAGCCTTTCATCTCAAAAATCCTTTTGGAACCAAAAAACCAGGACTGTCATGTTCTACAGGAGATGCCTCTATCTGTGTGACTGTCCCCAGGCCTTAATCATCCCAGTTTTTGTTTTGGCAATCTGTGTCCCTCTCCCCCCAGAAAATGATACTCAGAACACGATAGTTAGGCTGAATAGTTTGAGATTAAAGTTTTAAGATTCTCTCTCTTAGGTTGGAGAGATGGCTCAGTGGTTAAGAGCATTGCCTGCTCTTCCAAAGGTCCTGAGTTCTATTCCCAGCAACCACATGGTGGCTCACAACCATCTGTAATGGGGTCTGTTGCCCTTTTCTGGCCTGCAGACATACACACAGACAGAATATTGTAAACATAATAAATAAATAAATAAATAAATAAATAAATAAATAAATTGTTGAATTAGGAGCGGCGGGGCTGCGTCCCCAGCACCCGGCCGCCCGCATGGCTAGTTTATACCCAGAAATAATTACACGGAAACTGTATTCTTTCAAACCTTGCTTGGCCGGCTATTTCCAGCTTCTTATTGGCTAGCTCTTACATATTGTTCTAACCCATTTCTAATATTCTGTGTAGCCCATGAGCTGGCTTACCAGAGAGGATCTTAACCTGCGTCTGTCTGGAGTGGGAGCATCATGGCGACTCTCTCACTCAGCTTCTTTCTCCCAGCATTCTCTTCTGTCTACTCCGCCTACCTAATTTTCTGTCCTATGAGGGCCGAGGCAGTTTCTTTATTATAATTAACCAATGTCCTTCCTCCATCAATAAATATTTTTTGAAAAAAAGATTCTCTGTGTGTGTGTCTGTGTGACTGTGTGTATTTGTGTGTCTGTGTGTATCCATCCATCTGTGTCCAGTTGCCTTACTCTAAAAGGTAAACAAGAATTGTCTGTTTTATGAATTGTTTTTAAGAATGCAAGAAAGATGCCTTCCATACGTCTTGCTGCGTGCATTTGCTCTGCAACTGTGGACATCTCTAGCTATATACACTTCAGTATGATTTAGCCAGAGTTCTGTTCTTTTAGCTCTGGCAGAAAGTTCAGTAGTGAAAGGAAAACACCTGGAGCCCCTGAAGATGAAGAGGAGACTTGAGAGAGGAAGGGAAAGAGACGCCGAAAGAGCAAGCTAGGTTTAAAGCCAAGTTGTTTCTTTTGCAGCCGACTAAGACAGGATCATGGCCATGTTTTTCTAAGTAGATTGAAGAGTTTCAGGGATGGGGTATGGCTTTCTCCCTCAGAAGCAGTTACTAATCATGATGGTTTCAGGGAATGCTTTACATGCTGTCCTTTTTAGCCTGTGGGTCACAACCTCACATGGGCATGGTGGCCTTAGTCACTCTGATAGTGAGAACTAGTTCTGAGAAGTCTCACCTTTGATATCCTTCCAATGATTTGTTCTTGGTTTGGCCTCCATTGGTAGGAGAGACAACTTTTAGCTATGGAAGGAGTGTGGGTAGGTTTTGGTAGAGCTGGCCAACTTAGGCACTTGATTGGTTTATGTTCTTGACCAAATTATCTGACCTCTCTAATCAGTAGAGACTAGAACAGCACTAGCTGTGATGGGGGCATTAAGTGGGGTGGCATTGGTTTTGGGGAGACGGTTCAGTGGGTGAAGTACTTGCCATACAAGTGTGAGGACCTGAGTTCAGATCCCCAGTGCACACGTAAAAGCTGAGTACTGAGATGCATGCCTATGGGTAATTCCATGGCATGGGGGTACTGGGGTGGGAAGAAAGAGAAGGAGGGTCAGAAACAGGCAGATCCCAGAGTTCACTGGCCAGCCAGTCTAGCTAACCAGTGGGCTTCAAATCAAGTGGAAGTCCTGATTCAAAAAATGAGGTGTAGAGTGACCAAGGAAGACCCTTGTCGTTTGAGCGATAATGGTCCCCCTTAGGCTCATAGGTTTAAATGATTCGTCCCCAGTTGGAACTCTTTGGATGAAGAGGTGTGGCCTTGTTGGAGGAGGTGTGTCTTTCCCAGTTAGCTTCTTGCCTCATGATTGTGGATCAGCATGTCAGTTCTCAGCTACTGCTTTGGTGACATGCCTGCCCATATATTGTCATGCTGTTGGCCAAACCAATCATGGACTCACACCCAAAATGGTAAGACCATCAAACTCTTCCTTCTACACTTTCTTGTATAAGTTGCCTTGGTTATGGTGTCTATTCAGACAACAGCTGACATAGACTTCTGGCCTTAGCACACATGTGCACAGGCACCACCCACCCTATGAAGATGAATATGTATATACACACAAAATGACCTCATGTAAGAGTGCCTCTTATGCAAACAAACCTGGAAGTATTTTTGTTTTGCAGCTAAATTAAAAATAATGTACTCTTTAAGGCAGTAGTTCTCAACTTGGGGTTCGTGACCCCCACAGAGTCCCATGTCAGATAGAACAGTAACAAAATTACAGTTATGAAGCATCAATGAAAATAATTTTCTGGTTGGGGGAGTCATTACATCATGAGGATCTGTAGTAAAGGGTCGCAGCATTAGGAAGGTTGGAGAACCATGGCTTTCAGGTATTTAGTTTAGAAGTTCTTTCCCCAGAATGGGTGGAGTAGAGAGTCAAGAATCTGGAAGAACTTTAGGAAGGAGAAGGGCTCTTGGAGGGGAGGGCTGTCCCCTGCGGATCCCCTTTCAGTCCTTTGCCAGCCTGGTGAATGTCTCGGGCAGGGGGCCTACTGCTCCCGAGGAAGTCGCACCATTGCATTGTGCTTGGCACTTATGCCAGCCTTTCAGGGCTCTCCAAAAATTGGCTCAGGAAATAGTTTGAAAGTTATTACTTGGGATTCAGGAAACTCCAGGTGGTTTTTGAGAGCTGCCCCCAAATGCAGCCGGGGATGCGTCCTCAGCTGTTCACTTTCAGGACTCTCATTGTTTTTCATGTTTATTTCTGGCAGGAACCCTGGCTCCGGTATTCATGAGTTTTCACTGTCTGCTTCCCCCAACCTCTCACTGATCCCTTTGTTTCCTTGGGAGAGAAAGACACTTGCTCCCCAATCCCCTCTGCCCCACCGTGGGGTTCAAGGAAACTGGCCCTTGTAATTGTAAATTACCTATGAAAAAGACAAAGCCCTGGGCTCTCTTCCTGGCAGAAGCTTCCAGATCAGCAGTGATAGTGGAAACTAATGAAAGCTGCTGCTGAGAGGCTGGCCTGCTGGTGGCAGCGAAGATGAAAAGGCAGCAATTGAAGTCGGCTTTGGGGATGAGCATTTCGATAAGGATTTTTGTTTAGGATACAGTTATTACACATGCCATGGGGTCCAGCCAGGCCTCGGGTTCCTCGGAGCGGATTCTGATATGCTCACTAATAACCCTCCTGCTTTTCTTTCAAAATACGACCTCTCTCTCCTCTCGTCTGACCACCAGGAAAAAAGATTCAGCCGTCCAAACACAATATAGTAGTAGCCCAGGGTGAAGCCAGATGTCTGAATCTCACTGCTTTCTTATCGTTCCTTTTAATAGTGGGATGAGGCTTGGGTGAACTCATTTTCTCTTTCATCTCAGCGCATCCCCTTGGGCCGATGTTAAACAGCTGTCATACTTGGGCTGCCCAGGAATCCACTTATGAAACAAACCAGCCAGCATCCTTAATTGTCCTCCTGTGACCAGACTAAATTTGTTGCCTTAATTCTTGAGTGCATGAGTTGCTGGGCCTCGGGCCTGAGAGTATCCTCTGTGACTGTGGCCATTTGCATGTCTTCTATCAGACCTTTTTGTGAGCCAGCTGAGCACCCTGTGAAGGCTCCTGGAGGGGGCGAACACCTTAGAATCAGGGTGGTTTCTCTCTCAAGTGAAAGGCAAGTTTCGTCCTTGGTGATCCAAAGTGTTTTTGAAGAATGAACTCACAAGTGGAGAGGACTCATGTGCCGCATGGTGACAGACACACCACTGGCCCTTCGTGGCAGTGCCCTGTCAGTCTCTTGCAAAGACTGAGAGCTGTTTTAATTGGCATTGATGCATTTACCGCTCATGATTTTGGATATTGCTGTCACTATCCCCAAAGATTTATGGCTTTGTACCACTTCTTACTGCCTTGACAGTATTGATAGTAGTTATGTTTCCTCTCTAGGGAGTGAGTGCTTTTGGAAGCTCCTTTCTTCATATTCTTGGCCAGTGAACTTTTTCTTTAAAATGTTTCAGTCCCGAGAGACTTCTTTTGACTTTTCTTCAATTGCAAACTTGATTGGGTCACTGTTGTGTTTCTGCCTTGACGGATCACATTTTGAGTGTGATGGCTTTTCCTTGGTTCTCCACTCACCCCCACATCTGTGACATTTCCCACTGACCCCACCCAAGCCCTCTCCAGATACGGGGTCTTGATTCATCTGAAGCAGCATTTCGCCGTAGCCCTTAGAAACACCTGGCAATATCAGAACTCAGAGCTCAGCGGACAACGAGGCAGCCAACTGTTCTTGTTTTTCTTTCTGGACAAAGTTTGCATGTCTTCCTGTGCCGCAACTTCTGGGTGATGTCAGGTCTCCCCAGCATCCACACTGTCTTTCTCTTCTGAGATCCGTGTACTGAGTGGGTGGACGGCTCTGAGGCAAACAGTTGTGAAGCAGCCATCAGAGGCACGGGCGAATAAAGTGTCTTTCAGGGTGCTATGCAGGAAAATGCTTGCTTTCTGCAGATTTGGGTGCATGGTTCAGAACTGACTTCAACTTCATAATTTCCTTTAAGATTTACGAAATCCAGTGTCTTAAGGTTCAACAGAAGTTCCTTGGTGCTAAAAAAAAATTGCTACCAACAGGCCGTTTAGCTAAGTCTTCCTTCTATCTCTCAACCAGAAGCTGTAGAGATGAATGTCTCAAGGTTCTCTGTGGCCTCTTTGAGTACTTGATACAATGATGCTTTTCAGATCCTTAGAAGAGACAAGGAAACAGATACATTCTGGTTTTTTCTTTTCTTTTCTTTTCTTTTCTTTTCTTTTCTTTTTTTTTTTTTTTTTTGAGAATGTTTCGATTTACCCTTTCCTTCTTGATGGATACTTTTGCTGCATATAAAATTTAGTATTAAGAGTTCTTTCTCCTTACACACTTGAACGGGGAACTTGAACGGGGATGTGCCTTTCTTTGCCATCCTGGTATTTTTTTTTCCAAGATAATATTTTTATTGATTACTTGGGAATTTCAAACAATGTGCACTGACCACACTCACTCCCTATTCCTCCCAGGTCCACTCTCTCACCCTTAAGCCCCATACACCAGGCATAATTTGTATTGCCCATGCACTTATTGGAGCACAGTCAAACTCCCAGTGGCCAACCCCTTAAAGATAACCAAGTCTTTTTCCACACCCCTCACCAGAAGCCATCAGCTGTGAAGAGCTGCACTTCAGCATCTTTATCCCAATTTTTGAGGACTCTCTTCAATGACTTCCTGTCTAGAGTGTTTCTTCTTGGGGGAGGGCGAGGAGGGGAGGTTTTGCAAAAACTTTTAACGTCTCTCATCAACTATGATCCGGTGACATCAGAGGCCACAGACATCAACATGGTTTCAGTGGTAGCCCTAATAATGGACATCAACATGGCCTCTTGTGGCACCATGGACCACACACATCGACATGGCCTCTGGCTGCAACAGAGACCACAGACACCAACATAGACCTCATGGCAGGATAGGCTAAGGACATAAACACAGTGCCCTGTGGTAGCCCTGATCACAGCCGTCAACATGGCCTCTGTCAGCAGCACAGATCACAGATGCTAACATGGCCTCCAGTGGCAGCACTGACCGTGGACATCTATATGGCCTCCAGTAGTAATAGAGTCCATAGGCATCAACACAGCCTGTGACAGCGTCTCAGACCACAGACACCAGCCTGGCTCCAGTACATCTGCATGGCCTCTAGCGGCAGCATGCACCATAGATGGTTTCCCAGGAGGCCCAATCCAGAACATGAACATTTTCTGTTTTGGATATCCTGCCATTGCTCAGAGCCACGGTGATCTAGAGACTGGGCAGTGCGTTCAGGGCAGGGTCTTCATGAGCTCCAGCCTACTGCCTACCGCCCTGCCAGCCCTAGGCTTTTAGAGCCTTCCTGACTTCATCATCAAAATGTATTTCCTCTATATATAAGCTTTCAAGATTTTGTCTGTGTCTTCAGTTTTGTTTGGGATTTATGCTGGCTTGGGCTTCTGTGAGTTTGCTGTATGTGGTTGGCCAGTTACTTTCAATCTGTAGGTTTTTGCCTTTTACTAAATTTGGAGAAATTTCTGTCATTCCTTTTAGCTCCACTTCCCTTCTGCCTTCCCCCTAGTTTGACTGTCTGACCTTTGCGTACAGAGTCCCACGGGCCCTGTTTTGCTCAGCATTTCCCCAGTCTGTTTTCTTTCTCTTGTGTGAAAAGTAATTTCTACTTATCTACCTTAAAGCCCAGTTTGCTTTCCCTTTCCTCTCTGATCTGCTATGTGCCCCAGCCTTTGAGTTTTCAATTTGGGTTATCGTGTCCATTTGAAAATCGCCATCTGGCTTCTTTTTCGCATGCCCCAGTCCTTTGCTGAGGCTTTCTATTCTTTCCATTGTATCCATATGTATTCACCAGAGTGTTTTCAAACTCCTTGTCAGGTGATTCCCAACATCTCTGTCACCCCAGTGTTGGCGTGTGGGGTTGTTTCTCACTCAAGGGGATAATTACCATCCACTCAATGTGAACTTTCTTTTTAAAGAAGTTCGTTTCGGATGCTTTGCATGCTCTGTCATTCATCTTTTCTTCTGACATCATTGTCTGTATTAGCAGGTATTCTATGATGTCATGCTGATGGGGGTCGGGGGTGGGGACTGGCAGAGGAGGGCCTGTATTTTTGTAGGCGGGGTGGAAGGCCAGGTTGACACCCTGGAAGGGGCGGCGCTTTCTTCTTATTGCTGGATGCTATTGTTCAGGTAATGCTGAAACTACCACCTCTCCAATTCAGCCACAAAATATTTTCTATCACCTTTGCCGTTGCATTCTTTTGCACTTAAAATCGACACGGTTCTGGCTGACAAGCAATTGCTTCAGGGATGCGCTGAGTGGAAGCCGGATGTGCATACAGAAAGTCACATAGAGGTTACCAGGCCCCCGGAGGTATAGGATGCAAAGAGCCTTGGGTCAAGTCAGTTCTGCTTAGTCCAACCCAGAACTCCTGATTGGAAGGAGCTGGACCTCAGGCCTCAGATATTGACATTTAGACCTCGCCTGGGCTCTATGTAGCAGCCATCTAGACTCTACAAATTAGGGGGACATTTCCTGACTAGTCAGCTAGGCAGATATAGAAGGATTAGTGTGGTAAGTCCAGCGACATCCATTGAGGGTTCAGACTGTAGTAACAAATCTATTGGATGGTGCTGTGCATGATTGTCACCAGAGCCAAGTGACTGCCACCGTGAAGAAATAAGATGGGCCCCTTGCAAAAGCGCGATCCCAGCTGGGCTTGTTAACTGTTCATATTTCCTCCTGGACACACGAGACTCCCCTGTGTGCCCAGCCACTCCCTACCCCCTGTTCTATGCAACCCTGCCTTAATTGCACATGGCCTCTCAGGCTTGGGAAGACTGTGGGGGGAGGAGCTTCCACCTGTGCAGCTGTGGGAAATCCATCATTCCTGCTGGGTAGAGATTTTTGTGGTGCTGCCTTTTGGAGGAGCAGCACACACACACACACACACACACACACACACCTCACCTATGCTCTGTAAGGTCAATAAATTCATCATTTCCCTAGAATGAGCTTTGGTGGAATTGTACCTTGGCTTGTCCTTGGGAGGAGGGGTAGACACTGCTCACCTCTTTCCCAGGGTAATAATTTTAGTGACAGATGTGGTCTAGCTCTCACCTTTGTCAGAGCTGGTCCTGGGCTGAGACTTGGCAAGACCAGCCAGAAAGTAGGCTGAGGGACTCTTACTAGTATTTTAAAATTTCATGTTCTAAGAGTACCCTGTGTGTGAGAAGTTTAGAGAAAGGTGGATATTTGTAGCTCCTTGAGTCCTCTCAGTGGTGTCTGCACAGAAAGAATTTGTTCATGTGCCATGTTCTTCAGATTTCACAATAATACTGTGTGGTGGTAAGAGCTTGTGCGGTCCTTCTATTTGTCGAGGATAAAGCTGTGCCTCGGAGAGATTAAATGATGTACCTCACGGTGTGAGGATTAAGACAAGGTCTTTAGGCTCAAGTGCTTCCCTGTGTGCGTGAAGAGGCAGAGTCCTTACAGCTTCCATAGGCATTTGGTGATTCTTTTCTCAGTCTCTGCATCGGCCACCCTGAACATCCTTCCCACCCAGGGGATGAAGCTAAACCTGCTTCTGCATGTATCATAGAACACAGTGATGTTCTTGCAAGCCATTGTCGATCATTCAGGAAACGCGTGGAACACTCACTACAGGATACGTGGACAACTGAAGGAAGATCTACCTTCTCCAGTGGATTCCATACTCCAGAGCCTCACGGTTTGGAGGCCAAATTTAAGTTTGACATGGTATAGGAGGATGGAAGGTGGGAGATGTACCCTGAGGATCTTATACTTTCTGTATTTAGATAGAAATTCACTTTTAAGGGGTAATTGAATATGTACCTTTAAACTGTACCTAAGAAGTTCTTTTTCCTTGGTGAGCGTAACTGACCAACCCCCAGGCTAGGCTGTGCAATGAATTCTTTTTCCTACAAGCCCCTCTTAGATCCTGTGTAAAAATGTGTGCTCTTGTCATGTCTGTACTGCAAGTGAGTGGATCAATTCCTATTTTTTAATTATTTATGTTTTGGATGGGGTCTTGTAATTAGCCCAGGTTTGCCCCGAATCCATGTCTGTGGTCCTCTGCACCAGCTTTCTGAGTAGCTGAGATGATGCCTGTGTGTGACCGTGCCCTGTTTTCATAGCCACTGTGGCAGGTCCGCCTTCTCACCAGGCGCCTCTCTCTCCACTCTCCGTGGTCACTCTGCTCTGGAAACTCAACCTTTCACTGCAGCTTCTTAAACAACAAACACGGTTTCCAGTAAAACTAAGATCCCAAGTGGAACAGGCTGTCAGAAGGTCCCCTTGTAGAGCCTTGCTCCCGTCCTCCGCCTCTGAGCCTTTTGTCGCCCTGACCTGTGTGGGTGATACCTATACCAGGGCATCCTGATGAGTGGGATTTCTATCGGGTATCAGGCATTTTCTCAGTGTAATGGCCGTGATTGTTATTAGTTAGAGTAGGGCTGTTGAAAAGTGTAAGCCGGATGTTGAGAATACTGGCGTGGTTGCTTTTACTTTAACAAACCTCGTAGCTATGTTATGGGGACATGTGATCATCTCTGCTGTTACTGATGTAAGACCCAAAGCTTAGCGTCCTTGAGTAGCCTGGAGACAGGGATGAAGCTAGGACCTGAAACCAGGTCTTCAACATGCAGAAGTCCAAGCTTTAAACCCGCAAACCTCATTTTCGTGTACAATGAGCGGAGGTTTGCCAAATAGGCCCCTCTTCATTCACATTCCGAACACAACATGAACACTGAGGGGAAAGGCTGCGTCTTCTCTGAGAGCTCACAGTGGCCCTTTGCCTCTGCAGGTTGCTGATTGGGTATTGCATGCCTGGAGCCTGCAGGCTGTGCTACCCAAGACGTGAGTGGTGTATCAAAGTCGAAGACTCCTTATTCACATCCTAGGCGTTAATCAATGGCAAATTAGAATGGAATTGATATATGCATAAGACATGCACATTAGTTCCGAATGTGTTTATCGTAATTAGTGCTATTACAATGAATACCAAAGGAATGAGGGGATGATTAGCCACACTTAGTATTTGTTACGGTTTGTTTAAAAAAGTTAAACATAAAATTAGTGGAGGTTTGAGGAGCGATGTTCCATTTTGTGTGGTGAATAGGGCTTGAGAACCTGGAGTCTGAGTTGGAAGCTTTTGAGGGTATTTCCCCACCCGAGGTTTGATGGGAAACTGAGTTAATGAGACTCTCATCCTCAGTTAATGAAGTCTGTGCATTTCACAGCTGTTCTCTGCTACACACCTTCATTAAAATCTGATCAGCTCAAAGGATGAAAATGGAGGAGGTAGAAAAGCAGACTTAAAGATTCGAAAGGATCAGTAGGACCACTTCATTGATGCATAAGTGAACATGTGGATGTGTTTGCTGCATATATTTTACATATGTTACATAATTAATGACAAGCCTGGAGATAGCTTTATACCCATGAAATTATTGCCACACTCTGTGCCCCAGTCCTCTTTATCACCCCAAATATGTCTTCCTGCCCTCCTCAGTTACTATTATTGTTATTGGTGTTTTTAAAAGAACTCAACGTAACACCTGCCCTTTTAACAACACTTAAGTATACAATACGGCTTTGTCAAACATGGCACCTGCTAAAGAGTAGGACTTGCCCATCGTGCCTAACAGAAATTTCTATTCTTCTACTGGCACCTCTCCCAGCCTGTGACAACTAACATTTTACTCTCTGCGCCTATGAGCCTGACTCTTTCATGTTCATTCTGTGAGTTCATGTAGTGTTTGTTCTGTGTCTGGTTTGATTCACTCAATACAATGCCCTTTGAATTCATGTACATTGTTACACATACTTCTTTCTTTAAAAGCTGAGTGCTACTCCCTATACGCACATAATTCATTTTCTTTACCAGTTTATATGCTGATGGATGTTAGGGATGCCTTGACACCTAAAGGATCAGGAGTACCTATTAGCCAAGTAGTCAATTATCAATAAAGACAAATGTCTTTATTGATAATTACTGTGAATTCACATCTTCATTTATTTGATTATTCTACTTTAAGCTTCATAATGACCCTGAAGTCAGTCAAAAAATGAGAAAGAACCTGATTCAGAAAAGAGTGTGTGTTCAAAATTACAAAGCTCCTGGGTGCACAGCAAATGTTCAGCTCTGTCTGTGATCTCAAATCCATGCTGTTCAGAAAGAAGGATGCTGGGCTTCCCCTCCCCGAAGGTGGTGAAGGTTTAAACTCATGGAGCTGGTTCGAACCTTTGGTGTGCCTCCAGGGCACTCTGCCCCATTGTCCTGTAGCTCAGTCGGAGCTGTCTCGGCTGGCTCCTTCCAAGATGGTTTTAGCTGCTCATAAAACGGCAGAAACAACGGGAAGAGTTAGTTTAGGAAAACTCCAGCCCTTCCAGTGGATCGGTTGCCCAGAGTGTCCATGCTGCAGTGGCTTTTGTCTTCGAAGGCCTTGTTCTGCAGCGATGGCGGGCCGTATTCAAGACTGCATTCAGCAGACCTTTGTTGAGTGTCTACCTGTGTCAGTCATGCATCTAAGATCTAGAGAGGTAGACAAACAGCACAGTCACAGGGACAAATAGTTTATGTTACTAAAGGAGACACTCAGACACACCCCACATGCTGTGAGAAATCTTTAGCAAGTGATAGGTGGGACTCCTGGGGAGTCAGTGAAGGAGAATAAGATGCCGGTTGGAAGGGATGTGTAGGTTGAATCTTAATGATTATTGAATACCTGTTCGGTGTATTAGTCCTATAGCTCTGGGGACTCATGGTCTAGAAGAGAAGCTCCCCCAGCTAGAACCGTAAGGGGAGATGCTTCACACCCTTGCAGTCCCTGGCAGCTAAGAAGCTTCTGTAAATGTGAAGAAATGAACAAACACACGTGGAATATACACACTGACTCCTGTGAGTCGATTTCCTCTCTCTGCGTCTGTACTGCCACGCTGATTTCGCCAGCAACTGGGGAACACAGTAAGTTGGCTAGAACCCTGCCTGTACACTGTGAAGAGCTTAGGTTTGAAGCTCTCAGATCTTCTGCTTGCTGACTGTGGAAGTGGGTCTCCAAGTCTCTGAGTGTCATAGTGTTTAACGGTATTGATCTTAGCACTACACTACACGGTGAAGATTAAGAAAGCGCACGCCCACAGAAGCCTGAGGAGAAGCCAGTGTGCGGTAAGAGCCTCGCCAACATTGGTTCTTTATTTGCATGAAGTCTTAATCTTTGAGAAGGATTTCTTTTAGCCAGTTCTAACTTTCCTCCAATTTCATGTTGACTTACTCCAAAGCTCTCTTTCTCTTACAGGATTGGTGACACCGTTTGATGAAGCAATTCTTTATCTTTCCATCCAAATACTGAGTCCCATGCAGTTTGCTCTATTAGATCTTTCTTAGGTTGGCATGTGTAGCCATGGGTTGAGTCAGTCAAACCATGAGCATTTTTCTTGTTTTTTTTTTCCAATGTATTAATTCCATTTTATTTTTTTTCAATTAAAAACCATGAGAACCAGTTGATATTCCCTTAAGCAAGAGAATAAGTGTTTTGGAAAGATACTGTGGGCATTGTAAGGGTGGGGGAGGCTAAAATCAAGTCTCAGCATGGTAAAGGTCATAAAAAATCCAGGGAAAAATCTAGATGTTCCTTCAAGATCACCAAATGTCACCAGATTCCTACACATTTTGTCAGAGTCCAGTCTTTCCAGATGTGACCGGGTGACCATCGTTAATTCATTTTACATTTGAAAACAGGGCAGGGTCATGAAGCCAACTCATAGGTGTGAAAATCTGGTACATGGATATCAGCTGATGCTATCTATTATAATGGCTTTAAAATTAATATTTCTCTGTGTGTATGTGTAGTGCATATTTTGTATGTACACATGCAAACATATGTACATGTTCGTGGAGACCAATGGTTGACATGTTGTCTCCCTTAGTTACTCCCAACCTTATTCTTATGAGAAAGGGTTTCTCACTGAGCCAGGAGCTCACTGTTTAGCTAGTGATGTCTAGGTCCAGGGGATCCACCTGTGTCTACCCTTCCAATTCTAGGGTTACAGGGGTGTGACATCACACACAACTCTTATGTGGGTGTTGGGGATCTGGACTCAGGTTTTCATGCTGGCTTAAGGAAGCATTTTTTCAGCCTGGCAGCTGCTTTCTGTGTAGATTGGAAAGTTGTGTTTTGGTCTCTATTCTCCACCACTGAAGAAGCATTGCTGTCTACCACTCAGTGTATACTGGAAGAGATCGAGAGATAGATGTGAGAGTTTGTATTGGTATGTGTTGTAGTCACGAGGCTTCACGCTTTAGGCTGCTTGTCCTAGAAGGTTGTAGCATAAAGCCAGAACCTGACTGAGAGATGATTTTATCAATTTGAACATGATTGTGACTTCTGCACATCAGCTGTTTCCTACTTTCTTTTCTTCTAAAATATTTATATCTCCTTCATATTCCATGCTGCCTGAAAATTGGGGCATCTTTGGCTCAAGTGTTCAAATAAAGGTGTATTTTAAATAGAAGTGTATAAAATGTCAAATTTAATGACTGTTTATTATATACCAATAACTGTGCAAACTCATGACTTCCTCAGCCTCCTTCATCCACAGTCCACTTTAGGATATCAGTCATTCCCATACAAGGAAGAAGGCTTTAGGAAAAAGGAGGTAACTATTTTAAGATTAGCCACATCTCGTATGAACTGAACATATTTAAATAAATTTAAACTCAAAGTTTGCCAATTTCAAAACCTTTATTTCCTCCTACTATCTAGTATAGCTTTCAGTTTTTATATATTTTAGTAAATTATTTTGCTTATATTTCATATGTTTAATGTTTCAAAGAGTATTTCTTTGATTCCCTTTTCCTGGAATTATTTTCACTTTTTCAAAGCCTTGTCTCATTGTATTTTATGAGCCTATGTCAATTATGGATCTCTTGCAAAAAACATTAAAATAAGTGCTGTTCTTTGAACATCAACAAAGGATAAGAATAAACTATTAGCTGATAATACATCTTTAGATTTTCTTGATCAGCCCTAGATACAGTGTTAAGGGCAGTTTTAAAAACACATGCATAGGTGAGGTGCCCATAACATAAGCTCACAGAACCCAGAAGGGAGCATCTTAGGTGAGTTTTTAGAGTAATCTTAAGGACAGCACTTGGATTTTTTAGAAATTTTTGGAATGATGAGACTGAGAGAATTTCCTCAGAGGAACAGAAGACAGGGATTCTGAGAACTTCTGCCTCTTCTCTCATTTTCCATTTCCTGTTAAGGGAAATGCTCTCAGGTTAACAGGGTGGAAATAGTGTTTAAATGAGCGGGGATAGAAGAGAGAAGGCGTGTAGGTGTGTGGAATGACTTTGGAGGGGTAGCATATCCCCCTTAATCAATCCAGGTGTGTCAGAGTGCTGAAAGTTGTTACTTGGCAGATGACTAAAGGACTCGGGGGACCTCGAAGAATGGAACAAAGAAGTGTCAGGTGATAGATGGCATAACCCTGAAACACTGGCCTGGGAAAGAACAGGGCAAGCTGTAGGATGTTGAAATAATGAAGAAGGCATGATGATCATTGGTTGCAGCAAGGGATGGAGCTGGCAAGTAATTCTTGGATTAGTAGAATCAGTAATTAGTAGAATTACTTGATAGCACCAGTTTTACTTCTGTGGCAAAGGTTACTAAGCTATTAGGTGTGAAAAAGCAAACTCAAACCAAAACTGAAACAATCAAGTGCAAACAGAGACAACATTAGCAATGTATCTGAATATCTTCAATGTATACTGACTATGGTGACATCACCATAGTCAGTAAAAGCAAGCACATTTAAGGGGAACTGGATGAGTTACTGTTCAATTACACTTAAAAGATACTAACACTGATATGGACTGGACAGGTTATATTTGGTAATATGTGTACATATATGCATGTAATAACAACGAATAAAAAGGAAGTCATAAATTTGAATGAGAGTGGGGAGGAATATAGGGAAGGTTTGGAGGGAGGAAAGGACAAGGAGAAATGTTGTAATTAAATTATAGTCTCAAAAAATGTTACTAGCTCAAAGTTAACCTAGAGATATTTCCCAGCGACCTACTTAAAGGCACTGTCCTTGGTCCTGCCTGCGAGTGTAGCTAAGAGATACAGGCATTACTTCTCTCATCTTGGAGAAGATATTGATGGCATATTCATCGGATGTGCAAATAATACAAAGACAGGAGGGACATTGAATGCTAAGATAGAAACAGGATATAAAATGATATTTATAGACTAGAGATCTGGGCCAAGTCTAACAGAACAAATGTGGCAGGGATAAATGTAAAGTTCTACAAGTCCCAAAATTAAACTGCATGAAATAGGATGAGGGAGATGTTTCATAGAATTAGTAGCATGAGGAAAATATTATTAAGAAGCTTGGGAAATAGTAAGCTTAAGGCTCGCTATGAGTCAACTGTGACAAACGAAAAAGCTCATGCAGCTTTAATCTATGTTAATAGATGCATATTCTAGAATGAGAGTGTATTATGCACATTCAGTTGAAAATAGTATATTGTAATACTTGGATTTGTAAAATTCTTTAGCTTTTGTGGATACATAGTGAGGCATGGCAACTTGGAAGGCATACAAGGAAGAATTATATGGCAAGAGAGAAAGGAAGGGTCAGTGACAGCAGCCTTTTAGACGTAGGGATGGTGTCAAGTACAAAAGGAATTCCAGTCACTTAACACTGAGCCAAGGTTTAGAACTATACTAACATGTAGAATTCACAGAGAGACACATTTAGGTCTTCATGAAGAATATGTTCTTAAAAGATATTCCTGATGATGAGATGGGGTTTCCTGGAAGATACTGAACTTTCTAGATTGAAAGACTATGTAGACTCAAAGACATTTCTATTAATACTGTTGTATTCTTTAGTGAGAGGACTCAGTGTCATGAGCAGATGATTGACAAGTGTTCTTGCCCTCCTTTAAGAGGTCTGCTAGTCTGGAACCCGGGAACTAGTTACAATGTAGTAGCTTTTGTGTAATAAAATGTATTTGCTTCCTGGATGATACAAGTTGAACAGAGCTCAAGCCTGTAATATTAGCTACTTGGGAGGTTGGGACATGAAGATCACTACTTCAAGACCTTCTCAGGACATACAGAAAGTTCATGGACAGCTCAGAAAACTTTGTAAAAGCCTGTCTCAAATACAGAAAGTAAAGAAAGGATGGGGATAGATCTCAGTGTTAGAGTGCGTGTCTAGTGTGTGCAAGGCCCCAGGTTTAATCCCCAGTGTGTCCCTACTCACTACAAAGGAGGGATAAAGCAACACAGAAGAGTCTAGGATAGCCCTTGCTCTAAAGCCCTTGCAAATGGCAGTGAGCGAGTGACAGCCCCCTTTCTGGTGATGTGTTAGGACGTTTGGCTGTGGTTTTCAGCTTTCTCCACTGAAGTGAGAGGCTAGACTCAGATCCCTTTCATTCATGACATTCTGGGCTGAAACGGGCTATAATAAGCTATGCCCCCGGAAGGAAGGCACATTTATAGCTGTGTGTCTGCTCACCTAAGTAGTGTGACATGAGGAAGGAAACAGAGGTGGCACCTACCCAGAGATACCCTACAATGACTTAGTAGGAACTAGAATTTTATCACTCTGGTTTTATTCAATTTAGTTAAGCCCTCATCTTCTCTCTTAAGGCTCGGGTGCTCAGGGGAGGGATGTGTGGAAAACCAAGGTTTATCTCTGGAAGGAATTGGGTTTCTTGTTCAGTTACCTCTAAAAGTTCTAGCTGAGCCCCTGTTGTTAAAACCTTTCTCTGTTGAGGAAAGAATGTGCGCATGTATACCTGTGTGCCACTGCACATGTGGCAGTCAGAGGACCACTTGGGGGAGTTTTTCTCTCCTTCGTGGGTCTCTGGGATTGAACTCAGGTCATCTGCATATACTTCTCTCTATTGAGTCATTTCACAGGCTCGTTTTTAAGACAGGGCTTCTCCCCGGCTTGGACTCACCTATTAGTTATGTTGGCTGAACTACCAACACCAAATATTTTTCTATCTCTATTTCCCCAGGGCTGGGATTTCAAATGCAACCTCACAGGACTTGATGCTTTTTAATTTTTTTTATTTTTTAACAAAACAAAACTATGTATTCTGTTCTCTTACTCAGGGCCTAGGGTCTGAGGAACAAACACTTTACTTACTGAACAACCTCCTCAGCCAATAAAAAGGAAGCAAACAAGCAATCAAACAAACAGAGAAACCAAATACCATTTTCAGAGTGGCGTGGGATTGCATCGCAAAGTTAAGGAAGGTTGCTGCTGTTGACAAACATGATGTGGTCTGATTGTCACGGAAGGAAAACCTTTTGAAACGTGTAGAGAGCCTTCAAGTGTACAGTTCACAGTTTGCTGTTGGATAACTGTGCATTTGACCTCCTGCTTATGGTCTTGATGAAAAGCCTCCAGATTTTAGTCATGTCTCCCTGTGAGTATAATGTGTACAGTGATGGAAATTTAACCCTGCATTATCATTTCCAGGGAAACTAATTACTCTTGTTTGACTATTTCCTGTTCAGAGATCATCGAGCAGTCTGAGTCATCACACAGAACCTGAAGTTACTGCTTAGGTTCTATTAGTTGTGGTGGACTGAAAACCGGAGTTAACATTTTCTCTGTATGCTGAGTGCTTGGAGATAGCCATTTATCTTGGGTAATTCAGCAACCTTGGACAGAGTGTGCCAGTAAAATTCAGTGAGGAGTTTGAAAAACGCAGCATGAGAGCAAAAACGTTTTATGGAGGCTGAGACTGGGGCTTCAAAAATAATTTATAAAACTCTTTCTAGCTATTGACCAGTCAAGAAGCAGTATGCCCACTCAATCGACCCAACTTTTAATTAAATGCTGCACCTGGCGAGGTGTCTCTTCAGAATCTGGCATTGACTTTGGACAACCGTGGGGAATCTATCCAAAGAAGATTTGCTTGGGTTTTTTCCATAGGAAAAAAAAAAGTTTCAGGGCATCTTTTAATTTTTTTAATTAAGAGTGAGGAATCCATTTGACGGATGGAACCAAGGCCACCTTTGCTGTTTGAGAAAGGTTAAGTGATATTTACCAGCAATTTTTCTTGCCAAGAGCTATAAGGGGAGAAAGCAGTTTTGCATCCATGTAGAATGCTTCGGCCAGATAATGTCAAGCAGAGAAGTCACACACTGAAGCTCCGAATGGAAGCATCCATTGAGGCTGGCTTCTGGAAGACACACTGAGCATGAAACCAGAGAGACCACAGCCAGCCCGCTTAGCTGTCAAGAGTCAGTCTCCTAACACTGTGAACGATTAGTCTGCATTAGTCTAATAGGAATTTCTTGATGGTTTCTCCCCAGTTCCCTTTGAATCCATTTTTCAAAGAGAGACCAGTAGCGTGCATTAATCTTCAAGGGACTTTTCAAAGCGTGTTTTCATCCGCGCTCTTATTTTTCAGTGTGACGTTGTCCTTGAGCGTGGTATCGTGGTGCGGTGCTACGCTTGACATGCTGTTAGGAGATGGCCACACTCTTCAAGGCTGACCCACAGATACGGAATTTCATGCTGCCATCCTAGTGGCCATGTTTTCAGAAGCCTCAAAAGTACTTTATTTTTGAAAATGAGAATTTATGTATCCTAGGACATTAGGTTATACTTAAATTCTGATTAAAAAAAAATGTCCGTGGGAGCTGGGGAGACAACTCTATTGGTGAAGTGCTCACCACACAAGCTTGAGGACCTGAGTTCAGGTCTCCAGCAACTACATAAAAAGCTGGGTGTGGCTCCACACACCTGTAATCAATCCCAACTCCAGGTAGGTGGAGTCAGGACTGTCTACGAAGCTTTCTGGCCAGTGAGAACGTTAGAAGTTTGAGAGACCCTTTGCAAAAAAAAGGAAGTAGAGAGTGATTGTGGGAAGCACAGTCTGGCTTACACCCCCACCAGCCCCCACAAGCATGTACACATTTGCACACACAATCACAAACAACATATTTAGTAGTATTTTGTGAGTAACAAAGGAGGTAAGAATTCCGGGTTCTAGCTGCTGGTAGCTTCTGTTTGCTAACTCTGTGGTGTACCAGGCTTTGTGTTAGTTGTTTAAATCCTCGTGATGTCCCTCCGAAGAAGTAAGTCATTCATATCCAAGGACTGAGGAGCCAGGTCTTCTGCTTTAAAGCACAAGCTTGATGAGGGATCCCCTCTGTGTCCTGTGATTACCAGTGATGAATAAAGAAACTGCCTTGTCCTGTTGATAGGGCAGAACTTAGGTAGGCGGGGAGGACTGGACTGAATGCTGGGAGGAAGAAAGCAGAGTCAGAGGGACGCCATGGATCCACTGCTGGAGATAGATGTGCTGATAGGCCATGACCTTGTGGTGATACACAGATTAATGGAGATGGGTTAAATTAATATGTAAGAGTTAGCCAACCAATAAGAACTTAAAGCTAATGGGCCATCATTATTTTAATTAATGCAGTTTCTGTGTGGTTATTTCAGTTCTGGGTGGCAGGGATGAACAAGCAGCTCCTCCCTGCAACACAAGCTTCCTCAATCGCTGTGTCCATCCATTTCCCTATGGGCCCTGTAGGTCATGTGGGTGGGTTCCGTGGGTCCTATGGGGGGACTCCTGTGGGTACCATGGATCTGCTTCTTTGGAATCCCCTCAGACCTGGGTTAAAGGTTAGACTATCAGCCCCCACCTAAGACTGGATCAGACATGTCCTGCTGTTAGCCAGCTCACCAGGTTGATTGTGCAGCCAGGTTTGGGAACCACAGGCTTTTATGTCTTCTTGCTCTGTGTCTTATTGCCTGCTTAAAGGTGTCATCCTATAGAAGGTGCAGGCTGTGCACCAGCAGGGGTCAGCAACTGTTAGAGGCAAAGTTCAAGACAGAGTTTGTGGAGAGTGTGGGTGGGGAGGTAGGGTTTGGGGGTGTGGTGGAACTTGTGTGGGGAGGTGGGGTGGGGGAGTGAGGGGCAGGGGTGGGAGGGTGGAGGTGGAGTTAATCTTTCTGCTTCAGCATTTCTAGCATAGGTGTTAAAGTCAAGAGAGAACTAGCAAGGTAGTTGAACTTCTTTAGGCTTTGTAGTTGGAAGCAAGCTTGGGCTTAGAGCCTCTCTCCTTGGTTTCAGGGTAATGAGAAATTCTCAGGAAGCGATTCCCGTCCAGCCTTCTTGGATCTTGGGATATTCAGAGAGAAATTAAAGGTGATTAGGGAAACTCATCCCTGCAGGGGCTCTACCTAGCTGGGCTCAGACCTCTGTCCCCTTTGATTGACATCTTGTTTATTAGCCTTGATAAAGATTTATTCCCCACATTAAAGGGTGGTAATTTGAATTGCAGGATCACATCCCAGTCCTGCAGCACATTTACCCATTTGCTCCTTTCCTCCAATTGCTAATGTAATCCAGATGGAGTCAGGATGGGTTGGAGCAGAATGTGAGAGGGAAAATTAAATTAAATTTAAAGAGGTGCTGTTGGGATAACCTGGCTAATCTTAGCCGAGCTGTGTGGCTAATGCATTCCAGGTGAATTTATTCTGGTTGTCTAAAAATAGTGTCTTATATGTGCCTGTGTGTGGTGGGTAGAATAGTAATTCATCTAGAGTTATTAACAACATCTTGAAACCTAACTAACTTACCTTTCTTCCTCTCCCCCCTCCTGCCCTCTCTGCTGATCCATATGTTGACCATTGACTGTATGTCTGAGATGTGCCCATACTTGAATTTTCTAGAGAAGAGAACCTGGACTCACCATGAAGGGACTGAACCTTCAGGCCAACAGTCAGATTACAGGAGAACTAAGACTGCCCACGAGGAGACAAAAAACTATGGCAGAGAGTAGTGACGTAGATACAGAAGTCAGTAGGAAGAGAAGACCCCTAAATAACCTAGGATTCCATGGGAGTGGAGGCATGCCCGGTGGGGAGAACAATGTAAAACCTAGAAGCTGAGGTATGCTGGGGGCTTCCGCAAATAGCCCAGAGGGTATTTGTGCCCCTGGAGAACATGGAGTGAGTCGGAGAGATAAAGAGTTTTATTTTATGGTCAGGAATGACATCCCTTTGCCTCTTCACCATCATTGCATTTGTCGGTCAGAATCATAATGTTCTCTATTCTCATCCATTAGCCTCAGTTTTTGACTTTTGCAAGCTTTCACTTATGTAAATAATTGCACACAGTTAGTGTGACGGAACCGAATGAAAGCGATGTGTCTGGTCTGGTGGAGTGGGGGACCAAATGGAAGTGAGGTTTCTGGTCTAGTGCAGGGGGAGTTGTGGGGAGACCCAACCCCTGCTTCCCCTGTTTGCTGCCTGATCTATGTCTCTCATCAGACAAAGCGTTTTTTTTTCTTCCATAAAATTCCAGGTTATTATGTGGCCTGTCATCAGTGTGGCCAGAAGAGTTGAGGTCTCTCTAAGCCCACAGTGCTATTATATAGAGTTAGGACATCAGTGGTCCCCCAAGGAAGGGACCTGTGCTAAGAACTAATGGGCAGAGTGTTGGTAATGAAACACTACTGTCTGATTCAGTGTTAAATATGCAGGGGAATGTATGAGAAACTAGCAAAATAGGATCATACTGGAACTTCATATTTCAGAAGCATATAATAGATTAGAGAGAGGAGGGTCCCATAAATAAAAGCCTGTCTGAACAGCCCATGTAATCTGCTTGGGTTGTGGATTCTTTTTGAAAAGTAGAGTTGGATCAGATGATCTCTAAGCATCCTTTGAGCCTTGAATTAATCAAGAACTCAGTTCATCAGGGGTCAACAATGGCATGGGGCAGGTCACATTCATCTAGTACCTTCTTTATGAACAGGGCTTCTTAGAGGAGGGTAAGGTAGATGTTACAGTTTTTGTCAACAACGATACAGACCTAGAGATGCAAACTTCTCCTGCTTGGGAAAAGGGAATCTAAACTGAGGATTTGCCTTCATCAGAGTGGCCTGCGGGCATATTGGTGGTGCTTTTCCTTGACTGCTGATTAATGTGGGTGGGTCCAGTCCACTGTGGGCAGTGCCATCCCTGGGCAGGTAGGCTTGGTCTGTATAAGAAAGGTAGCTGAACAAGCCAGGGAAAGCGAGGCAGCTAGCAGCACTCTGTAAAATCTGAATAGGAGAAGAGAAGGCAGGTGTGGTGCCAGTGAAAAGGGCCTGGGGCAGAGGAATGTAGGGTGGGGCGAGCATTCGAAGAGTGGTTGAGGGAAGGAGAGGAGTCCGTTTGCGTACATTGACCCTCGGACAGTGTATATTCAAGACAGATCCTCTGGGAGCTCAGCGCCATCCTTCCAAGCTGCTGGTAGCACAGAGTATGTGTGGAATGTTGAATGCTGTGCTGGCACCCAAGGAGACCGACTAGACTTTTCCATCAGCCGAGTCTAGGGCTTAATACTAAGGCCCTGCCCTTCTAAAGGTTCCACCTGCTTCTCGGACCCTCTGAGATCTCCCCCTTGGCTTCTCCCGAAGCAGGAAGGTCTGTTTCTGTGTACACGTTCATCTGCTACCCTTGCCCTTCTGACCCACTCCAGCATCAGACAGCTGTTACTGTCCAAGTTAAAGATTTTTGAATTTTTTTTTTTTTTTTTTTGCCAATTACATTTCACAGAAGTTTGTGCCTCATCTGTCCAGGTGAGGCTGCCAGAGACCCCCCTGACCCAAATGGGGTGTTCTCGGGTCATGTGGCAGCACAACCCAATTAGGAGTGACCCGGGCAGCAGCCCACTTAATTTTATGCAGTTCACACCTAACCCTTGGTTTTCTTGGCAAAGCAAAGTCATTGGCCTTTTGGCTTCCGATGGTCGGGTCAGCAATTACCCAGTTATTAAAACTAAATAACTGCCATTAGCTCTTGTCCTCAGAGCATCTAGACTCTCACTGTGGGCTTGAATCTATCCTCTTCGCCAGCTGTTCACTGTAGAGCTGTAGACATGGGGCAGGTTGGAGAACACAGTGACTCGGAGGGCCACACCACAGGGTGCCTTTGCGCTTGGGAGGTGTTCCGTCCTGTGAGTTCTGCGCTGTCATTTATGCCGCAGTCACAGAGTGCTGCTCTCTGTCTGCATTTCCGTCTGCTTGGAGGTCTGTGGCTTTGTTGTCAAGGGAATAGGTTTTTCCCTTGCTTTTTCTTAGCTGGATATTGCTTGTGATAGGGGTTTGAAATTCACTTTGAGGGGCGTGAACTTTCTCTCTTGGTCTCTTTCTCCTTTCTTGTCTCTCTTTCGAGTTCTCATTTCTGAGCAATTTCTCTTCTTAAACCCTGGCTTTCAAAGGAGGCGCGAGTCTCATGTCTAGGTGCGAGCTTGATTCTCCAGGGGCAGCCTTCCCTGCTCCCTTGATGCTGATGGCGGCTGTCTGAAGTACAAAGGGAAAGATGAGATTCCAGCTTGTCCTTCTCTTTGATTGCATTCTTGGCTGTAGATCCACAGCCCTTTGCAGGAGGAACTTAGATCAGGTTGGGACTAAAAGACAGAATTCTTGGTCCTAGAAATAATTACTTCTTGCTGTAGGTTGTTTGGGAGCCTCAATGCTGAGGACGGCTTTTAGACTAAGTCGCAGTGATGACTAGTGCTTGGTTGGGGGAGAAGTCTGACATCTGTGTGGCAGGGCGAGGAAACCCCTGGCTGCACTTGTGTGCACATGTGCGCAGAAGTCTAATTCAGCCCTTGATAAGTTCTCACTGCTCTGCCTTCTTCTTTCCACTGGAGAGGGGGTAACAGGAATGAGGGTAGGCTCATTATTTATCTCCTCCTTCAGCGAGTTTATCCACGCTGATGATGTGACTACTTCCTAAAAAGAAGGCTCTGTCGGGCTCACCCCCTGACTTCTTGAGCAAAGTTCAGTTCCTCATCTGTATATTTCCTAGGTAAGATCCAGCACTTGCACTTTCTAACTGAGGTATCTTGTTTCCCAGACACTCTGTGTCTTACCACGTTTGGAAATTACAGCTGGACCTTGTGGGGCTGCCTAGCGGATGATGTGATCTTGCTGGTGGTTTGGGGTCCCATGGACCCTCTGTGAGGAGCACTGGTCTCCAGTCTTTCTTCTTGGGCCCCTCCCAGGCTGTGTTCCAGTAGATCTAGTCTTTTCCCCTGTACCTTTCTTCCTTGAGTGGCCTGAAAGTCTGCCTCCATGGTGCTTACAAGTGGAGCCCATACTTACCTTCACCCCGCAGAAGCACGTTCTGCCAGGAACATGAGTTTCCAATGTGAAACTCTGAATTATGTCTTGAGTTGAACCCCTAAGATCCCCGGAGTCTTAAATTGGGACAGCTACACAAAGGAGACCATCTGGGCAGCAATCAAGGTGATGCACCTATAAATCAAAGTTCATCAGAGATAGTGAGTCAAGTACCACAGACAGACAGACGAGGCATGGAGTAGATTCCCCAGCACAGCTGCCCTCAGATCGGCAACTCAGTGTACCCTGGGGTCCTGGACTTCTAGTCTCCAAAGCTGAGCTGCCATGACTGTGGCTTAAGATTAGGTTATGTGTAGTCCTCTGATACAGCAGTCTGGGCAACAAAAGAGGTTCCAAACACACAATATTTGAGGGTACTTTCTAGAGATAATAGAGCATAAAATAATTCTTTTGGGAGTCGAGAGGACAACCTCTCTCTCTCGTGTGTGTGGTCCTTCTTTGTCTACATGTCTGCCTCTCCCTCTCTCTCTTTCTGCTAGTCTCACAGCACAGAGACTCGTGGACTGACTAGAGGTGGTTTGGGATTAATGTAAAAGGCGTGTTTCTTCACAGCCGAATGAACATTACATCTTAGATCTTTGGATAGTCATAACCCATGTGATCCAACATGTAAGAAGAAATTTCTATTTTAAGGTCTTCTGCACAAAACCCTCTTAACAAAGAGATGGGCAGGTGAGATGGCTCAGCAGATGAAAGATTCTTGGTACCAAGACTGATGACTTGAATTTTATCCCTGGAGTTCACAAAGTAGAGGGAGAGAACTGACCCTACCAGGTTGCCCCCCTGATATCCACACAAGTGCTGTGGCACGTGCCCCCACCCAATAATTAAGCGTAATAGAAATTTCTCTCACTAAGATGAAGTACACAATATTTAAGGTATTTAGGTGAGGTATGGTGACAGGGCTATATTAATAGTTTTTTTCAGTATATTTATTAGGTATTGTCTTTTATCTGGATCACTCTTTCTTGTCTCAGTGTTAGAGTGGTTAGGTCTGGTCTAGGTCTAACCCATGCTGGCACATGCTTTTCTATGCCTAGACCTAGGTAGCTGTATTTGGCCTTCCTTTTCTATTACCCACCATGTGGTAGCATATTTATGCAGATTGTTGGTTCAATAGATGTTCTGTTGCAGCCTATCACTCTTCCCGGTGCTGTGGGGACTTGGCTTATACAGAAAAGGCCACCGCTGTGTCCTGCACTTGGGGAGCTTATACAGAGGTGGGGCAAGTGTGTAACGGGCAAGTTAGTGGATTTGGCGATTTTAGAACATGAAAAGCTGTGGTGATATTTTGTTTGTGCGTTAACAAATAGTTTGCCTGGAGATCAGAGTGTGGAGCTAGGCACACTAGTTAATTTTAGAGGCCAGGCAGTGGTGGCACATACCTTTAATCCCAGGACTCAGGAGACAGAGGCCGATGGATCTCTGTGACTTCAAGGCCTTCCTGGGCTACACGAGACTGAATCAGTCTAAAAGAGAAACGGAGCTAAGTGGCAGTGGCTCACAACTTTAATCCCAGCACTAGGGAGGTGGAGACAGGAGTGATATGGCTGGGTGGAGAGAGGACTATAAGGCGGGAGGAGACAGGAGCTCACGATTCAGTTTGTGAATTCAACTAGTGGATCACTTACCCTGATTCTCTGACCTTTCTGTTTTTACCCCCTAATATCTGACTCCAGGTTTTTATTGTTAAGACCAACTAGAAATCTCACTACCCGAAAGTTCAGTAAACAAAACCAAAATTATGTAGGTGAAAGGAAGCTTAGAGATAAGAGTCTCTGAGGAACCATAGCTGGATCTGAGGCCTGAAGACCAGGAGGCACCAGCCATGAACAGACCCATGGTGTACAGGAGAGTCTTCTGTTCGTGTGTTGCTTTCATTGGTTAATGAATAAGGGAATTTCCTTGACCTTTTGATAGGGTGAAACTTATGTAGGCAGGGAAAACAGAACTGAATGCTGGGAGGAAGAAAGCAGAGTCAGGGAGAAGCCATGGATCCTCTGCCTGAGATGGACGCCAGTTATAATCATGGGTAAGCCACTGCCACGTGGCGATACACAGATTAATGGAGATGGATTAAACTAATATGTAAGAATTAGCCAATAAGAAACTAGAGCTAATGGGCCAAGTAGTGTTTTAATTAATACAGTTTCTGTGTGGTTATTTCAGGTATAAGCTAGCCAGGCGGTCAGGACAAACAAACGGCCTTCTCCCTTGCAGCAGACCCATAGGAGAAAAATCTCAAGGAAAGGGGAGAACATAGTAAAGCCAGGGACGTGATAGTTCAGGTCAGGCTGGAGTGGTTGGAGATTGTGCCTAAGCCTTAGAGAAAGGTCTAGGTGAAGACATTGGCAGAGGCAGAATATATAGGCCTTGTCTACTTGCTAGACAATGGTATTATTGTGGAAAGAATTTTATAATTTAGCACATGACACTTAACACATATGGATAACATATGCACATATGAACTAGACATCACTAAATTAAGATACAGCAAGACCATGATATGTTGGTCCTGCTGAATTTTATGGCAGGAGTGTGTGACAGAGTAAAACCTACTCACCTCATGGGCAGGGAGGGAAAGAAATGAAGAGCCAAGGCCAGGGTCCTATAATGTATCTAAGAACTTCTTCTTGGGAAAACTCTGCTATCCAAGGTGTATCAAGCAGCAATAAATACACAAACACTGCTCAGAAATGGTAAAGCAAGCTGTATTTTCTTTTGAGAGAACACTGCTTTTGGCCCCTGTTCAAGGCCTGTAAATTTTCTTTGCATACTATTTGTAATCAGGTTGCTTGCAATTTCTTCATATCTTAGCAAAATTAAAGCACTAAAGAAGTTTGTGTTGTGAAATAAGTGGGGGTAGAGAATTAACATTACAATTTGGCTTCTTGGCAGACAGACTGATAAAAAAGTAGATAGCTGCAGAAGAAAAATTAACAAAACAGGCCTGAATTCAGCAAGCCCATTCATATGAGGCTGTTAACTCAGAGACAGGCAGTCTCAAATATCACAATAAGCCTGAGACAGCCTGTACGATATCATGATAAAACTACAGGCTCCTTACAATGGAGATCCTACAATAGTGTGAGAAAGCTTACATCGTGTTCCGTTTGTTTTGTCTAAGAACAAGGGGAAGTAGATACTATTCTAGAATCATTTCCATTTGAAATGGCTCAAAATTCAAAAACAAAGCCTGTACTTCAGGATAAGCTTCATGTATCTGGAAGGTTCTCCTGCCTCCCTGAGTGGTACCAAATAAATGAGAATGTGATTGTTTAGCCCTTTGCTCTCCAAAAGCCTCAGTACAAGTGGTTGATGATTTCCTGTGACCTCCCAATCAGAACGAGGCGTGATTATTTCTGTTTTTTTCTCCTCCCCAAGAGCCAGGTAGGAAATGACGAGCAAACAATGACATTATTACAGTGGCATTTTAATGGGTGTTCAGGGAACTAAGAAGTCGGGCAGAGGCACAGCATGAAATATTCATGGGGATTTTTCTTTCTTTCTTTTCTGTGCCTCTTTTCACTCCAGATAACAGAAGGAAAATGTGACCAGGCCAAAAGTTCCAGCTTTGGAAGCATGTAGGAAGGGCCTGCCTTTGGCTTATTGGGGAGTGATGGGCAGTGCTCTTCCCTCCTCTGGCACTCCAATATCTGGTTGTTGTTGTTGTTGTTTTCCCTCAGCATCTATTAAATTTTTCTTCAGAAAGCTGGAATTCCACATGTTTCTTTCAGGGGCCTGGGATCTAGATAGTGGTCCACAACCTCGTCTCTCCCTTGGGAATTAGACTAAGTTTTCAGAGATGTGCATTTCCTTCTGAAGGCTTTGAAGAAGGTTGACAACCCAAACAGATGGACATAACCGAAGTGAGGAAATGGGGGTTAAATGGGCTGGCCTAATGCACCTCCTAGGTGTTGCCTGGAGGTAGATTGCTATTTCTATTTATCTATTTTTAACCCTGTAGAGTCAGGAGAGTCTCCCGAAGCGCCGATAGAGCTGGACTGTTCTTACCATCAGGCTGCAATGTTCCACCTGCTTCTGTCCATTCATGATCTTTACAGATAAATTTGGCCAATATGTGAACCTGTTTTCCTACGTGTGCCTCCCTGTGGAGACCCATTTTTATGATACTCTAGACCCCAGAAACCAGGCTTTCATTGAAACTTAACCTCTACAATCAGCTTCCCCTCCAGTGAGTTCACTTCCTCCTAGTGCCCAACGCAGCCTGCCCTGTTTCTCTTGCCCATGCGCTCATATTTTCTCCCAGGGAGATGGCCTTTCTAGATAGGCCCTATCCATTGCTTCCGTCTGTCCTGGTTGCATCCCCGAGGTAAAGTGCTTCCTGTCCGCTCCAGTCTGGTGGGATTTCGTTTTTTTCTTCTCACTTCCTCTGGCACTTACTGCTTGACTGTTTGTTTTACACTTGCCATGGAGGTTTTCTCTTCAGCAGAGTGCTATCCGTGGTTAATGACCAGTTCTTTGGGTTGAATGCGTAGGGAGAGGCCCGATTCCTAGCCTTTGGCCATTTCTGAACTGTAAATATTCGTACAGTGGTTGATTTCTCACTAACGGTATGATGTCATTGAGTGTGGATTTAGGAATCGACATGCACAATTGGTTTTCTCCAGCTGGTATCTGTTGTCTGTAGTCAATCACTGTGACTATTATCTCGGAACTTGGCATAGCTCTTTTACCTTCCCAACTAAAATCTAAGCCACAATGAGCTCAATGCTGGCTTCATATTGGAAACACCGGAAGTGGGGAACCCATGGCGCATGTGGCTTTCCTTCAGAGATTTTGACTCCATGAGTGTGTGAAGTATTTAAGATACTTCCTTGGTGAGTGTAATATCCAGGCTGGAGGGGGTGGCAAGAGTGAGAGAGGATACTTTATTCCATTGCTTTTAGAAGTGTGGTCCCTGGACCAAGAATATTATCATCACCCTGGGGCTGGATAGAAATCTAATTTTGGCAAGAATCTCAATCTAGTGCTTGTGAAAGTCAAAGGAGGAGGTTAGACCAGCAGTTCGTTGTTTAGTAAACCCCCCAGGTGAGTCTTACGCACACTGAATTTGCGAACAACTATCTTATAGCTCCTGAATACTTATTAGAACTAAAAACAGTTATAGGCACACAGCTGTGCCCAATCAACACTTGTTGATTAAAGTCTCTCTACATTTTCATGAAGCAAGCTATTTTTTCCTCTTTGTGGGAAGATTTAGTGCAGAGTACCTTAAAATAGCGATTTCTTTTTGCATATTGAATCATGTGGTTTACAAATATTCAAAGATTTTATGCTCATTCAACTATACTTTTTACTTTAAACAAGTTATAATGGATTCATTCATTCATGTGACACACATGTATTGATGGCGGTCGTGTTACTAGTCCGTGTTCCTTTCTCATGGTCAGTCAAATCCAGGCAGCACAGGGTGAGGTTTTCTTCTCCATCTTTGATTTGTCTAAATGCAGCAGTTAACTTCTGAGGATCTGAAATCTTTCATAGTTGTTAGTATTTGTGTAGAGTTTGCTCTTCTAACCTTACAGAATCGCTTTCAAACACTTAACAATAAACTCATAATGATGAAAATGAAACGTATTTAAAAACCATGAAAGTGTAAAGAGTGCAAATAAAACCTTGATATCCTTCACCACTTTTCTTTGAATGCAGCATTTCCTTAAAGTTTATTTTTATTTTACGTGTGAGTATTTTGCCTCAATATGTGTGCACCACATGCATTCCTGGCGCCGGCTGGAGACCCGAAGAGGTTGTTTAATCCCCTGGGAATGGAGTTACAAACAGCTGTAAAACACCATGTGGGTACCCCAACCAAACTGGGGACCTCTGCAAAAGTAGCAAGTGCCCTTCCATCTCTCCAGCCCGCTATTCCTATGTTTTTATCTTTTGAAAATTTCATATATAAATATTATATTTATATAATTTCTTCCTGAATTTTCCTGTGTTCCCTTCTCCACTTCGTGACTTCTTATACAATGTTTCCATATATGTGTACATACATACATGTAATATATAAATGCAGCCTGCTGGGTTCACTTAGTATTGCTCATGTGTACATGACTTTAGGGATGCTTGTTTTTAGCTCACCCATTGGGGTCTCATCCCTGGAGGGGACTGACTTCCTTAACATGTAGTAGGAATACATATATATAATTTGTATATGAATACCTAGTGTACATATGGATCACATGCTAAAAGGAATTCTGATAAAATGGCTAGATAAAACGGCCTGTATAGACAGTCCAGGTGGTGGGATGCTTCTCTTTCATTGACCGCTTAGGAGCAAGACTCTCAAAGCCTGGACGATGTGAAGTCTTCTAGACGGTTAAGCTGGGAAAGCAATGAGATGTTGGCTTCTCAAAGCATAGTGAATTGCTCTGCATATCCTAGTCCCTCGCAAGAGTGAGTGTTCCTTTCAGAATGCTGATTTATATGGGTGGTTCTGGGCATCAATTAGTTGTTTCCTGTGTCCTATGGTATGGATTGACCTCTAAGCAGATTTCCCACACTCTGAAGACCGGGGGCTGTCTACACTCTCTTAGTGTGGTCCGGAGAGGGGATGGCAGGCAGGTTTTATCTACTGCTCCACTGATTATTCTGGCTTTCCGGAGTCTAAATGTTGAGACTGTGTGCAGGATTTACATTGAAAAATCGGTCTGTGTATCACTATTGAGTTAGTGTGGAATGTTTGAACACTTAATCCAAAGTGATTGAGAAAGTGACCTTCCCAAGAAGGCAGCAAGGTTTGCTTTCTGAGACACCAGTCAATGAAAAGCTCCCTGGAGCCTTGAGCTCTCTCCTCTACCTGCTCAGTAGAGCCCCAACTTAATGCAGAGGTGAAACCTTACTTCATCACTGGCAGGAGCAGTGTCTCTTTGTAACGCCCGCTGCAGAAGAATCGAACGTGGCAAGGTTCAAATTTGCTGACAAGGAATTGTGAGTTTGCCGCTTTTACCTCCTGCTGCTCTTCCTTTAAAAATAAAAATAAAAAGCAAAGGTCAAGTCTAATAGAGCTTTCCTGCAGCCACAAAATATGGCCAGTAGGTGTCGCTGTCCGAGTCATTTCAGTTCCGGTGTAAGATCTGTGGCTCCAGGAGAGGTGTTCTCTGAAAACAACCAACAGCAGCAGCAGCATCTAAATATCTTCTCCTCTGCTTGTGTTGGGACTGTGAGAGCAGAGTGTTGCCTGTCGTGATGGCCCTGTGGGTCTGCGCTGCGTCTCTGGCTGCTACTCCAATGACCCGGTGAAGCCTACCCACTTTACAGATTGCCGGGGAAACTTAGAGGAGTCTGTCTTCTTTTGGCGTCACCAGGCATGTTAGTCTGAAGTTTTAGTTGGTAGACAATGGAGAATGGACAGTTTATGAGAAATCAGGGAATTTGTTATACATACTCAGGTGGTATCCTGTTTTTCTACTTGCAGATTGCACTTTATAACTCAAAATATATTTCTTTAAAAAAATTGCACTTGCAATGAGACTGGAAAATAGGAGGAGGAGAGGGAACTCTTTATAGAGAGGAGAGCGAGGAGAAGATAATTGCTTCTGCTTCTGTAATTTCTCATCTTCCCTGACATGTGGTTCTCATGGGTACTGGGCACAGTCCCTCTGGTCACGCGCTGGGACTCTGGACGGGGTGGCCAAGTTTCATGCCCATTCAGCACTTCTTTTCAGTCCCCGTGTGCCCCAGCTTCTGCTGATGGACCGTTTGCTATTCAGGAGCTTCACAATCGGGGTCGCCCCTTGCTCCTGCCAATGCGATTGCCTATGCCAGAAGCATCTGCTTGCTCTGCTAATTGGAGGTGTTCTTCCTCCTGCCCAATGCCAGGCTGACCTGACACGGAGGCACAGCTAGAGTGTACAGAGAGCAGACAAGTGTGCAAAGGCCCAGGCTCGGAGGGAGGTGCAGGGGCCAGGGCGGCCTGTGGCGCGGGCTACACAAACAGAATCTAAATGGCCTGACAGAGCCGCTCTGGCTCCCGGTGCCCTGTGTGCAGAATATAACAGCAGCACGGGCCCCTCAGCTGCCTTTGCTTTCGCCTCTCCCTCTCCCACTGTTCTATTTTCCAGCGCTCAGGATACACTGCTTCCAAGAGACAACAGCACAGAGGGGCAGAGAACTTTTTTCTAGTTTTTTTTTTTTTTAATTATTAAGAATTGTTTAATACAGTCTTTTCTCATTTTACATAGCTATCCTCACTCCCACTACCTCCCCTCCTCCTGCTTCCCCCACCTTCCCTGCACCCCAACCCCCACCCACTCCTCAGAAAGGGTAAGGCGGAATTCCCATGGGGAGTCAACAAAGTCTAACCCTTCACTTCCAGGCAGGACCAAGGCCCTCCACCCATATCTAGGCTGAGCAAGGAATTCCTCCAAAAAGAATGTGCTCCTAGTCGCCAGTTCAAGCAACTTATTGGGGTAAATCCTGGTTTCTCTGCCAGTGGCTCCACAGACTGCCCAAACCTCACAACTGTCCCCCACATTCAGTGGGCCTAGTTTGGTTCCCCCGCTGTCAGTCCAGAGACAGCAAGGTCTCACTAGCTCAGGCAGGCTGTTTCTGTGGGTATTGTCATCATGGCCTTGACCATTTGCTCTTATTATCGTTTCTTGCGCTGGTCTCAGGTAGCTCAGCCCAGTGCTTTGCTGTGGATCTCTGAATCTGCTTCCATCAGTTGCTGGTTGAAGGTTCTATGATGACAATTAGGGAAGTCATCAGTCTGATTACAGGGGAAGGCCAGTTCAGGCACCCTCTCCACTGTTGCTTAGAGTCTTAGCTGGGGTCATCCTTGTGGATTCCTGGGAATTTCCCCAGTGCTACGTTTCCCTCAATCCGGATCTCTTTCTTGTCTCTTTCTCACTGTCCTAGCCCCCTTCTTGAGCATCCCATTCCCTCACACTCTTTTCCTCCTCCCTTTCTTCCCTCTCCCTCCCCTTGCCTTCCTCCCCCCACAACCCTCCCCTCCGAAGTTTCTCTGGAGGTCTTGTCTGCTTACCTTTCCTATGGGCTGTTTGCTGGGTTTCTGCAGGCCAGTGGCCAGGAGAAAACCAGCAGGAAGTTAGTGCTTAGTGAAAGTTCTGGAACCGCCCATTCCCAGGTGTTTTGTCCACAGGGTGCTGCCAGCTGTTTCTATTTTGGGGAGTAGTTTCAAAGCTAAGTATCAGAGGTGCTATTTAGAGCACCTTGGTGGCTCTTTCTTCCTCTAGGAGCAATGCCCTGCCTCTGGGAAGTGTGTCCCAGTGTGGGCTGGTACCTGCCGAAGTGCTGAGAGTCCAAGGCCTAGGTGGAAGCAGTCACAATGACCAACTATTCTGACACCTTAGAGGAAGGTGTCTTTCACACACCCTGACAGATTGTCCAGGCTCTGGGATGTCTGGGGCTCCAGTCAGAGCCAGAGGGTTTATTGCTGCTGGGGAGTGGGGACCGTGGGGGCATTGACTTGGTCTCTGGTCGCCTCTGTCTGCAGGAATGACCTTGCCAAGGTCTTCCCTTGTGTTTCAGCTTCTCATCTGTAAAATGAAGGATCTGGGGGTGGTTTTTGTGTGTGCATAGAGAGAGGGGGTTGTCATACAGAATATTGACAGTTTACCTGCCTAATAGTCAGACATTATGTCATGAAGTCATGAACTCTTTCATTCGGGAGCATCGAATATCCACGGGAGACAAAAACTCCCATGAGTGGTTCCTGGATGATTTCACCAGAACCATTGGGTGATTTAAAGACCGAGTTCCCAGACCTCAGCTGAGCTGCAGAGACTAATTTGTTAGGTGCGGATAGGAAGCTGCGGCTTTGCCCGAATTAGTCTGGGTTCATCTGATGCTACGGAGAGAGCAGGGAAGCTTGTCAGGCCGAGTCCTGCATGCTGTCACTCTTGGTGAAAGGTCACAAGGCCCAAGAGCCAGAGCAGAGGGCTGTTACCGTGTCTGGAGACAGGGTCTACTTGATCTTGCCTGACTCAGTGTTCCTGGAGTTGAGTGTGGGGTCTCGGTGTGCACAAGGCGAGGGGCTTCTGTTTAGAGGCTACAGTAGCAGAGCTGGAGCACTCTGTAGAGATGTTGCTCCTCTGGGGTGGGCTCCAACCTGCAGGAGCCTGAGCACTGCCAATCTGTGTAAGGTGCAAGTCACGTGTGGACTTTGCAATCTTTTAGTCTCTGTGTTTAAAAAAGAGTAAAGAGAAAGCAGCTTCAGGTAATTTTTTAATAATTTATTTTACTTAATAGAGTACACCCAAATATTAACATGTAACCAATGGAAAGTTATCGTATAATATTTGATTTTCTTTTTTTCTATGTCTCCCACTCTGGGGCATATATTTTATACTTAGAGACGACTTCAGCTGGCTTGCTCAGGCCTGTCCAAATACTCAGTATCTATGGATGGTGGATAGCATGTTGAATAGTGGATAACTGTGAGGTATTGGTTACTTAATGTTCTGTCTAAAACCCATCTGTACCAGCACTGGGGAGCTTAGAAGCACTGTCAGGCCGCACCTTCAACATCTGAACTTGCTAGTTTGCTAAATGCATCAGGATTTTCGTTTAGCACCATCCCAGGAAATCTGCACGCATAAAAGTGGAGCCGTGCTGGATTAGATGGCCCCTCTTCCCACTGTAAGATTTCCCCTTCCTCCAGTTCTCCGTGGATGCAGTTGACTGGAAGGGGCCCTGCATAGGAAAGTGTAATAAAAAGAATTTGGCTCACGGAATGGATGATTGGCCTCCGACTCTGTAAAGGGACTGTGGGATCCCTGGGCAGAGGGTGGACACATCACGCTGTAATGAATGCTGTAATTTGAGACTTGGCCAGGGTTGATCCCTGGTCTTAAATGTGCTGAGATTTACATGGCTACAGGCTATTGCTGAGACAGAGCAGGCCCAGCTGAGGATGAGATGCTCTCTGTTGGTACTCAAATGGCTTCCTTCTCTGTTTTTCCTGCTTTCTGGAGGTAAAAAAAAATCCCACGATTTCCTCACTGATGGAGGAGTCAGAGGGCAGATGTATGAGTCAAGTTATAAAGAGTACAGAGACTGATTTAGGACCCCAAAGAGAACATAGACACACACACACACACTCATGCATGCACGCACGCACGCGCACATTTTTGCGAACTGACCCCATCTGAAGCAACCTTGGTCACTGAGGTGGGACGAGGAAGGCTGTGTAGGAAGGGAAATAGCCGACTGATAGAGGCTGTCCCCTGCCTCTGGAAGCTATTGTTTCTCTGTGGAGAGGCCCCGGGTCACATGTCCTTCCTATTGCCTTCTGTTGTCCTTTCAAATTCTTTCTAGAGCAGCTCAGATTCCTTCTCTGGGCTAGGAGTGTTTGTCTTGGTCCGGAAAGGGACCAACACCCAGGCTAAGGCCTGTATGCCGGGTGTTCTTTCTGTGCGGGGTGCTAACATGACAGTCATCTTTGCACTGAGGTCTCGACACCAACATTCAATGCTTGTCAAATCTATTCTCCAGAACAGTGGTTCTTAACCTCCCTAATGCCATGATCCTTTAATACAGTTCCTCATATAGTGGGGGACCCCCAACCATCACATTATTTTCACTGCTACATCAGAACTGTAATTTTGCTACTGTTAAGAATCATAATATAAATATTTGTGTTTTCCAGTGGTCTTAGGTAACCCCTATGAAAGATTCAACCCCCAAGGAGATTGCAACCCACAGGTTGAGAACCACGGCTCTAGAATATTATGTCATTTTGTTACTCTGTCCCGGGAGTGCGGAGGAGGTTGATGCCTTTTCTGTCACAAAGTAGGAATGTGTGGATGATGACCTAAACCTAGAGGGGCTCTTGTGTGACCTCATCTGGATCCCTTCCTTCATTCTCAGCAGATCACCCTCCTACACAGAGGCCCTTCGGTGTGGTGTCAGCTTGGGGGGACACTAGCCATAGGATCCAGATTCTTTCCTATCTGACCTGTGTCTTTCTGATTGAGTTCTGGGAAGGAGCCTGGGCAATTTTACCGGATTGCTTGGAGCTGAAGCCCTGCTATTATCGCGTCACTCCTTACACTGCCTGCTGGCCCTCTGGGGACAGGGAGTTTCATCAGCGCTCCTCCAGCTTTCCTTTCCATCCCCTTCTCGGATTCTCTTCTTGCTGCACACAATGCTGCTCTCCCATTCCCAGGGACTCACCTTCTGTTTCTTTCAAAACATCCTCCATGCCTTTGCCCCTTGGCAGGAGAGCCATCCTACCCCCCTTTTCTTCAAATTGCCCTAGAAGCTGAGGGCTCAGGTCTCTTTTCGCCTCTTCCTGGAAGCCTTTGCTAACATTCCTGGCCTGTCAAATCTTTATACCAGATTGCTGTGGTACCATGTAATCAGCTGAAAAGTCAAGAACCATTGACATATATCCCTAGTCTCTGGACTGGAGACCCCTAGGACACAGGTGAACCAGATGGTCGGTCCTGACCTATCTCTGCTGTCAATTCTGAGGAAGAAGACACATTTCCAGGAAAGCATGCCCAGTACTTACTGAATTCATTGGCAATGTGAACGTGTGTGCGTGCTGGAAATAGCTCTGGGTTCTGGGGGCGTGTCTCCCACAGAGCTCTGCCCTCAGGGAAGGCTGCTTGGAGGAGTTCTCAGCTTGAGTTCTCAAGGATGGGTATCCAAACACTGCCTGTGTGGCCTTGCAGAATGAGGGGACCAGCAACGCTGAGAGGTGACAGGCATCAAGTCCCAGGAGACTTCATAAACATATGCTGTTTTCTTACTTAGCTTACCCATCTGTCTTTGTCCTCTGAGGCTCTAAGTTCCTTGGAGGCACAGAAATGCTCTCCCACAGCGGCGGCAGCGTGCTGGGGGCTTTTCAGCTTGGAGAGTGCCTTTCCAGAATGTTTCTGAGCAGGGTACCACATATCGGTTGATGGAAATCAGCTATGTTGAGAATATTCGCACTACAGAAATTGGCAAATGCTGTAAATTTGGACAGTTACTTCTTTGGTCAGGGAACAGATGTTTAAACATTTAGAAGCATGGATCGCAGCTGCCAAGGTGCTGGGGGTACAGAGCAGCAGGCTAGGAAGGAAGGTGCCTTGGAATGGGGAGAGAGATAGATGCCACTGTGTGCTACCACTCAAATGTTTTAGCTTGTTTGAGTTTTGGTTTTCTTATGTATCTCATGTGTCTTCCAGCTCTCACATGTGCCCCCATCCACTTTCACATGTGTTCCCAACCCCTGTTCTTCCAGTTCTCACAGATCAGTCTTTACTTCTCGCTGAACTAACTCACAGCCTTTCCCCAGGACGGCAGAAGGCCGCTCTCCTGCTTCCAGGAGGCTCCCTGGTATTTATGAGTCCAATTTGCCGGCCTGCGTTATTAACCGGCACGGCTCGGAGGTCGTGCGGGCTAGCAGCAACCCCTCTAGCCGGTATAACCTGGACCGAGACTGCCATTTCCCCAGGAAGAGGAAAGCCCCTGTTATCCCTTGCAGGGCATCTGTGGTGTGTTGATTATTTAAGGATAATATTTCTGGCAGTGGAGCAAACGAGGCGGGAAATGGCTTTTGCGGGTGATTAAGTGCTGAGAAGATGTGGCAGCTTTCGTCTGTGGCCATGGGTTGCAAGTACCTGACCAAAAAAAAAAAAAAAAAAAAAAAGATGTGACCAAGAGGTTTTCTTTGAGCCTTGGCTCTATGGGCTGGAAAAAGTGAGACTTAGAACTGGGGTCCCAAATCATACATAAAACTGTAAGGGTGTGGTCAACATGGATCCTGGGCTGCCGCTGATAACAATCAATGTACAACCTTGGATGGGTCATTTTCAGTCTCTTAGTTTACCCTTTGGGATGGGATAAGATGGGATCTGGCAAGCCGATCTCCAGAATTCCTCTCAGTGATGAGATTCTGCGGTTTTATGAACTTCCCCGGCAAGCGGAGACATTCCTGCGTGGGTTGTTTATGTTGTGATTCCCAAGGACGTATTTCTAGTGGACTGTACTCCGGGGACTCTAATTATTTCTTGTTATCCGAGAATAATTTTAGCAAGGAGTAAGTAAGCTATGCAGAGCCCGGCTGTTGGATGTGTGTGTTCTGTCCTAGAGCCCTTGGGGAACTCAGTTTAATCCAGTCAGCACTTGGGAAGGGGCCACTCTTGGGATGAATGAAGCATCATGTCCTGGAAGCTACTTGAAGTTTGGAAATGAAATTCCAGCTCATTTCAGTTTTGCTACTTGTTAGCTGCGACCTTGGGAACATAGTGAGCCAACCTCCAAGGTCTCACCTATAAAATGGGGTTCACAGAGCTCTTCCTCACTGAGGAGCTACAGGACAAATGTGAATACGGCATCTGCCACCGTTTCTCAGACATGCAAATGCTCAATGCATGTTAGTACCTGTGGTGATATTTGGTTTATGAGCTAACATATAAAGCTTGCCTGAAGATCAGAGTACAAAGCTAGCCACACTAGTCAGCCATACAGGCCATGCAATGGTGGCACACACTTTTTTTTTTTTTTTTTGTGGAACAGAATTTATTTCTTTTATTTTTATTTTTATTTATTTATTAAAGATTTCTGTCTCTTCCCCACCGCCGCCTCCCCTTTCCCTCCCCCTCCCCAACCAAGTCCCCCTCCCTCGTGAGCCCAAAGAGCAATCAGGGTTCCCTGCCCTGTGGGAAGTCCAAGGACCACCCACCTCCATCCAGGTCTAGTAAGGTGAGCATCCAAACTGCCTGGGCTCCCACAAAAACAATAGGTGCAGTAGGATCAAAAACCCATTGCCATTGTTCTTGAGGTCTCACAGTAGTCCTCCTTGTCCGCTATGTTCAGCGAGACCGGTTTTAACCCACACACTGAGACAATGGGGATGTTCTATCAGGAACTCACCAAGGCCAGCTGGCCTGGGTCTGAAAAAGCCTGGGTGGCACACACTTTTAATCCCAGCAGCCACACTAGTTAGCCATAGAGGCTGGGCAGTGGTGGTGCATGCCTTTAATCCTAGCACTAAAGAGGAATATGTAGGCAGGATGAGACAGGAACTCGTTCTCGTATTGTTTAAAGATTTCATAGAGGTAAGAGCTCTCTAGTGGTTGGTTGCTTTGCTCCTCTAATCCTTCAGCTTGAACCCCAATATCTCACTCTGGGTTTTTATTATTTGTGCTACACGTACCAGACATGTCACAGGAAACTTTGCACACTGAAATAATAGGCCATTGTCATTTACAAAGTCTACAGAGCTCAAGCGCCACACAATTGAGCTATAAAACAAAAATATATTAAAAATTTTTTCAAACAGACTTCTGGTTTTGATTTGTGACACGTATGACCTGCAGGTCATGGTTTAGACACACCCATTGGTGATTTTCTTATTGCAGAGGCCAGGCCTGGGGTTAATTGTTATAAGTGTCGTAGGGTTGTCTAGAGACTACTGTCTGCAGGACTCCTACTGACGAGGTCCACAGACCTCCAGTCTGTGTTGGAGGTGCCAGTCAGTCCTGTAGAAGGTGGGGACTGATACTGGGCAGTGTGAAAGATGGGCTCAGATCTGAGTTCTTTGAACTAGAAACCCAGCAGCCATCCTGGCAGCAATCAGGCAGATAGAATGCTCTCATCTGGGGCTGGTTCCGTTAAGAAAAGACAGCCTACATTGGCTGCATGGCTTTGGAGAGGCTAAAAGCCCGTCTCCCTATCATCAGCGCCATCCTTTCGATCTTCCTGCAGAACATCACTGGAATTCTTGTTTCTGGTGCCGGAGTAGCACCGTGGGGCTACACATCAATACGGTAGAAGAAACCAGCCCTGGAGTGTGGGATTGATTTGCCGGGACACAGAGAACTCATTCAGACAGCAGGCAGGTACACGCAGAGGTTAGCTCTGGAAAGGAAAGGACAGACCCTGTCCCTCTACCCTTCCTTTGTTTCTTTGCTGTCATTAAACTAACGTGTGAGGTACAGTCGTGATGTGAGTGAGACCAGAACTTGTGTCTGAAAGACTCCAGTAGAGCGAGGAGTGAGTGTGGAGGGAAGTGATCTTGGCAAAGGGTTCGAAGGGCTTAATTCACTGGGACTGCGTATGGGCGCTGGGTAGAGAAGGCAAGGGTGAGAAGGTCTGCTTGGGTGCCAGAAGGAGTGCAAAAGAGGTGTGTGGAGTTGACGGTGTCCTGAGCAGGCTTCCTGTAGGAAAGGAGCACTGGGTAGTTACTGAAGGCCTCCCCTACGCAGTGGTCTGGTTCTCTAGCACTGTCAAGAGCCAGTGAGTCTTCTGTGTATTTTTGTATTTTGAGTTCCTTCTGCTACACTAGCTAGCTCCGGCGTTGCCAGACATTGCAAGGGCAGTGGGTCTTGGCAGGAGTCCTTATCTGCAAGTCAATTTCCTTTGCCTTTTGAATATGAGACAAGATATTTATGCTTAACATTAATAATATTTGGGCATTTTTGTTGTTGGGTTTGCCTTAGTCAGTTTTCTATTGCGATGAAGAGACACCATGACCACAACAACTCTTATAAAGGAAAACATTTAATTGGGCTGACTTACAGTCTCAGAGTCCATTATCATCATGGCAGGAAGCATTGCGGCATGCAGGCAGACATGGTGCTGGAAAAGGAGCTGAGAATTCTCCATGTGAACTGGCAGGGAGCAGGAAGAGAGAGACACTGGGCCTGACTTAAGCTTCTTAAACCTCAAAATCCACCACCAGTGGCACACTTCTAACAAGACCACACCTTTCAACATGGTCACACCCCCCAATCCCTGCCAAGTAATGCCACTCCCTAGTGACCAGGCATTCAAATACGCAAACCTGTGGGTTCACTCCTATTCAAACTATCATAGTTTTTTTTTTTTTTTTTTTTTTTCCGAGACAGGGTTTCTCTGCATAGGCTTTTTATTTTATTTTATTTTTTTTATGGTCCCCCTCCCGGGTCACACTTTGCCTGTGAAATACTGTTAATTTAATATGGAATTAAGCATCTGTCCTGGGTAGGACATCTTTGCCAAAAAATGACATCAAATATGGTTTGCAATGAAGGTTGTCTTTGTGCCTTTTTGGAAGGACAATCCTAAATCCAGATGGTTTCTGAGAACCACCCATGACCTTTTCTTGGGTATCTAAGGCCCCTGAAGCAGGAATTCCCCAAGAACCTAGATCAGAAAAAAAATTAGCAATCTTTTATTTCAGGACATGGAGGGACCTTCCTGTGTCATCTTCCTCTCAATAAAAATACAAACACCTGACTCATTCCCCATCAGGGAGAAGATGAGTGAGACCTCAGGAAGAAGCCTTCCAGAGCTGTGTAGGTTACTTCCTTAAATGACAACAGGAAGGGGTGGAGAGGGGAGGGGAAGGGAGTGGAGGGAGGGAGGCAGGCTCTTAGGGTGAGCAGAAGGAACTGGGTGAAAGGGCTTCCTTGGGCTTTTCCCATGCCCAGGTCAATGGGTAAGGTGCTTGCCATGTGATCGCAGGAATTGGAATTCGGCTTCTAGTACCTATGGCAGTGTGTGCTACAGCTGTGACAATCTCTCTGCAAGTCTAGGAGGCAGGAACTGCACATCCCTGAGGGAGCTGGTCAAGTGTAAGCTCTGGGGTCAAGTGAGAGAATCCCTAAGGCAGAGAGTGATCTAGGAAGACATCTGTGTTGGCTTCTGGCCATCACGTGTGTAAGTGTATGTGTGCACACATGAAGGCATGTATTTCTGCATACACATGCATACCTACACACATGCAAACATAAATATACACATGAATCCCACCCCCCACACACGTGAAGAAAAAAAAACCAAACCACAAGCCCCACTAGTATTTCCTGGACCAGTCTGAGTGTGTTGAATGAGCTCTTTCAAGGCTGGCTTGCAAATCTGCTTGGCTTCTTGTCTCTGGAGATTCTGAAAGCAAGCCGGTCTTAGTGAGCAGTGTATTCAGTGGCGGTGGTGCCTGAACAGTTCTTATTTACCTGTTCAAATAAATCTGGATTTTAATCTCCGCTCTGCCATTTGTCATCTCTGTGACCTTGGGCGAGTCTAGTCTGTATCATCTTGCCCTGAAAAGTGGGACAGTCCCATCCACTCGAGGTTTGCAGTGAGCATGTGACGAGATTGCATATGTCAACACTCCTGGTCGCTCCTCGTCTTCAGTAAGTGTTCGTGTCAGATGTGCTTCTGTGTTTGGTATAACTGTCCTAACTCAGTAGCGACTCAGATGCCAGGCATTGTGGTAAATGTGCTCGCAGTGTCTTTTCTTTAGCTTCACAGTGACCTCTCTCTCTCTCAGAGTTCGGACGGTTGTGTGTGCAGAATGAAATAACTATCCCAAGACAGCAGCGTCCCAGTGCCTGGAGTCTGCGAATGTCCCCTTGCAGATATGACTGAGTTAAGAACGTTGAGATTATCAATTATTCTGAGTTGTCTGGGTGGGTGTGGTATACTCACTGTGGTCATGGGAAGAGGAGGACGTGAGATCAGAAATAGGAAGTCATTGACCAGAGAAACTCAGCAAAGGGGCGACTAGCCAAAAGGTACGTTCAGCCTCCAGAAGAGAGGGAAAGAAAGGGAAGAATGGTGTCCCCATGGGGGCTCCACTGCCCTCCTGCCCCCACCTCAGCTTTCTCCATCAGACTCTTCTGACTTGTGATATCTGGACGTAGAAGCAAATAAACCTGTGTTGTCTTTAAGCTCTGAGTTGCAACGGTTCATCATAGGAGCAGTAGAAAGCCAGTGTGCTTGTTGTTATTGTCACGTGACCAGACTTTGAGCCTTTGCTTGGCATGAAATGCCAGGCATGAAACAAGATGGTGGAAACGATGTCTCCCAGCTGCTAGCCAAGCTCTTAGGGGAGGCATGCACACATCTGGAAAGAGCCCCCCCCCCCAAAAAAAAAGCAAGTTGAAAATGAACTAGAATGAACTAGATCAGAAGTTGAGACAGGAGGATGGCAAGTTCAGGTCTGTCCTGGGCTACATAATGAGTTCAAGGTCTGCTGGGGCAACCCACTGAGCCCTTGTGTTAAAATTAAACCAATAAATTGCTCAAAAGATGTAGCTCAGTGGTAAAGCGCTACTTGCTTAGCATGTGCAAGGCCCTGGGGTTGGTCTCTGACACTGACAAAATTAAAAAAAAAAAAATCTTCCCCACCTGGTGCTATTTATGCGGGAAAGCTCTGAGGAGGAAGTGGGAAGGCTGCCAGTCCCTGAAGTCTCAGTGGATGTCCTTAAAGACATCTTGTTATCCTGCAAACAAAGGCGTCTTTCTTAATGAGTGATCCACTGGCCCCTTGGATGTTGATCCTTCTGTCTGCTCTTCGGCCCTCTCCTTTCCCCACATGGGAAACTCCTGCCACTGCTGACACATTCCAGGAGCAGCTTGTGCCTCTCAGTGACCCTGGTGAGAGAAGATGGCAGGCAGGGTCCCTCTTCATTCCCAGTCTCCGCCAGCCACACCCCACAGTGCCGCGCTTCTGTCCCTCTGGGAAGGCATCACAAGGGCTGAGCAGCGAGCTTATTGGGTGTCTGAATTATTTAAGGAGACGTGCATGTCATTCATATGTCATTCGTCCCAGGGAGGCTTGACGCACGCAGCCTTAACTTCCGCACTTATCTTTTTTGCTCGAGAGGGGTGGGGGGGGGAAGTGGAGGGAAGTAGAGAGAGTGGGTCAGGGACAGGAGGTGGAAGCAGGAGTCAGGGTGGGACAAAGAGTAGAACTGGCAGCATTGTGGAGACTTGGAAAGAGTTACCCAGAAAAAGGAGAAAGGAGACAAATTAAGAAAATAACCGAGAGTAATTTGATAGCAGAATATTTTTGGCTCCAAGACACTGTGAGTTGGGAACGCAGGAGAAGTAGCATGTCACACATTCCGAAGCATCTGTGAGCACACATCCCAATATGATCACTATAATTATAATAATAATAAATGTTCTCTCATGGTGTGACTTGTGGAGGTCACCCTGAGATGAGAAAGTGAAGAGGAAGGGAGGCGGAAAGGAAGCTATTAATAAACCTCACACACAGCCCTCCAACTTCTCTTCCTTTCCCGACACCGAGCCATTCATTCCAGCCCCACGGACCTGGCTTTGATGACCTCGGAGCCATCTGGTTTGGTATCAGTAACCCAGGGTGGCTGCTCTGATTTTCAAATGGCCTGTGTGTTAGAAGGAAGGCCAGTTTTCTGATTCCTGTCCTTGTTTGGATCCAGCGGGACCTCTGATCCCAAAATACAGTTTCCTTTTTGTGTGATTCCAAGGTTGGCAACAAGATCTCCGGGAGGGATGAAAAACATGACTGTTTCTGCTGAGATATGCTGACCCAGGGCTCTGAAACAAATTGTGTTTGGATGGAATCAGACTCGAGCTGTGCATCACCGGAGAGTTACCTGTCCCTGGTCAACCGTCAAACGGTTGTTTAGTGCCTGATGATAGGTGTTCTTCATCTTAGCGGGGAAGGAAGGGACAGAAGTTCCATCTAAGGTGTCTTTTCAGGAGCCTGCCTGTCTCAGAGAAAGGCTAATAACACATAGACGTTAGCGATAGAATGTTAATATAAGCGACTCTGCTAGGAACAATCCTCTCTAATAGCAAAGAGTGATATTGTTATGAATGCATTAGCGCACTTTATTGGCTACTAAAGGCAGTAGGTGGGAAGCCCTGCTCTACTAGAGATGTGTATTACATGGAAAGTGGATGTCACTGGAGATGACAGATAGTGGGAAACCCTGCAGACAGGCACAGGAGTGGGGTTGGTGTCTAACATCTGCAGCATCCGCTGGAAGCTCAGATCTTACCTTTGCATCTCATTGGAGCTTCACAACAGCCTACTGGGACTCATCAGAAGCCCGGAGAACCTAAGTAGCTTGCATTGTGTCCCACAGCTGGTCTGTGAACGATCTGAGCTTTGAGCCTTTTGTGATGCTAACCAGGGCCAGGATGCATCCTCGCTGCCCACAGCTGCCTTTGCACAGAATGGCTTCTGTTTGTATGTGTCCCCACGCTGTCTTCTTTGATCTGCACAGGGACACAGTACAGAAAGCAGGTTGATCAGGTTTCTTCAGGGCACTTCAGAGACAGTCTCTTGGTGGAGGGCATGGGCCCCAGTTATCCACCAGCCGATGTGGCAGGTGGGCACTCCAGTCCTCCCCAGAGAACACACAGCTGTGACACACCCTTAGAAGCAAAGAATGACGCTACCGGACAAACAAAATCTGAACAGAAATTTGCTGGTAGAAAGCAACTTTAGTTGTGTGGCTCTCCCCTAAGTGCCAGAGACCAGGGGCCTTTCCTTATTTATTGTAGGAGTGCCAACAAATTACAGTGTCACTCCAGTGTCCCCATTTCTTGTCGATGCTACACTCGTCCCTGGCAGTGGTCCTGCTCTTTGGCGTTCCAGCAGATCTTTCTATTTATCGGCTCCAGGTACCCCTGGGTCTTCCCCATTCTCCTGCCATCATTTAGCGTTGGAACTCCCTGAAGGTAGGGGGCATATGTGGGTTCAGGGTCACTCTGTTGGTGTTGGGTCTGTATGAGATGGTCATATGTGCTAGTGTGTATGTGTATCCACACACATGCTTAGGCTGGCCTTTCTCAGCACACTCAACACCCCAGACTTCAAGCTTATACCTTACATGGGTCACTTGCATTACCAATTCCAGGTGAACCTTATGATACCAGCAGTCTTGTGATACTGCTGGTGACTAACAGTCTCTGCTGTAATCCTATGTGGTAGGGCCTGGGCCCTGGGATGTTGGCTTGGCTTAGGAGTGTGCTGTCTCATCCTCAGGATTCCTTACCTACTCTGGGCTGCCTCCCCTTAAGGGAAGGTGTGAGCTTAGGAAGTAGATGGAATAGATGGGACCCAACCTTCAGGGATTTGCCATTTCCCTAGAGTTGTCTTCTCTGACCTTCCTGCTGCTCCAAACTAGGGTCATATAATTGTGTTGGTTTTAAACAAGAGAAGGCCAGTTCCTTGCTCTTATCAGAGCAATAACTACACCTTCCCATGGCTACTAAACTGGCCTTGGATCCTTGCAGAATGAGGTTTCCTCATTCCAATCCACTTCATTCTCCTGTGTGGTTATAAATATGCCTTCAAAAAAGATATAGCTTATTTTTAATTGTGTGTGTGTGTGTTTATGTGTGCGTGTGTGAGAGAGAGAGTTCAGGTGCCAGAGGAGGCCAGAGGTATAGGATGCCCTACAGCTGGAGTTAGAGGCATTTGTGAGCCACCCCACTTCAGTGCTGGGAATCAAACCTGGGTCCTCTGTAAGAACAACATACACTTTTAACTACTGAGCCTTCTCTTAGGCCCAGAACACTCCTTTTTTCCTTAGCGAGCATGTGCTAAGAGCTAGGGAGTAAGATTATGGTCCCCTGTATCTTTGGTAAGTTCCCGAGAAGTCATAGACTATCTCAGGGACTCAGTGTCTGTCACTGGAAAATGGGAGGATGACCTCCAAGAGGTACCTGGAGAAGCTTGAGGTTTCTAGAGTATTCCTTGCGTGTTGTAAGGAAGGCTGTGATTGAGGTCTAAGTCTGGGTAGGAATCTAGACATCATAAATAACAACAATAAACTATAAAGTAATTGTGATTTTACTGTTCACAGGCTGGGCTTTCATTTGGTGAGTTTTGTAGACAAAGGTATTTAAAAAATATCCTTGGGGTTGGGTCACATAGTTCCTTTCAGTTCTAATTTTTACAGTTAAATTAGTAGGTTGATTTTTAATTTCCTTTGTGTAGAGTGACTCTACCTGCTCCTAGCGGGGCCAGGCATGCCTGAATGCTAACAGGGGTGATGCAAGAGAGGTTTTCCCGTCGCTTCTGATAATTCTTCATCTTCCCTCCCAGGGTCCTTTGTGTCTCTTCCATTTCCCATTCTCAGTAGTTCACCAGGTTTGACCAGAGAAATGATCATAGCCTCACCCTGGGTGAAGAATTAGCTGTTGGTGAGATTTAGAGTATTAATATCTTCCAAAATATTTGGAATGTTTAAGGCCCCCAAAGTCTAGATCTTTTCTCAATAAAAGGAATCTCTAGTGGTGAAGTTCAAGGTTCTGTGTCACTACATTGCAGGGGGGTTGTGTAGGTAGGGGTAACACCCCTTCAGCTTCAGCTGTGGCTAGTCCACGGGTATGCTTGCTTTGGCAATGCAGCTGCTGTTTTGCTTTACAAAGCTCTTTCAAAAGCAACTGCTTCCAATGCTAATCCTAATGGTCTGTATGCAGTAAAGGATTGTGTGACTAGAGCCTTTGGGGAAAGGCTGGGTATGATGCTATCTACCAGTGTACCCTATCCATGTCATGCTCCGACATCCATCATGGGTGATGTTTTGTTTAGCCCAGGCTCCCCCAACCATTTGACCAGTCTTCTACTTTCCTCCCGCCAATAGTTGATCACATGCCAAAGAAATGGTATTTTCAGAGCTCACTGGGAGATTCCAGAGAGTGATTCTCAATGAGGGTTGCTTTTGCTCGTTAAGGGCGTTTGGCAAAGTCTTAGGCATTTTTGGTTGCTGCAGAGGCTGCTCCTGCCACCAATGACAGGGTCTGCTAACTACAACCAAGGCCCTATAAACTGGAACACTCAAGACAGGGTTTTTGTGACAGAATCTTTTCTGGACCTTGTTGAAGGAGCTGCAACCAGGGGTTCTATCCTCAATGCACTATAGCAAGTCATTGGCTCTCCATCAAGCTGAGAGACTCAGTAGTTTCCAGGTTCCCACCATCCCTGCCAGCATCTAGGACCAGGGCTGGTGTGTGTGGAGGTGTCTAACATTGTGTTTGCATCCCCTTCTCGGGACCAAGACACTTAGCACCTTATCAACAGAGGCTAGCTTCCCCAGCCAGCAGATTGAGCTTCATTTATTTTTTTGACCTTGTCCCAAGCTTCTTTTCTTTTTCCTTGGACTAACAAGGCTTGACTGCTCATTTTGGAGCTGATGTTGATTGGGTAGAAACTAAATGGGCCTGCTGTTGAGTGCAGGCCTCTTCCCGGGATGCAGATTCCTCGGCTCTGTGATTTATCTGCATTGGAAAGCTGAGTAGTGATGCTTGCTAGTCAGCAGAAGCCACACTTCCAGCACCCCCTGTTCCCCCCACTTCTGGGTGGACAGCAGGTTCTGCAAGACACTCCCACTGTCTTGTTCTCTAAGTTAGTGACCACGCCTGTCACCAGGACCGTGGTTCTCATTGAGATGCTGCCCGTGGAAGGAACGCAGCTGTCTGTATAAAGTGCGTGCTGATGGAGCATGTGCACACAGAGCTGAGCCTGCTCAGTGCGGATGTGCAGTGTGTGTGAACTTGGGATTTAGCGTGACTGATTTAAAGGGGCCCTCTTTGGTGAGGTGTGTTTGCTTTGGGGGTGTGTTAGTGAGCCCTCACTTTGGAGGGTGCGAGGGAAGGATCCATCGCTGTCGTTGATTTAAAATCACTGTTGTTCTTCAGGGAATCATAATTAGTAATGAATTAGTACCTCTTGTGTTTTAGCTCATTTATTCATTCATTTAGCATATGTTTATACAGTTCCTGTCTGTCAAGTTCTATTCTAATGAACGGGGAGGCAAAAATGGGATAAAAATCTTCCTTTATCGCATTGATATGGGAGTTGAGATACTAACTAAATAAATGAAAGGAAGAAGGGAAGTTGAATTGTAGAGAGGCTGGGGTCATGCTTCAGCTTGGGCAGATCGGGAGCTGCAAAGGTGAGCATTTATGGTTAGGGCTCTTTTCCAGCGACACAGGCTCCTGTTTGCCAGGCCCCTGTGAATATAGGGCAGTAGAGGATCAGGTAGGCTCTGCCTTGGTGTCTAGCACTTGATCCTAACTTTAAGATTGGTTTGAGAAGCATTTTAACGCCGTTTTAAGAAACGAATTTGACCTGGCTACTCCCCAAGGCACCACAAAGTGCCCACCTGCCCATCCTGCTTCACTGGAAGCATTGGCTGGGCCTGCTGGAGTCATCGCTAGGTCTCAAATGTTCATTAACGTACAAGCTCTCAGAGTGGCCCAGCTCCTAATGGTCTCTAACAGGGGTGGCAGCGTGAGTCACTTGTTTGTTCCAGGCCAGTAACAGGAAGACATAGCTCCGCACACTGGCTTTCAGCACAGGGTTGACAACATTACTTCAGACATTATTACTGAAGGAGGTGGCGGTGGCTGCATGGGGGCAGGAGAGGACAACCGTGATTCACTGCCAGCTGGCATCCTTCCTGTCAGTCTCTCTTCCTTCAGTGTCCCTACTGATGGAGCTCTTTGAAACTGGGGTCTCTGTTGAGGCTGGAAGTATTGGGCTTTTTTGTTTGTTTATTGTTTGTGTTTGCATGATGAACACGTCTGCAATGGGTGGCGTTAACTCACCCTTACCTATCTTTAGTCTTTGGTTTGCTGTGACTCTATAATGAGTCCTGTTGATCAAATAAAATGCTTTGCTCCTTTTTTTTTTTTTCTGGTCTGGAGACAAACCTTGGAAGCCTGGGATGAAGAGTAGCTGTTGCATGAGTTTGCACTGATGAGAACTTTGAACTTGGCTGTGAGTTCAGCCTCAGGCATCCGATGCTCTTAGCAGATCAGGACAGCAGGTGGTAGTTCTTTTTCTCCAAACAATTTATGTCAGCGCAAGGCTGTGATAGTCAGCCCTGAAGAAGGACGATGAAGTCCACAGTAGTTGGATTCAGAAAAAGAAATCACTTTTCCACAGTGGGCATGCTTTCATTTCCCTTTTAAAAATGCCCACCACCCCAGCTCTGAATCGCCTGAGTGCAGGGAAAGAGATGGCGTTGGGATGATAGTCATTAGCAGGTAATCAGAGCTGGCCGTGAGCAGGCAGCGCCCTGCCTATGAAAATGAGGCATGCAGTCAGAGATTTATACAGCTCCATTTTCTGGTTTCAGTATGGCCTGTTTGCATCTGAAACTGTGCAGCCTATGGCTGGCCGGTTCATCTCCTCACAGCTCTGGGTCAGGAGAGATTTATTATTCTTAGAGACTTTGCACAGATGGGCCTGCCTAGGGACACCTTTATTTTATTTCATTTTATTGAGGTTCATGACTCTGCATGGACATTTGCTCTTCCTCCCGGGGTAGGTCCCTGAATCTAGGTGAGGAAGGTAGAGAAATTGATTTAGGAAATGACTGAGTTGAAGGAGAACCTGAAACAGAAACCAGTTCATTGTTGTATCACAGGAACAGGAGGTTGTCATAGATGTAACTTGAGGAATCAATTATGGCTTAGCTATCATGGAATAGTATGCAGCTGGTAACAGGAAAGAAGAAAATGGAATTCCCTCCCTCCCCCACCGCTGCCTCTCCTTCCATCTCCCTCATGCTCCCCCCCTCTCCTTCTCTCTCTCTTTCTCTCCCATCTCCCCATAGGAAATGTCAAAACTAAAATTTTGTTGAGAAAAACAGACAAACCAAAGAAACAATCTGATGGAATCATTCCTGCTTAGCCCAGCTTCTAGTTCCTAGTCCCAGGAAGACTATCACATCCATTGGGAGGAAGATGCCTTTCCTTTGAAATGAGAGCTGTCTGCACCTTGCCTGTCTACTTCAGCTGTTTGTCCCACTCCACATAGAGGCTGTGTGATCTTTGAGACACTGTCCTGCCTGGCTTTCTTATGATAGCTGGAATATTGGCTGTCCTAGGGTTCAACTCTGGTGGATAATTCAGGAACTTCTCCTTCATCTTGTCTCTCCTTAGGGAAATGGGGTATCAGCGGGCTTCTATACCAGTACCTTTATAATTGTCCTTAGTATCTCACCCCACAGGGTTTTTTTTTTAAATCAAGAACGGGAGACCAACAGCTGCTTAAGTTTCCATGTAACACCGCTTCCCTTCCTATTCCAAGCGCCGGGGGTGCGGGCTCTAGCTTCCAAGCTACGATGGTACTAAATAACTCAGTGCAGCAGGCAGTGGTCCTATAAATTACCAACAGCAGCACCGAGAAGACAGTGCCAGGCACATAAATACACGCATTTAGCCAGCCTCCCATTAGCTCGAGGCAGACACAAAGAAAGGAAAAACATCAACAGACCGTATCTTTGTTGAAGTTTCCAGTGATGGGATGGAAAAAAAAGTAGAGGGAGTGGGGAAGGAAGCTCCATTGGAAAGATGGAGATAGAAAAGAGGAAAAAAAAAGGGAGGACATCCAGGTGATAAAGAAAAAAATCTGAAGATTTGTGAGTTAGAATTCCCTTGTGAGCATGGCCGTTGGAAGGTCTTATCTGAGCTTTCTCATTGAGGGCTTCCCATACCTCCATCTTCCCGAGGTCTTGCCTGGTGGTGCCCAGGTGAAATCAAGCCTATTGTAAGATGTGTTCTGCTGCACTGCGTCTCTCTCTCTCTCAGTGCTCTGTACCTACTGATTACTCGAGTCCACCCTCATACCCCCTTTGCATGTGTATGAGCTTCCCAATGGCAGGATTCATGCCTCATGACTTACAGCTCTGTTTAGTTTATTCTGAGCTTGGTGCTGCTGGGTTAGGCCAAGATGAGCAAGGCATCGTTGTAGTACCAATGCCATTTTTCCTTCAGCAGAATCAAGTATGGTCTTTTGCACAGAGAATGAGAAACCTCTGTTGAGCGAACCCATCTCAGCCATCTCTTCCTGCTTTAAGGATAAGGAAATTGAGGTCCAGTGGCTACTTGACCTCCACAAGATGACACTTCTGTTTGCACGAGGACTAGGATGCAACCCATTCCTTGCTCTACTTTGTAGTATACAAATAGCCCTGTTCTTTGAGCAGTTGTCTCAACTGACACAGAAATGGATATGGAAGAACTCAGAGCTGTCCTAACTCCACAGCTAACAGCACAACTTCCAGGGTACATGGAGAGCTAAAAAAAGACCACACCGAGGATGCTCAAAGCAAGGTCACTGGAAGAGCAATGTCTGAGGGAGCCTAGAAAAGGACTTTATAAGCTGAGGAGGAAGCTCACAGTGCAGCGGTAGGGCTGGATCTGGGCAGATGACAGGTGAAGCCACTATCATGGACAGCTTTAACTGGTCACCTTGCTGATACCATCTGGACTCAGACTCTTGTAGGCAAATACAAATCTGCATAGACTTAGTTTCAATTAGCCCCTTGTTTAGTTTTTGTTTTCCTGGTTGCATTGGAAAGGGGTTAGGCCTGGAGGGCAACTTAAGAAGCCATCCTCCTTGCCTTCATACAGGAAAGGCATCAACTCTACTTACGAATGGCTGAGGCCCAGGGAGTGTGAAGGATCTGAAGCCAGAAAGGAAAGGTTCCATGTGGCTGGTAGCACTCTGGTGACTGGTAGCAGGTGGACCAGTCAGTTTTTGAACATTCTTTTTAAGACTTTAGAAGAATTCAGCCCTCATTTCAGATGAGTCCCAGGTTCCTCCGGGGCTGAATAAAGTTGTCAGTAGAAGCCCTGTGTCTGAGCCTTTCTATGCTTCCCTCAGGCTAGAGATGGCACAGAAGACTGAGGAAGAGAGGGTGCTATGCTGTTCTGGAATAATATGGAGATGGAGCAGCCATAAACACCCAGAGTTCTGAGGCACCAGGCTCTCCTTGGCCCGGGGAATGGCCTTTCTTCATTCATCCTGACACATAACTGGTTCTGTCGTTCTCTTAGGGACAGGGATAGTCTAATTTGAGACTCTTTAGACAGCCGTGAGTTACAACAGCTACTGAATATCTTCCCACCATCCCCCCAGACCAAGACAGGGATTGAAGTATTTTGTTAATATCACACTTACTATATTTCTGCCCAGGAATCAAATCAGAGACATAGACCGTGCATCAGGATGGAAAGAATCAGACCTGTGTTGGCTTTCTTTGCAAAAGAAAGTCATATGAGGTTGGAGGGTGGCTCTGGTATGCATTCAAAATTCATGGCTCCAGAAAGGCAAGGTTAAATGCAAGCCACCTCACATACCATACATCTCTCCCAGTGGAGGCTTCTGGGCACAATAGGACAAGCCAGGGAGAAGAGAGAAGGTAGGGTTCCCACCCAAACCCCCGTTCAACACTGCCGGCAAATGGTATAAGCCATTTGGGTCTCGCCGTCCTGTGACAGGTAGTTAGTTCCTCCTTCAGAGTGTACTCCCTTCTGTCCTGCTTCACTAGTTAAGCATGTTCCTGGTTTTAAAAAGTCATTTGGTCCTTCAAGGCAGTGAGCATTGTATTCCCCATGCTCATAGTACCTGCACTGTTCCTCGTCATTAGAAGAAACACACTGAGCATTTATCCTTATGGACCTTGAAAGAGGTCTTGCTTTGGAAAGGGAAGTTTTAGGTGTTCTTGCTAGGAAATTTCTTTTTATAATTACTGTTATTTTGAAAAGCACCGTCTTCCATATGGCACCTAGTGACTTTGATTTACATCGTCCCATGTTCTCTGAATGTCTACATTTCTTTAGGTTGTACAGGATCCCTTGTGATTATCATTGTCTTCTACCTACCTCAGGCAGTTATGTGAACTCCTCCAAATGGATTCTCCATAATGGCTGCAGAACTTCAGAACTGGAGAACTTCTGAATCACTGACATCCCTAGTTTAACCCTTGTTATCAGCTTCATGCTTGGGCAAAAGAGAAGATTCCTACAACAGGAAACAGAGAAAACAAAAGGATACATTTTCCCCCTACTTTCAGTCACCAAAACTGGAGACAGACATCACTCTCTTAAATTTCAAGAAAAAGACACAGTAGCCACTTTAGAAATGCATTGCTTTGAATGTCAGATGGCATAACTCCTTTCCCCATGAGTGGATCTTTTTAAATGCAGGATGGCTGAATGGGCAGTTGAACTCTGTGTACACTCAATGCGGACTCTACAATTAGGGTGATTAAAATAACAGGACTGCACTCCAGTTTTTGCCCAAGGTCTCACAGCTAGTATTCTGTGACCCCATCATTCAGTCCCAGGTCTGCTTGATTCAAGAGTGTTCAAGTCTTCCTGGTTGACATGGGATAGCAGTGAAAGGTTGACTGATGGACTCTGGATTCTCCAGTACCAGTGAGCATTGCAAATCTGCTGGGAAAACAGCTTGTGAGCCTGGACCCTATGTGTTTTTACAGAGCATCTTTGTTTGGCATTGTGGTAGCAGCTAGAGTGTGTTGAGGAGAAAGAGGCATCAACTCAGAGAGTTGATAATGGGAGGAAGGATGGAAGTGAGAATACAGATGGGCTAGACCTTAACTATGGATATAAAATTACTATGGATTAGCAATGCTTTTTGTTTGTTTGTTTTTGAGACAGGGTTTCTTGGTGTAACAGCTTTGGCTTTCTTGGCACTCTCTTTGTAGACCATGTTGGCCTTGAACTCACAGAGATCTGCCTGTTTCTGCCTCCTGAATGCTGGGATTAAAGGCATGTGCCACCACCACCACCCAACCATCAATGATACCTTGAGTTTGGGTAAAAATGAGATTTTATTTTTAATAGATGGTGAGGAGGGGCAGTGACATCAAGAAACCAAACCAGGACAAGGAGGAATGCAGACACAGTGTTATGGGCCTTACTCAGAAAGCGAAAGCTAGAGGCTTATTGTAGCTCTAATGTGTCATTGAAGTGGAGCAGCTGAGTTCATCAGACTGAAGATGGGAAGGGCAGGTTTAGATGGAGGCGGAAGTTTTGGAGCTGATACCTAGGTAGTGGAGTTGATGGAGTGTATTAAATTTTCCAAGAATAGACTGTGGACAGAGTGGAGGGTGAAGGTAGAACTTTGGGAATGACCAAATTCTCGAAGACAGAGCGAGCCAGTAAGTGGAAGGAAAACAGAGAAGATGCCAGCAGTGTGTGTAGGGCGCAGGTCCAGACTTTTGTCTCAGTCAGTGTCTAGGACAGAGCTGAAGTGCATGGATTTCGTTGTCTTTGGAAGCTGCTTCTGAAATGCGCTGAGATTATCCTAACAGCATCGCTAACCCCTGAATGTCAAGAGCCTTCGTGACTTCAAATACTCTGTATGGCGGTCAGGTTTCTATGCCCATGTTTTTGCCAGACTCTTTGACCTGGTTTTGGGTTGGGAAATTGGGCATGCAAGTATTGAGCTACAACTCTCTGGAGTAAAGCATGAGGCATTGCGTGGCAAACCTGTTTTCTTTCAAGGGACATTTCTATTTCAGAGTTAAAGATTCCCAGAATCCAGTGGCTGCCATGAACGGGAGCCATGCCAAACTGAGTGCTGAGACTCAAATCAGGGGTCTGGAGGTAGGAAGGAAAAGCAGAGAGAACCTTGAAAGATTTTGGGGTTAGGTGGGAACATTCAAGTGGGAGGGAAGCAACAGAGTTCCTGCCATGAGGATTTGTACTCAGATACATAGGAGCATTTTGTTGCTGTGTTCCCTGAATCTGGGAATCCCTAGCTTCAAGGCTATTCCCAGGCCCTGTGGAGATCACACAGATTCTGTGGGCTCCTTAACAGTATCTCAGAAGAGCCTTAATCTGTTAAACATTCACATTTAATAGCCGAACAAACCCCAGAGGCTGAGCAAGGACAGGAGTGTGAAGAGTCTCAGCTTTTTTAGCATAGTTCTGTCTGTGCTCAGAAAACTCACGGGTTTTTCTGCAGGTTGAAGAGATGTCTGTTGAGAAAGAGACTGAGGATGGGCACACCAGCGGTGAGCTCTGTGTGCAGACTTACTATGTTTGAGGATGCCAAATACTGAAGGCTGTAGAGGCAAGCCAACTGACTTTCTCTCCCCAGTGAGACTCCAGATGAACTCATCAGGAGACATGAAGAGCCCCATGTGGTGTCAAGACTTAACATTGTGAACCAGGTTTTGCAGAATGTTCTCCTGAGTGTTAGACTCCATCTCCCCTCTTTTTAACAAATATTTTGAAATGTTCACTTTGCAGTACTGAAATGACATTCAGAGATAATGTAACCTGCCTACACATATAATTAAATCAACATAATGCCCTAACTGTAATATAGAACAGAAATAAAAAGGGCGTAATTTATAACAAAATAGTATGCATTTCAGTAATGGGAAGGTATGACTACAGTTGAAGATATAATGAAGTCATCAGATGCTTGCTTTTGGTACATAGAAATTACCATGCATAAGACAGCTATAAGGGCAGACTATCAGGTGTGCTGTATTGGCAATTTCAGTGCTATAAATGATGTTGCCATTTATTATTCAACTCCTTAAAATGTGAATAACTTTTTATAAAGTTCTTTATAGAACAAAAGAAAACCTTCCCTCAGTCTTCCATCTTTAAAAGCCCAGCCTTTTTATACCACGTAAAAATACTCTCTGCTCTGTCAGATGAATGCAGGTCTTGGTGTGGTTCCTGACAAATGGTGTTTTTATCTCCTCTATGTCTGCTGGGATATTTTCAAGCTTGGCTACGGGGCAACATTTCACAGTATCTCTAGTAGTTTGAATGTAATTGCCTCCCCCCATGATCTCATAGTGAGTGTAACTATTAGGAGGTGTGGTTTTGATGGAGCAGGTATGGCCTTGTTTGAGGAAGTGTGTTACTGTGGAGGAGGGCTCAGTTAACTTCGTGTAGCCTGCAAGATGTAGGACTCTCAACTGACATTCTAATATCACATCTGTCTGCATGCTGCCGTGCTCCCGTTCATGATAATGGACTGACCCTCTGAAACTGTAAGTGAGCCACCATCATTAAATGTCTCTTTATAAGAGCTGTGTGGTCATGGTGTCTTTTCACAGTAGGCGAAACGCTAAGACAGTGTAATATAAAACAGAACTGCCAGCATTTCTGTCTTAATCCACTATATCCATCCCGCTGGATACACAAAATGCCCCTATGGGCAGACCCACTAATTAAGAGTTGATGGTGACTGGGAAAGATCAGAACACACGATACCCAGCTACTGGTTGTGTCCGTTCTTGGTCCCCAATGGGTAGCTGTCCCTGGTCCTGACTAGACTTCTGCTGAGCCTATTTTGACTCCTGCTGACTTGATTGATTCCAAGTCCTGCTGGTCACCATGAGTCATCTTTGTTCCCTGCTCTGGTCTGAGATTCTATAGTTGCCAGTTTTAGTCTTATCTAAACCTTGAGTTACATGACTTGTTGTTAGACTACTATGTAAGGCCATTTTTGTCCTGGATTGGACTAAGAATCTCCCTGCATAGCCGTTCACTCTAGTAGTATCTCCTTGTTGGCATCAAGTGTTGAGAGGCTTACTGTCTCTAAAGGCTTCACAGGATCCATCCCATCATGGATGTCATAAACTGTCTATGTTATGGTTAGGTAGAACTTAGTTTTCCTCTCGTTTGGATTTAGTAGAGTCTGTGAATTCTTATTTATAGCTGTGAAATGCCTGTCGATGATGCATATGTGCTGGGGAAAGACACAGATCTAAGTGTTATTTCCAAAGTGTAAGGATTTCAAGAGTTTATCTTGCACGCAAATGTGGTAATAAAATAACATTGGCTCACTTGGTGATTGAATTAATTCATGCTTTTTCAGTTTGTTTTTAATCCTTCTAGGACATGAAGGAGGAAAAAAAGTCTGGGGCCAGTATGTTTTTAACACTTTTCCATACTTGATAATATTTTATTTTCAGAAAGAAAGAACAGGCTTCAGGCTCAGAGCCCATGGCAGGAAATTTGTATCAACTATATTTCAATAACTGTATTTTCTTTGCTTTGCATGCATTTTTATGGTTACACTGCATTTTTGGTAGAGCTCTTTCTTCTGTGAAATCTTCAGACTGAAAGAGAATGAGTTCCTGTCTCATCCCTTCTTATATTCCTCTCTAGTGCTGGGATTAAAGACATGCACCACCACCCAGCCTCTATGGCTAACTAGTGTGGCTGCTGGGATTAAAGGTGTGTGTCACCACTGCCTGGCCTGTATGATTGACTAGTCTGGCTGTTTTGCATTCCAATCTGAAGGCAAGCTTTATTTATTAAATTACAAATGAAATATCACTACAGATGCCCATTTTTCATTTTGGTAGAAATACCCAGTTCCCCACCCCCAATCAAATAATTTGAATTAAAAAAAGGAAGAACCACTAATATGGCTCATGAGAAAGGTGATACAAGAGGTATTGAACTTCGAGTGATACTGATGTTTCCTGCCTTTCAAGGGGCAGGTGCATTCATGTAAAACAACTTCTGGGCAGAGGCAGGCCACATTGCCCGGGTATTGGCCGGTTGTCAGTTCATTAAATTATTAGTTTCTTGCACGAGCCACTCCAGAGTATTTACTATTTCTGTTGCCTCTTTGTCCCTGGATAGAAAGGCAGCATGTTAATGTCTCATAGAATCGGTAATGGATGGCCTTAGCCTGTCAGTCTCTGACACTTGAAGTGCTCAGTAATTTCATTATCTACCCATTTCTCTACTAGCCTAGCACTATGACAAGATGGTATCCAGTGACAGAGAGTGAGCAAATATTCAAGAAATGTTCTGTGTTTAGCAGGGGTGAAAGTCTTTGTGAGAATCTCCCCCTCTTCAGTATAGAAGCACAAAGCACGGAGCTGGGCTGAGGATATTTCCTGTTATTAAAATAGAAAGAAAAGAATAGTAAAGACCTGGGTAAGAGGTACATTTAATGAGTAAGCCAAAAATAGAATTGCAAGTTTTTTCTCTCACATTTTCTTTTTGCTGTTACAGTAGATGATAGTCTGTGATGCTCACCAAACAAGCAGGGCCCAGCTGGCCACATTTGTCCTTGGTTGGATGGGTCCCAACTGTTTGCTAACCTAGTCTTGGCCAGGAAAGAGTTTGAACACACTTGAATCAAGGCTGAATTCTTTTTAAAATGAGAGATAGTCCATGAGTATGCTTGATACTTGCATTATTGTTTGTATTCATTTGACTGACATTTATTCATTCCAGTCTTGCAAAACCGCTTCAAAGTGGAGTGACTCCATCAGTGGCCTGAAGTCGCATAGCTGTCCGGTGGGACTGGGTTTGAATCTCCTCCCTCTGGCTGATGTCTCTATATCCATGGCCATAGATTTTGGACATAACTGCATTTTTTCTTAGGAAAATGCTCCTGGCTTCTATTGGAATGTTTGTCCTTTTAATTGTAAGAACAAATTGGAGCCATTGAAAGAAAACAACAGTGTGTCTGATGGCTACTATTGATCTTCAGCTCGAAAGCATCTAGAATCCTCTGGGAAATGAACTCCTGGCAAATCTACACTAAGTTAATTTAGGTGAGAAGGCCTTCCGGAAATGTGGGCAGTGCCATGACATGGGCAACATCGCCATAAAAGCAGAAAGTGAATGGAGCAATCGTTCGTCCCTCTGCCTTCTGGTTGCAGTTGCAATGTCCCCTCTGGCTCTGGCTGCTGTAATTCCCATGCCATGGTGAACCTTCAGTCTGTGAGCCAAACTAAGCCATTCCATTCCCAAGTCACTTTCGTCAGGCATTTTGTCACAGTAGTGAGAAAGGTATTTGCAGTGTGTGAGGTCCTTGGAATGGAAAGTGAAAATCAGCAGCTTCAAAACGCAGCCTAAATCCCTAGTTTCCAACTGAGGCAACCAGGATCAGCATGCCTGAGCGTGGGCTTCACTGTATGGCTCGTAAGCCTAGCTTGTGTTTATAGTTATCAGGGATGGGGGATGTCTAAAAAGTGTGACATAGTTCTAGAATTCAAGGGCGATATTGCAAATATTTAATAACGTATGGGGTTCTAGGACCCAATAAGCTGTAGCTCTAGCTCTGGTCAGCCTCCTGATGTGCTTGAAGTACTGTGCCTTACTTTGCAGTGACAGGATGCTAAGAAAGTTGAGAGGCCCAAACAGCAGGTCTTGAGCCTCTTGAGTGGTGGTGGGGAGCCTAATGACTTACAGCAAAGGGTTTGTTTCTCACAGGCCTTGAAGGACATCGACACTGCACTTATATGGCTGCACCACTGAGTTAAATATCAATCTTATAATCCTCATAAAAGATCCTGAAAACTGATGGTAAGGTTTTCCATATTCTTTTAAAGCCACCAATTCTGGAAGTTTCTATTCATCTGTGTGAAAATTGCAGGGGAGCTCTTGGGGTAACGACAATCCATACTACTGACCGTCAACATCCTGGCGAGGATGATGGGCAGGCTGGCATTCACTGCTGGTGAGAACCAGAAATGATATAGATGATTTGGAAGACAGTTTGGTGGTTTATTATAACACTAAACACACTCTCATCATACAACCCAGCAGTCACACTTCCTGGTATTTTCCCAAATGAGCTGAAAGCATATGTCCACTCCACACTCTCCCCAGGGATGCTCATACCAGCTTCTTCACGATTGATAAAACTCAGAGAACAGAGATTCCCGTCACATGGTGAATGAGTGCAGTATCCCCTTATAAATGGAGCAATATGAAGTGTTAAGAAATGAGCTATCATGAAAATATAAAAGAAATCTTAAATACACACTGCCACACATACACGCACACATGCAAACACACACACACGCTTCTGGAGAAGCCATGATTATAGAGACAGTGATGAAAGAGGGGGGAAATAGATGGAACATGGAGGTCTTTTAGGTAATGAAACTAGTCAGTAAGATACTGGAGTGGTGGTTACATGTCATGTATTTGCTAAGACTCAAAAACCACGTAATTCTAGGCATGAACGATTATGTAATCAGTAGCCTTTGGATGTAATTACGTTTCCAAACAGAAGACTGATGATAAGGGAGGCCATGAGATACGTGGGAGGAGAGGGTTTATGGGCACTGTGTTTTTATATTTATGTTTGTGAGCTTAGCCTTTAACGGCTGAGCCATCTCTCCAGCCCTGGGCACTGTGTTTTTAAGAATTAATTTTACTGTGAACCTAAAGCTATTTTTAAGGAAATTGATTTACATAATAAAAATATAAAACCCCAGCTTCCATGATTTGGCTCCAGTCTTAGGTGGAAAAGAGAGATGGGAACCTCCATTTTTCCAGTCAAATTTCCAAAGGATTCTTCAGTACACAGGTGGTTAAAAGCTGGCAGATTAGACAAGCCAGTCACTGGTGGCCTGCCGAGCAAATGACTCTCACCTTTCCCATCCTTAGTTCCTTCGATCGCGATCATTAGCTCATCTTCCCTTCACATCGTCAGATTCCAAAGCTGCCCCTTCTAAGAAATGATCTATTACTCGGAGAACTGGGACTGAGTCCTCCTCAGCAAACGGAGGACTAATGGCTACTCTGTTGATGGCTTCCCATGTCTGTACTCTGTCTTTTTGTTAGGAGGAGAAGCATGGTGGTGAGATGCCAGGCATGGGTTAAGGTTCCATTTCTGCCCTTCTTTGTAACCTTAGGAATTTCTCTTTATCTCTCAGGCTCTATGACTTCGAACTCTGTGTGTGTGTGTGTGTGTGTGTGTGTGTGTGTGAGTGTGTGTCTTATCTCATGAAAATCTGGAGTACTATATCAGGACACAGTGGCTTTTAAAAGTTGTCAGCTTCCTCTTCTCCTTCAGGGGAAGTGTGGACAGTGCCTGCACCAGGACAGATCTTTGCTTACCTCTTTGGAAAGCTATCCAACCGTTTCAAACTGATTGCCTCTGTAAAGCGTAAGGAAGCCCGGCTCCCAGTGTGATTTAGACGTTGCCACACTGCTCCTCTCCGAGGAGATGCTCTCTGAGGAATGCTCATCTGGTGTAAAGCACTTCTCTTCATTCATTCATAGCTCATGGTCTCGGGACTCAATGCATGTGAGGACGAATGGATTGCCTACTTGTATCGGGTACAAGAGGCAACACAGAGAGTGAGATCTGCGTCCGATGAAGGATCATCTTAAGGAATGTATTCAGAGATGTCTATTTGGAAGCAAGGCCTGAAAGGAGGGACTAACCATTGAGGGATTACTTTAGTTCTAACTCTTAAGATCTTACTCGAGTTGACAGATATGTAAAAGCTTCTGATGTCATTGTAATACACAGTAAGGGCAAGCTTCAGATCCCAAGAAGAAAAGGAAAGTTCTACCACTTTTAAGGCCTTAAGTTGAAACACTGCTAAGAATAGAACTTCCAATGATTTTGACAGATCCTGGCGTCTTTGATGTTAAATGAGAATTGTGTTCTCTGAGCCCTACTTCCCGTTGCCAGCTCACTCAGCAATTGGTCCATTTTTCTCCTTTTTCCTTTATTATATTTTAAGCCATTTAAAATATTTTGGTGAATCATTCTTCTAGGTAATTAGATGAAGTAATTAGAGCTGCTTTGGCTTTTTGTATTCTGAAGCATTAAGTTCTTTTACATGCCTCAGCATCCTCACTCTTCAGTAATGACCTGGTACTTAACCACGATTTCGCAAGGATTCTGGATGCAGAAACGGAGACTGACGTGGCAGACTGACTTCCAGGTGATGGGAGGATCTAATGTCCAATATCTATCTACTCTGGGTGTGACAGTTAGGCGTCACCCATGCGGGGCGTTCCAGGAAACGTTAGTGCTGGGAACACGCATAGTGGGAAGGCCCTAGTGGAGGCTGGATGACACGTGACCAGCTATCATAAGCCTCTCTATCACTAAGACTGGACTACAACCTTGAGCTGTAAGCTGAAATAGACCTTTTCTCCTCTAAGTAGCTTTCTGTTAGGGTCTGTTACCATAGCAACAGAAGTGATTAGAACAAGGTGAGATCCAGTTCATCCCAGTGGGGTGGACATGGCCTGGCAGCAGGAGTGAGAGGGCGGCCCATTGCCTTGCGTCTGCAGTCTGCAAGCAGACAGAGAACAAGAAGAGGGGCCCGGGGAGACCATTCTGGAAAACCACAACCCGTCAACATGCAGAGTTGTGAAGCCCCATTCCAATGGATACATCTACAAGAGAGTCCTGCACCTAAGGCTCATCGGGTGCTGTAGAAGAGGGGCCAGAGAGATTGTAAGAGGCGGAGGATCAGGGAGGTTGCTCTGAGAGTGGGTTCCTAGTAATGTCAGAAGATACCGAGAAAGTTGCACCAACACAGTTGCCTGAACAGGAGCTGAAGAAGGAAGGCGCCACTCAGTGTGTCAAAAAGAACAGAGAAAAGCCCATGAGGCCTCAGCCCTGCACAAAGAACTATAGACAACTGAGGAAATCTAAAAATGGAAGAGCTGGTGTTGCCCAGGAAAGAATACACCAACTGGTTCTTAAATATCAAGTGGTCATCCCTGGAAACATACAAACAGGATTGAACAGGTTATATATAGCAATATATCTATATATGTATATGCATTCAATAACAAATTGGTAACGAAGAAAGAGTCCATGAGTGTGAAGAAGAATGGGAAGGGGTATGGGAGGGCTTGGAGGGAGGAAAGGAAAGGTAGGTATGTTGTAATTAAATTATAATCTCAAAAATAAAAGCAAAACTTAACAACAAAGTCTTTTCCTAGTGATGTATTTTCTTTAGTAAGGCTTTATCTCCTGAAGGTTCCATCACCTCCCTAAATAGCGCCACCCAATGGGGACTAAGTGTTCAAACACATGAGCCTGTGGGGGTGGTGTTTGTGATTCAGAACACATCAGGAAGTCACTAAGAAACTGCACACATCCCCTCCACTCAGATTGTACTGAAGAAAAGAGTGTTCTGTGTCTCGCGGCCACCCCTCTCTGTAGTGGCAGCGGGATGCACGCTGGGTGGAAGGAGAGGGCAACAGTAGGAAGGTTTTTGTTCTTAGAAAGGGGAGACAGACAGGTAGTGAAGGAGAGCCGGAGGGATTTGCCACCGACCCCTGCCTTCCTAAGTCCATGTCCTTCTCCTGCTGTCAGATCCAGGGGTCCCTCACATTCCTCTCAGAAGCTGAGCGGAGAGGCCATGGCGCTGAGCAGTGGTCCTGTACCTCCCCTCGAGCGGCTCATTTTGATTTTACCTTCTCTCTGCTGCTGGCTTTCCACATAACTTTTAAAGAAGAAAAAGTTGGCTGAAGTATTTCAGAGAACCATTTCTGTAATCATCTTTCTAATAACCCCTTCTTCTACCTGTCTATGGCTTTCTCTCTTCACCCTGCCCTTGTCTTCATTGTGGGTGCTTAGCTGGTTATAAGGAATATATTTCATGTTTCTGCAGGATACTCTAGGCTCCTTTATTCACTCAAGCTCTTACAGCAGGCAAGTGACCCCATTTTTGCTCCTGTGTTCTCAGGAAACGCAGCGTGCTTTTCTTGATAGTTTTCTCCTCCAGCCCATGCTTGAGGTCCCTTGCCTCCGGGTGCCAGGTATCCCTGACTTCCTATGTTGACTGCTATTACAGAGATGTACAACTTCCCACCCAAAGCTGTTTCCAGTTGAACAAAGAGTAGCCATGTGCTTGCTTACTGTCTCATGCTGGGGTTGAACTCAACCCAGGGAGGGAATGGCTTTGGGCGTTCAGCCCCTCGTTGGTAGGTGTACCTTACCTGTCTGTGCCTAGTTGTCTGAATATATTGTTCATACAATAGTTTCTTTTATTTCTGTAATAATTCCTTCAATTATCTGTAGTGCTTTGTAGTTACCATAGCCCCATTTTATAGTGGCATATTATTTGTGCTTTAATAAATAAAACTTGCCTGGAGGTCAGTGCAAACCAGCCACACTAGTCAGCCGTTCAGGCCAGGCAGTGGTTATACACACTTTTAATCCCAGCAGCCACACTAGGTAGCCATAGAGGCTGGGCAGTGGTGGTGTACACCTTTAATCCCAGCACTAGAGAGGAATATAAGATGAGGGAGACAGGTCTCATGCTCAGTCTATTCTGTTTGAGGTAGAGGTGGGAGCCAGTGGCTGACTAGTTTTTCTTATCTTCAGGTCTAACCCCAATATCTGTCTCTGGGTTTTTATTATACATGTCACATCATTTGTTTGAACATACTTGGGCATTGCTTCTTTGCCGAGCTTCATCCCCAGTCCACCATGGCCTTTTCATATGGACCATCCTATTTGATTCCGACAAGCACCCAGGATATGAGCACCTTTAAATGTGAATTTTAAAGGTGGAGTGTCAGGTGGTCATTAAAGAGGAGCCTGACTCAAGGTCACTCAACTACAAAGCCACAGGATCTGGCTTTGGACCCATTTCTTCTGCCTTCCCTTCCCATGCATGTAAGCTGTTGTTGATAGGGATCATAGAGAGAATAGGGAGGGTTTTAGATGTTTATTTGTAGGGGAGCCTCAACGTGAAGTAGATGATATCTTCCTTTCTCCCTTGCTTCACCTGGTACTTTCATATATGCACTCACTCTTCAAGTTCATTGACTCTTCAAAGTCGCCTGTGCATAGGCAGGGTGGGGGTTTGGACTATAGAAGGACGCAGAGGCCAAGTCTGATGAGGTGACTTACCCACCGTCACCTAGTTAGCAATGTACCCTCAGCTCAGTGTGTTTTGTCATTTCTGTCTGCGGACTGGTGTCACAGAGCAATGTCCCGAATGTCCTATGAAAGATGGCTCTCCATCTTCAGAAGTCAACCCAGGTGGGATGAAGTTTGGACAGTACGGTCTTTTTAGGAAACAGAACAGGCAGAAATTACACGAACTGGGCAAAGTGATTTGCTTTCCCCTGGGAAGACTAGAGATGGAAGCAGAAGCCGTCGAGCCTGCCGTGCTGCTTCAAGCTATCTCTGAGGTCCTGTGTAGGGCAGATTGAGCTTCCAGTGGATTGTGCCACCGCGAAGGGGTCCCAGCATTGTGTGGTCCATATATGTGAGCTGTGGCCCTGTGTTCCTGCTGCTTGCCTTGAGGAGTGGGAAAATGACCTGTGCACAAAACACTGGGAGGATGTTGTAGGAGAGATGGAAACAGCCTGCCCTGAGAACCTAGAGGAGAACAATTCCAGTTGAAGGATCAGGGATGACATTATGAAGAAGGAGATGTATTTTATGGTTTGGCTGATTTAGAAAGGTGTTGTAGGAAGACGGCTAGTTCATTTCCTGGCTACCCAGACTCTTGACATAACCACACAGAAACTGTATTAATTAGATCACTGCTTGGCCAATTACTTAAGCATATTGCTAGTTAGCTCTTACATTTAGAATTAAACCATTTCCAATATTTTATATTTTACCATGAGGCTCGTGGCCTACCGGCAAGGTTCTGCCGTGTCTGTCTCTGGCTGCGGCTCCATGGTTTCTCCTCGACTCTGCCCTTCTTTCTCTTCAACATTCAGTTTAGTTTTCCCTGCCTTGCTCTGTTCTACCCTATCAGGCCAAGCCAGTTTCTTTATTAACCAGTGCTGTTCACAGCATACAGAGGGGAATCCTACATCAGAAAGGGTGACCATAAGGCATCCAGGGCTCACAAAGGAGCCCAAACAAGGGCTCAGGTGTAGAAAATGCTAGGAATAGTCAGGAAATCTCAATTTCCCATGGTGCTTAAGAGGAGATTTGGAGGACGTTGTAAACAGAGGTCGATGGAGTCTGATTCATGGGGTTAGAATTGGAGATGGGGCATCCCCCTACGGAGGCACAGTTCCCTTGGGAGATTGTAGGAAGGTACAGGACGTCTGATCAAGGGCAACAAGGTCTGTGAGAACTTTGGCCTGATGCCAGTGACTACCTCTTTTTTTTCTGGAAGGTGGAATTTGAGATCAGACAGAAGAACGGGGATAGTGTGGTCACCTGCTCCTGGGCTCGTTTGCTTCTTCATTCTGAGTACTCTCACCTCACATAGAACTTTCTCTGCCTCTTGTTTCCATCTTCCCTGTCCTTTTATTCTTTTCTTTCTTTTTCCCCACTTCCCTTCTTTCTTGGGTAAATCTCAGTCTTATTTGCATTTAACTCCATCTCTGGAATCCAACTTTGATTTCTGTAGATCACCCCAGCCTTTATTACAGAGCCCACAGAGCAGGGAGGGGTGTTGAGAAGGAAGCTGAAGGTATTTTTACATAAATATTGTGTTGGCACTTGTGAACTTTCCTATAAGTAAAAGTATCTTTAGTTTTTTACTCAAGGAAACAAGAGTACAGAGAGGTCAAGTGTACTTCCCAAGACCACAGAGTTCCAAATTCCTAGGACCAGGGCTCTCAGTGAAAGGACAGTATAGATCAAGTCCTTCGGAGGGGATCTTTGTTCTGGGAGAGGTGCTAGTGGTCTGCAAACCACCTAATAGAAAGTGGAAGATTTATGTGAAGAGTGTGTTGTTTACTTTTGGGAGGGGTTTCTTAATCTCAGCATTGTCTCCAAAAACTTTATGAACCATTGCCTCCAAAAGAACCAGCAGGCAGAGGCCATCAGGTCAGGGGCGGGAAATGCTCCTAGCCATGGAAGAGTCTAGTAGAAAACAAGCAGGGGCTTTAAAAGCTGCCATCTTCCACCTTGAGATAGACTCAGTTTCATGACTAGGAACTTCCCTATTTTCCTCCTAACGTTTTGAAATGTGAGTTCTAACAGCTGAACTTTCTGAAATGAGGGTGATGGCTCAGAAGTTAAGATTCTACTGCGGCTTTCAACACTTGCTGCTCTTGCCTGCGACAGATGGATTTATAGCCATTATCCCATAGAAGATGATGCATGATGGAGTTGTCCTTACACCAGAGCAAAAAAAGCTTCATAATTTACCTTCAAATCTGGGCTCGAGCGAGTGCTGGGAGGCTCAGCTCTGCGGTCGTGTGAAATAGATTCTTGCGAAAGGGAATGGCTCAATTGTCTGACCTTTACAGCCTGTTTAAATATATCTTACAGCGTTCACAGTAGTAAACAGTATAGCTAAGGTTATGGACTGGGAGAACCGAGTGAAACATTTTCAGCTAAGCTGTGGGCTGTCCTGGTGGGGAGACAGGCACTTGGCTTTGGACTGGCATGGAATCTGGGAGGGGGGAGTGAACGCAAATATTTTCCCAGTGAGTGCTTGTTGATTTGGCACCAAGAGAGCCACAGCTTAGGAAGCAGAGAAGTTATTTTTACTTATTTGGGACACCATCCTGCTTCTGTGAGCGAGCAGAAGACCTAATGGTGGCTCCCTGTTTATTTATCCGTTCAACCAAATGTTTGCTTGGCATGTACTATATACTGGGCACTGCTGTAGGGTTGAGATGTGAAGGTATGCTTTAAATTGAGTGTTCTCACAATAAAATAGAGATGAGTAGGTATAAAAAGGTGTGCTAAATGGGATATACATTATCTGCACATAGAGTACAGGCATAACATGAAAGAGACAATAGTTAGTACCATATAGGAGCCACAAGGAACAGTCAAGATAGAATCACAGAGGTACAAATGATGTGTAAGTTGAAAGGTATATAGGAAGCCAATTATAATAGATGGGTGGAAAGAATGGTGCACATGGAGGGGAAAACTGGAGACCAGGGAGAATGGGTAGAAACATCTTGTCGTGTCTCTGTGAGTGAGGTGGGTTCTGTCAGTAGAAAACGGCTAGGTTGAGCGTCACGGATGTCTATCTTATTAAGGAGAGCTTGCGTTTCCCGAGTGCCCCCATCACATAAGGTCTTGGCTGTCTCATCCAGTGTCCCACGGCCCTTTTAGTCATACACCGGCATTATCACCAAGACTCAGAGAAGCCGAGGGACACACCCAACGGTCACACAGTAAAATGGCTCAATGGTGACTTGAAGGTGATTGGTGATAAAGAAAAGTAAATGAACTTGAAAAACGTGGCAATGAAATCAGAGAAACCAGGGGGGTATTTGAAAAAACAGAAGATTTAGGAGTAAAACAAAGAATGACCGAGGATATTTTCTACATTTTTCTCTTATGCAATGAGAAGGATGATCGTGCCATTCACAGAGCAGTGCGAGTTGCTAGGGACACAGAAATGAGTGACACATTGTTCCCCTTGTTTGAGGTTAGGGGAAATCATGTAGGCTTTTAGCAGTGAAGACTGATCACTCTTTGAGCCAGGGACCCTGTTCATCATCCTTCATTTGACGTTGATGTTCTCCTGATGTAATGGGAGGAAGCCTCAGCCCCCGGGGCAGGGGCTGCTTCCTGGAGCTCTGCCTGGCATGTGTCATCTTCCAGTGGGATGGAGTATTTCTGAACATGCTTCCGACAGCAAGCACGTTCTCCTTTAGGCGGAGCCATATGCCACATCTCCAGTGTGAGAATTTAGCCTCCACTGAATCATCGAGAGATGAAATAAAGGTTAGGAGATTTTTTTAAAAAGCAGAAATAAAGGGCTTTCAACTCTATTTTTGTAACATTTTGTCATTATAGAAGTAGGATTATCTAGTGAAAGAAATTTGGAAATCTGGAAACATAATGAAGGAAGGAGAAATGACCGAGCATCCACCGTTCAGATGCCAACTTGCATGTACGTTTATTTTATAGAGTTAGGTTAAATTTTATGTATATTTTTAGTTTGCATTTCAAAATATACAAAATGTGCAAAATATATATTCCAAACACTTGTTAGCATATTGTTTGACAGGTTGTCTTTACAGTTAAGTTCATATTACGTAATTATGCATCATATTCAATATCAAGTATATATACACAAAAGCCCGGTTTTAACGTCCTCATATTGAAGCGCCTCAGTGTCAGTAGCCATCCTACTATTGTGGGGATTTGTGTTATTCCTGCGAGTTTGCTGCTGTAGGCGACGATCTGTGACCTTCCTGGGCCCGGGAACATCATTATGATCATCTGATTATTTTCTCTGGATGTCACCTTAGAAGTAGAAGCTTTCAGCCAGAGGGTAAAAACATTTCGTAGAGATTTCTGATATTGAGAAATTGCTTTGCAGAAAAGAGACGTAGCTCTTTTAACCCTATCTTTTGTATTGTCTTTAACTCAGAATTTTCCAGGTGGCTGGGGTGGGAAGAATTTCCGGCAGGTATTTGTTCGTTCATTCAGCTACTCATTTATTTATTCGGTAAATATTTATAGAATGGCAGTACCTTGGGAGGAATAAAAATGTCTAAGGCAAGTGGTTACAACCTTGCGCATTTGCCAGAACTCATGAAGCCATACATTAGAAAGAATGAACGTTGCTGTATGTAAATTAAAGAAATAAAACTTCAGATGGGCTCAGACAAACCCAGAGTTCTAAGGAACTTAAAATCCAGGAAATGTATGCAGGCAGTAGTAACAACACAGGGCAGCCCATTAAAATAATATATAAGAAGTGCGAGGTATTTATTGGAGCAGATGTGGCAGGAGGTGCACCCAGTCAGATTTTCATGTTCAAATTTTGCTCTTTTCCTGGTAATACAAATACATAGGACATAAGAGTACCCGCTCTCAAAGAAACCCAGCATCAGTGGGGTCATAATTACAAACAGAAACCATACAGGTGATAATTATTGCAAATTACACATGAAGGAGAATTGCCAGGGGCGGCAGGAGGTGAGTCCACAGGCCTCTGGGAAGAAAGGGCATTGCCATGAGAAAATGTTTACTCTCCACTGCTGCCTGGTCAGGAAAGGACTTCACACTTATTTTAAGGGAAGGAAATGGAAGCTTAGAGAGATTCAGTGACTTGGCCAAGGTCACACAGCTTGGAAGCGGCAGAACCTCACATTAATGACTCCTAGAAATGAGCCGTCTGTCCTAGTAACTGGGTCCCTCAGACTGGAACTAAGGAAAAGCATGGGTAGATGGGACTGCAGTGCGGAGGTGAGGGGGCACTGTCTTCAGGGAGAAGCTCAGAGAGACAAACCAGGGGTTTTACATCTGGGGGAAGTGACAAACAAGAGATGAGGTCTTAGTGAAGTGTCCAAGCTGTGTGTTCTGAACCCAGGACTGTCAACAGGGAAGGAAGTAAGGCAGTTTCTCTGAGAACAATAGAGAGACCTGCCCAAAAGTCCGCCTCAGGAGAAGCTGATCTGGTCCAGGCACCCTGAAGGAGTTAGGTGAGGCTAGACAGTGACTTCCTTCTCTGATGAAGTTGCCCTTGCTCTAATGGTACACAGGCTATCCAGTGCAAGGAAGCCCACATATCTTCGCCCCATGGTCAATTTTCAACTAGCTTGGCCCATTCTGAACTATCCCAAAGGCTTTCTATCTGCAGGAATTCTTTTAAGAATTCATAAAACAGTTGGAAAAACTCTGACCCAGATTTTGTTGTATTATTTCAGTTAAAACAAAGCAAATCAACAGAACCTCTTCCACTCAAATGGTATTTACTTTTCATTTTCCATTTCTACTCCCAGCTTGCAATTCCAAAAATAAAAAGCTTTGTTTTCTTAAACAATAACAAGGCACAGCATCGAGAGAGTCAGGCAGAGGTCTTGGGGTACAGCCACAGGAAGGACTTTGACCAGGAAGGAAGCCTGCAGCTGAAGCCTTTGTTTCTGAAGGGGGATTTGCTTTTAAGAGGCAGGCAGGGCTCAGCCCCATAGGTGACTGTGAGCCAGAGCAAGGACACGAGGTACCAGACAGCACAGGGGTTACCGAGATTCTCAGCTTGGGCAAGCAAAGTCAAAGACCTAGAAAGCGCCTCCCAGATGCTAACCAAAGGCCCCTTTCTTTTCCAAGTCTTGGCTGATGGATGTATACTGGGGGGGGGGGATTGTGGGCTGTGGGTGTGATGTGATGTCTTTCTTTGGCATCAGAAATTTGAGTTGACTCTATTCTGTGGCACCAAGGTTTGGCCAAGCCTCTAACTCTATAGCCCCTCAATGTATTAACTCGGTGACACCCTGATCATAGCAGCACTGTTTATTGGTTTTCCCCTGACCTGCTGTTTGCTTTTCTGTCCCCTCCATTTTGTTCCCACATTTGTGGAGCACACTGACTTCAGCCTTTCTGACTGCACCCCCCCCTGCCCGTCAAAGGTGTCCAATTCTTTTCAGCCTCCACAACCCTCACCATTACTGCTTCCCCCAAATGTAAGGTTTCCAATTCTCCAAGTCGCCAGCAGCCTCTTGGGAACTTGTCGCCACCAGGGGCATTTGTGATATTCTGGTGGGAAAGCTATCCTCACTTAGCTTTTCTCCCGTTCTGGGAATGTCACTGCAGGCGAGGAATGATGCTCATGGCTTTGTTTGGTTTCTAGCCCTCCCTCTTAGCGCCAGGTTTTATACCTGAAATGCCAGCCACAGCTTCCACCAGGCATGTGAAGGTTTGAATCGGAAATGCCCTCCGCTGCCTCATTTCCTTGCACGCTTTTTTTCCCCAGCAGCTGACGCTATTTGGGGGAGGCTCTGGAAATTTAGGAGGTGGAACCTGACTGTTTAAAATCAGTTACTAGAGGCTGCCCTGGAAGGTCACAGGCTGGCTTCTGGTTGCAGCTTCACTTTCTGTTTCCCAAGTGGGGTGATGTGAGCAGCCGCCATCCTACGTTCCTGCCATCATGTTCTGCCCAAGCCCACGGGGCCAAGCAATCATGGACTGAACTCGGAAACCATGAACCAAAATAAGTAGTCTGTCCCTCCAGTTGTCTCCATTAGATATTTCGGTCATAGCGACTCACTCAAAAGTAACTAATAAAACGTGCTAATGTACAGTAGTATATGATAATATACACATCTGGTTCGCTTGGCTGGAGCAGGGAAGGAGATACATTAATGTTTGCTTGGGCCACCAAGGTGTTGGCAGTGCACGTGACGCCCACTTTTGGAGCAGGGCCTCCTCCTTCGGGGCTCGCCGTCTTTCATGGCCCAGTTAGAAGATACAGTAAAAATGGATCTGGGACTTGTACGGACTTCTGAAAAGAGGCAGCATCCTTTTGGGCCATCAGGCAGAAATGGTAACCAGCACAAAATGTTTCCATGAGTTGCTTGGGAAAAAAATCCTTTTCCCCCATCACCATAATCATCCTAAAGTTTTGGTTGGGGGGCGGCAGTCCTCATTGAGAAAGTGTACTTGGGAGGGTCGTTAATTTGGCATCTGAGTAGTTTAGGGAACTCTTCAGTTTTTTACCCCGCTAGAGTCACTGCTTCCAGAGGAGAAAGACACTGCTGAGCGTGTCTGGGCTCTATGAAGACCTCTCTGCTCTGGATAGCTTGCAAGAGCCTAGTGCCCTGCCACAGCGGGTAGAATGGGGGTCTGAGTCTCAGGCTCAGAGTGTGAGTGAATTCAACCTTGACCTCAGGGATAGATTCAGAGGCCTGCTGCCTGCTGCTGACTCCTCCAGCATGCAGTGAGACCTGTCACTGGCCTTCGTTGTACTTGCCTTGCCCATCTTTCCACCCTGGCTTTGCTGCTCCAGTACCACACACTATCCTGAAACACGGACCCCTCATCAAGATCCAGGCTTCTGCACCGGCCCAGCCTCAGCGACCTGAACTTGAGTCCCACAAGTCAACCCTTCTGGCCTTGGCAAACCATTGTGTTCTGTGGTTTAGTGACACTATTCCTGTTGCCTGAATTCTGCTCCCTTCCAACCCTTGTCAGTCCGGGCCTGTGTGTGGCAGGTCCTAGCTAGTCCTCTTTGGCACTCTCTTCTCCAGGAAGCCTGCTTTGATTGGCATCCTCTATTTACCCTCATCACCTCATGCTCAACTCTGTCATGACACTCATTGCATTGCCACTGTGTGCCTGTGTTTCTGACTCACTAAATGTGAGATACGCTGGGGCTGAGTCAGGACTGGCTCTAATTTATCTTTGCACCTGTGGGATATACTAGCTCCTCTTCATGAGCTAGATATACAGAGCTTGGTTTGCCACGTGAGAACAAAGCGAAGCGCAAGTTCTTGTCCGTTCTGTAGCTCCCTTGATGAAGAGTCTCTGCACTGTTCTGTCCTGAATACGGTGCTGAAGATTACGGTCCCCCTCTCCTCCTCCAGGTCGTCAGGTCCCCGTGGAGCCTCCGTGTGTGAGGGAGGGCTTCTGAGATGGTGACAGACACACAATCCTTGTTTTCAGGAACTTCCTGGAGGAGGGAGGTGGCAGACTGAGCTGACAGAAGAAGGGCGTGACCATGACAATTGCTGACCCACCAGCTGCATCCCATGATGCCCCACTGCTCACTACAAACAAACAACAACATCAATAACAAACCGAGAGAGTCGGCCCCAGTGGGTCCCGGAATATAGTGTTTTTGGCCACATTTGGTATAAATAAGGAAAACCTTCATGCTGCACCGCAGAGCACACTCACCAGTGCTGATTCCTTGAAATATTTTACTGTTTTGATTATGATATATATCAGCATTGCCATAACTACACATTAATAGACATACTTCTTTTAGATAGGCCCGAGTCTAAGTCAGTCCATAAAGCAGAAACAATTTTTCATTGTGCAGTTATAGGTCATGATCTCATTAGCAAATGTTAGTTTATTAATGATGTATGTATGCATGCGTGTTCTGTATTCTGTACGGTTATAAAAATTAATATACCTTTTGCCTTAAATTATAACTTACGTATGACTGTACTTTTCTGCTGTATTAATATAGACCCGACTGACTAATTTTTGGTTTGGAGTGACGCTGTCAGAGAGTGTGCCATTGACTGCTTGAGTTTTTCCCATTGCTGGGTATGGAGGCTGTTTAATTGCCGTTTTACTCCTGAGAGGGGTAGTGCCTATTATAAACATTCCTGTGCAAAGAGCATCCTTTCTTTCTCCTTTTAGTGATTTCCATGGAAATGTAAGAGTATATTAGGCAAATTGGAATGAGCAGAGCAAAGCATTAAACACTTCTGTCACCCTGCCAAAGGCTCCTGGGTAGGCCTAGCCCAGCGTGCTGTGTCCCCGGGAGAATAGGTGGGAGCTCGCTTCCATATGTCTTCATTTTGGAACTGCAGAATCGTGAGTTTGGTAATTAAGTGGTATTCTTGCATTTCAGAAATGAGTTAATCTTCTGACAGTGAGAAGCCAGGCTGCTTCACCGTGTTGACTCACTCTGACTTCTGTGTCTCTCCACTGCCTGAGATCCTACAGGGAGTGATGTAGTCTTGTTCTGGTACCCCAAACCATGTCCAGGATCTTGAACTAACTCTTTCACCTGCCAATTGTCTGTTACCTCACCACAGGCCTCCATGAGCGTCACCCAGCTCAGGTGAAACCATTGCCTCCCCACAGACCTCCATGAGCGTCACCCAGCTCAGGTGAACCCAAGTGAGAATACTTGAGGTTCAGTAGATGGTGAGTCCCATGGGACCAGTCAGGGATGACATCTGCTTAGTTTATCTCCCTTTTTGATAATGCTCAAAGTGATACCATTATAATTTAATTTAGTGTTTTATTTTAAATTGATCCTTTAGTTAGTATGTAAAAATAATAGGTCTCATTTTGATGCTCCCATACATATAAATCTTTATACTTTTCTCATATATTGCCCCTACCAGCCACTCTCATTCCTTCCACCTCCCTTGTTGGTCTCATTCTTTTGTTCAACTGATCCTTCCTCTGCTGTCATGTGTGTGTGTGTGTGTGTGTGTCTATGTGTACGTGCATGTGTGCACACACACAGACACACACACATGTACTCGTTTAAATCTAGATTTAACACAGAGAAAACTTCTATGATGGTTAATGGTCATTGTTAGCTTTGCTGGACTTTGCATCACTTAGGAGATGGCACATGGCACAGTGTGTCTGTGGAGGTGTTGTCAAAGAGGATTAACTTAAGAGAAAGACTCTCCTTGAGTATGGGTGGTGCTAGCTCTTCTGCTGGAGGCGTGGCAGTGATAGAACCAAAGGAGAAGAGGAGAGAGCTGTGGCGTGTTAGCATTTCTACCTCTCCACTTCCTGTTCTGCTACAATGTGAGCCGTTTTGCTCTGCTTCTCCTCCCGCCCCAGCTGTGATGAACTGAGACCTCCAAAACTGTGAGCCAGAATGAATCCTCCTCTCCTTTAAGTTGCTTTTGTCACGTGATCCGTCAGTCACCTGCCCAGGCCCTGCTGTACTACTGACTTTGGCTCAGCTTTGAGGTTATTGTAATGTAGAGCTTTCAGTGTTTTGCAGTTTTTTTGCTCTTCTAGAAACACAATGGCTTTATTATGGAAAATAAACCAAGCCTTTTAATGGTTTCCTAATGCCATTCATCAGCATCTATGGATTGGATCAAATTAGGGTACCATTGTATTGTACCATTCTATTGTGTTGGAATGTTTGACATTTAAATGCTTGCTGGTTGAGTGGGTTCAAAGTGCTTGTCATGCGAGCACAGGACTGGAATTTAGGTCTCTAGCACCCATATAAGTTTGGGTAGGAATGGTTGCTCACATCTAATACCAGTGCTCAGGTGGCCAAGCTAGGGGTCCCCAGGGCAAGCTGCCTCTTTAAGAGTAGCTGAATTGGTGAGTTGTAGGATCAGCTTAGCCAGAGACTCTGCCGTAGTGAATAGAGGACAGAGATCAAGGAAGATCGTAGATGTCAGCCTCTGGCCTCCACATGCACATGTGTGCACCCACACATAAACATGCTTTGGCAATTTGGAAGAAAATGGTCCCCAAAGTGAGTGGCACTGTTAGGAGGTGTGGCCTTGTTGGATAAAGTGTGTCACTGTGGAGGGGGATTTTGAGGTCTTATATATGCTCTATCCATGCCCAGGAGACAGTTCACTTCCTGCTGCCTTTGGATATAGATGCAGAATTCTCCAGCACCATGTGTGCCTGCAGGCCACCAGACGCCCAGTCCCCATGCTTCCCACCAGGATGAGAATGCTGAAACCTTATCATAAGCCTTGTGATAAGCCACCACCTCAATGAAATGTTTTCCTTTATAAGAGCTGCTGAGGTCATGGTGTCTCTTCGCAGCAATAGAAACCCTAACTAAGATACACACACACACACACACACACACACACACACACACAAAATAAATAAAAAAAAATTCTGCTTGAGCTGCTAATTTGAGTTTCACAGAAAGATCATAAAGTGGGCTTTATCTTGGGACAAGGGCAGAATACCTAATCATTTCTGAAAGGGCCTTTAACCAACTTCTGAGACCTCTGTGCTGTGCATTTAGTTGAAGCAACGTTGTGCAATTATAAAGTCATCATCACTGTAGTTCTAAATCAAAAATACTGGTCACTTCTGAAAAATATTGAAAATGCATGTGTTCTGTTGCATCAAATATTCACCCAAGATTTAATTATTATCTAAAAGCAAGCACATCCATCAAATTAGTATGAAAATTTGAGTCACTCTTTGATAAATGATGAAATTTGATATATATTAGGGAATTGTTTTTAAGTAAATTTCTTTATGATTTGTTGTCAGTAAATGTTTGCTTTTCCTCTTTGTTTTATATACCCAGGGACAGGTTAAAATCTTAGGTCAAAAGGAATCTGTAGTGGAAAAATTTAAAGGAGTCTTACCCATTAGAGATTAAAAATCATCCTATTTCGGGGAAAGAGCCAAGACTTGCTACTGTGTCGTTGGGAAGATCATTTGCTTCCCTGAGCCTGTGGATCATGGAGGGGATGAGCACCGTCTTGGTCTTGGAGCATCATTGGTGATACAAAGCAGTGCTGCCTGGGGTGGTACCCTGCCTTCTGCTCCCACTTTTGCCCCATTCTTCTCTCTTTTTTTTTTTTAAAGAAAAATGTTCTGAGTCTGCTGCAAAGGGTCAGTAAGCCATTCAGCAACATGGGCTCACTAGCAGTCATTCCTCTGTCTTTCAGGAAATACAGAGACTTCTGGAGCCTGTCATAACACCAGCTAACATCTCCCAACTTCTTTCTCTGTGCCAGGCGCTGGCGTATTGGTTTACTGTGATTTTCTTTCTTATTCTTCTTGCAGACTGTGAGGTATGTAAGTGCACCTGTTTACTGAGGCAGGAGGGAGGCGTGAGGGCTAAGTTAAGTTGTATGATGGCACAAAAATATGTGCTGGATAGAATCTTAGCCAAAGGCTCCTTGGCATCATTAGCAGTCTTTCTTTTTTAATTTTTTAAATTTATTTTTAACTGACCACTATGTATTTAGTTTCTGGGATTGTTCTGTTTTGCTTAATTAGCATATATGATGAAAGCCTGTCAATCCCGTGTTGCCCTGTTCCTGCATTCACTCAGCCCACAGATCTCACCAAGCCCCACTGTGCACTAGTGCCTAGGTAGGTGTTGAAGATGTAGCTGTGATATAGGATGTTCTCTTTCTGTTAACTTCCTGGTGGGGAGCCCAGGAGGTTGAGGCCCATCCAGTGTCACCTCCCACCTCATGAAGACCCTGCCCTATGGTGGCACGGGCCACCTGGTGGAGGAGAGAGGTGCAATGTGAGTCTTCCACAGGAGCACAAGGATGCCATCCAGGGTGGCTCAGAGTCCGCCCTGCTGCACTAGGTTGTGTCATTTCATACTGGGTAGGACTCTACCCATGCTGTACTCTGCATTGCTTGGGATTCTGTTAGTCAGAGAAGTTTCCTAATGCTAGCAAGGCAACCTTGAGCCCGCAGAACCACAGATGTGTGGTGCATAGAACCCTGACAGTGAGGCTAGGTCTCTTGCTCTAGATGTGAGTATTTGGGGTGACTAGGAGTTGTGGGTACCTCCCACTGCCTCAGCCCTCATCCCCTGTGTCTATCAGTGGTGTTGGTGGGATGATGTCCACCCAGTCCCTGGACAATAACTTCTGGAGGGACTCTAGAAAAATTCCTGATTAATTTGAGTTATTGGGCTTCTGTATACAAATCCAACTTTCCATGATGCCATTTTGGTCTCTGGCTTTCTCTGGATACACTGGAGGATGACTCAGGCCTATGTACGGTGCGTGTCCTTGTCACTGTCTGTCTCATTAGAGTATTGAAGATCTGTGCGTGGCACAGGCCCAATGCAGAGAACACAATCACCGGAGTTTGAGGCAAGGCTTAGGCTGCAGCCTGGGAACACAAATGTCTTGCCCAGATTTTGAGACTCAGTGCATCTAGCTCTTTGTCTTTCATGGAGTAACATGTGTCCTGCTTCACCAAGCCCAAAAGAAGTTGGCTCTTTCCTAAACCTCATCCAACCTCAGCACCTTAAGCTGCGGGTATGCTGAACCTTGCGAGGTCTGCATTTCCAAATCTACTTTATGCACTGCCTAGCCAAGGAGGGAGAAGAATCCCTACATTCAGGGGAGCACTGATCTGTCCCATGGATTTCCTTTTCCTGAATGTGAGGTGTGGCTCCTAGATAAGGGGCTGCCCTCATTCTGTGTCTACATTTAGCTGCCAGTTGCAGCAATCAGGTCACCTCCTTCCTCCCACCACTCCTCTTTCTTTCCTTCCTTCCTTTGAAGAAAGAAGCAGGTAGACAGAAGGGTGTTGAAGAGAACGACATCCTACCTGTGGAACCCAGGTTTGCCCAAACCTGAAGCTCACAGCATTCTCCATGCCAAGCCATGCTGATCTGTGCTAGGTTCTTCCCACATTCCAGAACAGTGGTTCTCAACCTGTGGATCGTGATTGGGGGTTGCCTGAGACCATCTGCATGTCAGATATTTACATCAAGATCCATAACTTGAAGCAAAAGTAGTTATGAAGCAGCAATAGAAATAATCTTATGGTTGGGGGTCACCATAATACAAGGAAGTGTATTGAGGAGTATCATCACTAGGAGTATTGAGAGCCACTGTCCTAGAAGCTTGCCTTGAGCTTCCTCGCCTACCCTCCCCTTCCTTTTTCTCTTGAAATTTTCCATTTCATTCACTTAACATATCTATTGTAGTATCTTGAATAATTCAGCATATTTAGGCATTTAAGTTGGCCTATCTACTTGAGTATGTACACAATGTTTATACATTCTCACCTGTGTGCACATGGGCAGTTAGGATGTTTCCTGTATTGACCATTCACACACAGCTGTCTTAGATATCCTCCTCCCCACCATGTCTCTATGATCCTGTACTGAGATACAACTATGGCCCATTCTTTCAGCCAATGCTTATCTACCATGTAGTGAGTATCTGATTTAAATGTGTCAATAGGAATCCCTTCTCAGAACCTGGGGATTGAGAGCCAGAGTTAGCACAATACTCTGGTGAACTGGCCCTCTGTTACATGTAGGCAGCACCCAAGGAGATGTCAGCTTGCATGGGAGAAGAAGGTGGGGCCTTCTCTCAAACTGCAGAAAGCTGGGAGATGGAGATAGAAGGATGAAAGCCTTCAACTCTAACCCTGTGATCATCCCATCCAGAGGAACAACTGGAGGCTTGCCCTTGAGTCCTATAGGACCCCTCGACTATATCCCGTCTCCCCACACTTTGGCTTATGTTGGTCTCTGAGGCTCTTGCCATCTACAGAAAGAGCCTAACCCACAGTATATTTGTCACCCACCAACCAGTGTAACATAGGCTGTTGTGATGATTCTCAGTGTGACCAATGATGACTTCTCATTTGGAATTTTACCGAGGTTTGAACATTGAATGACCTCAGCTTCCAAGCTGGTCTGTAGGAACAAACAGCACACCAGTATGCCTTACTCAGCCAGATGTTCAAATACCATGAGACTGGCTTCTCACTGACTGTTATTTACATAGTCACTTTTGGTGATATGCCTAAAACAAAAACATCAAAACTAAATCCAAACAGTGTCTGTGTAGAAATACCCATCGAAGTTGGAGATAAAATGAGTAAAGACTGGACAGGTTAGTAGTTTTTGCATATTTCTTGATAGACAAGTGATTGGTGAGACAGTCATAGGAAACACATTTGTTATATTTAATATCTCGTGGATCTGCAAGATCCTCATTTGAGGGTTCCAAATGTTATCCTTTATGTGAATGGTGGACAGAATGCAGATTGCCTAGCTAGCCAGGCTCCCAGTACCTCCATTCAATTCATGAACAGGGACAACCAGAATCTACATTTAAACAGCTTATCAGAAGAGTTTGTCTGAAGTGGTTCATAAACCACAGAGAAATGCTGGAGAACAAAGCCGCCTTCTAGGCCATCTGCCTGTCCGTCTATCTATCTATCTATCTATCATCTATCTATCTATCTATCTATCTATCTATCTATCTATCTATCCACTCATCCATCCATCCATTCATCTATCCATCTACCTATCCATCCATCCATCCATCCATCCATCTATCATCTATCTATCTATCTATCTATCTATCTATCTATCCATCCACTCATCCATCCATCCATCTATCTATCATCTATCTATCTATCTATCTATCTATCTATCTATCTATCTATCATCCATCTATCATCTATCTATCTATCTATCTATCTATCTATCTATCTATCTATCTATC
>NW_026067893.1:11275571-11536727 GCF_014885135.2 Alexandromys fortis | reverse complement strand
TCTATCTATCCATCCATCTATCATCTATCTATCTATCTATCATCTATCTATCTATCTATCTATCTAAGTATCTATCTATCTATCATCTATCTATCTGTAAATCTGCCTACTTATTTCCCTCTCATTTATCTTTCTGCATCTACTTTCCCTTTCTGCCTCTCCTTCACCTGCCTACATCTTCATGTTTTTTCACTTCCCTGAGTAAGCTCCCCACAGTTTCTCCTTTATGTTCACAGTAGCTCATAAGTGTTGGTACCTTTTAAATGCCTGGCAAATGCTTACTACTTAAATATTCCTTCTACCCATCATTTTGGGCTTACTTTTTTCTTGGCATTGAACCACACCCCATACTATCCACGTCAGTATACTGGGTATGGATAGCAGGTGTGCCCCATATTCATACCCTGCCCACATGGGACCTAATCTTTTGAGCCAAAGCTCTAAATTTAGGTGAAAAACTTCCCCCTGGGGCCTGCCAGTTAGGTAGTTAGGGGGAAGAAGAAATCATGATTCAGAGCCCCAAGGATTCCGTTTCAGACTCAAGAGAGGCAGGTAGAGTTCCGGAAGTGCCATGGTCCTCATTCCTGGAGAGCTGAGGTGACCTGGGCATGTGGTTTCTTGTGTTTTCCCTAAGTGCTGTGTTTAGAATAGGACATTGGTTTGAGCTTGAGTCTGTGACCCTAGAAGATTTTGCTGGGTTTAGTTTGAATTTGACCTTGAGATTCTAGTTGAAGTTCTTGCAGGTTCCTCAGCTGCCATGGTAACTTGGCTAGGTGCTGAAATTGCTGAGTTAATTGATACCTTCTAATCAGGAAGGAGGTGGAATTTGAAACCTTGGGAGGAATCAGTAAGATTTTCTAGAGTAAGAATATAATATCAGCTGCCATTTACATATCATGAGACTGCTTATTTAATCCATGTAGGTTTTGGTTTCATACCTGAAAGGAAAGGGAATAATGATGTCATATGTCATCAGACAGCTATGGGGTTAAATGAGGTGACGGGACTAATTGGTGACTTCTAGCCTTACTGCCATTATTATTATTAGCTGTAATCTTATACATGATCACATATTAGCCGATGTTTGTAGACCTCTGTTATTACCAGACAAAGTTATATTTGCTTTATTACTGATGACAAGATCAAGACATTCACAACTTCTGTCAGCTATCATAAGGTATTGGGAGAACATACACATTCATGTCACAATGCAAAAGGAAGTTACAATGTTAGGATACATTGATTTCCATACAAAGGAGCACGTGAACCTTTGCCAGAAGTAGGGTGGTCTTGTTTAATTTGAGGCTTAAGAGGTTGGGAAGAATGTTTCCAGTGTGACAGGAACATGAGTAGAGCTGAAATAAAAAGGACAATTTACTAGCTAGCTTGACAGAAAATATTCCAAGTTAATGACTTTAAGTCAGGCTTGATCCTGTGATTCAAATAGTAACCCCAAGGGCATAGATGCCCTTAGTATTTTCCCAGTGACTTCTTTAGCTGCCGGTATCCTCCAGTCCTACATTGTATTCCTTCAGCATCTTAGTTCTTCCCTATACTCTTTAGTGAGGCAGTCACAAAGGTGTGTCTGGCTTCCAAGGGAAGGATATAATTACTACCACCCAGTACAAGATGTGTCGAGGAAGGACTTGCAATGGGAAACACCAGGGAATACAATGGGCCCCAGATGGGGAGGTAGTCTGACCTGTCCTCCATTTCTGCCTCTGTGCCTGGCAGTCCATTAGAGCCGACACTGTAATTTGCAAGTCTACGTTGTGAGCTTTGCATCATAAGGGTGTTGGTTTGAACTCCTTGTTAACACACCAGAAGGGAAGGGTTGATGCATCCTTTTCTCTCTTTTCCTCTCAAGTTTCCTTGGTATAGACTCTTGCTGTAGCTAAGACACAAGAAGAACTGATTTCTACAGAGATATTTTGTAGATGATACATTTCTCAAGCCTGTGACCATGGATTTTCGGGGATCAGAGGGGCAGGGAGATAGGATCAAATGTATGTTGGTGAATCAATACAAATAAGTTATGTGATCTTTGTTGCTAGGTGCTAGGCCACACCAGCGAGGGCTCCTAAATCACATGCTATACTTGGCTTCAGGTTCCTCCTCTGTTTTAGGAGTTATGTGAAGACAAAGATCAGGCCTATGTTATTTTAGAAGTCCAGATAAGTTTCTTGGCCTGGCAGCTATCAAAATGCTGGCTGGCCCCATAGGAGACTGAAAAGGACAATTCCTCTAAAGGTCGGGCACTGCCTCTGAGGACGCTCAATTGTTCTTCCTCTAGTGTATGGGTTTTTCAAAGACTTCAGTGATTGGATGCATAGTCTTCCTACAGGAAACAGGGTACAGACCTCTGAGAATTCAAGTGCAAGCCCAAGAGTCTAGACAGTTGGGCATCTGTGACCCTCTCTGAGACCGCACTTGAGTGGGATAGCCCTTTATCTGCTCAGTCTTAGGATAGAGATCGTATGGCTAAGATTTCTGCTATTCTGGTTTGAGATATAGACCAAAGTTGGCATGGGAAGAGCAGCGACTCCAGGCAAGGTGGGGTCCAGGCCAGAAGTTCCTGAAGCTTTGACTAGACTGGTGAAGGCAAAAACAAAGTTATTCTAGGAACGATGATTTCCAGAAATCCAGAGAAGAGAATTGTTCAACAGTGGGCGTGCCTGTGGAGATGGCTGATCCACGCTCATGAGTAAGATAGAGAAGCGGGAGACCCAGGGCCTAAGCAGTTTCCCATCCAGGGAGGATATACAGCTTCAGAGAAGTAACAGTCCGTGAAGCTAACTTGAAGTAGGAAATGGCAGCCACAGGATCTCTTGGTAGCCCTTTTCTGCATTTTGGAACTCAGCTGTAGCACAAATGATAATAACCCAGAGACAGAAATTAGGGTTCAACCCAAAAACCAGAAAAGCAAAGCACCCAAGTCACTAGAGAAGTGTTACCTCTACCAAGGCCGGACGGTCGTATACTAAGCAGCCTAAACCTCTCTCTCCTCCCATTTTTTATATTCCCTCTAGTTCTGGAATTAAAGACATGTGACTCCCTAGGACTGGGATTAAAGGTGTGAGCCACCATCACCTGGATTTGTTTCTGCATTGATCTTGTGTAGCCCAGGGTGGCTTTGAACTCACCGAGATCCATCTGACTCTATCTTTTTCTCCCAAATCCTGGGATTAAAGGTGGGCGTCACCATTTGCCTGACCTCTAGTGGCTTTAGCTTTGCCTCTGGTCTTCAGGCAAGATTTCTTTATCAAAATACAAATAATATACCCTTAACACTCAGGTTCACATCTCCCTCCCTGATTGCGATGAGCACTGATTTCCCCAGCACTCAGAGGCACTTCCCCTCATTGGTTACGCCCCAGTCGTGATATCCGGCCACAGAGATTCCCTCTCAGGCATCCTTCATTTCCCATGGATACTGCCTTCAGTTAGGACCCCTTACCTGTTATGGTTAGACCGTTATAGCATCATTCTCAGCAGACTTCCATCCCCCCACGTTCATCACGCCTTGTTTAATCTCCTTAGCTTCTCCCTAGACTTCTCCCTGCCGTTTATCAAACAGAGCTAAAGCCGTTCAGCGTGTTATGGGAGGCAGAACAGTGACATGGCAAAACTGTCGGCATCCTGAGTCCAGGAACCTGTGATTGCATCCGCCCAAGCTTAGTATGAAATGATTATCTCACACTAGCAGGCAGGGCCCGGTGCAACCACAGGTATCCCTAAATGGAGAAGAGTCAGGGTGATGCCACGTGAGAAAGATGTAAGCAATCATTGTGGACTTGGAGCGTGGACAGGACCATGCCTACAGAATGGGAGCAGCCTTTAAAAGCTGCAAATGCAAAGGCAATGGAGGACTCTGCTCTAGAACTTTCATAAGGATGTGAAGTGTGGCCCTGCCAATACCAGGGCTGTAGGTCCGCAATCTGGGATTCCAGTCTCCATAACTGTACTTGGGACATTAGAGTGACTTTACATTTGTGATAATTCCTTACAGCAGCATTAGAAATGTATATGTTCATTCTTCATCATCTGGTTCCAGTCCAGCCCCACAGTATGACTTACACGTGGCTGGAAACATTGCACCCCATTCCTAGCTCTAACTGCCACAGCCCACCACAGGCAAGGACCTCTTCTTTATTCTCCCCTTGAGTTCTAACTTCTAAAGTTCTTGTTTTTTTTTTTTCCTCTATTAAAATGAACAGACAAAATAGCCTCTCATCAAAAATCTCCAAGAAAGGCAGCCTTTCTCCATCCCAACTAGAAAACACCGAGTCCCGTTACAGCAAGCTTTCAGGCTTCTTGGGGGGCTTGCCTGAGGTGGTGGGTGCAATGTCTCCAGCCTCATACGAGCTGTCCCGTGCTAACTGTTATGGCTGGAAACCACACGTGTCTCCCCTCTAACGCAGAAAGTGATCAGGAGCCTCACCCTCCAATGGCTGCCATGGCCCGTGTGTAAGAGTCTATAGTATTTACAGGACTGAACGAGATCTGGCTTGATTGAGGCTGGATCACACTGGAGGGTTGTTTGTTTCTCCTTTGTTAGCAGGGGATCCGTGGGAGGCTGGGCAGTCTCAGATGCTTGCAATCTAATAGCAAATAATACAGATGTGATGTTTGCCCTCAGGTATCTTATAATCTGATTAAGTCCCTGCCTTTGATGCTTTATAAAGATCGTAGACTAGTGGCTACCTGAAATCTGAGGAACAGCGGGCCCCCAGAAAAGCCACTGGGGTCAACAGGACAATCATTTGGCTGAGTACTCCTGAGACCTGGCAGGGAAACACTTCCTCTTTCAGGAGTGAGAAGGAAGGGGAGTGAATGCCTGGGACCAGGTCTGTGCAAACAGCCCCGGAAAGAGATGAATGAAGCATTGAGCATCACACCCAGTAGCCATGGGCTTGTATGGACCTGTGAACTTCCTGCTACCATCAAGTGGCCACCAAAATGAGAGCTCTGTGTGGGGAGTCCCAAGCTTTCATCTCTGCATGAGGGAGCAAGTAGCAAGGTTGCCCAGCATTTTGTGAGGTCCAAGTTGTCAGTCATCACTGAATAAGTCGAGTGCTCCTTCTTGGGGATATGGCATTTTCCCCACCGAGATGGCAGATAGCCTCCTTGTCTTAGAGTAACATAGTGTGTATATATTACAGGCAGGTGTGTGTTAGGTCTCAAACTCAGGACAAATGATGAACTGAAGTACTTATTCATCATATCAAAGCAGATGCTGGCAATCAGGTTCTCAGTGTCCCCAGTACCTGTTATAGAGTCATCTTGGCTGGTATATCCCACCAACTAGCCTAAACTTCTCCAGCCCCTGCATGTCTCTTCTCTTCCCCCAGCTTTTCTTCCCTATGTAACTCAGCCATTTTAGCTACATGTCCTTCTTTGTTCTTCTCTCTTGGTTTCCTGCCTCAGTCCTGGCCTCTTGGCTCCTGGTTCTTCTCTTATCCTCTCCTGCTGCCCCCATCGCCACCTTTGCAGTCTAGATTCTTCCAGATGCCTCTGGCCGTGCTCTCCCTCAGAGCTACACTAAACCTTCTTCTCAACCACACCTGGGAGAAATCCCATCCTCATTCTTCCTTCAGCATGCTATGGGCCTGGCGGTGAGACAGCTTTCTCATGCCCCTTGCAGTTAGCCTAATTAAGGGAGGGACATATTGATTTGCAACATGAGGCTGCTGGGGGCTCAGTTAGGCTGGTTCTTGGCCTAAGATCCAGAGAATAATGTGGAGAGTTGGGAATTCCCAGTAAGATTATCTGGTTTAAGGCATTTGCTCTCTCCCTAAATAAACAGGGTGCCTGTATTTCTCACTACGCTGGCGGTTAGATACGGAAGCTTATTTCTTGAGCCAGCTCTTTCCTTTGCTCACAGAACCCTTGGCCTTGCTCTAGAATGGTGCTGAAAGTGGTTGCCTGGGCAGAGTAATAGGTTAGGAAGGTGTGGCTTCAGATTGCCAGCTACGGCGTCCCTTTGGAGCTAAGCGACCCTGGTTCTGGAGTTCCAGCATCTGTGAGTACAGGAATTGGCAGGAAATCTGGGATTATTTGACTCCAGCCCTGTTGCTGGGTTGCTTGCTACCTACATCATTTCTAAGTCATGACCGTCTCTCTCATTTCCACAGCCCCTTGGGGAAATGATAGTGAATGGATTTTTAATTCACTTTTAATGGCTTGTTACACAAAACTGGAACAACCCCCTACTATTCAGCAGCCATTTTTCACAAGCTCCTTGTTTCAACAACACCATTTCCTTAATCTGTCAGTTGCCTTGTCCCCTAGCTACCAAATTTGGTAAAACACTTTCTAAACAATGGCCCACTTTTAGGGATGACTGATGCCTATTATCGTCTATATCTTTTCCCTTCCTTTAATACTGGAGACATAGGTAAACCTCTCAACTACATGATGGGGATAATTTTCACATTTGCGTGGTGCAGACCGTATTGTCTGCCTCCTACTAGTTCTGCATATATTCTGTTCAGCGTGTGAAGACACTGAGCACCCGTGGAGCTTCAGAAGGACTCGGTTAGCATTTCTGTGCCCCGTCTGTGTTTGTCCTGCTCGTGTATGGACTAGTCTCATCTCTCAAGTCATGCTCTCTGCTAGAGCACTAGCGTTGCTTTAACACATACCTCATCAAGTTCAGGTCCCCAAGGGCAGCTTTCTAAAACTCAAGTTCTATTTGTACCTTCCTCTGTATTTTATACCTTCTTGTGACAATTCTTGAAATTCTTTTGCAAGTCACTTTGACATTTCCCTTCTGGAAAGGCTAGGCAGACTAGCATGTCCAAGAAAATTTTTGAAAATAGTATTCTCAAAGGGAAGCAATGGAAGATTACATTTTACCATGTCTTTCAACACTCAAGCCTCTTATTCTCCATGAGGATGTTTTGACCATCTCAGCAAGGCTCCGGTTCTCTTTTGAACACTCAGTACCACCTTTACTTCAGCAGATGCACTGAATCTCTCCTGATAGGTGCTGTGCTATGGGAAGCACTAAGCTGGGAGTGTTACAACGAGGAACACAGGGTTCCTGTCCTGGAGGATCACTGAAGATCACAGTAGACATGGCGTGTAAGCTGAAAACTGTACGAGAAAGCAGTGGGGAGCATAACTGCACATCTGTACAGCAGGTTACAGGAATTTAGATCAAGGGGAGACCAGCTGTGTCTTTGGGGGACTGTCTTAGTTAGGGTTTCTATTGCTGTGAAGAGACACCATGGCCATGGCAAGTCTTGTAAAGGAAAACACTTAATTGAAGAGGAAGCTTGTAGTTGCAGAAGGTTAGTCCATTATCATCATGGCAGGGAGCATGTCGGTGTGCAGACAGACAGGGTGTCGGCTGCATCTTGATCACAAGGCAACAGAAGGTCAACTGTGACACTGAGAGTAGATTGAGCATAGGAGAACTCAAAGTCCACGCCCACGGTGACACACTCCCTCCAACAAGGCCATACCTACTCCACCAAAGTCGCGCCTCCTAATAATGTCATTCCCTTTAGGGGTCTTTTTCTTTCAAACCACCACAGGGACCAGTAAGACCTGAGGGAGCTGAGGATATTCATAGTGAAACTGGAAATATGAGGAGAGGATAGGGTAGAGAATGGGAGAGCAACCCCAGAGAAGGGAGAAGAACGTGCCAAGGAGCAGGAGGATGAGGAGGATGAATTGGAGGCAGGATGGGTATTCCAGTGTGGGGGAGTTTAGAAGTCATTCTGGGAAATGACCCTGGAAGAGGCTTGAAAGTGACCATGTGTCAGGTTGGGAAGACCTTTCTCTTATCATGCTGAGGAAGTCAGCTTTGACCTTACACCTTGGAACTGACTTTTGGCAGTAGGGAACTGGATTTGAGATCTACTATGCACAGGTCATTCTGGTGGCATGGTGGACGAAGATGAGGATTAGAAACTAAGAAATCGTATCCAAGCCCTTTGCAGTCATCTCCTACCTAAACTGTTGGTCCTTTTATGTGCCTGTCTGTGGCATTTTATATGGCTGATTATCCCCTCCTTCTAGAAATACGTTCTTTACATGAGTCCAGAACTTGCACTTTCATGGGTTCTCTAGATCTTTCAGAATGGGGCTGAGAGAAAGAGAGAAAACACAGTCTGCAAATTTGGCTAAAGGGAGCATCCTTTTCAACCTTCTGTTCCAATGTACCGTTGTGATTCTGCCCAATATAATGCAAGTGTTTCTTAGACCTGAAGGTTGCTTTCACTGACTTCTAAGGATGTTATACATGAAGTCCCATTAGCTGCTGTGGCTTCTCTGGGTGATATTAATTGTGTTTGCCATCCTGTCACAATCATTTGTGGTTATTCTGTGCAGTAAAATAATTGTGAAGTTAACTACCACAGTTCTTGAATAAAAGAAAGAACAAATGGAGAAGAGAGAATTTATGAGATTTTTCTATTATATTTTTATATCTTTTTATTATCCATATATCTATCATCTATCTCTTATCTATCTATCATCTATCTATCTATCTATCTATCTATCTATCTATCTATCTATCTATCTATCTATCTATCATCTATCTGTCTGTCTGTCTGTCTGTCTGTCTGTCTAATCTTCTATCATCTATCTATAACCTATAATCCTATCTATCTCTATCTATCTATCTATCTATCTATCTATCTATCTATCTATCTATCTACCTGTCATCAACTACCCATCTACCCACCCATTTTTTCATAAAACTAACAAGGAAAATATGTATAGTGGCTGTAATATTCATTTTTATCACTGGCCATGAAGTCCCAGTTCATGAGCCAGTTCAACTTCTTTCTTCAGTCCATTTTGTGTTTTCTTTGCCCTTAGCTACCACCTTGGGTGTTCAGCATTTTAAGCTGGTAGCATGATCTTGTAATCCAAACTCTCATTTTTGAAGGGTCTGAGATCTTAATAGTTTTCCTTTATTACTGTAGTCTCCCATTAACTTTTATTTTAGGACTTGAAAATAATAAGAGAACTTGAAATTAATTAGAGGATAATAGCAATTAAAGACTTTAAACATCATTTTCCTTGGGTTCATTGTACAGTAGCATCTTTTTCTCCTTGATAACAGGGACAGATCACCCCAGCTAGAAGGTAACCCCTTCTTTGCCTCTTAGTATCATGAGATGCTCAGGACAGATGGATATAGACTTCAGTCTCCCGTACAATGCAACAGATGTTTTGTTTCATGATGACAGCCTCCTGGGAAACTTAGGCTACTCTATCAACAAAGCCCAGATCTGGGGGACATGAGGAAAACATTGTGTGATGGCTAATAGTGCCTAACAATTAGATCAGTAACCTTGTTTTAGACTCTTGGTTTTCAACCCTCTTATAAGATTGCACATAATTTCCTGGCTGTATAGCTTCTGTATCTTCCGAAGGCCTCAGACCTTGGTATCAGTCCAGCTGCTTCTGGGTGGCCAGATCTGTGCAGTGCCAGGTCACTCCACAGACAAGAGCACCGCTCCCCTCCATCTGTGGTGACATGAGCTCCTTGTGGGAAGGCATGCTGTGTGGAGCATTGTGACAGTGTAAAGAGCATTAGGGGATAAAAGATCGTAGTTCTGACATAGTCGATGCCTAAGGAAAGAAAGCAGTTTCCAGGAGAAGTTGCTCCCTCTCCAGTTTTAGAGGAATTTTCTGTAGTCAGCCTGGTCTCAGGTGCTACATGGAAATTGGATATGGTTGGTTTCTTGTGTTGTCAAGTTGGGGTGCAGCAGTTATATAACTCCTCCCATTGGTGAGGAGGTCCATCAGCGGAGACAAGCCTCCATCTGCATCACAGGTGCTAATAGGTGCCACAGGTCAGTCAGAGGAATACCTGGATACATATTAAGTTGCTTTGCAAAGAGGCCATATGTGTACCTGGTTGCTAAGAGTGTGCTCATAGTAAACACCATTGTATTTGTTCAGAAACACAGCGTACCCTTTGCCCATTTGAGAGTGTCTAGTCAGGCTGGTTTTCTTGCTGGAACACTTCAACTTTGAAACCTTGTATCCACACTATCCATGCCCGAGTCTCATCCCTGATGTCTTCAAGTGATGTTTCTAGGCCAGGCTCTCCTCTCTGAGCTCCAAACTCAGATTTCAAGCATAGTGTTGGATTTCTTCTTTTCAGTATCTCTTGGATGTCTTGAATATACTGCTCAATGCTAGCCTGATCTTTTCTCCAAATTCTCCTAGAGTCCTCATCTTCTACCTCAGTTCCCTGCTTCAACCGTCTCAGGCCCACATGCTGATGGTTTTTTTGACGAAGCTCTCTTAATTATACCTTGTTATCTAGTTCTTAGTGAATCATGTTGGCTCTGTCCTCAGATATATTCTGCTTCCACCTCCCCTCATTCTCCACCCTTCATGCTTTTGCTAAGGTTCAGCCCACACCTTGTTTCACTTGGGTGGGTGCATTTGGCTCCAAATTCACCTTTGTTCCCTTACTGCCTTTTTGTACCCAGCAACTAAAGCATCCTGCTAGAATTTAAGTTTCTTCTTTATGTCGATGAGCCAGCCTGCCTCCATCTTAGGTTTGAAAGACATCTTAAAGTAAAGACAAACTAGATTCATTCATGTTTATGATGAAATCTGCTTCTCAAGGATTGGGCTAAGCCCCTCGGTTCACCACAAAGGTTCTGTGCCGCCTGTTCTGGGAAATGGGCAAACCTGCCTTTGTTTCAGAAAGTTATTATGACCACCTTGCATCCCTGTCTTTGTTTCAGGAGGTTATGATCAACTTGTTGTGCGTGTGTTCTCTTTCTGTAACCTCCGCCTGTTTGCCTGTCCAATCCCCCAGCTGGAAACCCCCTACTCATGAGCCATAAAAGCCCCATTTCGCTCATGCCTAATGTTGATCTCTCGAATCCCACCTTTAGGGAGAGACAGCCCACGTACACAAATTAAAACAAAAGCTTGCTTTAAGTAATTGATTGCTCTAATTTGGCCATGATGATCTGGGTTGGGTGGTCTTTCTCCTCACATTTCTGGGATTAACAACTTCTCCAGTGGCTCCTGGTTTGACTTAGAGTCAGAACCAGAGCCCTTGTCGCTGTTCATAAGGTGTAGTGAGACCTTGACCTCCAGTCCTTTCTGGAACTCATCTCCCACAACTACCACTTCCTGCCTTTCCAGCGTCAGTAATCTTCTTACCATCCCTTGAATTTTCCAGGCAGACTCTTGCCCCAGGACCTTTGCACTGCCTTGTTTTTCCGTCTGTAATGGTTGCCGTCAGAGAGACACACGAAAAAATAGCACAGTCTCTCCCCTCACTCAGAAGTTGGTGCAAATAACAGCAGCTTTCAAGCTCTTCCCTGGACTCCCATTTGCTTCTTCTGCTTTGAGCCCCTAGGGCCGTCCTGTCTGTTCCAGTTCCTCACGTCCTCCCTATGTATTCTTTCCTCCTCCTTGGTATTCTCCGCCCTCCGACTGCTGGAATCTGCTGTTTACTTATCTCCTCGGTTAAAATATAAACTCCACGTTGGTAAAGATGCTGCCCCACTTTCTTCTTTGCTGAGGGTGTGGTGGGCTAATAAATGAATGATAAGCGATAGAGGCCAGCATCGGGGCGTGCTAGTCGGCCGTGATACATCTCAGAAACTGTGTTCCTCTTGCCGTGTGTGGACAAGCAATGACCCGAAGATCACATGGAGTTTCTCTATTAAACCCGAGCGTTGTTTCCATCTGAAAGAACCAGGGAGAGGGCCTCACAGTTTTTCAAAATGTCACACATCATACGTGTAGTGATGACATTGCAATCTCTTTGTGGTAATTAGTTCTCTACCCTCCCAACTGGATTCTAAACTCGTGGTAGGCGACATCGCCATTTATCTTACTCTGAATCTGAAGGAGTACCCCCAGACAGCCTGGTACAGGGAAGTCAGTTGGAATCCGGATAAAGATGTGTTTCTATTCCCTGGAGGCTGAGGCTCCCCCTTGTGGGAGGAGATGGGGAGAGTCGCAGTGGTGCTGAGACTCAAAGTACTTGCTTTTGTGGCGAACCAAAGAAGTGTGTGGCCAGTGTCGCATTCCATTGTTAATGGCTCTTGGTAAAGAAAACCCAGCAGGGCCCCGTTCCAATTAGCAGGGAGAGAACACACTAGTTGGGACAAGGGCAAGGCGGTACAGTTTACTTTAACACCGTGTTCCCCGGAAGGGCTAGGCTTTTAAAGTCTTCTCCCGATGAACCGTGAACCCAGCCACCCTCTAAAATTCTTTATTTAAGACAGGTCCTCACTGAGTCGTCTAGGCTGTCCTGTACTCACTATGCGGACCAAGTTGACCCTGAACTTGTGACCCTCGATCTCAGCCTCCCAAATGCTGGTCCTTTCAGAGTCACGCCACTACCCCTGCTGTCCTGTATCCTGACTTCAGAGCACCTTGTTCTTGCTCTGACCCGGTCGTTCCTTCCGTTAAAAGGCTCCAAACACAAAGAAATATACAGAGATGAAAACGTTCATTACCTAGATTGATCGGCCTGTACTGGTGTGAAAGCATTCAGAATCATGCTGTGTTCCATCAAGATGTGCACTTATTACATCTGATCAAGAAGGAAGGGAAGAGACAGAAAGGCGTAAAGGAAGGGAGGGAGGGAGAGAGGGGAAGAAGAGGACAGGCGTCCCTTGGTTATAAAGGAATCAAGCTTTCAGAAAGGTTTAATGAACTAAAGTAATTTTCCTTCCGAGTAAAATTTTACAGGCATTAAATGTTCTCACTCCACCGACTGTGCTCACAGGCAGGGATGTCTTAGTGATTTATGAATTTGCAGATTATGCATTATCCTTTCAGAGGACAGGAATCCCCCGGGGCTTCCTGCCTGCCTTCCTGAGCTGAGCTCACTGGATTGGCCAGGTGAGAGCAATGGCTCTGATCTGCAGCCTCCTCTATTTCCCGCAGGCTCTGGAGCAATGGGCATCGTTTAAAGAAGGAGTTTAAGGGCTCTGGAGTCTGAATTGTATCCCGCTAAATAAGGTGTGTCATTACCCTTTGCTCTGTCCAGCAAATGGCATCTTCAGGCCAGCATGCAAGCCTCTTCCATAGACAGAGCATGGGACAAAGGAATATAGTAAGTTTACACATGGAAAAGGTGACAAGGGTTCTTGGTGCAAAGAGGCTACAGTTTCTGAGCTGGGTGTTTTCTCTCATACAGAGTGTGGTATGTGAAAGGAATGGAAAGCCCCTCACTACAAACCCCTCTGGTAGCCTTGCATAGGGTCTAGGCTCCTTAGTTCCAGCACTGAGAATCCTGGAAAGGCAGCAGATAAAGGAAGCTCTAAATTACACGCTGGTAGGAACTGTTTCTGTTTTAATCACTTTCTCTCACACAGAGTCTGACAGAGGGCAGGAACAGATGAAGGAGAGAGAAGGGAGGATGAGAAACAAGGACACTAATTGCTGGTGCTAGGAATCCAGCTTGCTTGAGCATCTGGGGACATCAGGAGACACGAGCAGTCTGAGAATGAGGAGAGCAGATGTGGACGGGCAACCAAGAGAGTACCAAGAGCAGACGTGCCCTCGTTTCTCTCTTACCAGACAGGTTTCCGTGCATGTGTGCTTCTTCAGTGCAGTGGACTTTATATGCAGTAGTCAACTACCCTTCCCCTTTTATAAAACTTTTCCTTCACCCACAGGGACCACAGGGGGTTAGGAATACTCTCTTCTTGATCTTCCAGTGTCTTCTGTGCCTGACTTCAGTCTCTAAGGAGGACTCCTGTGCATAGCACCAACACATGGTTGGTCCCTGTTTCACAGCCTGTGAAGTCTGCCTCTCTCTCAGCTGTTTGTCACTTCTGGGACGGTTCCCTCGGTCCCATTCTCTGTTCTGTCTCCCTGTTATTGGTTAAAAAGACAGACTTGAAGTAGGCGAGCAAGAAAGCAAGTAGATGCCATCGAGATATATTCCGGTTCTCACTGTATATTAAGGCCAGCATTTATAGCCCTTCCTCCATGGAGGCTTTGCTAATTACATTCTGTGGATGTAGTCGCCTCCTCTTCTTCCCATACTTCTCTCCTACGTTTATCATCTCATCTCTTTTATTATTGCCATCATTTTTAATCCAAGGACCTTGCATAGTACATGCTATGTATGGATGTGTGCTTGGCCCTTGGGGTGCAGGGTGGAGTGAACTGAGATTTTTTTTTTTGACCTCAGGAAGGTCACAGTTTTATAGAGAAGATGGGAATACACCGAAGTCACGCTCACCCTAACAGAACTGTGAGGGGAGGAGGAGAATGATAGTCTAGGGATGTCAAGTGCCACTTTAGAGAGAGCTTATATGTCCGATGTCTTCATCTATATGAGCGTCTCTGCTATATTTAGACACACTTACATACACATGAGTCTCCTTCATATTATATGTGTGCATCCGAATGCATACAGTTTATGAGAAGAGAGAGGTGCTATTTATTCATGAATTATTCCAGTTTATTTTCTTTTATCCGGGTGTCTAGAGTCCTACATGGATTTTAGCCAGTTACTTGACTTGCCAAAGTATGCAAGGAACCTTGTCTCCTAGTAGTTTGTCTAGTTATGTTCTCTGCACATACCTGTTTCTTGTTTCTTATGCCAAGTACAAAGAAAACCAAAGATATTTTTACCCCCAGGCCTTGAACTCTGGTTCTCTTTGATTTCTAGAATGTAACTGGTGTCTTTACATTTCTTCCAAAAGGTGCTTAGTAAACATTTACGAAGTTCAAGAATGGGTGATAAATCTTTGAGGGTATAGGGAAGTTTATCTGCTCTCTCTCTCTCTCTCTCTCTCTCTCTCTCTCTCTCTCTCTCTCNCGCCCTCCCTCCCTCCCTCCCTCCCTCCCTCCCTCCCTCCCTCCCTCTCTCTCTCTCTCTCTCTCTCTCGCCTTGTACATTAGCCTTGTAACATTTACCACTGAAGGAACAAGATGTCCGAGCAGAGCTAGCAAGGCTGATTCGGGCCAGGTGGGACCAGGCCTCTGGCTGGCTGAGGGACAGGAATTGTTTGTTCCACTGTGGATGTCTCCTCCCTGCCCACAGAGCTTTGCTGGGAATACCACAGAGTAGTAAAATTCATTTAATACTTGATCCCTGCTTTTCCTTATTTGTCTTTAACCACCGTGACCATTCTTCTAGAGCAGTCCCCCGAGGCATTGCTGTGGATCTGTAGTCCATCCGGTACATGGATCCTGCGTGTTTCCAGGCACACTCCAATCTTTCTCTGTGGTCTGAGTGCTTGCTCAGCAGTCTGGATCCTGTTAGATGGTTTGCTGTGTTGATGCTCAGTCCTTCCCTGGCCGTTTTCTCTTTCCCAGAGGCTGCTGCAAGGCTCCGAGTGATAAGAGATGCCAGGGAGGTGAAGGCCTGTTCCTTTTGCTCTTGATTTTGTTTGCTCAGTGCAGATGTTAATAAGGCTGAAGGTTCCACCATCATCATCTCTCCATAGCTCTGTTGGTGTTCGTCTGTGCTGGACTCCAGGGGAAAGGAAGCTTCTCGCCCTTGATCTCGTCTTTCGACTTTTCACTGGAGGACGCTGGTGTAACTAGTCTCTGCTTGACCTATTAAGTTACATCCATCCAAGTTAAAAGAGAGCCTGCATGCCCAGATCAGGGTCCAGCTGCAGTAGAATTGGTGGCAGCATCATAGCATGGAGTTAAGAGAATGCTTGTGTGCAATGGAGTCTGAGAGTTTGAACCTCTGGATGTCCCAGGGAGCTCTCTGGACACTGCCTAGGTTCTACCGCGTCAAACTTTCTGGGGGTGAATCCAACAAATATGCATTTACCAAGCTCCACTTGCTCCCTACATGACCTTTGGCTTCAGCATTACATATGGAATGCAAAGAGCACCACCTCGGAGCACTCAGTCAAGTCTAGTTATTGTAAAGTATCCCCCACTTCATGTCCTTTGGGTAGGCTGAACACCATTCCTGGCTGAAGTCTGTGAATTTCCACCAAAACATCAATATTTTTTGTTGGCTCAACAGCTCTCACTGAATAAGAAGCTTCAGGTGCTGAGCCTGGTTCTGAAGAGGATACAGGAATAAAGCATCCACCTTCAACCTGTTCATGGTCTGTCTATTTGAGAGGGCAACTCTTGTAACACCCAAGAACTGGTGAGATCGTGTTAACCGGAAAATAATGTAACTCACTTGGAAACAAAAACGTCAGAGGAGAAAAAAACTAATAGAGTAGCCTGAGAGGCTAGTTAAGGAAGCTGGGCTCTGGTCTGTTTCCAGAGCAACAGGCAGGAAGGTCCAGAGCAATGAGAGCATAGTCAGTGAGGCAAGAAAGGGACCGAGAAAGCTGAGATGTGAGTATGGCTGACCAAGCTGAAAGACCCCAGGTGACCTAGACAGAGGAGAGCAGAGGACAGAGTTTGGAAATCTATAAAAGTGAGACTATGCATTGGCTACACCATGGAGAACCTCAAAGTGCCAGTATCAAGGGTCTGGGTTTCCTGCTTTTATAGACAGGGTCAATAAAAGATTCTAATCAAGAAAGTAAATACGCTAAGAGGACAAGTAGAAATCACCCACAGGGGAAGGGGACATGAAAGGGTGACAGGATGTGTTATTGGGACCCTCCAGTCAGCAGACCCAAAGCTGAGATCTGATGAGAGGAACTCATTAGGAAAAACGCCTGTGAACGAAAGCGGACTGGTTCTGGGAGAGATGCCGTGACTCCTGGATGGTGCAGCAGTGTTGACCTCACAGGGAATAGACAGGCTAGCTGGGGCTACCAGGCAGTTCTGAGTAAAGTCCAGAGCCTTTTAGGGGACTGCCAAGTCAGTGTCACTTGTCAGAGGAGTCCCATGTCACTGAGAAAGGAGTATGCGGGGTGTCCGTACTGCACTTAGTCACTGACGGAAGTAGCCTTGTGGGGATGTAGACCTGCAGGGTGCAGTGCCCTTTGCAGCACCAAAGGTGGGGTCTTCAGTCAACAGTGCCCCCTCTCTGGAGGAAGGGCAGCTTGTCTGGCCATGATGCTGTAGGAAAATGAGGTGATCTGCTTCTTCCTGCAGACCCCAACATGGCCACTCTGACTTATCCCTGGTTACATTGGGGAATCCTTCCAGATTATGTCACCAGTGCCCACAGCTGTTAATGCTTTTCCATCGTGGCTTTGAGAATGTCTGCATAGAGAAAAGAAGGTTAAAAGAAAGGATGGGAAATGCTGGTGTGTGTGTGTGTGTGTGTGTGTGTGTGTGTTAAACAGAAAGAAATTCTCTGGCTCACTGCAGCACGTCGATTGGAGAGAAAAGGGTTAAATCCTGCTGCTTTCCTAATCTCAGGATTTAACAAAGAAGAAACTAGCTATGAGGGAGAAGGATGAGGGTCACCGAGTGACCCTGGAGTGCATGTATTGTGTAGGTTGCGTGCCCCTTGCTCTTGTGGTACAGTAATGCATCAGGTGGCTCAGAAGAGTCTCCAGTTTTACACATCCCTGCTTCTTCCACAACAGAGCATCGCCTGTGAGAAACCCGCGGCCTCCAGCGATAGCTCCACAGACAAATTGGATGTCCCAAGTCAACCTTGCACGGACTCCTTTTAGCCTACCATAGATCGTGGTCTCGCTCCTTTAATTTCTTTCTCCTTTACATAAAAGAAACGGGGATAGGGTTGATTGACCTCATGGAGTGCTGGATGAGAATAAATCTCCAGGCGAGCACTTTGTTGTGAGATAAATGCCATAAAATGTTCAATATAATGGCTGATTATTTTTCTTTAATCTTAAACGGATACCTAGAATGGGAAAGCCCCATCCTGGAAGAAGAAATTAATTATCTCCGAGAGAGTTTAATGGTTGCTGTGCAAATGAGTTGGAGGGAGTTAAACTGTGGAATGGGAAGGAGAGGAGAAAAGTGAAATGAGATGTGTATTAAATTTAGATAAACACAATTATACACAACTGGCTATGTGCATTGCCCACCTGCATGCTGTTGCATGTGGTAAAGTCGGTGCGCTTGGCACCCTTGTGGCCAGAAGGCTGAGTTCAAGCCGCTCCCCAGATACATGGCGGGGGCAGGCATGGGACTGTCTGAGACCCAGCTTCTCAGCTGGAGACACAGAAAGGGCACAGGGACAGATCAGGCAGCCCAGAGCCAGTTCTGGTCATGCACTAATCATATCTCACGCAACTCTAGCTTGCGGCCTTCTAACTTCAGCTGGAGTCAGGATGATAGTCGCAGAGTCTGGCGAAGTCCCCTGACCTGCTTACTGTGACATGGGGGCAGTTGCCACACGATCAGCTGCAGGCGGTAGCGGGACACTAGGGACGGAGCCTGTTGCCATTCAGGTATTTGTGTCTGATGAAAACACAGAATCTCTTTGAACTCCTTCTGTAGATGGAAAGAGTCGGCCCAGTTCCCTCTTAGTTCTTTTAGATCCCGTTCTGTACATCAGAGTCATCTTGAGATCAGATGCAAGGTGTGTGTGTGTGGGGGGGTGGTGGTGTCTCTGATCTGGGTGGCCTTGGTAGTGAATCGTGCCAGCTGGCCTGGGCTTGACCTTGCAGAAGGACCGATGTGTAGAGACCACTGTTAGTGCCCCATTAAATCCTGTTGGCATGCTTTATTTCAGATGCAAGGTCAGGATTAAAATAAATGCTACCAGTTATTGGGGTGCACCACATTAATAACTCCTTCCCCCTTGCTTGATCCTATAATACTCCTCAAACTCAGCGGATAAATGCTAAGCCCTCCTCTGGGTGATACTAGACGCCATGTGTACTGCCGCACAAACTAAAGTCAGCTTCCTTTTCCCCCTTTGTCCCTCTTCTCCACCCTCGCCCCTACCCCTTGCAGGTTATACTGATCCTGACGAAGCTCTATGACTTCAACCTGGGGAGTGTGACTGAGAGTTCTCTGTGGAGGTAAGTGGATTAGACCATCTTAAAGCTTCCCTGCATGGTTTGGCTGGGGAGAAACGTAAGCCAGACAACTGAGAAGCCTGTTTCAGAGGGAATAGAGGAATTTTACCTTGGGTGCAGAAAGCTGGGTGTGGGAAGCGGGCCTGACGCTCCTTAGGACTTGCCTGTTGTCTATCTGCCTTGGGACTTTGTTGCTTCCGCAGGCCAACAGGGTCTGTTAGGGGCTGGTCGGAGGTGGAGGAGGAGTATTCAAGCAGAGGCTCTTGGCTGTGGGACTGCTGCTGGAATAAGGGGTTGTTGCTCTGGGTGTGAATCTGGTCCAGGAGCATCACTGATACTTGAAAGATGCTGCAGTTTTTAAGGAGCCTTGATTATGGAGACAGAACAGAGTCATAGCTGCATGGTGGTTTTCATGGTGCCTACTCGATTTTGCCTTTGTGAACCGCTTTTTTCCATAGAATGATGCTAATTTTATTTTGTATTATATAATGAAATATTATAATGGGCAAAAAGGACAATATCTCAGCAACCTATTTGAAAACATATTTTTTGGCTTCAAAAGTTTACTTGCTTATTTTTATTTTAAAAGGAGTTAAACTATTAGGCCCCAGAAACTTCTGTGAATTGGCTGCACTGTACTTCTTGTACCTTGGAGGGTAGGAAGGCATCTTGATAACAGTCTTGGGGTACAAGGGTCATGGTGGAGAAGGGTCAGCATTGAGAAGAGGGCTCTGATTTAGCTGTGATGCTACGAGTTATTCTGGACGGGGAACACCTGTATGCAAACCTGTTGTGGAATTTGTGGACCCTGCAAAGATGCGTCTCTGCCTAAGGCACCTTCCAATTGGTTTAATAAAGAGTTGAATGGCCAATAGCAAGGCAGGAGAGGATAGGTGGGATTTCTGGGGGGAGAGAGAGGAAGAGGAGGAGGAATCTAGGTATGCAGATTTCACCAGAGACTGAAGAAGTCAGAGATATGGTACAGAACTGAGTAACCAAGCCGTGCGGCAAAATGTGGATTAAAAGACAGGTTCATTTAAGTTATAAGAGCTAGTTGAAAAAAAAAGGCTAAGCTAAGGCCAAGCTGGTCATTATTTGTGTGCTGGTGGTCCAAAGATGAAAGCTTGGCATGCAAGCTCTTAGGCCTCCGAGTTTCACGCCTTGTACACTGGCATGAGCTGACACACTGGCAATAGCAAGTGTCACCAGCAGCTGTGACTTGGTACCTTGTGCTCGCGCTTACTGCTGCAGGCTGGTGGGCTGGTGCGTGTTTCCTTTCACTTTCTCTACCACACATCCACGCTGGGGAGGATGCTTCCACTGAAGGCCATTTATCTGACTGCGGCACCACCCGGCGCCATGTCCTGAGGGTTTCGTGGATCTTGTTGCAGGGAGCCTGTAGTATGAGATACTTCATTATCTGGCCTCCCTGCTTGTTGAGGGATAGTCAGAGTGGGTCTCACTGAAAGGGGTGTCAGCTAAATTAAAGTTTGGGGGCTAACTTACCAGATGGTGGAGGCTTGCTTCCTTTTGTATAGGTGGTCTAGTACCTATTTTACTGTTCAGTAAAAGTCGGTGGAAGTATAAGCTCTCCCCACCTCTAGCAGATGAGAGCTGGGTAGATTCCACTCACGCAGTATTGCCTGAGAATTGAAGCTCAGAAGCTCTTCCTAAAGCCCCCAAACAGAGATGCTGCACGGTACCATAAGCCTCACTCCTGTGTAGTTGGTTTGGTCCAATCACGAAAGCAACCGGTAAATCCTGGTCTTATGTTTAGGAACACCTGTGCCTAACAGTTCGTGTTTTAGAAAAGGTTTGGCTAGTTTCAAGGATGGGCCAGGCAAATCCGGAGAACGTGGCCCAGTTGCTTGATGGCACAGCCTCTGAAGCCGTCAAGTCTTCCCTGAGGTGGGAGCTGCTCAGCTCTTCAGCAGATGTAATATAGAAGCAAGTCAGTCCAGGCATGCTGCCATCTGACTGCTGGAGTTTAAGTGTGGGTTTGCACGCCGAGCAAACCCTGTAACCTCACCTTTGGATGCTTACTTAGCCTCTGTGTCTTAGTTTCCTGCGGTTGTCACAACAAGTGACCCCGCATGGATGGCTTAGAGCAGGAGATACTTACTCTCTCTGTTTTGTAGGTCTGAAAGCCTGAATTCAGGGTAGCGTTAGGTCTTCACTTCACCCTGGAGGTTTTAGGGAGTAAAATTTCACCTCTATCCACGTTTGGAAGCTGCTCCCGGACCTCGTGATTGTGTCTCTCCCATCTTGCCTTTATCTTCACCCGATATTCTCCTGTATCAGTGCCCCCTCCCTACCCCTGACCATGGCTTTGTGGTTAGAAAAGGCCCCCACTTGGATAATCCAGGGTCATTTTATTTCAAGATATATAGCGGCACTAACAAAGATTCGTCCGTAAAAACGCAGTCTTTAGTTAGAGTGTAAGGATCAGGATGGGGTACATGAGTTGGCATAGTCTGTCATTCAATACCACACCAACCTCTGAGACCCAGTTTCCCCTCAGAGAAGCTGAGGATAGTACAGAACACACGTGTGCACTTGGTACGCTTGTGGTTCCCTAGACACAAGCACCACACAGTTCCCTGCAGTGTCTATGCGCAACTCCTTTCTGGTTTAGAATCCCAAGGGTCAGGGAGCCCCTCCTTCCATTTCATCTCTGCTTCCATGTCCCCTCATCTGTGAGTCCTTTCCCTAGAATTTCCCATTTCATTGCCTGCCCTACCTTCTCCTTCCCAGTACTGAATCACTGTTTTGCATGTTAAATATTTACTTATTGATTTATTTATTGCCTACAGACAACCACTAATGTCTAAGTTGTAGAGAGAGAAAAGCTTGTTTATTTTTTCATTTTCAGTTAGTGCTGTGCCCCCAGCACCTAGAGGAGAATCTGGCCCTCATGAGGTGCTTAATATGTTTTCTCAGTGAATGAATTAGTCAGTGACTTGTAAGGATTAAATGATAAATGCAAAACCACTTAGGACAGTAACTGGTGTAGGAAGCACTTAACTTTGTTGTAATTATTCGTGATTATTAGAACCCTGTGTGTCTGTATAGGGTTTTCATTTCATTATTGGCTTTTCATTTAGGGATCCATTGCTGTAGCAGCTTGTGAGGGAACCCCTAGGTCATTAAGGGGCGTGTATGTTCTGTAGCCTCTAGTAATTAGTAGTAACTTTAAGTAAGAAGGCAGGAACTAAGGAGGAAGGAATGTGTCCCTGATTGTTGTCTCTTGGGCTCTCTGGGAGGAATCAGAATAGTGATGACTACCTTGTTGAAGATAATCTTTCATGGGCCAGCTTCTCTGGGCTGTTCTATAGGTGAGGCAAGAGCCAAAGAAGAGGCAAAGAGGCAGATGGGAGGGCATGGGGACCCAGGGAGTTGACTGAAGAGGCACAGTCCCGCTTTGGTTCCTCTGGTGCAGTTAACAGAAATCATATTCCATATGGTGTGACATTTGGAGGACTTATAGAGATTTATGAGCTTTTGCCAGTGGATAAATGTCAGATAAGGATGTATTTTTGTGTTAGGTTTCAGGACTTTCGCATGTTGATAAAACTCACCTTGGAAGTTCAGTGTTAGAACGCGGATGAAAAGACACCACTCCTAAATTGTGCAGGCTTCTGCAGGCGCGTTTGCTGGGGCCACTGGGAGGCTTCTAACACTCCGCTGTCTTCTCCATTCGTCTCTAAGCTTATCTCTCATTTTCTTTTCCTGTATTGATAACGATGATAGACTTTACAGTTGGAGCCTAGAGTGCTAGAGTTACCTCCCTAACAGAGTGGAAAGGGAAAAAGAAAGTAAATTACCCATGTACCCTTTCAGCCTCCTGCATTGGCTTACTGTGCTTAACCATGCTGAAACCGAATTTGATGATTTTCTGTGCGACAGGGAAGCCCCGAAGCAGCATCTGTCTTGACAAGATGACACCCCCCTGCCAGACTTCACTGCGGTGGGATTGTTTGCCCCCACTGGGTTAATAATTCAGAGGCCCTCTACTTCTAAATAAACAAAGAGATCGAAAGCATCCCATTGACATCTGTTTCTGTGTCCCTGTGGTGTTCCTTCTGCAGTTCTTTGGTCTTGTTAAGCTGGAGGTGGTCGTAGTTTTTCTTCACTAACACAAGGATGGCTGTGTAAAGTTGCAATTTAATGCAAGCATTTGATGATCTCAGTCAAAGGACACAGCACATATTAGAGTGCAAGTGAAAAGAACTGATGAATCAGATTGGCTTTTTGAGGACACAGTGCTCTCCCTGGAAAATCAGGGTGAGGACACTGAGATTAGGGGCTTCCCTGGTCTATGGTATGGCGTTTCCACTTCAATAATTTTGTCCTAAGTGAAACTTCCACTAGAGACAACTGTACAATTATTCCTGTCTTTCTTACAATTGTGATTTTTCTGTAGAAGTTTTCTTCTGGTTATTGGGTTATGGGTACTCTGAGAATTTACATGAATTTGTAGTTGTCTAGGCATAAAATAGCCAAGAATAAATAAGTAAATATCCCAAATAGACATTTGGTATTCATCTTTCTCATCTCTTTCTATTTCCACTACCACCTTGAAGAATGAGAGATATTATCTTCATAGAAAAGCTACTAGGCTCCAGCCTTTCTTTCTGGATGTGCCCTATGGGTACCCAGAACAATGAGGGCTCCCGGTTAGAATGCTTATGGAGAAAGGCTGGTTATCAGGCACATCCTTCTGAAGACCCTTCCAACCCTGGGTTGGGTGTTCCTTCTCTGCTCACGGTCAGCTTTGCATCCTTAAATTTCACTGATGATTTGTCCTCAGACTATGAGCTTCTCTGGTAAGGAACATGTGCCTTAGGTGTTTATTGATTGGTCGTGCATAAATATTTAAATTGCATCTTACAAAGGCTTAGCTATCCAAATGGAGCTCCGGGAGTCTCTAGCCAAACCTCACCGCAGCTCCTCCTCGCCACCCCTTTCTTCGTATTGAGTTGTCTTATCCTCCGGCCTCTTGGGAATCTGTGGCTTTCATCTGCTTCCCAAGCAGTTGTCTGAACCATTTATTTCCTCTCTAATTGTTCTGTCAGTGACCTTTCCCAGGGATGCTGCCTTTTAAATATAAAATGGAGACCTTTTGGATTTATTAATTTTCTGTTTGCCAAGAAAACCCTGACGATAATTGCTAAGGCTTCCCAGAAGTTATTAGTTTACAAATTTTAATGACACTCATGATTTATTTATATGCTTCCCTCCTTCTACAAATGCTCACCCCAATTCCTTAGTGGAATTCCCACTGAATCTTGGTGAACTAATGGAAGCAAAACTGAAGATTGGAATGACATATTTTTTTCTCTCTCGACTGTTAATTAAAAGCTTTCTGCCCTATTCGTTAGGCTCTTCACATGTGAGCTTCCAAAGATGAGGCTGATGTGGGAAGGATGTAAAATCCTCTCTATAGAATTGGGACCTTCTCCTATTTGCTTTCAGTGGCGATGAATTTGAAGAAACACCCTGAATGGGTCACAGACCATTCAACTGAACAGGTACTGATTGATCATCCACTGTGTAAGCAGCCCCAAGCACATCACTGGGAGATGCAAATCAGATGCTATGTTTGTTATCCTCAAGGAATGTTTAGTTTGGTTGATGATACAATATTTGTACATAGGAAACAGAAGCAGGTAGGTGCAAGAATATGTGTGCATACATGACATATAGTGCCTTCCTCAGTGAGTGGCTCTGCTCTAGAAACACAAATTTTGCCCAGCTCTTTCCACATAATGTAGAACAGTTATAGGGTTGGATTGGAGAAGTGATTGGATGACATATATAATTAAATATAGTGCTATATTTAATTAAGTGTATTTATGTGTTTGTGTGATGTGCGTATATACTCATATGTGCACGTGTGTATGTGGGTGTGTGTGCTCACCCCTGCAGACTCTTATGGAGACTAGAAGTTGATGTTATGGTGTCTTCTTTGTTTTCACACCTTAGTTTTTGAGACAACAATCTCTTACTGAATCTAGAACTTGCTATTTGGGCCAGACTGGCTAGCCAGTGAGGGCCTGAGATATGACTACTTCTGTCCTGTAGTGCTAGAGTTATAGGCCCACCCCTCTATGGCAGACTTTTACATATGTGTCCTGAGGATCTTGGAACAGGTGCATTTTATTCTATTCTATTATTTTATTTTATGGAGCCATCTCTCCAGCCTCTTAAAATTTTCAGTTAGTATACACAGAGATGCCTTCCATTATGGCATTGGCATCTATGGCACAGACTTAGTTCTGTTCGTCCCCTCTTTCCTGGTCCTCCCTGGTCCCCTTCCTTCCTGCAAATCCCCCCATTCTTATTTTATGACCATTATGTTGCTTTACCTTCTCCTCCCACTGAGATTTCTCCCTCCCTTCTCATAGTCCCCTTTCTACCTTCTTGACCTACATGAATATCCCCACATCCACCCCCACTCACATATACAAGTCTGGATTCACACAGAAAGAAAAGAGGCAGTATTTGTCTTTATGTGTTTGGCTTATTTCATTTGTCATAATGATCTTTATCAATTTTCCTGCAAATGTCACGATGTCATATTACTTTATGGCTGACTATAATTACAATATGAACATATCCCATATTTTAAATCCATTCATAGTGTCTGTTACAGTATCTAGACTGGTTCTTTCTCTTAGTTGTTATGAAGAGCAGTAAACATGCATGTGTAGTATCTCTGTAGTATGTCGACTTCCGGCCCTTCAGGTATGTTCCCGGAAGGGTTTGGTCGAGCCACATTGTAGTTCTGCGTTAGTGTGTTCGAGAGACTTCCAGACTGACTTCCTCAGCGACTGCACCAGTTTGCATTCTCCCTAGCTGTGGAGAAGGGCTCCGCATTCCCTGCTAGATGCTTCCCACATTCACCAGAACTATTTTCCTGTTGAATAAAATTCAAATTTATTGCTCCAGCAGGGATTGAACATCTCTAGAGAAAAAAAAACATCCATTCCTTTTTGTCAGAAGAGGAGCAGAACCAGAATTTTCAATGGATACAGAATTTGGGGATTCTCAGATTACTTTTGTAAAATAAACATAGAAAACAATAGCAGACCAATACCTATTTGCCTTTAGCTTATGCAATTCTTGTATATAGTTTAAAATATCTTTAGGTAGCTTATGATACCTCACACAATATAAATGTTATAGCAATAAATAAATGCTATAACAAGGGTTATGTTTTATAATCTAGGAAATAATGGTAATAAAAGGCTTGATATTTACTCAACTTATACATTGATTTTGTTAATTATTTTTGTTCTGTGGTTGGGTTAAACCTTGGATGGAAACCTGCAGAGGAAGGACTTTGTTTCCTATAGCTTTTCCTAGAACTATTTGAAACTTAATGTAGAACTGGAAATTAATGCATAGATGGACTTAATGTAAAACTCTAGCAATCAGGTCAATACCAGATGATATGGTTATTATTTGTTCATATGCTCTAAGCCCAGAAGCTTCCTCTAAGGTCCAGATGGCAATTGTACTGCCATATTTAAGAGAAAAGCTTCAGACTTCCAGAGACATAATGCCTGGAAATGATGCACTGATAGAGAGAGGATCACTTGAAAGAGATTTTCTGAGCCTTCTTTAGGTACTTGACAGTTTTGGACAAGCAGTAAAGGCCACTGTATTTCTTGATTTGGATATGGCAGATGATGGTAGCATTTGTGATGATGGCAATGACAGTGATTGTGATGTTCTTGGGTATAAGATGCAAGGATGATTTCCTGTTCCCTCAAAAAATCTCTTTTAGGGATTTATTTATTTACTTATTTGTTTATTTATATATTTGATGTAACTTCTGGGTGAAACTACATTTATTGAAGTGATTTGCTACTCTCCATGTAAGTAATGTGGGAGGCAGAGAGGGACCATACACCATTCTCTAATGTGTAGAACATGTTTAGGAAATGAAGGCTCCTGGTCCATTGATGGGATTCCAGTTTGGCAAGCATGACTTATGCTCTGACATTTGTCATTTAAAGTCCCCCTCATTCATTCTGATATCCAGGTAGGGTTGGGAGCTGCTGAGCTCTAAGGAAGTGGGGTTCAAAGCCTGTCTCAGCCTCTAAGCAGTACTCACATCATTCTTCTGTTTCCTCGTAAGTAAGGGTGGTCTCTTTCAACTTGGAGTCTACAGGCACTGCATCTTGGGCTATCCAGCATTGGGCACAGGCAAAATTTATGATGCTCATCGGATCCTTTCCTGAGCTAACAACATTAGTCCAGTGTGCAGCCACCCTCGCCCTCCTTAAGACTCCTGGGGGTTAACTTTTAATCCGTGTGTCAACAGCCTAACACACCCTGCTCACTCATGGGTCCTATCCAGTTGGCAAGCATTAGCCAGAACGCTTATCCAAACTGCTTAGCTTGGATTCATTAAACAAAGAGGCTGCCATTCAGTGCATGGAAGTGTTTGCTCTAAACTGCAGAACAGAGAAGTTCATTCTGAGTCTTAGATCATCAGACATTTTACTTTACTGGGGAATTGAGACCCAAGAACACCGAGAAGGCAGATCTGGTTTATGGGTTTAATGTTATTCCATTTACTATGAGGAAAAAAAAAACACCTTTTTATTGCCTGGTCTGTTTTCTTCCACTGGGCAGGACCCTGGCATGCATAAATCTTGATCTTTGCCCAGTGGCTAAAAGAACGTATGGCCTGCATCTGTTGATTGTTATTTTACGCTGTCTTCCCTTCCCTGTGAGTACAGTGCCGGTTTATCATGGCCACAAATAAGCCCAGCATTTGAGAAGGGGTGTGGAGTTCTCCTCACTTTCCCCAGCCGGAGCTCCCTCTCATTTTCTCAGCAGTAGATTCATTAGCCTTCTAATGAAGTTAATAAGTGAACAGACCAGACAGTCCCTTCTAAAATAACATTTACAAATGGATGCCTCTCCCTACTCTCTAAGGTAGGCTTGCATTTATGTCCCCGCCAGATGTCCGCCTGTGTAAAGCTATGGTAGGTGGGCTCTTGGAAAGTGGTTTGAAGCCAAAAATGAGGGAAACAGTTCAATTTGCAGAGAGCTTATCTATTTTCAAATTTATAGGAGTGTAGACTTTACACACACCATTCCTGCTTATATATAACAACTATAAAGATTAGTCAAGCTTTCATTGTTAACGTTCCATCGTTTGGTGGCCAATTACTTTATTGGACATCGACAGTTCATGCCATTAAGAGGCTTCTGGCAGCTCCACCATACAGATCACTGCCCCAGACACACTAAATTGATAAGAAGGTCCCCACTCTGTCACATGCCAAAGAGATTTTTTTATGGGATCACTAAACTTTCAAGGGAAGAATTTCACATCTTTCTGCCTCGTCCAAGCATAACGTCCAAGTTCAAGCTAAAGCTAAGTCTTAAAATGCAATACAATTATATTTTAAAATGTTCTCCTTTCGAATGGATCCCTCAAATTTGAAAATCTGTGGTTGCCGCACACGTGGATGCATGGTGTTCTCACATTTGTGGGAGAACTGTGAGATCCATGTAATTGAATACTCCATTTCATAGATAGCTACACTAACGCCATAAGGGGTTGATGGTCAGTGGTTTCAGATCTGCGACCCAAACTCAAGTCTTTCAATTCTCAGTGGCGGCCTAGTTTTCCTACTGTGTTAGCCATCAAGCCCGACCTTTCCTGCTTGATGTTGTGTTTTGTAAGAGATTGTTGGGTAAGGGATTCTTTGGGGACCAAAAACTGGTTTACTTGGATATTTGTCTGAATGATTTTCACTTTAGGTGAATCACGAGAATCACCTGGGAAATTTAAGAAAAGTCAGTTTTCTGGGCCTTTTTCCAAACACACTGAATCAATTTCTGGGGCCAAGGTCTAGGAACCCACAGTTTCAAAGAGCTCTCTTCTTAATTAGTCACTGACCTGAGAGCCGTCCTGGCCATCCTGGCATCTGGAAGATTCCTGAGAACTTGTTCTGGAGCATCCTTCCCCTGGCTCATCAGCTTCTCTGTGCCCTGTGCCCATCTTCACTATGGCTGGCTCAGGGTGATGAGAAAGAGACTCGCAGCAGCCCACATAGCACCTTCGTCATTGTAAATGACAGCCATTAATGACTGCAATGGGCCCTGGCACTTCCTAATTAGCTCCCATTCTGTCAGCATCAGGCTCGTCTGATTGGGCAATTAACATTGATCTTGGAGAGCGCTGACGCAAGAGGCTGGTCACGGGCTCTGACTTCCACTTGGAGGTAAACCTCACGAGGGTAAGCTGGCAGCCGGAGTCTAGTCTCCATGGGGCATCAGGTGACATGGAAAAGGCTTTCGTTTCATAACAGGCTTTCTGGTTACAAGAAGAAAGAACATCACCCCCAACTTAAGTTAGAAACTGTATTTTTTGGAAGGGGGACTAAGACAGCTCAACATTTGGAGGAAGATATAAAAACTCACAAATGACAGGGCTTGGAAAGGGAAAGAAAGAATGTGAGAAAAAAAGAGAGCTCACACATTCCATTCTTCAAGAAATAAGTGTACATTTGTGTGTACGTGTCCATGTATATGGGTGGATGCACCTGTGGGTTCCCATGTGTGTGTGAATACATGAGCATGAAGAACAGAGCTCAACATGGAGTGTTGTTACTCAGGGACTGCCCACCATGTTTCTCAAGAAAGGATTGCTCTCTCTTTGCTTTGGAGCTCACCGAATAGCCTATGTTGGCTGACTGATGAGCCCAATGGACCCTCCTGTCTTCACTTCCACAGCTTTGGGGTTGTAAATTCATTCTACCATGTCTTGTCTTCTTTTAATCTTACTTTTGTTTCTTCAAGACAGGGTTTCTCTGTGTAACATCCTAGCTGTCCTGGAACTAGCTCTTATAGACCAGGCTGGCCTCGAACTCACAGAGTGCTGGGATTAAAGGTGTTCACTCCACCACCTGGCAATGTCTTTTAAAGTAGGTTCTGGAGATCAAACTCAAGTTATCCAAGCCCTTTTCCAGCCAAGCTATCTTTTCATCCAAATAATTATACTATATATTAGTTCTAACTTGGAGAGATCAGAAAATGTTAAGTCAAGGAGCCATGTGTGGAGGGAGCATTGAAAGGGAAGTCAGACTTTGGCAGGTGACATGAAGGATGAACACTTTAGATAAATGCAAGGTTAAAATCAGGAGGAGAGAGACCAGAGAGCATTCAAGGAATGAGCGAGAGGCCAGTATAGTTGACATGCGGATGCAGCTTTGGGAAAGGTGGCCGTGATAGAAGAATGTCAGGAAGTGAAAATCACGCTGTGGAAACTTTGGTGCCTGACTGAGGAGTTTAGACATTTTTCTGAGGATAGAGTGGAAGAAGAAAAGAGTTAGGATAATGCCTTTGGCAAGTGATTTGGTTTAAGGAGGAGTTGTCCACTAGAGGGAACAGTTGGGAAACCTATGCTGTCCTTACCTCATTCATTGATCGAATCATTTTTTTTACAAGTTTGCTTATTTATTTGTGCAGTGATTTGATGCAATGCATAAGGAATGAGAAGGCAAGATGATAAGGTTTGAGGCTCTCCGCTTGAGGGCAACTTGAAACTTCATTTTCCACTGGAACTTGTTGCTGTCCATGGTATAATTGCAGATTCTAAATGCTTGAGCCTAGGTGAGCTGACTGGCCTCAATGAGTCTTACCTGGTGAGAGGCCCCTGGAGACCAGGCTTCATTGGCTTTCTGTTCTTAGATAAAGGTCAGACATCAAGACTGAAAGAATCGAGTGTGGGTTCTCTGGGGATACTGCATCTCTCTTAGCACAGGATGCAGAGGGTACAGAAGTAGCATGAGTCCTTCAGCTTAGTCTGTTTCTTTCCTCAAGTGTGCTTCCTATGGGGATATGGGCAGGGATGATGGGAGTGGGGGCGGCAATGATAGATATCAGGCTTGAATCAGGCCTGATTCTGATTTATCCTGATGCTTTGGTGGTTCGTCTTTTTATCTTCTGGGAATCCATCTGCCTGAATTCCCACCAGTCCTGAGAACTGAGAATGCTGTAAAAGATTTGTTTTTCTCAAGTAGGAAGAAGCAATGAGTTTCTTAAGCTCTCTTTTTTCTTCTTTTTTGGGCATTTAAATTTTCATGTAATTCTACTGATAGAAATAATTTCTAAAGCTTGATAAATGAAGAGTGCCCGTAAGGATCCTTGCTGTGTAAATCCTGCTCAAACTGTAGTGAATTTTTGGCACATGCAGAACTATATATACTTTTACCAATGTACCTGCACATAATTGATGATCATCTTGTATAACCAGTTTCTCTCCTACTTTAGATAAAGTTTGACTAAGCATTTTTCTCTGTTATTCAAAGTGTTTTCCAAACACACATTTAATGTTTGTGGAATAAAGTATTATATTGCTTTTCCATAATTTATTTAACTGTTTATTCTTCTATTTTTGGAGATTTAGGTTGCTTTCATTTTTCCCTGTTTAAAGAGTATTCTAATGCACGCCTAGGTGCATAAATCTTTGTTCTCTGCATTTGGATTCCTTCCTTAGGATAGGCTTCTGGAGGAGAAACTTCACGACTCAGCACATACTGTCAGACTGGGTTTGAGCAAGGTACATTTTGGAAATCTTTTGGCTAGAAAAGCCAAAACTCTGAGATTCAGAGAGAAGTACTACTACAGCTGCAGTGTATGCAGACACGCGGAAGGTGATTGCTTATTACGTAATTCACGGTAATCTGTATACCTCAAAGTTTTGTGGGTTTATTGGCAAAAGTCTTAATATAATCACTATATTTGTTAATATGTAAGATATTCATCAGTGTGGCTATAGGATAGGGCCAGTCCAGGTGCCCTCTCCTCAGCTGCTCAAGGAGCAATCTGGGGACATCTCCTTGAACACCTGGGAACCTCTCTAGAGTCAAGTCTCTTGCCAACCCTAAAATGGCTCCCTTAATTAAGATATATATTTCCCTGCTCCCATATCCACTCTTCCTCCATTTCAACCATCCCATTACCCCAAGCTCTCCCCATCCTCCCATTCTCACTTCTCTCTCCCCATCTCCCCTTACCCCCACCCCCAAGTTCTCAATTTTTGCTTGGCAATCTTGTTTACTTCCAATATCCAGGAGGATAACTACATGTTTTTCTTTGGGTTTACCCTCCTATTTAGCTTCTCTAGGATCATGAATTATAGATCACTATATTTGAAGGGATGGATTTCCAGATTCAGAGGATATGCATGCCTCCTGCCAACTGAGCATGTCCAGGTCCATATACTTTGAAAAAGGAAGAAACAATGATGTCATCATCAACAATAATGATAATAATACTTGTCATAGTTATTGATAACTATGTGCCAGGTGGTTACTAAAATGGTATTTCATGTGCTTTGTTGATCCTTTCCTTTAACTAGTGGGGAAAATACTAGTACCACCCCTTTCTGCAGTGGGGCCTTCTCAACACTGGAAAGTTGAACTGATTTTCCTGTTAGCTGAGACTGCTCTTGTTTCCGGCAGCTCAGACCCAAAATAATAACACAGAAAACTATATTATTTGCAATACTGTTTGACCAATAGCTTAAGCATATTTTTGGCTAACTCTTATATCTTAAATTATACCATTTCCATTAATCTGTGCATCACCACAAAGTTGTGGCCTACTGGCAAAGTTTTGGCAGGCTCAGGAAGAGGTGTTTGTCTCCTGATGATTTCTCTCTGACTCTGCCTGTTCTCTTTATATATCTCCTTCAGCCTTGTTTTACACTGTTTAGCTATTGGCCAAAAGGAGCTTCTTTATTAACCAATAAAAGCAAGGACTTCCCACACCATTTCCCCCTTTCTGTTTAAATAAAAGGAAAGATTTTAACCTTACCAAAGTAAAATGACTTATAACAAAATAGGTATCAAGCAAGAATTACAGTTACAATATTTACATCTAATTTATCTTTTATTATAACTAAGAAAAACTATAATTATAACTATCTATTCTTTAACTCCATCAAAGACCCCAGAAGGATATAATATTACCTAAGTTAACAGGAAGTGCATTGTAAGCAACTTCCAAAACTCTAGAATTGACATAGACATCTCACTGTTGGACAGTCACCCAAAATTCTTCTGTAACTTTGGGGCACCCAATCTTTGGCCTTACATGCCTGTAGTGTCTGGCAAACTTTTCCATGAAGCAGGAAATTTCAAAGACAGCTTATATTGGCAGTTTGTCAGTCACTTTCTTCTGTGTCCTGCAGAATGTCTGGCAGACTCTTTCATGAAACAGGTGCTCTGAAGGGACCATCTCCCTTTTTTTTTAGGCAACTTTAACAGTTATTTTTCTGTGGGTCCTGTAAGTTTAATCAAGCAGTTCAGGCAAGAACAGTTTTTTTTCCCCCAAATGGCTAACAGACTCCATGAGGATCCTCTTCGATACCCATCATCCTATTGAAGTAGATTGGTGCTGCCAGGAGCAGATGTGTATCATTTTCATGAAAAGTCCTAAGTTTTTAAAACATTTTAAATGCAATATTTTGAAGGCCTTTGAAAGATTTGAAGACTACCTGAAATATACAATTGAAATATATCTCTGTACATTTAAAAAACCTAACATGATTACAAGCTTGATTATTATAGATGACTATCTATTAGCCTATATTTTTAAATTATATGTTACATTTTAAAATGAGCTTTACAAACCAAATACCTTAGTCAAGATCAGAAATATGCATATAACAAAATTGACCTTACATTTGTATCCATGAACCAAGATACATACCAATGCAAAGTATCCATCTCTATAGAATATCCCCCTTTAAATATAAACAAACATTTATAAACAATATTTGGGAATTTGGGTGTAGTTCTCTAAAACTGCTTTCTGCTTTTGGTTGGGCAAAGTAATTTTTGGGGGGTTGTCCATTGTAAATTTATGGGGGGATCTTGTTCCATCTAACCACATTAGTCTGGAAGGAATCCACAGGTTCTCATCTTCCATGGAAATAAAAACAGAATCTCTTTTCTAAAGCAGCAAATCCTTAGGCCCAAATTTTGAAGTCAAGATACCTTTAAAATATATATGCTAGTTTAGCTTAGTAGCTCATACAATGAAATGTTTCCCTGTACTTATCTCCTTCACAGTCAAATAATTTCAAGAAAACATAATAGTATACATAATCCATCTGTCTGTGTATATTCCTTCTTTATGTGGCTTATTTTTAAATCTATGACTTCTGTAGTCTATTTCTTTAAAGACTATTTTATTTTTTAAGATCATTTACTTTTTAAATAACTGTCTATATATTTTGATCTCTCTCCAAGCCTACATACATTTATCTAATATTGTGACCCATTCAGAGGTCTTTTTTATTTGAATCTGTCTTTATTGTGTATCTGTAATTATTTTTTTTTGATCAGAAGTACCCTTTAACTTTTTTTTAATGCAAAGTAGGCATGACTAGGACCAACTCTGTGGTGTGGCCTGTTGACTCAGCCCAGTCCAACATGGCAGGGGATGGTTATTATCTCTGAAAGCCATTTTTTTTCCACGCCAGATCCAGGGTCAGGTCGCAGTGGATCTGTGTTACCACTAAGCAATTTGTAACACGCTGCTCACAGATCCCATTTAAATACTCAATAGCCAGACCTCCAGAAAGAGTCAGTGATGTTCATGCTGGCAAACCAGGAAGTTGCTGTTTTTAAAGAAGCTGTACAATTTTTTTGTTGCTAAAATGGAATTGGGAAACCTCTTAAAGGAGCTGCATTTCTGCTTGCCACCAGCAAACAGAGCAAGAAGCTGTATTAAACTTTGTTTTGTGTGTGCCTTTTTTTTTCCTTTAGAATTTCTTTCCAAGCTCTCTCAGGTTTTAATTGAATTTAGTTGACCACATTGGGCACCAATTGTTGGCTGAGACTGCTCATTCATTCCCAGATGCTCAGACCTGAAATAATCACATAGAAACCATATTATTTTCAATACTGTTTAGCCAATAGCTTAAACATATTTCTGGCTAACTCTTATATTTTAAATTAACCCATCTCCATTAATCTGCACATCACCATGAAGTTGTGGCCTACCAGCAAAGCTTCAGTGGGCTCCAGTGGAAGCATCTGTTGCCTGGCAGGCAGCCACAAGGTTCCTATCTGACTCCGCCTACTTTCTCTATATATCTCTTTCAGCCTGGCTTTACTATATTAAGCCATTGGCCGAAAGCAACTTCTTTATTAACCAATAAAAGCAACACATATACAGAAGGACTTCCTACACCATTTTCCTGCTTAGGATGTTGTATAGTTAGAATTTCATCTTAATCCACTCCTTCTAGGATCTATACATTTGACCCTACTCTTGATAGTCCTGCTTGGTTGGAGGTTGCTGCTGGTATTCCCAGAAGTTTGAGATATATGATCTTCATGTCAGATCTTGATGTACTGGCTTATGTGAAGGGTCAAGAAGTCAATGACAGTTTTCTCAAGTTGCACCTGTGACTTCTTCACCTCACAGCACGGTTATAGCATCATCAGGAGAGCCATGCAGATGCTATAGCCTCTGGCCCTCCTAAAGATTTAGAAAGGTTTCAACTCCCTAACTCTCTTAGCGGCCACAAATGTACCTATGGAAAGGAATCATATATGTTTTGCACCTGTCTTGTGTATTATTTGCTTGTGTATTAGTACTCTTGAGAGTCACTCTCAGGTGAAAAGCATGCACTGTGGTGCATATTACTTGGGTTCAGATCCCAGCTCTGCCACTTCCTAGTTGTCAGATTTGAGCAGGAGAGCTGCTCTTCCCTTTACTTTCTTATCACTGGAATGTGCTTGATTGGTAGTTTCTGGGCAGTGAAAGGAATGCTCTGAAGGCAGGGGATGTTTGCTTCGGTTTCTGCCAGAATTTCTTAGGTTGTCCTAATGCCTTTATTGGAGTCTCATGCCTGCCAGGACTTAGCTCACATTTCCATGGTGTAAGTAGTAAAAACTCTTGGAATTTCCCCCTTAGACCCACTCTTTTTGGCTCCATTTAGTATGTAGGTAGTACAGACCGTGTATTTCCTGAAATGAATAAAGGGCAGCCACAGACTGCAAGCCATTGAAGTGACCACGCTGTACTCGGCAGGTGGCTCAGAGGAGATGTCTCCAGGGTAATTAGTGTGTAGAGATCGTGTAGCATGCTGTCATTGGAAAGGTGGCTTTACTGGCAGAACTGTCTGGTTGACAGTTCTGGAGGATGGAAGGTCAAATTCCAGGTGTCAGGGTACCCTCTTCTAACACTGCCACATCCATCTTTGTCTGTCCCCAGCGCTGGAAGGTAGCAGGCAATCTGTGACATTCCTCCACCTGCAGAGTCATCACCCCCTTTCTGTCTTCATTCCCCTCCCTCTGGCTCTTTCTTAGTTTCTCTCCTTGTATTATTTATTCTGAAATAGTGGCCTGTTCTACTCCAGCACACTCTAGCATTAATATCCTGGAAAAAAGTTTGTTTCCAAGTAGGGTAAATTGTGAACTTCTGGGAAGAAGAAGTCACCATAGTGTTTTTATTTTATGTTTTGAGAAATAATTCAACTTTGAAGAAATACTCAAAATTGTTACGGGTGAGGAGGTTAACCAGAGGCTGTAGAATCAGGTAAAAGATTCTATGTGAGGTTATGAAAAGCCCTTGTGGCACATTGGAGGTGGGGAACCTTTCCTGGGAGCCAGACTGAGCCAGTCAGTGAGGAGAGAGATCCCTGGAGATATGGGAAAGGAAGAAAACAAGCCATTTGCAGTCTTCAGTCATATTCAACAAGTTGGTTATAGTTGGATGAGATGAGAAGCAGCTAAAGGACTTTATGTGAATCTTTACTTTATTAAAATTTTTATTTTTATTTATTTTTGAAGCTAGAGCATACTTTCTTCTGTTTTGTTGTCTACTTTAATGTATTTTTTCATGAATTCTCCATAGCTATCTATTTGTGACTTTCTCCCTTATGCTTTAAATGTGATATATAAACTGAAAGTCTTGCTGAATTGGATGCCAGTATTTCTCTTACTCTGCTCATGTGTCTGTTATTATAGCTTTCTTTTTCATAAATTTTATGTTTTACAGTTTGTAAATAACCATGCTGACTAAATCTTTACTTAAGGAGCCGTATTCTCAGCCTTAAATTTCTGCGATTGGAGAATTCTCACCTTTTAAACTGGTTCTGTGTCATAGCATGTCCTTACAGTAAATGGGAAATGCACGCTAGAATTGTTGAATCATCTGTGATATTCGTTTGAGGGAACAACTGCTTGTTTTGTGTTCAGTTATCTCACCCATTCCTCCCTAAACATTCTGAAATGGGTATTCAGTGCCTTTCTCTTTATTCAGTGGAGAGGTTGAGATTTCAATACACGGTGTAGGAGTAGGAGGTCCTTCTGTCTTTATGTTGTTTTCATTGGTTAATAAAGAAACAACCTTGGCCTAGATGATAGGGTATAACTTAGGTAGGTGGGGAAAATTAAGCAGAATGCTAGGAGGAGGAAGGCAGGGTCAGAGAGCAGCCATGGAGCCGCCAGAGTCAGACATACTGAATCTTTCCTGGTAACACGTGTTATGCCACGTGGTGATAACAGATTAATAGAAATGGGTTAAATCAAGATGTGAGAGTTAACCAATAAGAGGCTAGAGATAATGGGCCAAACAGTGATTTAACTAAAACAATTTCTGTGTGGTTATTTTGGGGCTAAGCTAGCCATGCGGCCAGGACGAACAAGAGGGCCTCATTGCAACAAATACATGGACTATTATAACCATCTGTAGGTCATATAGATGGACTTGGGATGTTAACAAAGATGACAGAACCATAGCATACTCATAATCAAAGAAATCCTCAGTTAAGCTTTGGTTGATTTCTTCAAGTGGTCTCTACTCCATTCTTGTCACTTCAGATCCATGTACCAACTCTCAGATGGGAACTAAAAAGTTCCAAGAGAGAGCAAATCCTTCCGCAGAATTTGATGCCTTGCTGTCTATCATCCCTGCCTTTATTGGTACTGTGACCTATATGGGAATTTCTCCTCCTCTTTGAGCCCTTTATTTTTAGCATTCAGAATGGATTTCTTTCTTCCATATACTTCCTTGAGCACTTCATCTTAATCCTCTCCTCCCTGTGTGGTTTTCTTGTTACTTGTCCTGACCTATGCAGTCTCTTAAGGCCACCTTAGCACCTAACTTTGCATGTCATCAATGTGTGGAAATGTCTCTTGGGACAGTCAGAGGAGGAGGATGTATTTGAATCTCCTGGGCCTTGAGTTAGAAGTCTGTTGAAAGCCTGTCTGGCCCTGACAGCTTTTGCACTGTAGGTGGCCTTAGCATCCCATTGCCAGGCAGCCTCCTGTGGATGCCTGGTTCTTGGTGTTCTATCTGTCCTTACTGCCAGCCTTGTAGCAGCAATGTTTCCTTTTCTATAGTTAGGCGTCTGTCACAGCTAGATGGTGTAGGATGGGATAAGTGGATATTTTGGAGTGGCAGCATGTGCTGGCAGCCAGCCAGCTGAAAACTGACAGTGGCACATCCAGAATGACACAGTTTTCAAAATTCACTGGATGTCTAGTGGCAGTTGCCAGACTGCTTATCAGACTTGACAAAGGGGACATTTTCAAGAGATTGGAGTCTAAGTGGAGGCAATATGTTTGGGGCATTTATCATAATTGCTAGTGTACATTGAATGGCAACCGTGTGCCAGGAATAGGTACTTTCCAATATTGTCTCTAATCTAAACATCCTAATGGCAAGATGTTTACTAAAGCAGTGGATTTGATAGGAGCAGAATCCTGGGAGAACAGTGGACTGTTGTGTAGTTTTGCTATTTTGTCTAGATATATAAGGAACTGTTGAGTGCTTATAAAATACTTTAGTTAAAATAAAAGACTTTGACTAGATTCTCTCTTCCGGGCATGCTTGAGAGGTAGCTTAGTGGTATTGCAACTATAGTCCCAGGGCTCCAGATAGCCTTCCTGGTATTGCTGGATAAACACAGTCACAAGAGGATCCTTTCAGTTTTAGGCAGTTAAGGAAAATCTCAGTGACCTTTTACACACAATGGGACCAAGGCCACACCTAAGTTTCTTTAGGGATTAGCCCCTTCCATGGCCAGTACCACACTTGGGAGAGTCAGTGGCCTGGTGTAAAGGTTCCAAGTGCTTGTCCACCAAAGACTCAGGGGATGATACTGCCTCTCTTCCTTGGCTCGGTGGTGTGCTGTTGTTGGCAGCATCCACCAATGAACACACAACTGGGATGCTTTGAATCTACATCAGAGAAGTTGTTGGGCTGTTTTATCTGCTTCCCATTGTCAGTTATTAAAGCAGCAGAGACAAATAGTTTATGTAGACTCAGAAGAGCAAGTAGAGGAGGGATAATGTGTGATACTAGGAGCTCCAAATTTTGGTACTTTTACTTAATTGAATACAAACTTATATTTTCTGATTGAAGGCTCCATACCAGTCTAGAATATTCCTATTTTCTCCCATCCCTATTTTCTCTATAGTTCCCTATGATATTTTTTTCATGTGCCTAATTCCCTTTAATCTTATACCCTTTCAGCCCAAGGGTCTCTTTCTCAGTGAAATATCATTTGACCATCCAGAGAGATGTCCTGGCTGGCCAGCCCTTCAGTCCCTTGCGGGACAATTATTATTATATCTCTGCTCATTCCTCATGTGCATCCCCTTCTGGATGACACTTCATCTGTATTATGACTGATATTTGACAAGGGAAGGAGAGGGAGAACACACCTGAGTGTGTTCTAGGACGGGGCCTAGAAAAGTGAGCTGAAGAGGTAGAAAGAGGTCAGAGTGGGAATGGGGACATGAGCAGAGTAGATTCTGTAGATGAAAGTAACTCAAGTTTGACCTAATTCTTATTCAGTTATTTCCTTTAAGCAAAAAGAAATGGACACAGCTGAATATAAGGGGTTATGGAAGAAGTTACACTATTATGGCAAAAAATAGGGGGCTGGCTATGTAAAAGGTGGGTATTTCTGAAAGAATGAATTATGTAGTTTCTTAAAGAAGACACCTACCATATTTGTTGATCCAAGATTCTTTATATTTTCAGAGTTGGGAGGATTAGCCAAGGCCCTCACTAATTGTTTATCCTGTGAGATAAGCTACTACATCTATTATGTCATGTGAAGGAGTAATTTTAGTGCCTGAAGAAACCTGAATTTGAGCACTAGTAGCCTCAGCTATCAGCTGTCAATTAATGGACAAATCATGTAACCTCCTTAAGTCTTACATTAATGTCCTCTTGTGAAAAGTAGGGACCAATGTTGCTTAAAGGATAACATAGGAATTCACTCTCTTTGAATTATCTGGAGGCACTGTGAAATGTGTTTGTGCCTTGTTCTTTTCCACTTCATCCCTTAATTATGTTTAAAAAGGTGACCCTAATATTTGTGAAGTTCATGAGTTTTGATTTAATTCTTACTTAGACGCTTTGTTTTGCTACAAAAACAAATCTTGAAGGACTCTTGTTAAGTATGCTGCTTTCTGAACATTTATCCATAGCACCATTCATTCCTATATTTTAATCTGAGCAGAAAGGTGAATGTCTTGGCTTGTTTTCTGGGGGTAGTCTAGAGCCACTGAAACCCCCTTTCGCAGCAGGCTTTCCCATCCTTGTTCTAGTAGACCCAAAAGACACATTCCTAGAAGCTTACTCTGCTGGCCACCATTCAAGCCCTTACAAACTCTAAGTATGGAGACAAAGTAGATTGTATCTTAAAGCCCCCCCCTTTTAAAAAGATCTATTTACTAATTATGTATAGTGTTCTGCCTGCATATATGTCTGCAGGCCAGGCCAGAAGAGGGCAGCAGATCTCATTACAGATGGTTGTGAGCCAGCATGTGGTTGCTGGGAATTGAACTCAGGATCTCTAGAAGAGCAGCCAGTTCTCCTAACCTGAGTCATCTTTCAGCCCTGTCTATATAGTCTTATGTAATGAACCAGCCAGTAATGACAGAGGTCAAGAGATAAGTGCATGGCAGATCCAGTAATAACTAAACGTGTTGAGTGGCACACAGTGGTGTCACAGGAGTTATGCGACAGAAGGTGGGAGGAGGGTGTTTTTATTAAAGCAGCCAGGGGACATCTCACTTGAGGCAGATCTGAGACTACACTGAGGTGAGCCAGGTGCTGCTGATAGTATTCAAAGATCCTTTCACTCTTAAGGTCCTGCAAGCATCTTCTTAAAATTTGCATCCTAGATGCCCTGCTTGCTTCCTCTTGCTAATTCTAGCCCCAACTAGAAGGTGACATTTAAACCAAGACCTCAAAGATAATGAGGAAGAATTCCTTCAAAGAGCTGCTTGGTCATCAACTAAACAACCAAAAATTGTGTTTGCTGTGGCTCATTTCAATGTGGTACAAAGAAATCTGAGTAAATGCTCTAATTGCCAAAATTGACCCATCAATGTTAAAGACCCCTTTTAAGTGGATCATTTTCTTCCTTTTACACAGCCATCAAATGCAGCACTAATGAGGGGTGGCATTCATCTTGTTTTACAACCCTGGGCTTTTCTGTATTCATTATCACACAGAATTTGACTCTTTGTGGTTTTGAGAAAGAGGCACCCCCATCTTTGTTTCATATTCTCACACACGGTTGCTTTTTTAATTACCAAAGAGCTTTGTGGCTTAATCCAGGTGGCTCTTCTTTTTCCTTTTCTTTGACTGTGGAACACTGCAGAGGTCTGTTCTCTGGCAGGAGATGTCCTCGGCAGCCTTCTCTGGGGAAATGTCTGTTAATAACATGGACAGTACAGGTTACTACCGAAGTGATGATTTTGGCAGATCAGTGCGAAACGGCACATCACAAAATACTCAGATTTTAAGCAAAGCTCTAATTCCTGAGCAACATGATGCACTGCCTTTTAAAATATACTCTTCAAGAAAGCTTCCCCGGTAGAGGCCTGCATCACTGCAAAGTGGTCTTCTTGTGGGCCTGTCCACGTCTTATAATTTATTCTATAGATACTCACATCTTCAACTCAGGGTAGAGCTCCTCTAAATACAGTTACTCCATAAACATAGCTTCCAGTTTAGACCTAGTCTGATCAGTCTAATATTTCTTTCTGGGTTTGTTTTCATGATAGAAACCCAGATCATTGCAGGATAGGATTCCACGTAGAATTTTCAGTAAGCTCAATCCTATGGCTTGAGAAGGTAAAAATTTTCTCCATCCCACACATAGATCCTTTCAAGTCAGGTTTTACTTGAGCTGAGGATTCGAATTCCTAAGCTCATACTTTCACTGCCTTGTCAAAGGACATCAGGGACAACCAACCAAGCTTATTGTATTCATTGTTTTTTAAATTTTTTTTGTGATCGTCTCAAAGCCCTTGATTATTATAAGTGATATACTAGTCACATAAAATGCAGGGAATCTTTTTGGTGTGTGTGTCACTTCATCAATTCATGTCATAGACTGACGTTGTTCTCTTCACTACTGGAAATAGTCCTTAGCATCTTCGTGATTAAGGAGAGTGAAACTCCAGAAACTCCAGATGCAATTTAGAAAACTTGTCTGGAAGATTCATAAACTTATTCTTATAACTCAGATATACATATGCATACAATATCCATATAGATACATATATATACACACACACATTCATATATTAGTTAGCTTTCTGGAACATCAATGAAATACCTAAGCACTATAAACAGAAGTGGGTTGTTTGGGCTCAGAGGCTGGGAGCTACTACCCCGTGGTCAGTTGGTCCCTTCCCATTTGGACCTGTGGAGAGGCATCATGGTAGGAACACATTTTTGAAAAAAATGAGAACTTTATGGCCAGGGGGAGGTGAGAATAAGTAACAAGGGCTCCATAATCCTCCTCTAGGGTATGCCACACAGTGACCTAAGAGTGTCCCACTCCCGCCCATGTGGCAGGAGTTCTTGAAATGCTCTCTATTTCTGTGATATCACCACCCCTGTTTTCTCAGAAAATTAATGTATGGTGTTAGCTGTCACGTGTGATGATGCACATCTTGGTGTGTTACCATGCAGGTAAAATGTATGTTAACAAAAGCACACATTTTAATTAATGTTTATATTGCCATTCTTGCTCATATACATGGTATTGTACTTCCTGAAAAATCCAAGTCCATTAGAAAAAATAGACACTGAACTCTGTCTATTATACGGCAATGGATGTGGAGTGGCTCATTTATGCATACTTGATTTATTCCAACATTTATTGAGTCCTACCTTGTGTCAGATCTTTGCCAGGCCTTTATGAAATCTACATGGCTTTATGATCATCAGTGAATTGTTTTTTTGGTTGGCTTTTTGAGACAGGGTATCTCAGTGTAGTCCTGGCTGTCCTGGAACTCACACTAGACCAGGTTGGCCTTGAATTCACATAGATCCACTTGCCTCTGTCTCCCAAGTACTGGAATTAAAGTTAAATGCCATCACAGCCCGGAAATCATCAGTGTTCTTGTTCTTATTAAGAATCTACTGTTTACTGTAGAGATAGCTCAGTAAGTAAGGGCACTTGTTCCCTGACAATACTACGAGCCAGAGACTAAATTTGATCTCAATCCTGTGTAAAGGTAGAAGAGAACAGGCTCCTTATGGTCATCTTCTGACTTCTCACATGCTAGTGAATGTGAGCACTCCCCTCCCCACACCAAACCCCCAGACACACCTATTGACTACCTCAAACAGCAGCACCCCAAACTATTATCACTTGATATGAGAAGTTATAAGAGAGAATTCTGAGAGCAGACCAGGAAGCAGGAAGGGTTCCAGCTGCCTTGCGCCTGTAGACTGCAGTGAGCAAAGGCATAAATGACAAGTAATGGGAGAGGAGACCTCAGCGTGACCACGGGAGCGCAGATGAAGAAGAGCTTGCACATCCCGTCCCCACAAAGGGGAGACTTTCTGGTGAATACCTTTTCCTGCATTGAGGGTGACCCCATGGCCCCATGTCCACATAGATTCAGATGAGCTGAGCCCATCACATTCTTCCCATCCTGTCCTTCCACTCTGTTCTTCACCTCAGTGCTCAAGAGGAGGGAAGCATGCAATGCCATCCCGAAGGACTCTTTCTTCCGTTGCCCAGCAGTCTACAACACCAACATATGGAAAGTCATTATCCCTGGAGGAGTCGAGACCAGGGCAACATAAGACAGATGAGAGAACAGAAATCGCAGTGGACAGAGAGCAGTTTTCCATGTACGTGGAGAGGAGGCGGTACCTCAGTGTCCCTGAATATAGGACCCATTGGAGAGAAAGCAAGCCAGCCAGAGGCTAGACAGTCAGGGGCTAGAAAAACAATTTACATCTCCAGAGAGGTTGCTCTGTACCATTCACTGGAAGTTGCACGCGAATTAACTTGGTTAATTCATTAAGATACGAAACAGTCCAAGGAGGCGACTACCCCGATGATCTCTATGTGTCTGTTGAGCAAATCGAGGTGTAGAAAAGGCCTCACGGAGAACCTCATTGTGAATTGACCCTGAAAGGACATGCAGGATTTGGTATGTCTGGAGAAAGAGAGTCTTTCTACAAGGGGACAGAGAAAGTTGTGTGGCCCCCTTCTGGTCTAAACTCAGCACTACCAGACTTAATCGTCAGGGCCCTACAGGAATGCAGCATCTTAAAATTCTGCTCCTTCAGAAACTGTGGCTCCCTGGCTCCCACCCCACTGTGTGTACCAGCTCCGGGGCCTTCGGCAATCCAGGTGGACTCGCAAGTGCAAATTGCCAGAAGACAAATGAGAACTGGCAGCTGTATTTAATCATGCAGCCTTCTGCAATGTGTCTAAAACAGACGTCGTTTTTTCTTATGGAGAGTAATTATTCTTAGCGTGCCCATCTGAGTGAGGTTATGCTTTGGTAATTGGTTCTGAATCCTGGATCCATTTTCTGTTTGAGGAGCTTGCTGGAATTCCTTCTCATGTCTATGACTTGATCTGAGGAATACCTGTCAGAGAGATGGCTTTAGGAGAGAGATTGGTTCTCCCCCTCCTGGAAAGCTGCTGAGGTGAAAGCAATGAGGTCGAATGTGATAGACAGACACTTGTTTAGCCCCCAAACCCCACTGAGGGTCATGACTTTTACCTTTCACCCCTTCCCTCCTCCCTATGCATCTTTTTATTTCCTGATTAGAGTCCTGAGTAGAATACTTTAGGTGACACTGTATTTCCTTTTCTTCCTATGCCCACGAATGTCAAATGTAGCCTGGCACTCACCAACTTGGCTGGGTGAAGCTCAGAAACTTACATTCTGCCATTCAAATCCTATTCCCAAAGTCTGTGCCTGAAACATAATATTAATGTAGTAATAGTTGTTGAATGAAGTTTGTAATACAGTCCTCCCTTGGTATCTATGAGGGATTGGACCAGTACCCTCTGATGGTACCAAAATTCATCAGCAAAGGCACTGTCAACATCTCTCCTGTGACCTTTGGCTGTTCTTCCTTCCTGGGCTTTGGCCTCTTTGTCAGGAGCTTGAGGGAACTTGTATGAGGCTACTCCCAGTTAGGCCTACCTGAGACTCTGTCTGCTGGGCTCTTCAGGGAAGGGAGGGAAAGGAAGGGGTCAGAGTTTGAATGTGTGTCAGGATTAGTTATCTTCAGGGGGTGACAGGCTTTCTAAAATTCTTTCTGAGTCTCATCTTCAAATTTCCAGGGTCTATGGTTCCAGGAAGTTGAGAACAGGGTTTTATGAAGTATCCCTCCATCTCTTTCTCCTCCTCCTCCTCCTCCTCTTTCAAATATCTTAAGAAATTTTAAAGAGATTACCCTACAAATCATAATGTAGTAAACCCCGATATAGAGGGTGAAAAAGAAAGAGGAGTAGAGGAGGTGCTACTTCAATAACACCCTCCTTTAGGTTATGAGGGCTGATGTCAATAGAATCTAGAATTCCCCAGGAGATGAGGCCTCTGCATGCCTCTCTCCTACAACAGAGGCTGCTTAGTGCTTTTATTTATTACATTAATAAATAAAAAAGTGAGCAAACCTACCCACCGTGTGGGGCTTCATTATCTACCTGGGATCCTGGACTGCAAGGATGGGGAGAGGGGCCTGAGAAGCAGTGTGTCTTCATCCCTGGCTGCTGCCTCCTGATGTGAGCGGCTGTTCCAGAGTCCCAGCCCTTGAGCTTCCCTACCCTGGTGGGCTGAACTCTTGAGCCATGAGCCAGAATGAAGCCTTTTGCCTTCTTTAGGTTGGTTTCGTCGGAGCATTCTATCACAGCAACAGGGAAGGCGAGTGAGACATAAAGTGTGTTCTGATAAGCTTCTCCTCTCTGCCTTCATTTCCTTGTGTGTGTCTCCTGCGCCTGCCCAAATGGGCACCCACATGTCCACTCCTACGCATCATTACAAACAATATGGGTCGAAAAGTTTGTTTTCTGAAGAGTACACTATGCTGAAATCTTGGCAGAAGGGAAATTGTGTCATGTGCGGAAAGTATCATCATTTGCTATGCGTGAAAGCTCATGGTGGGAAGGATGGATAGTCCGTTTGCAGCACATGATTTATAATCACGTGCATGTGTGTGTGCGTGTGCACATGTGCACACATACACACACATGCACACACACACATACGAGTATACTCATTTATAATAACTGTGATAAGAAAGGACAAAGAAAAGTATAAAGAAGGTCTGCCCTGTTCTGCAGCAGAGACCATGGCATACCAATGTGTCAGCCATTGCCACACAAAGGACTTTTGTTTTCCGTCTGCACAAGCGAGCAGGAAAACCCAGCAAAGGCTCCTGATGCAGACGGCAGGAGGAGACGTGAACTGCAGGTTTCTCATTGAGGACTTACTTCCCTTTGCTCAGTGGGTGGAATAAAACCCTTGGTTTTCCACTGTTCCTTAGTGGGCTGATGAGATTCCTCCTGGTTGGAGCCTTTTTTATTCCCGAATGGGCTTGACAGCCTCCTAGCCCTGAAGCACTCCCCTTAGGGATGCCAAGCTGCTCTCGAGCGCTGAAGTCCACTCTGAGCACAGCACAGGCAGTCAAGAGCCTGATCTGGCTTTCAGATGGCTGTCTTCTGAAGTGCCGTTCTACCTGCTGAAGGGATGGATGTATGGCCCGCAATTTCTTCCCTCTCTCTTACAGTGGAAACAATTGCCTCTGGTGCGCAGAACACTAGCTCCTGCAAATGCGATAGTCACACAATCACTGTTTGGAGATGAGCGGTCTCTCATTTTTATTATAATCGTGGCATATCTTTAATTTGCTTGGCATAATGTACTTAATCCATAATTATAAAATATGCAGCTAGCCTTTGGCCTCATTCTGCTCTCCTACCACAGAGGCCGCTTGGTGCTTTTATTAATTTCACTTTATACAAGCTAACAGATTGCCATAAAGGGAAACAGAACTTCTCAACCAGCTCGGCTAATAGCTGTGCTTCAGCGAAGGGCCCTGTGGTATGTGCTGAGCAATAGCTACCTCTCTCCACACGACTTGCAGGTTTTAATTGAATTTCTGTCCCCTGGATATCATGCTGAAACTATTCGTCTGTTCTAGTAAGTCTTCCGATGTTAAACAAGTTCGTTGGGTTGTTACCGTAAAATAAATACAGTGAGACAGTTGATTTCCATGGAAAAGCGGAAGCACTGCCCAGGTGAAAGTCCCAGTTAAGGGAACTAACTTATCCTGAGTATGGTTCAGCAGAGAAATCCCATTAATCTGGCCGAAAACCCAGGATGCATGTCTTTGCTTCATCCGTAGTCTCCTCTCTTTGTTTGATGGAGGGCTTTTTGCTCTGCTGACAAAGTGTTTGAACAACACGACAAACTGCATTTCTCAATAGTTCTTGTTGGGATTTTGTATTAACCATTCCGATCGGCCAGCAACAGTTCTGTCCATTCAGCAGGCTTCCTCTCCTGTTTCCTATTTGCTATCTCACCTTTAGCACACATTGACATTCTTTTATTATGGCTGTTTTATTTTAAATGATTTTTAAATTTAAATGTATTTTGATCACATTCTTTTTTTTCTTTTCTTATTAAGATTTTTTTAATACAGTCTTTTCTCATTTTACATAGCTATCCCCGTTCCCACTCCCTCCTCTCCTCCATTTCTTCCACCTCCCCCCCACCTCCCCACCCTTTCCTCAGAAAGGGTAAGGCTTCCCATGGGAAGTCAACAAAGTCTGACACTTCACTTTGAGGCAAGACCAAGGCCCTTCCCTCTTTATCTAGGCTTAGGAAGGCATCCCTCCAAAAAGATACCAGCTCAGACCCAGATAGATAAACATGGTATGATATGTACTCACTCATAAGTGAATATTAGACGTAAAACAAAGGATACATGGCCTAGAGTTCATGATTCCAGAGAATCTAGGTAGCAAGGCGAACCCTAAGAGAGACGTACATGGATCCCCCTGGGAAGGGGAAACAGACCGACATCCCTAGTACTCGATCACACTCTTTCCCTTCCACAGTCCTTCCAGATCCTTCCCCTTTTCCTATTCACCCAACTCTAAGTTCTTTATAAAAAACAGACAAAAACCCATACAACAACAAAAATACCCCAAACCAAGAAAGCAAAATAAAGCAAAACCTCAAAACAAAACAAAACCAAAGCAAAACACCAAATTGTAATTAAATAAAAGCACAAAAACCTGGGGAGTCCATTGTATGTTGGTCAACTAGACATGGACATGAGGCCTGTCCTGGAGTGGTTGATATACCCAGTGTCACTCCATTGGAGAAAACTGATTTTCCCTCTCACAGCTGGTATACAGGACATTTCAGTTGTTAACCCTTAGCCCAGTGACTAGGTTTTCATTCCATACATCCATCTATCCATCTGTCTGTCTGTCCGTCTGTCCGTTCGTCCATCCATCCATCCATCCATCCATCCATCCATCCATCCATCCATCCATCCATCCGTTTTTAAACATAGCAAACTAATATATAATAATATAGAAAAACACATGACATTAAAGTTGGACAAGACAAACCTACAGAAGCAAAAGAACCCAAAAGAAGGCACAAGAATCAGAGACTCACTTGGTCACGCACTCAGGAATCCTATTAAAAACACTGAACTGGAAGCTATACTATGTATGCAGAAGACCTGGTGCGGACCTGTGTAGTCCCTGTATGCTGATTCAGTCTCTGAATTCATATGAACTTTGATCGTGTTGATTTAGAGGGCCTTGTATCTTGGTGTCCTCCACCCCACTTTTTTACTCTTTCTGTGTCCACTTCTGAGGGATTTCTGAGCTCTGGGGGAGGGATTTGATGGAGACATCCTTTTTAGGGCTGCCTGTTGCAAGGTTTCTCACTCTCTGTGTAAAGTCTGGCTGTGGGTCTCTGTATTTGTTTCTGTCTGCTGAAAAAGGAAGTTTCTTTGATAATGGCCGAACAAGGCACTGATCTATGAGTATAAAAGGCTGAATATCATTAAAAATCATTTTATTACTACTTTTTTTTATTTTTGAGATTAGTATTATTTGGTTTTACCTTATGTCTCTGAGCTGTCTAATCTCTGGTTCTTGGTTACCCAAGCACACTGTTGGGTATGGGCTTCGTCTCAGGGGGTGGGCTTTAGGTCAAATCAGTTGTTGATTGATTACTGCCACAAGTATTCTGCCAGTATTGGCCCTAGCCTATCTTATAGGCAGTACTCCATTATAGATCAAAAGATTTGTGACTGTTGATGTTAACGTTTCTATTTTGGGAGCATGCAGAGCAAATACTGTACCACAGACGCTGGAACTTAAGAGTGAAGGCTTTATGTATGCTCTAGTCTGACATCTCCATGTTCAGTGAGTTGTTTAGGTATTGTCTTCAGCAAAGGGAGCTTGAAGTCAGTTTGGGGGATCAGACTTTAGTATTGGTAACAGCCTGAGTTATTTAAGGATCCCATAGGATCTCAACCCAAATCTCTTACTGAAAACTTCATTTGGTGCCAAGAGATGTCAGTTGGGACCTGTCTTCCTCATTAGTTCATGATTTCATATATGTGTGTGTGTGTGTGTGTGTTTTAGGAAGTTTCTACTGTGTTAGGTGTCCATACTACTCCACAAGTGCCCCTTAATTTTATGTGTCTCTCCCTGTACTCCCTCCCACCCTCTTCCTTCTCTCCTTCACTTGATCCTCCCACTTGAGCCACTTCAATCCATTCATAATTATTCTATTTCCTTTTCTTAATGAGATCTCTCTGTTCCCTCTAGTACCTGACTCTATAACTATCTTCTGTGGTTCTAGGGGTTGTAGCTTGGTTATCATTGACTTAACAACCAATATTTACATATAAATGAATACATTCCATATTGGTCTTTCTGGGTCTGGGATACCTCACCCAGGATGATTTTTATTTTTTATTTTAGATCCATCCATTTGCCTGCAAATCTCATGATGATTTTAATGGCTGAGTAATATTTCATTGTGTAAATGTACCACATGTCCTTTATCCATTCTTCTGTTGAGGGATATCTAGGTTGTTTTCTATTTCTGGCTGTTATGAATAGAGAAGACATGAACATGGTTGAGCAAGTCTTTGTGGTAGGATAAAAGATCTTTTGGGTATATGTCCAAGAGTGTTTGGGATAGCTGGATCTTCAAGTAGACCCCATATTTTCGAGGAACTGTCACACTGATTTTCAACATGACTGTACAAGTTTGCACTCTCAGCCACAATATATGAGTGTTCTCCTTACTCCACATCCTCGCCAGCATAAGCCGTCACTAGTTTTGTTGTTCTTTGCCATTCTTGCAGGTGTAAAATTAAATCTCAAAGTAGTTGTATTTCCCTGATGGATAACGATGCTGAATATTTCTTTAAATGTTTCTCAACCATATGAGTTTCCTGTATTGAGAGTTCTGTTTAGATCTGTACCCCAGTTTTAAACTTGGGTAATTTTCTTGATACCTAGTTTTTTGTGTTTTGTATTTATATTTTGTATCGTAGTCCTTTGTTGAATCCATAACTGGCAAAATCTTTTTCCATTCTGTAGGCTGCTCCTTTGTCTGAATGACAGTGTTCTTTGCCATACAGAACCTTCTCAGTTTCATGAGGTCGTTTATTTTACTTTATTATTATTTTTTAGTCATAGCGTATGTTTATTCTTTCAATGTCCTGAAACCATTATTTATTTATTTTCATTGAAAACTGGCTTATCTGTGCATACTATACTCCCCAACCACACTTCCCCTTCCCTTCACTCCTCCCAGCTCCAGCTTCCTTTCTTCCCCTCTCACCCTGATCCACTCCCTGGCTGGCTGTTTCCTCCGCAGAGCAGCGGTCCAGGCCTCCAAGAGACAGCAGTCAACCAGGACAAAACAAGATAAAAGAAGTCACACTTAATTATTGATCTTAGTGCCTGTGCTAATGATGTTCTGTTCAGAAAGTCTTCTGTGCCAATGAGTTCAAGGCTATTCTTCACTCTAGTTTCTGTCAGGTTCATTGTGTTTGGTTTCATGTTGAGGTCTTTGATCCATTTGAAGCTGGGTTTTCTGATGGTTGATAAGTATGGATCTATTTGGATTCTTCTACATGCAGACATTCAGTTTGAGCAGCACCATTTGTTGAAGATGCTGCCTTTTTCTCCCCAGTATGTATTTCTGGCCTCTTTATTAAAAAAAAATCAGGTATTCATAAGCGTGTGGATTTATGTCTGTGTCTTTGATTTGATTTCACTGATCAATGTGTCTGTTTTTGTGCCAATATTGTGCTGTTTTTATTGCTATAGCTGTATTGTGTAGCTTGAAATTGGGAATGGTGATACCTCCTGCAGTTCTTTTATTATTCAGGATTTTTTTGTCTTTCCATATGAAGCTGAAATTGTTCTTTCAAGAACTGTGGAATTTTGATGGGGATTATGTTGAATCTGCAGATTGCTTTTGGTAGGATGGCAATTTTTTCTATGTTAATCCTGCTGATTCATGAGCATGGGGAATCTTTCTACATTCAAATTTCTTCAGTAACTTTAAGTTTTTATCACAAAAAAATTTTAGCTTGCTTAATTAGAGATACCCCAATATATTTCATATTATTTGAGACTATTGTGAAAGGTGTTGTTGTTTCCTTGATTTCTTTCTCAATCTGTTGTGGTTTATACATACAAGCCTATTTGTGAATTTTTTGTGAGTTCATTTTGCATTCAGCTACATTGCTGAAAGTTTTTTTTTTTTTTGTCAGCTGTAGAAGTTCTTTGGTGAAAGTTTTAGGGTCAATGTATGCTATTATTATCATCTGCAAAACAAATTCTTTGACTTCTTCCATGCCAGTTTGTATCACCTTGATCTTTTGTTGTCTTATTGCTCTAGTTAAGACTTCAAGTACTATATTGAATAGGTATGGAGAGAGTAGACAAACTTATCTTGCTCCTGATTTTAGTGAAATTATATCACTGCTTGGGGGACAAGCCTCCAAGCAGCACAAGGTCAAAGGGAAATCCATATTGTCAACGCATACTAGACTTTTCTATCTGAGAGGGCTTCGTTCTTTATTCTCTATTCTTCTTATACTATATGCTTTCCCCCCCTACAGCTTATATACCCCAGCAAAATATTTTAGGCAATATAAAAATTGCAATGTAGTTACATTCTATTTTTCAAGTGAATGATTATAATGAATACAAAGCAAACAGTAAAAAACAGCATGTTTCCTTACATGATTAAGCATTTTACATATTACAGGTGAAAAACAAATTATTCCAAGAACCTATGTACATTCATACCCAAGCAACTTGTTATAGATTAACTGTGTGGGCAAGCAAGGTATTCTTCTTAGTCAGGTATTTTACTGGCAGGCTGCATTTTGCAGTTACAAAAAAAGAGCCAATTACTTTATTACTTATCTTGAAAGGTAATCTTATAAGGAATCTTAAACCTTAACTTTCATATAAAAGAATTGTTCTTATATCAGGAGATTGAGGGTATAAGGAATTAATCATCACCTTTGATCATCAACCAACCCTAGCAAGTAGGTCAGCTAGTAACACTTGGGTTGCTTTGTTCTTCTTCCCTGACCTTAGCTAGTTCTGCATTCAACTATGTGTCTTGTTAAAACTTTACATTATCTTCTTGGGTTTTTCACCTCAATGCTATTTGACAAAAACATCTTAGTCTAATTTAAATTATTTTCAAAGCTTTATTTCAGTGATGTTGCAACCCCAAATCTGTGAACACATCTCCCAACATTAAGGTTTAAAGAATTTAAGCTAGCTGGGTCATTGGGACTCAATTGTTTTTCTTAAGTATTAACCTAAGCCACAGACTATATGGCTCTTCAGTAGAAACTCATGTGTTCTAGCTGTGTGACACTTCTTTGTATTTATTTTTAATCATCAAACTTTATTTAAGCTAACATTATTATTATTTAGATCGTACAGCTTAGGAAGAAATCATCTTCATAATAATCCACAGGTAAAAATGCCCAGTAGAACGGGAAGTTTCCATGACATAAACACACACAACTTTCCAGACAGTGGTGATCTCCCCACTCCCATTCACACCATGCCAGATACCAGAGAAAGATAGCAGAAAACATGGAAAGGCACATTCCAGGGTCTGTGGTCTCAGGGCCTAACTCGCCTAACAGAGATTCACCCAGGAGGGATTTTCCTCCTGGTGGGCTGGCACCTTCAACTTCATTTGCCACCCACTGCTTCTCTGACATGGTCAACAGCAAAATTACTTTGAGTTTCTCTCATTTAAGTTGATGTTGGTTATGGGATTGTTGAAAGCTGTTGTTTTGGTGAGATATGTCCTTGTATCCTGATCTCTCCAGGACTTTTATAATGAAAGGGTGTTGGATCAACAAAGGCCTTTTCTACCTCTACTGATATGGTATTGTTTTTTTTTTTCTTTCAGGTTGTTTGTATGGTAGAATACATTTATCAGTTTACGTGTTGAACCATCCCTGCAACTGTGGAATGAAACCCACTTTGACCATGGTGGGTGGTCTTTTGGGTGTGTTCTTGGGTGTGTTCAGGTTTGCAAGTATTTACTGAGTATTTTTGCATCTATGTTCATAAGGGATATTGGCCCACTATTCTCTTTTCTGTTTGGTCTTTATGTGTTTTGGGTATCAGGCTAATTGTGGTGTTGTAAATGAATTGAGCATTGTTCTTTCTGTTTCTATTTTGTGGAATAATTTGAGGTGTATTGACATTAACTCTTCTTTGAAAGTTTGGTAGAATTCTGTGTTAAAACCATCTGACCTTGGTCTTTGTTTGTTTGTGTGTTGGGAGACTTTTCAGGGCTGCTTTTATTTCACTCAGGGTTATATGTCTGCTTACATTGCTTATCTGATCTTGATGTAACTTTGGTAAGTGCTATGTATTGACTAAATTATCCATTTCTTTTAGGTTTTCTAATTTGGGGGTACAGGTTTTTAAAGTATGTCCTTATGATCCTCTAAATTTCCTAGTTGTCTGTTGTTATACTCCCCTTTTCATTTCTAAATCTTGTTAATTTGGATATTCTCTCTCTACCTTTTAGTTAATTTGGACGAGGGCTTGTTGATCTGACTGCTTTTCTCAAAGGCCCAACTTTTGTTTCATTCGTTGTTTATATTGCTTTGTTTTGTTATTTCAATTTTATTGATTTCAGCCCTGAGTTTGGTTATTTCTTGCCATCTATTCCTTTGGGTGTGATTTTTGTTGCTTTTGTGTAGAAACTTCAGATGTGCTATCCAGTTGCTAGTATGAGATACCTCCAATTTTTTATGTAGGCACTTAGTGCTATGAACTTGCTACCTAGAATAGCCTTCATTGTTTCCAGAAGTTTGGGTATGTTGTATATTTATTATCATTCAATTCTAGAAAATCTTTCTTTCTTGACCCAATTTTTTAAATTCAGTACAGAGTTGTTCCATTTTCATTAGTTTGTAAGCTTGCAGTTGTTTCTCTAGTTGATATCAAGCTTTAATATCAGATTTGGGTGGTCAGATTTGGGGAGTTATTTTGATTTTTTTTGTATATGTTGAGGCTTACTTTGTGCCTGTGTATATGGTCAGTTTTGGAGAAAGTTTCATGCAGTGCTGAGAAGGCATTTTCTTTTGTGTTTAGGTGAAATGTTTGTAAATTTCTCTTAGGTCTACTTAGTTTATGACTTCAGTTATTTCCAGCAATTGTCTGCTCAGTTTTTGTCTGACCTGTCTATTGTCAAGAGTGGGATACTTAAGTCTCTCACTATCATTGTGAGGATCAATATGTGGTTCAAGCTATAGAACTATTTCTTTCATATACTTGGGTGTTCTTGTGTTTGAGGCATAGATGTTAAGAATGTTAGGAATGCCCTAGTGTGTTTTTCCTTTGAGTATGTAGGGTCCTTTGCTGTTTTCTGATTAGTTTTGGTTTGAAGTTTTTTGTCAGGTATTAAAATTGCTGAATCACTTTGTTTTTTAGGTTCATTTGCTTGAATATCTATTTTCAACCTTTTACCCTGAGGCGATGTCTGTCTTTGATGTTGATGTGTGTTTCTTAGCAGAAGGGTGATCCAATTTGCACATCCATCCTATTAGTATGTCAATTTTTATTGGGGACTTGGGACTATTGATGTTGAGAGATGTACATCAATGATTGTTGATTCCTTCTGTTTTGTTGGTGTTGTTGGTGGTATGTGTTTTCTTTCTTTTGATTTTGCTGGTATGGGATTATTTACTCCTTGTTTTTTATGTTTTTTTTTTTTTTTTGGATGAGTTTAACCTCTTAAGGTTTGAGTTTATCTTCTAGCATCTTCTGTAGGGTTAAATTTATTCATAAATATTGCTTAAATATGGTTTTATCATGGAATGTCTTATTTTCTCCATCTATGCTGACTGAAAGTTTTGCTGAGTATAGTAGTTTGGACTGGCATTTGTGGTCTCTCAGAGTCTACACCACATATATCCAGGTCCTTCTGGCTTTTAATGTATCTATTGAGGTGTAATTTTAATGGGACTGTCTTTATCTGTTACTTGCTATTTTTTCATTGAAACTTTAAAAATTCCTCTTTGTTCTGTACATTTAATGTTTTGGTTATCTTGTGCAGTAGGGGCTTTCTTTTTTGGTCTAGTCCATTTGGGGTTTCTATCCTTCTTGTACTTTGATAATCATTCCCTTCTTTATGTTAGGCAAATTTTCTTCTGTGATTTTGTTGAAAATATTTTATGTGCCTTTGACCTGTTTCTTTTCCTTCCTCTATTCCTATTGTTCTTAGATTTAGTCTTTTTATAGTGACCCAGATTTCCTGGATGTTTTGTTACAGGAGGTTTTTTTGTTTTTTAAGATTTAACATTTTCTTTGACTGATGTATCCATTTCTTCTATCAAGTCCTTAATACCTTAATTCTTTCTCCCCCCCCCTTGTATTCTGTTGGCAAATTTGCCTCTGTGGTTCCTGCTCAAATTCCTTAATTTTTCATTTTCAGATTTCCCTCAGTTTGGATTTTCTTTATTGCTTCTAGTTCCACTTTCAGGTTGAATGGTTTTATTCATTTCCTGGCACTGCTCTTTGTGTTTTCATAGATTTCTTTAAGGTATTCATTCATTTCCTTAAAGAACCTCTATCACATCCATAAAGGTTATGTTAAGGTCTTTTTCTTGTGTTTCAGCTACGTTGGAATATTCAGGGATTGCTGTGGTAGGGTTGCTGGGTTCTAGGAAAGACATATTATCCTGGCTATTATTGATTTGTTTCTATGTTGAAGTCTAGGCAGTTGGGATTGGGAAGATTCTCTTCCTCTATTGATTAGGCTGGCCTTGAACTCACAGAGATCTGCTTGCCTCTTCCTCCCAAATACTAGGATTAAAGGTGTGTGCCATCACTGCCCATTGGGAAGATTGTAATTCTCTGTCTTGATATCTGGTCTTGTCTGTATTGGGTGTGTGTTTTGTTCCTCGGTTTCCTCTTTCCTTTCCGGATGTTATGAAGGTGTGGGAACTATCACTATCTTCTGTAATACTGACAGGTGTGGGCACTGGGAGTTCTAAATAAGTATTAGGTCCTGACACTTAGGAATGGGGATGGGCTGGGGAGCAGTTGAGGATCTACGTGCAGGGAGGAAAGCAGGGTGTTCCACCAGGATGTCCTTAGTTAGTCCACTGGGAATAGGGGTGGAGAGTAAAGAGAGGCCAAAGCAGAAAGTCTAATACAGAGCAGGGATGGGACTGGGGAATTGGGTTTGGAGAAGCAGAGGGAGAGGGGAAGATCTGTAATTGCCCACTGTGGCCTGTGCTTTCCCAGGGAATGGCTGCTGGAGCTGGGAGGTCGGATAATGCAGTATGACTGGGGAAGGAGTTTAGGAAGAGTAGTAGGTCTTGGGGATCCATGAGAGGTGAAGTCAGGGGAGTCTGCAGCAGGTGTTCTGTTGCAGAGCTAGAGATGAGACTAGGACATTTTATTTGGAGGAGCAGAAGGAGAGGCAAAGGTTTCCAGCTAGCCTACCGCTTCCTTGGCTGGAATGGCCTGTGTGCTCGCAGGGAGTCTACATTGCCATTCTTACCAGCAGTTGGGATATCTGCTGCCCCGGACTATTTTTATGTTGAAAGAACCATCTTACAGGAATTATTGCCCAGCCATATATTCTGAGGCCTTTCTGGTGTTTTTATCTTCATGTCCTTGTTTGGTAAGATGAATAGTGTTCCAAAATGTTAGGATATCAACACTATAGGACTCTGAAAACTCCTAAGCAGTATTTTACCTATTAGATGAATGGAAGCAATCAGGATGGAGAAATTAGGAATGGAATCGGTACCCTGGCTCCATGAAGGTGACACAATGGATGACAAACATCCTGCTTTTGCTGTCCCTTGAGGTTGTGGCATCTCCTTCAAGTGCGTCTTGAGACCCCTTGTCTCAGGCTTTGAGCTCTCTCCTGATCATACTCTCTGATATGCTACTTGATGACTTCGTCAGTATTAGAAGGCATCCTCAGCGCTTGGCTTCATAGTCTTTGATGCCCTCTTGTGATCATTTACCAGCATTACTAGTCGTCTTGGCCTCGTCATCATTTGGGACCTCCCTGGCCTGTGATAACTTGAACTTGGAAATTCCTCTGTCTAATCTCATTCTCAAATGCTTCTAACTTTTCTCATTTTTTAGTTTACTGAATTTTTGTTTCTGAGTGCATAGTTTCATTTCCTCAATATGACCTTGCTCTCAAGTTAAGTTGAACATCTCCCTTAAAACAAACAAGCAAGCAAACAAATAAAAGAACCCAACTATGTGTTCTTCAAAGGCCAGAATCAAGTGGTTCTCTGCCTGCAAGAGTAAACCTAAATGTGAGCCTGCTGGTATAGGTCACCCAGTAGAGAACATTTGAACAAACAAGGGAAAGTTCCATCCTGCCTTCTGTCTCATAATATGCCTTGGATCCAGGTTGCTGTTCTAGAGGACACACTGTTGTTAGCACTTTGCTTTTTACAGTAGTGGGTTACAGCGTCAGGGTGTGCCGCTAATAGCTTTGTGATTTGGAACAACTTATCTCACTATGAGATATAATGATTGGGTCTATTATATTAAATATTGATGCTAATTTAATCGGTTAACATTTATAAAATGATCAGGAGAGTATCTGCCACTTAATGAGCACTTAAAATGGTTGGTTCTTATTGTTATTATTATTAATTTTCATTTCATATAAACGATTTATTTGCCTGTAATCCATGTCTATCCACAGAATACACACCTGTTGCCTGTGGAGCTTGGTAGAAGGCACTGGATGCCTTGGAACTGGAGTTGTAGATAATTATGAGCCTCCCAGTGACTGCTGGGAATTAAGCTCAGGTTTTTTACAAGAGCAATAAGTGCTCTTAAAACACTGAGCCATCTCTCCAGCCCCACAGTTGGCAATTAAAACTGGGAGTCATTGACCTGTTAAAGTCTCTTACTAGTGTTTTCCAGAGATGAACCTTTGAATTATTAAGTTTGGTTTTAAAGCACTGAAGACACAAAGTCTCTAAATTGTGGGTTGCTCTCTTGAAATTCCTAGTTAGTTACTGAAACCTTCTTGCCTGGTCTATGAAATAAAATAAAAATTGGTGGCCTCAGAGGCTCAATGGTGCATATTAGGAATGTTTCTAAACTGAAAAACTAGCATGCCTGTCTGCGTGATGAAGCGCTAAGCTGGGGGTCACTGCAGAGAGTTACAGGGGACGTAATTATTTGTGTTTTTGATCTCTAGACACTGTAACACCAATGGGGAGGCCTTAGAGAGACTAAATAGACTTACAACACAAATGGGAAACAACTGTTTTTCCCACGACACTGCCAAGCACAAAACCACTGGCTCTTAACGTTTACTTGGGAGTTTCTGAACCACGTCTTTTCTTTCTAGTTACTATTACCCCATAGGTTAAGGTCAAATGCCAGTACGTAGAAAATGCTATTTCTCACCCTGGCATGTTTGTTAGATCTGACCTTTTTTTTTTCTTTGTTTTGAGGAAAAATAGAAAAGCTGATGACAAATGGGGACCAGGCTCTGTTGTCACAGCAGTTGGACAATAAATGTGCCTGAAAGTGATTGTATTCATGGACTCATAATCACATCTTATTGTTCTAGGAGCCCGTATTGGATAAACATGTCATCAGAAGCTAATTCCTTGCCTTCATATTTCAGGCTGTTGGAAAGTGCTGTTTATTTTAATGTTAACAACCTGCTCTTTGGATTTCGTCTGACTTTTAACTACTAAAAAAACAAAGTCAGGTTCTAAAACATTTAATATCTACACAACGTTTAATTTAATTATGAGATCCATAGAGATTGCATACTTGGGCTGCACTGATCTCTTTCCACACTGTGCCTGAGACCCTTCTAGAATATACCAGTATCTCAGTATAGTATAAATGAAAGAATCTGGGTCGGAAGGTAAGGATCTTGCGTAGGCTTTCACATGGCTCTGCCCTGCTGGCTGCATTGCTTATTCGCACTTCTCCATAGCTGCACACAGTGGTTCGACGCCGTCCTATCCTGCCCTACTTCTCATTACACTAAGACTTGCGTCAGCTCGTTTACCCATTGATGTCCAGCATGGCCAGTAGTTACCCATTTTCCTGTTTTCTCTTAGACAGCCCAACTCTTATCCCTTTTTGATCTTTGCTTTTTCCAGACGTTTCCAACACCCAGTCCGTATTCCTTCCCACTCACTATGATCCTTGTTATCTTCAGAAATTATACTTGACCCTCAGAACAGGATCTCACTTGAGAACCTAAGCATTAAATAAATCAGTGCAATGGTGTCTAACTCACAAAAGCCATTCCATGGATATAATTTCCCACCGCTCTGAATGCAGCTCATTGTCCGTTCCTGCAAGCCCCATGAGTCTCGGCTCTGGCCACGTCCTCCAGAAACTGAGAGTCAAAATAAAGAAAGGTTCTCACAAAGATTTCAATGCGTGATCATGGAAGGAATGCTCTGTGAGAGGCAGGCAGTCTCAGGAAGGAGAGGAGAGTGATTGCACGGGAGAAAGTGAAAGGCCCCCTGAGAAGGAATCAGCTTCTATATACGGATGCCTTCCCTGGAATTATCTGCAATTCCTCCTACTCTCAAATCATAGAAAATTGAGTCTTTAACATCTGGCTTAGATATTTTCCTCCATTCCCTGCATTATGAAATTAGTTTTATTGTGAGTTCACTTTGGTAATAACATGAAACATTTATTTTTGAGATTTTGGAAAAACTTATTGTGTGTACATTCCACCTTACTATTTTCCAGAAAGATGTTGAGAAAGCTGTTCCGAGCACTTTGACTTACTGCCTCACAGCAGATGCTAGATCCAGAATTCAAGGAATATCAGTGCTTTGGCGTTAAGCATTATCTCAGGCATGACGGTAGAGCCATGGAATGTTCCCAGACAACTGTATTAATTCACTCACATAAAATCATTTGCTGAGCCCATTCTTGAGACCCGGAACTGTGCTGTATCATTGGGATCAGGAATGTGAACTAGGTGTTCACAGGCCTCTCCCTCCCCATGCTGGCATGCTAGTGGGAAAGCCAATAACAAATAATCACCTAAATTTATAAACAGCCCAATCAGAGCTTGCAATAAATGCTATGATGTAAACAGAAAAGGGCCAGATAGGGAAAGGATCATGGGGAATTCTGCAACTGGGGAAAAGGACTTGTTTTGTGACGAACACTTAGTGGTCAAGATTTACTTAAAATGCAGGTAAATTCGAATGTTTACCTCTTCTCTACCTGCCTTTCACTGCGTGTGTAAGCACACCTGAGAGAAGATAGATGTATTATTCATTAAAAGATGCTTGTAAGAGGACATTTGTGAATAGGGTTAGGTAATTGGTTTTGTATGATGAAATGATATGTGACCTTTGCAACATTTATAATGAACAAGATGTAATCTAATCCTTGTATGAAAACAATGACTAGACTTCTGTAGTTGAATGTTAATGCGTACGCCTACAGCACTGTCATCGATGTTGTAGGCTCTGGGGGATGTACCGCTTTGCTAAATACGGGCTGTTTTGCTGTAGTGGGCCCGAGGACTGGCACAGCCTGTGGGGAGTGCTGAGGAGCAGAGGTCCTGCGTGCTCCTACCATGGGCAGCATCCCTGTGTGTTTCTCGGAAGAGATCACCGTAGGCTGTGGTGACTGTCTGCAAATCTTGTGAGATGCAGTCTCCTCTTACCGCTTGCCATTTGTATCATCCAAGCTGTGCTTCTACAGGACGATTCGTTTCAGGCTTTTCTGAACCTTCCTCTAAGTTAGGGTGTCTTTCTTGTAACACATTTGGAGACACAGGGTAGGGCGCATGACACATATTTCAGTTTTCTATTAATGCCCTGAAAAATTACCATAAATCTAGTGACTTAACATAGCACAGGTTTATTATATTTCAGTTCTGTAGTTTAAAGTCTGCCAGGTTTGGGATAAAGTCATGAAGCTCTAGGGGACAATTTTTCTGACTTTTGGGGCTGTTGCCTTCTCTTGGACTTTGGTCCCTTCTTCCACCTTCAAATGCAGGAGGAGAAAATTGTGTTCTTCTCACCTTGTATTTCTCTGACTTCTTGCATCAGAATTGAGACCTATCTTTTCAAGAATTCCAGGATTAGATAGATTATACATAATTATATGAGACTGGACCAATATGGATGTTCAAGGACAGTGCCCCCATCTCAGAATCCAAGCACTGAACCGTATCTTCTAATACTCTTTTGCAGATGATTTATTCACAGGCCCCAGAGATTCGGATGTGACATCCTTTATGACTATAACTCTGAGTACCAGAAGGCAAATAAAAAACATGGAAGGCTTAGGTACCATTGGCCCAGTGCCATTTGTTCCAGTACAGTCACCTACTGTGACAGGACATAGCCTTTAAAGAGCCCATGGAGCCTGTGTTACATTCTAAAAGGTCATTTCTTCCTCTTTAGAGACAGTCCTCAGCCAGGTGCCTGAGAGACAGACCATGCTGGGTTTCAGACCCCATCTATCTTGGTGTGATGTGTTAAACTGTACCATACCGCGTTGGCTGAGTATGCTTAAGGGGAGGGATTATCTGGAATAGAAGTTTTGCAGTCTAGTAAGTTTTATCTCTTTGTAGGATGGTGATAAATCTGAGTGATGTCTTGGACTAGATGGTGATTCTGCTGCTCAGCTCCCTCTTAGGATGAAGCTGCCTGACTCCCCTTCACCACGCCTTTCTTTACTTCTGATAATTACGTATTGTGGGAATCACTCTAACTATGTAAAAACGTGTTACATTTGCTAATGCTTATGCTGTGGAATATTACTTTAACTGTGTAAAGGTGTGTTACTTTGATTTATACTGCGTTTGCTTAATTGTGTAAAGATGTGTTGCGTTTGTTTCATCTTGCCTACCTAAGGCACCTGATGGGTTTAATGAAAAGCTGAATGGCTAAGAGTCGGGCATTAAAAGGATAGGTGGGAATGGCAGGCAGTGAGAATAAATAGGAGGAAAAATCTAAGCTCAAGAAGAATGAGAAGAGATAAGGAGAACAGAATGAGGGCAGAAAAGAGGGACACGCTGGAGCCTAGAAACCAGGAAGAAGCAGTGAAAGTAAGATACACAGAAGGAAAGAAAAGTAAAAAGCCCCGAGGCAAAAGATAGATAAGGAGAAACAGGTTAACTTAATTTTAAAGAGCTAGCTAGAGAAGAGCCTGAGCTAGGCTGAACATTCATACCTAATAAGAAGTCTCTGTGTCGTGATTTTGGAGCTGGGTGGTGACCCAAAAGAAAAAACCTGGTACAGTTATGCATACTGGCTAGGGTGCAAGCTTCTAGAGTGCAGCAGCTTCTGTTAACTTCCCTTTATATTCCTTATAGTTGAACCGTGTGTGTGTGTGCACGTGTGAACACATGCATGTTTTTTAACGTTTAGTAGGGAAGCCCATACTTTTGTGTATTTCTCTTTTTTTTTTGAGATTTAATGTAATTACAACATCCCCCCTTCCCTTTCCACCATCCATATGCCCCTTCTTGCTATTTTTCAAATTCATGGCCTCTTAAAATTAATTGTTGTCACATGAGTATGTATAAAGTCCCCTAAATATAACCTGCTCAATCTGTATAACTTTACTTGTATGTATATGGTTTCAGGACCGACCGTTTGGTATAGATAACCAATTGGTGTGCTCTTCCCTGGGGGAGACTCTTTCTCCCACTCTCAGCATTCCGTAGCTGCCTGTGGTTCTTTGTATAGGGTGAAGACCCCATGGTCTTTCCCTCATCCACTTTGGCATGTCTACTGCTGTCCTTGCTCAGTTCATGTTTAGGCAGTCATGTTGGTGAGACTTTATGGGTGAAACTTCTAAATTTACTAGGAGACACACTATCACAGCCAACTCCCTGATCCTCTGCCTCCTCACATTCCTTCTGCCCTTTCTTCCGCAATGTTCGCCGAGCTTAGGTGAGGAGTTGTGTTACAGATGTATCTTCTGGAACTGGGCTCCACGGCTCTGCATGCTGATGACTTGTGCTTCTCTCTCATGGTTCCCCTTTGTTGCAGGAACAGTTTTCCTCGATGAGGGGTGAGAACCCCACTTCTCTGGGCAAAAGAGCAAATATTTAGAGTGTATTTAGAGATAGATCATGCTGGTTTATTTATTTATTTATTTATTTATTTATTTATTTAAGATTACTGTCTCATCCCCACCACCGCCTCCCATTTCCCTCCCCCCTCCCACAATCAAGTCCCCCTCCCTAGTCAGCTCAAAGAGCAATCAGGGTTTCCCTGCCTTGTGGGAAGTCCAAGGACCACCCACCTCCATCCAGGTCTAGTAAGGTGAGCGTCCAAACTGCCTAGGCTCCCACAAAGCCAGTATGTGCAGTAGGATCAGAAACCCATTGCCATTGTTCCTGAGTTCTCAGTAGTCCTCATTGTCCACTATGTTAAGCGAGTCCGGTTTTATCCCAGACTTTTTCAGACCCAGGCCAGCTGGCCTTGGTGAGTTCCCTATAGAACATCCCCATTGTCTCAGTGTGTGGGTGAACCCCTCGCGGTCCTGAGTTCCATTGAAGAATGGATGAAGAAAGTATGGAATATATACATATTAGAGTACTACTCAGCAGTAAAAAACAAGGACTTCTTGAATTTTGCAGGCAAATGGATGGAAATAGAAAACTGAGTGAGGTGAGTCAGACCCAAAAAGAGGAACATGGGATGTACTCACTCATATTTGGTTTCTAGCCATAAATAAAGGGCATTGAGCCTATAATTCGTGATCTTAGAGAAGCTAAATAAGAAGGAGAACCCAAAGAAAAACATATAGGCATCCTCCTGAATACTAACCTTCATCAGGCGATGAAAGGAGACAGAAACAGAGACCCACATTGGAGCACCGGACTGAAATCTCAAGGTCCAAATCAGGAGCAGAAGGAGAGAGAGAGCACGAGCAAGAATCATGCTGGTTTAATAAAGTGACTGTGGGGGTTTGAATGAAAATGGATCCCCCAAAAAAGTAGCCCTATATGGAGGTGTGGCCTTGTTGGAGTAGGTGTAGTGTTGTTGGAGAAAGTTTGTCACCGTGGAAGCAGGCTTTGAAGTCTTCTTATGTATGCTCAAGATGCCACCCAGGGTCTCTAACAACTTCCTGTTGCCTGGAATCTAAGATGGAAGCCACGAGGCTTCTTCTTCAGCACCATGTCTGCTTGCATGCCACCATGGTGCACCAAGATGACACTGAGCGAAACCTCTGAAAATACAAGGCACGCCAATTAAATAATTGATTAAGAGTTGCCCTGGTCATGGTGCTGGTGTCAGCAATAGAAACCCTCACTAAGACAGTGATGTTTGTAGGTTCTCCTCCAAGATCCGTTACTTAACTACTCCTGGGTTAGGTTTCAAGTAAGAGGATGCTTTCTGTCTTGTTGGGAAGATCCTAGTCCAATTAGTCAACCACCAGTTACTGCCAAGGTATGTGAGCCATGATTCCACCCTTAGGGTTATCATGCCATGCTGGTAGTTGTGGTCCATAAGTATTATGGTGGTTTGAAAGAAAATGGCCCAAAAGGGTGTGGAATTATTGGAAGGATGGCATGGTTGGGGTAAGTGTGGCCTTGTTAGAGGAAGTGTATCAGTGTGGAGACGGGCTTTGAGGTCTTTTGCTAAAGTTTTGCTCAGTGTCACAGCCTCTTTCCTGTTGCCTGGGAGATGCAGGACTCTCAGCTACTACTCCAGCACCACATCTGTCTGCACGCCATCATGCTCCTTGTGCTGATGATAATGGGCCGGAATCTCTGAAACTGTAAGAAAGCCCACCACAATTAAATGCTTTCTTTATAAGAGTTGCTGTGATCATGCTGACTAAGACAGGAATCACAGTTGGACAGCACTGTTGGTTGCTTTCCTACTTTGCAAGCTTATTTAGTGTCTTCTGATACCAAGAAAGCTGGTCCTCAGATAAAAGGTTTTCTAGTCAATTTCAGCTAAGGGGCCGTGTGTCTGAAGTTCAAGGTATCTTCAGCAATAGAGACTTATTTTTCACCTCTGGGTGAACCTCAGTTTTGATATTAATGATATGTGACACATAAAGGAACCAGTGACTAAAGAAACATGTGGTGGGATTTATAACAGCTCTTTAAGATTTAACAATGCTTCCTCGTAGTTTTCTATAGCAACACAAAAACAGTGTCAGACTGCAAAATTTATCTTCCTTCTTTTTCTCTTTGCTTGACCATACAGAACTCTCTCCTTTCCATATGTCCGCCCTGTACTCATAACCTCTTTTTTCCTTTATTAAGCTCTTTTAGCCAGGGGCAGGGACTGAGGTTCAATGGTAGAGAATTTGCTGGATTCAGTTGTAAGAATGCAAAATCAGCAAGTCAGTCATCTATCTGTCAATCACTCTGTCTGGAATTGACAGCTGTGTGTGACTGAGTTTATCTTATCACTGTGCTGTGTCTTTAATTTCTAGTTACAGCACTGATTGTCTTTGCTTTAGTTTAAAACAATTGTCAGAGGAGATATGAGAAGCATCTTTGCATCACAGGCTTCCTAGGTACTTCTGACATCCTAGTCCACTGCATCACAGGTCTCCTAGGTACCTCTGACATACTAATCCATTGCATCACAGGCTTCCTGGGTACCTCTGACGTCCTAGCCCATTGCATCATAGGTTTCCTAGGTACCTCTGGCATCCTATTCCATTGCATCACAGGTCTCCTAGGTACGTCTGGCATTTTAGTCCATTTCATCACAGGTTTCCTAGGTACCTCTGGCATCCCAGTCCACTGCATCACAGGTCTCCTAGGTACCTCTGGCATCCTAATCCATTGTGTCACAGGTCTCGTAAGTACCTCTGGCATCCTAGTCCATTGCGTCAGGTCTCCTAAATACCGCTGGCAGCCTAGTCCATTGTCACTGTTTCCCTCCTACACTTGTGCCTCTGGTCTTCCTCTCCACAGTGAAGAGGCATTTGTCAGAGCATTCCAAGCACATTCTCCAGCCTCATATTAGAAACCTGCTTCTTCCAGTCTGGCCTACTTTGCCCTGTAATATTAGAATGCAGATAAGCATAGAGGTAGGACGTGCCGATGGGGTCATTACCGAGCTGATCCTGCTTCACAAGCTATCCATTTGCAGTGGGAAAGTTATGATGTGAGTCACAATTGGATTTCAAAACCACACGTTTGTCACTCCATATCCAGGGGAGACAGAGATTAATATTTCAAAATTTCTGAGGTGGCTCTGTGTATCTGCCTTGTTAAAATACATAATCTCTGAAGCCTGAGAGATAATGCCTTGAAGTTGAAACTATGATTATTTATTCGCCACAACTTCAGCATCATTTATGCGGCAAAGGATGAAAAAAGAATGACACTCCTCAACAACACCACTAAAATCACATTTAATACAGATTTAAACAGACAGCTGCTCGTTTGCTGGTTCCCCTGCTTATTGTAAACACATAGGGTTTTAGCAGCTGTGCCAGGGCTCTGTGCACAGTGTAATAAGACAAATGTGAGTGGGTGCATTTAGATTGTAGCTTAATCTCCTGAAATATTGCTGTGATCAATTACTGTAGCATCATGGTACACAAATGTCCTCTTTAAATCAAAACTATCTGCCCACTTGTGAATACCAGCTCAGTGCTTTGCTTCAGGGAGAATCTGTGGGAAGGAAATTAATGCATAGAGAAATACTTTGTAATCAGAATATTAACATTTTGATTGAATTGATGGAACATTTAAATGTAAATATTCAATTGTCAAGACCAAGCTTGGGAGGGATGCTGTATCACACATGTGAAATCTGAACCCCTTTCCTTGATTAGGGAGAATTCTTTTTTTTATTTTTTTATTTTTATTTATTTATTCATTTATTAAAGATATCTGTCTCTTCCCCACCACCGCCTCCCATTTCCCTCCCCCTCCCCCAATCAAGTCCCCCTCCCTAGTCAGCCCAAAGAGCAATCAGGGTTCCCTGCCCTGTGGGAAGTCCAAGGACCTCCCATCTCCATCCAGGTCTAGTAAGGTGAGCATCCATACTGCCTAGGCTCTCACAAAGCCAATACATGCAGTAGGATCAAAAACCCATTGCCATTGTTCTTGAGTTCTCAGTAGTCCTCATTGTCCGCTATGTTCAGTGAGACGGGTTTTATCTCGGGCTTTTTTCAGACCCAGGCCAGCTGGCCTTGGTGAGTTCCCTATAGAACATCCCCATTGTCTCAGTGTGTGGGTGAACCCCTCACGGTCCTGAGTTCCATTGAAGAATGTATGAAGAAAGTATGGAATATATACATATTAGAGTACTACTCAGCAGTAAAAAACAAGGAGAATTCTTTTAATAGATGAAGAAGTAGCAGACCAAAGGACTTCCTGTTAAATATAGAAGGGTGGGCAGTGTTCATTTTCCCATATGTGCAATATGCATATTGGCAGCTGTAAAGACAGAGGTTTTAGGCTAGTGGTCATTGATGGTTGTAACCCGCCCAGAGGGTCAGTTATTCCAAGGTCCAGAAGAGGCGCTACCTGAAAAAGACATGGGCGGGAGACAGGAAGGAGACCAAGCAAGAGCCAGACAAGATTCTGTTCTCGATTTGTCAAGGCTCTCTTTATTGGCGAAATGGTTGTGGCTTATATAGCCCTTGAATGAGGAATTTGGCTTGGGATGGGGGCAGGGGCATGGCAAGGGCAGGAAGGGATCTTGCTGGGGCAGCAATGGTCACAAGTGGACACACCTAGTGTTCTGTATGCAAGCAGAATCTTTCCTTTTGTGATTCCAACCACAAACAATTCTCTAGATAGTTGGAATGTGGGGCGGGTTCAGCTAACAGATAGCTCTCAAGATAGTTGGGTGTGGGGCTCCCCGCAAACATCCTTAGGACAATAGTCCCTACTATAATCTTTGGGAAAATGGCTCCTGACAGATGGAATGTGTAATACTTTGCCTCAAGCAGTAAGCAGGACAACAGAGCAGAAAGATACCGGTGACACGGTGTGACATCAGCTGTGGATGAGAGAGCCAAATCCATCCCCACATCTGTGTGACCATAGCCAAGTCACTTTACGTTCCAGGCTCATTTTTTCACATTAGTCAAATAAAGGCAATGATACTTACCTTTACGGATTCACCTGAGAGGCTGGAGAGATGGCTCAGAGGTTGAGTCTTGCTGCTTTTGCAGAGGACCTGAGTTTGATTCATTGCACCTGCATTTCGCAGCTCACAACCACCTGTAACTTCAGGTCCAGAAGGTTTTTAGGGCTTCTGGCATCCAAAGGGCATCTACCCTCACATACACTTACCCCCACTCACACATATACATAATTGTTGTAATAAGAGTGGTGGGGCTGCGTCCCCAGCACACCTGCCGCCTGGCTAGCTTATGCCCCGAAATAACAACACACAAACTGTATTCATTTAAACACTGCTTGGCCCATTTCTATCTAGCCTCTTCTAGGCTAATTCTCACATATTAATTTAGCCCATTTCTAATCATCTGTGTAGCACCGCTAGGTGCGCTTACCGGGAATATTCTAGCCTACGTCCATCTTGGGTCGGAGCTTCATCGCATGTGCTCTGGAGAGAGCTGCATGGCATCTCCGCTCCAGAGAGCAGAGCTGTCAAGTCTACCCGGGAGAGCGGAGCATTGCGTCTCTGTCTGAGGCATCTGGCTCTGAGAGGAGCTGCATGATTTCTGACCTCACTTCCTCTTCCTCCCAGCATTTTGTTCTGTTTACTCCACCCACCTATGTTCCTACCTATGAGGGCCAGCCAAGCAGTTTCTTTATTTTTTTAACCAATGACCTTCCTCCATCACATAATTTTAAAAATCTTAAAAAAAAATCACCTGAGTGGACAAGGAAGATGGCTCGGTGGGGATGCTCGGTCTGGATCCCTGGCATCTACATATAAAAATGGATGGGTGTGATGGTCCTCTTATAATCCCTATGCTTAAGAAGTAGAACTGAGCAGAAACTGGGAATCCTCAGTAGCTGAGTCACCCTGACTCAGTAAATAAAGGGAGGAGAAGTCTAGGAAGACACCTGCATGACGGCTGCCACACACAGGTGCAAAAGTGCACTCACCCCTGCACTTACCTGGCTGAAAAAATGCATACAAATACTCATGACACCTCTCTCTCTCTCTCTCTCTCTCTCTCTCTCTCTCTCTCTCTCTTTCTCTCTCTCTCTTTCTCTCTCATATGTGCACACATGTGTGCGTGCACACATATACACCATTGTGAAAAAAATATACCTGGCTTTCATGTGAATTGAATAATACAAAAGTTTGCACCTTTAGCAATGACTTAGCATCTCCACTAGACAAGAAATAAATTTATTTATTTATTTTTGAGACAGGGTTTTGCTGTAGTTTTAGAGCCTGTCCTGGAACTAGCTCTTGTAGACCAGGCTGGCCTCGAACTCACAGAGATCCGCCTGCCTCTGCTTCCTGAGTGCTGGGATTAAAGGCAAGCACCACCATCACCCTGCAAGAAGTAAATTCTTGGGATTTGAAGTCAGAGATGATGAGCTACTCACTGAGTTTCTGATGAACTTTAAGAAGGTAGATTTTTCTTAAGGGATTTTGCCTTGTGACTTAACCGTAATGATTATCAGAACATATCCCCCTAACAAAGAGTTCCTTTGTGAGGGGACTGTGTTGAACTTAAGTTTGTCCTGGTGGATGATGAACATTTACAGGAAGGCCAAACAGGACAAAATGTTTAAAGCTAGCATAAGGATGATTATACAGTTGGTTTGAAACAGTTATCCTTGGTTGTATGCATCAATAACATGATGGCTTCAGTTTTCATTTTTTGGTTTGTTTGTTTTGTTTTGTTTTTCGAGACAGGGTTTCTTTGTAGCTTTTGATCCTGTCCTGGAATTAGCTCTTATAGACCAGGCTGACCTTGAACTCACAGAGATCCGCTTGCCCTTGCCTCCCAAGTGCTGAGATTAAAACAGTGCAACAACATCACCTGGCTCAGTTTTGTTATTTTAGTAGTCTTTTGTAAGATGGATCTGTATGGGCTTCTCTATCCATGTCACCTACAATCTTTGCCTCCTGACTACTTTTGTTAGGATTTGACATAAATGACTTGATTTAATGCTGATTTATTTCAGACTAAAATCTGCCCTATTCTCTAAAATCAAAGAGGGATCTGAATTTCCTTTGGACAGCAAATTCTGAGTAAAGATCTTTCTGATTTAGCTTGTATTCTGATATTTCTTTCAACCCATTTAAAGGTGAATCTTTTTAAATGACTGGGTTTATTGTAAAGTGAATGTCTAGGTCGCTCTTGTTTGGTAGGGGTTGGTTGAGAGAGTTTGACTTTGATACATGATTAGAAATGGAGCCATTTTCTTGGTCAAAAGAAATATTCTCACCAGCCATTCATTGGGCAGAACTTAGTATGTGGGATGGCTAAGACCCAAATGGCCATCAGAGCACTTGCTTAGGAAGCAAGAGTCTTCAGAAGGTGTAAAAATTTGAAGGGCTATCTCTGGGTTCATCGAGGAATTCTGCCTCAATAACATAAAGTGGAGAGCAGTGATGAGTGTGATTTCACTCTCAGTGAGAGCAGCGATGAGTGTGATTTAACTGTCTCTGAGAAGAGCAAAATTTCACTGTTGGTGAAAGGAATGATGAGTGTGGTTGAGAGCAGCAATGAGTATAATTTCACTCTCGGTGAGAACAGCAATGAGTGTGATTTCACTCTCGGTGAGAACAGCGATGAATGTGATTTCACTCTCGGTGAGAGCAGTGGTGAGTGTGATTTCACTCTTGATGAGAACAGTGATGAGTGTGATTTCACTGTTGGTGAGAGGAATGATGAGTGTGATTGAGAGCAGCAATGAGTGTGATTTCATTCTTGGTGAGAGCAGCGGTGAGTGTGATTTTATGCTTGGTGAGAGCAGTGATGTGTGTGATTTCATGCTTGGTGAGAGCAGCGGTGAGTGTGATTTTATGCTTGGTGAGAGCAGTGATGTGTGTGACTTCATTCTTAGTGAGAGCAGTGATGAGTGTGATTTCATTCTTGGTGAGAGCAGCGATGAATGATTTCACGTTTGGTGATGGAGAAGGAACAAGGCCAAGTAGGATCAGAAATTGTACAGCATCACTTCACAAATGAAGAAACTGTGGTAGAAGCAAGGGAGGTGAAAATGGCTGAGAATGATTTGAGAAATACGTTCATAGATTTAACTCCACACAGATTTAAACTATATCCAGGTAACCACTTCCACTTCCCAAGGAAGTGATCTCTGTGTTTGTTCTGTTATAAACAGCCTTCCAAGTTGGTGTTGCACAGATTCCCTTTCCTATCCCAATCGCTCTATTCAGCATCCTCTCCAGCCAGGCTTTGGAATGAGAGACTCTCCGCAGATGTCAGACAAGCTAGTCAGCATTACGCAGGGAAAGAGAACACTAATTCACTGTCTCATGCTCACCATGTTTCCCCTTCTGACCTCTTCCTGCACATCAAAGGAAGGGCTGCTGACCTACCTTGAACTAAAGAAGAAAGCACCCCTCTCCTCAGGAAACCATCATCACAGAATCATGGGGAGGAAGGACACACATTTGAAGAGTATGGATAATTGTACCAATCACTTCAGTCAGTCCTCCATACAGAAGGGTGGAGTGTCACTTTTTTTAAATACCAGAGAAGAGAAACAGGGTGTGGGGAAAGTTCCTGAACTTCATTCATGTGTGTTGCCACGGGGTCTGGGAATCCCAGGAGTCTTGGCATTGGGGTTAGTGAGTTTGACAACAAAGGCAGAAAGTGTCTCCGGGAAGGAACTGCCTAATTAATCACAGGCTATCAGAGCTCTTCAGCAGGAAGAGTCTCAGAGGTCTTAACGACCCCCCTCAGCAATGTTAAAACCCAGCTTGGTATGACTTCATTTTCTTAGAGACACAAGATTGATCTGGCTATTGGTGAGTGGAGACACCAAGGCTTCATTCCATAGACGGTGTCATTAAATGGGAAGATTAAGTGCCCTTGCGTAAAGGCGCTAAGAAGACGGAGTGATTCACCGGGAACACAAGAAAGATAAAGAAAACTCAGAAATATGGATTTTAAAAGGCGAAACCTCAGACTCTACCTCATTTATTAGCATCATAAAAGGTTTAGTGGAGAGTCTGAGCTAAGAAAAAATGGTTCCTTTGTGTCAAATCTTTAGGGATATGGGAAAGAATAGCTAACTGAGTCTGGTATCTCTGAAGAGTGCCTTATTTCTCTAATAGGCCTGTTTTGTGTCCCTCTAAGTTTTTCAAGACTGACAGGAATGGAAGGACTTTTTCTTCTCCTTTTTTAAATTAAAAACCCACCAGATTGGGACAACTCAACTATTTCCCTTCAAGGGGCCTAGAGGCAGATTTGTCAAAGGGCTCCTATTTCAATATTCCTTTCCTGAGTTCCCATGGCCCTTCCCTCCAGGCATCCAGTAACTACAACTTCAATCCTTACCTACTGCAAGTCATAGGAGGAGCCAACTTCTGACTTATGAAGAGTGTTATGACTCTGATGGCCTCACTATTGGGGAGGGTTACTGACCTCTGAACCCACCCTGACTGTTGAAGCGGAACACATGTGACATGGACTGGTATTCATCAACTAATGAAGCCAGTTTTTAAGATTCAGTTGTGCACAGACGTGAATACAGGATTTTGGGAATCAAGTGTCTAGTGGCCCATGTGTGGGTGAAGCACAGTAGGAGATGGAGAGAGATGGGGCCTGTGTTAGCAGGAGTATTTGTTTTCCTTGGCAGTCCAATCTTAAATATGCCCTGCAGGGTGAATGGGACATTTTTTAGGAGGACTTAGCCCAGGAGTTCTCCCATTTGCTGTCCTATATGTGTTCTAGGTCCTTATAAGGGTCTAGTGCTTAGCATATATTTTGGCATCCCATTCATTCCTCATTCCACACTCAGTGTCAAAGAAACATCTCTTTTTAAATTATTCTGGAGGAGACAAAAGAAAACTAAGATCTAGCCACACAACCCAACATCTTTTTAGGATTTGTGATTCAAACATTAATATATTCTCGTAGACCTTTAAACATAATAAGTTCCAGGTGAAGGCAGTCTTGTGATGTTTAGCTGCTAGTAAAGGAAAAGAAGGCAGCCAACACACCACAGGAAACCACTGAAGGCTTTGAGGTGGGTGGGTAGGGATTCCAAACTAAATTTAGATTAGGCAATCAGGTTTTAGCACATGAGATGTGTGCAAGAGTTTTGGTCTCAGAGAAGGAGGGATGAATTCCTGTTGTGCGTAAACATGCTATGTGGTGTAGGAGGTCCTTCTGTTTATGTGTTGCTTTCATTGGTTGAATAAAGAAACTGCCTTGACTTTTTGATAGGGCAGAACTTAGGTAGGTGGAGTAGACAGAAATGAATGCCGGGAAGAAGGGCAGAGTGGCAGACACCATGGATCTCCTGCCTGGGATGGACACTGGTTAGAATCTTGCTGGTAAGCCACAGTTATGTGGCAATACACAGATTAATTGAAATGGGTTAAATTAAGATGTAATAATTAGCCAATAAGAAGTTAGAGCTAATGGGCCAGGCAGTGTTTAAATGAATACAGTTTCTGTGCGATTATTTTGGATGTAAACTAGCCGGGCAGCTGGGATGAAACAGGGGCCCCACTCCCTACAACAGATATGATCACCCTGTAAGGTAAGATGGATAGCTATTGTACATATTTGGAAAACTTGATATAAGGGGAGACAGTGTGTATTTCTAAAAGGAGACTTTGAGTTCCCCTGGGTAACTGGGTGTAAAAGTAGAGTTCTTCATCATCTGGTCCTGCACAGCTCCCTTAATTTACTGCACCCTGTGTTCCTCCAAGGGTACCAACTCCCAGCCCTAGTTACTCTGACACAGCTTTGCTTGTCTTTCATGATTCTGTATTGTCTTAGTGGGCAGATAGACTAGAAGTAAATTCCCACTTCAGTAATTTGACAGAGTTCCTGAGCATCCAACAAGTATCCAGGCATCATAGAAATGCAACTGTGGGTAGAGAAGGTAGGCTGGCCTTTCCCCAGAATTCAGTACAAAGGATGCTGTACTGTTTTCCGCCATGCTGAGAGCATTGTCTCGTGGACCCCTTGAGAATGCTCCTGGTCACAGCCAAGTGGAACACTGCCTCTTGTGTCGACAGTTTCTCTTTTCTGAGCATCCTGCAACCGTGAGGCTTGCTTCTATCTGTTCTCTGTCAACAGAGGTCTCAAGGACAGTAGGGCTCACTTTGTATCATCAGAGCTCACACACTCATGTCTCAAGTGGCTAAGAAGCACTCTAAATGTGTTCAGAGTGTTCCTGCATGTCCCAGACACCCTGCTGGCAGGGGTCTTTGTACCAACATGGTCTTAAGCACTCAGCAGGACTCGGAAAGCATATCTTTATGTGCTTCAGTTTTGTTAGGATTAGAGGGCATTCTTAGATATTTTCTTTGAAAATGCTTGCAGGGTGTTGAAGCTTAGGACATAAGAGTTACATCTCAAGCATAGACTGTACCACCAATAAAGTATGTTTGTGTTTCTATTTCTCTCCTATTCATGTGCCATGCAGCTTGTGTGAGGTGCATGGAAGAAAACAAATGCCTGTATCCAAATAGCAGAACACCCGTACGATGAACAGCTCATTTTTCCCTGGACGAGGTTTGGGTGCACTTTTATACTACATGAACATTTTGGATTTCCATTTTCCTCCATGAAGTGTTTTCTTAGGCCACATGATCTATAGTTGGATAATGAAGATAACCATTGTCAAATATAGTAACGGAAGGGGAGGGGAATGGGGACAGTTATATATATTCTCTACGGCTGGTGGGTTGGTTATTGTAAGGCTCATCAGGGACATGGGAGCTAGGAAATACATCTTAGTTGAGCCTCCTACTCCACAAACTTTGAAATGAAGGGACTGGAAATATCAGGTTATAGATACATAGTTAGCTCGTAGCTGTGAGAAGGTTAGAATGTGTATCTTTTGGTTTTAAATGCAGATTTAATTTTTAAATTTTTTTGTGGTCTTTCTTTTAATAAAGATAGCCTGGCCTTTGGTTTTATATGATGGACTAAAGAAAGGCTTTTATTTGGGGGAATTATGACACTTCATAACTGGGCATCCCTATCTGAAGGCATCTAAGTTTATTGGATTCTTTTATGCTTGGCAGGAATTCTAAAATCTTATTAAATCAGTGATGTGGGCTTCCCCTCTGTATTTTGTGAATATGTTTTATTACCATTGATTAATAAAGAAGTTGCATTGGCCTATGTCAGGGAAGACTATGGGTAGGCGGGAAAACTAAACTGAATGCCAGGAGAAAGAAGGCAGAGTCAGTCAAATGCCATGAGCTGCTGAAGGAGAAGGATGCCAAAACCTTACTGGTAAGCAACAGCCTTGTGGCAATATACAGAATAATAGAAATGGGTCAATTTAAGATGTAAGAGCTAACTAGGAATATGGCTGATCCACTGGCCAAACAGTGTTGTAATTAATATAGTTTCTGTGTGTTTATTTGGAATTGAACAGCTGCAGGCCCTGACAGGACAGAAAATTCCATTAACAAATGGTGTCCAAAAAATGCAAATCAAAACAACTCTGAGATTCCATTTTATACCTTCAAGAATGGCCAAGATCAAAAACACTGATGACAACCTAGGTTGTAGAGGATGTGGGGTAAAGAGAACATGCCAGCATTGCTGGTGAGCATGCAAACTGGTGCAAGCCCTTTTGGATATCAATATGGCATTTTCTCAGAAAATTGGGAAACAATTTTCCTCAAGACCCAGCAATACCACTTTTGGGTATACACCCAAAGGATGCTCAATTGTACCACAAATACATGTGCTCAACTATGTTCATAGCAACATTGTTTGTCATAGCCAGAACCTGGAAACAGCCTAAATTTCCTAAATTTGTCAATGCCCCTTGACTGAAGAATGGATAAGGAAAATGTGGTACATTTACATAATGGAGTACTACAAATCAGAAAAAAATAATGACATCTTGAAATTTTCAGGCAAATGGATGGAACTAGAAAACATCATATTGAGTGAGGTAATCCAGACCCAGAAAGACAAGTGTCATATATACTCATTCATAGGTGGCTTGTAGATATAAAGCAAAGAAAACCAGCCTACGGTTCACAATCCCAGAGAACCTAGACAACAATGGGGATCCTAGAGAGACATACATGGATCTAAACTACATGGGAAATAGAAAAAAGATAAGATATCTTGAGTAAATTGGGAGCATGAGGACCATGTGAGAGGATAGAAGAGGAGAAAAGAGGAAGGGAGGGGAGCAGAGAAAAATTATAGCTCAATAAATTAATAAAAATTTAAAAATCAAAAAGAAAACAAATGGCACCCAAACATTTGGCATGAATTTCCACATAAAGCCTCAAAAAACTTAAAAAAAAGAAAGGATTCTAGACAGACAAGAGTCAAGCACAGCTTCTTCGTAACAGCATTGTCTCAGGTGAGCTCTGTTGGCCATTAGCAAGCAGAGGCATGACTCCTTTAAAAGAGGCTTCCTGACTCAACATTAGCAACAAAAACCATGCAGCTCTTTTAAGAGGCCCTGCCACCAAACACTTAAATGATGTTTATGAGCAGCCAGCAGCATGATTTTTTGTGGAAGCATGGGCCTAGAACTCCATAAAGTTGTGGCAATAAGGGTGGCTCCCGCCAGTACTTCCTCCATGAAGCTAGATTCTCAGGAAGCTAAGGAGTGGGCAGAGCCAGCTACCAAAGCTGCAGCTTGAGTCCTAGCCATGCTGCTTAGCAGATTAAAAACTCATGTACTCAGAAAAAGAGGGAGATATACAGTAAAGACAGATTCAGATGGAAATAAGAAGAAAAAACCTCTAACTGGTTATATTTAAAAATATACATAGGGTTGAGAGACAAAAGACAAAGGATAAAGTCCTTAAGAAAGAAATAGAGTAATTGCGTGTGGTGGCATTTGCCTTTAATCCCAGCACTTGGAAGGCAGAGACAGGTAGATCTCAGTATATTCAAGTACAGCCTTGTCTACAGATGAGATCCAAAGATATACTGAGAAACCATGTCACAAAAAACACAAATTAAAAAAATAAAAGTAAAAGAAATAGAAAAAAAGCTATGTAAAGATGGAAAATTCTTAAAAGAGTCTGACTTATGTATATTACTGTGTCTTCTTTGAATTTTTGACTGTGAATGAGCTAACTACCAAGAGACATTTCAATATAGGGGCTGCTAAGCTAAACCAACATATATATTTTAAAGTTGCTTGACTTTAAAATTTGAGTCTAAGGATATGTTACTTTGGAAAAAGAGATTTTGCTTTTGTTTCTAAAAAGGATGGGAACCTGTGAATTCCTTATACGCTAATGAGGTTTGGTGGAACAAGAGCCCCTGAAAGGTCTCCATGAACCCTAAAAGTACTTTGCCCAACAAACAGCAGGAAGCAGTTTGGAGAAGACTATGCCCAAATTCCCAAAATGATTGTTTATTAATGTTTATTTTCATTTTAGAAGTATTAGCCATAAATGATGAATGGTAATAGTCAATTTCTAAAAAAAAAATAAGGAGGATAATATATAGAGATGAATACTTTGCATTGGTATGGATCTTGGTGTAGTATAAAAACTTAAGGTTAATTTTGTTATGCTGTGTATATATATTTCTTTTCTTGTTTAAAGTATTGTGCAGCTGTTTAAAAATGTAAATGTATAGTTAAGAAATATACATTAATAGATAATAATCTATAATAATTGAACTTTAAATTATGTTAGTTAGATTTTTTTAGATATACAGAGATATATTTTAGTTAATCTTCAACACTTCAAAGGTCTATAGAAATTGGCATTTAAAATGTTTTAAGAACTTGGACTTTTCTCGACATATCTGCATCTGGAAGCACCAAATACTTCAGAGAGGTTGCTGGGCATTGAAAACTGTCATTATGAAATTTGCCTTCAATGTGACAAGGCTAACCATGTGGGGAAGAAACTGCTCTTGCCTGTACTGACTGATGCATATGCTATATGCATATGATGATATGCAGGACCCACAGAAAAGTGACTGCTGAACTTTCCAAAGGATGTGATGGTCCTTCACAGTTCCTGCTTCACAGAAGAAACAGGCAGACATTCTGCATGACACAGAAGGAAGCAATTGATGAACTTTGCCAGTACCAGGCACAATAGATCTTCCAATTTCCTGCTTCACTGAAAAGTCTGCCACATACTATGGGCCTATAGGTTGACGATAGATACCCAAATATTACAGAAGAACTTTGGGTAATTATACAGGCAGTGAGAGTTCTTTGTCTTTTCTAGAACTTTGGAAATTGCTTACAGTTCACTTCCTGTTTATGTAGGTAATATTATCCTTCTGTGTCTTTGATGGAGTTGAAGACTAGATTGTCATAATTATAGTTTTCATTTAGGTATGCTAAAAGGTAAATTGGATATAAAACTTTAGACTTACAAAGAGAGGATAGATGATAGAGTAGTTTCCTTAATTTGTCAAATGTAGATGGATTAAATATTGTAACTTTAGTTCTTATTTAATAACTGTTTTGTGTATGTAATTTAAGTATGTTAAAGTTGAAATCTTCCTTTTTATTTATACAGAAAAGGGAAGATGATGTGGGATTCCCCTTTGTATGCTGTAAATATGTTTTATTACCATTGGTTAATAAAGAAGCTGCTTTATCCTATAGCAGGACAGAATATAGGTAGGTGAGGAAACTAAACTGAATGCAGGGAGAAAAAAAAGGCAAGAATCAATCCAATGCAATGTAGTTGCTGAAGGAGAAAGACACCAGAACCTTCCTGGTAAGTCACGGCCTTGTGGATATACACAGATGAATAGAAATGGGTTAATTTAAGATGTTAGAGCTAACTAGGAATATGCCTGAGTCACTGACCAAACAGTGTTGCAATTAATATAATTTCTGTGTGTTTATTTGGGACTGAATGGCTGTAGGACCAGGCAGGACAGAAACTTCCATTTACAAGTTGGGTTTCTTTACTATCACAATTCCTGGAAAATATATTTGAGTATCTTTATCACCAGGATAACAATGAATTCTTCCATTTCTGTGTGTGTGCGTGTGTATAGATGTTATGCATATAAATTCTATATAAGATTATATATATTTTAAATGGTAATATAATAACATAAAATAGCCCCCCCCCAAACACACATTTCTAAATGTAGATTTTCGATATGCTCCGGATTGGAACACCAAAGAGCTAGCCATGAAAGATAAATAGCTTGTAAGCTGGGATCTACTTGACATTTTATTCTTTATTTAAATTAAGATGTATAATTTATAAGAGGAGTGAGACATGTTTGCCTATTGACTCCCTGGGCAAAATATTTTTCCTGTATCTATGGTGGCCATTTTCAGGCTTGCTCATTTGCTTTCTCTACAGTTTATCCACCACCTTCTTGTTATGATTCTCTGTAATCTGATAGCAACATACACTGGCTCCACTCTTTCCTCTGTGTAAGCTCAGCTGCTGTGCTGGGCAAGGAAAGTTTTCCAAGGGGAATATTATGTGGGAGTATTTGGGTAATCTCAGTGATTCAGATTTTCCCATTCAGCAAGTCATATATGACTACATCACCAAGTGTAGTAGCAAAATGAATTCAATTTTAGAGTATTTTACATGAATGTATGGTTAGTTGGGGACACAAAAGAGGCAAAAAAGTAGTGATTACCTGAAAAGTCAGAGCTGTGTGGAGAAATGGCATGGGCACCTTACAGTTTGTGACTGCTAAGAGATATCAGAAGAAGAAATGACATTTGTGTGCTTGAGCATTTGGGGTTGTGGGTCATTTGAGTGAAAGCTGAATGAATAGGTAGGAAAGAGCTAGACAGAGCAGGAGAGAATATTCTTGAATGATGAATGACTGAATAAAGGCTTCGGGTCAGAAAGAAATGTAGCTGTGAGAGGAACTTGAATTTATCCCCTCTGGCAGACATGGCTGGGAAGTAGAGAGGAGTAAGCACAGATAAGCTACAACATGGAGGCCAGAAGGTGGAGATGCTGGGAGACTCTGCAGACTATCTTTCTGGGCTTCTTTTACAGGGCGGGGAAGATGAGTGATGGCAAGTGGATGAGTGGTCACTCTGTCATGTCGCCGGGGTCTCACTCTGAGGTACTTACTCTCTGCCCCAGGGTTCTCAATGAGTGAGTTTGGTGTTTGTAGTTCTCATCCCTGATTTTAACTCATGTATCCCACGTGAACTCGGTTCACTTCTGTCTCATCTACACTGCCTGGTTTTGGTTCATGTTTCTGTGCTTGTATGAAGCTCTACTGCAGCTGTCATGAATTATAGTGGCCAGGGCTGTACACATTGTCCAAGCAGAGATGACGATAGACAACCAGTGCTAAGGCCAGGTAGTACTTTCTCAGGACCATGAAGATGGATAAGACAGTGGAGACAGCAGGAGGCCAATCAGAGTTCTTTTAATTGTGCAGATCTGATGTTTTGGGCAGGTAGAACTGTGTGAATTCCTTTCACAGCTTTTCTCCCCTTTGCCTGAGACATTGAGATATCACAGGTTTCTTTTAGTGAGCACTGTAAAAGCTGTCCCTCTTACGTTCATTTCTTTAGAGTCGCATATAATTGTAACAGTTAACCTCTTTTAAATAGTTTTCCTTTTACTTTTATTTCTCTGCTGCTGAGAATAAAACTAAAAATTAAGCCTTGAAATCAAATCCATAAATCTTAAGCTACTACTAGAACAAAGCTCACTAGCCAAGTGGTTAGCCTAAAAGACCTATATGCTGCCTGATCCCAAGAATTAAGCTCGATTCTATTTTTCTATTACACACCAGACTTTATAAGAGAGAGTGGGAATTCAAGTGGCCCAGTGAAAGAAATCGTAGTTCCTAATAATGTGAAAAATTCAACCGTGTGTGTGTGTGTGTGTGTGTGTGTGTGTACGGGGTCACTGCAGATCAAATTTGTAACTTTGAACATATTAAGCAAGCATTCTAACACTGAAGTATGTTCCTAGTCCTTTTGGACTATTTTACTTTAAGATAGGTTTCAATAAGTTACCCAGAGCTGGCTCTGAACTTGAATTCAGCCTCATACATAGTTGGAATTACAATCTTGTGCTAACAAGTCTGGGAAAATGTTACCCATTCTTGTCTCTCTATTTTTATTAACTCAGCCCTCATACCCAACTTTCCTTCTACATTAAACGAAATTGATTGAACACAATGATAATACCTTGGAAGTAAAAGGTTGGAGATTACCTTCATTCATCCAGGCCCAGAAGTTCTATTTAAAAATACTTAAAATATGTGTGACAGGGCACCAACCAATCAGAACAAAGAAAGCTAAAATGGTAAGACTGGGCCAAGAGTATCAGTTTTGTATGACTTCAGCTTCTGTTGAGGGAAGATTTTTTTAAACTTTATTTTTATTTTATGTGCATTGGTGTTTTGCCTGCATGTCTGTGTGAGTGTGCCCCCTGGAACTGGAATTAGAGACAGTTGCGAGCTGCCTTGTGGGTGCTGGGAGTTGAATCTGGGACCTTTGGAAGAACAGTCAGTGCTCTTAACCTTGGAGACAGCTCTCCAGTCTCTGTTGAGAGAAGATTTTAATGCAGCAATGGAGGTTATCAGGGAGACATGTGAGTGCCTTAGGAGATAGTCATTTGCCAAATTCATAAAAATATCATGATTGAATATTAGCTTTGACCCTATCTTGGTTTACGTCACACCTTTTAAAGACCTGTTGAAAGATACATAAACATTAGGACTGTGATATTTCACACAGATCTATTACATTATCATCAGAACATGGTGTTCTCTTTTTTAATCCATGGTTACTATTTTTTGTTGTTGTGTTTGAAAGAAGACTTTTCTGATATTATTAGAGTCACTCTGCTCCCTCTTCTTCTAGGACTGATATAAAACTTGTCTCTTTTTTTTTTTTATCTGATTTGTGTCTTGATATTTCAAGTGCATTTTTTATAGACACCAAAATGTTGGGTCCTGCTATTTTGTACAATCTGACAATATTTGTCTTTTAAATGGAGTATTTAGACCATTTATACTTAACGTGATTATTTCTGTGTTGATTAAAGTTCATTATATTATTCCTTATTTTCTGTTTGCTCATGTTTTCTTTGTTTGATATCTATTCATTTTATACCACATTTGGAGGGATTATTTTTAACCTCCTATTCATTATTGGATAAAATTCTTTAAAATAGTTCAGAGATTGATATTAAGATTTATATTATATGTTTGAAACTCACAATAGGTTAGATTTAAGTGTCATTATTTCCTCTATGGTACAGGAACCTTATAAAAGTGTATTTTTATTTTTCTTCTTGGACCATTATAGCTATGCATTTTCCTTTTCTGTATATTATAATCTTCTCAAATATAGTGGATTTTTTTATATAAAATTCAGCTTATATTGCAAAAGAGTAAACAATCAAAAACACATATTAATCCATATAATGACCATGTCTGGTCTCTATTCCTTTGCATAGAGTCAGATTTCCATTGGGTCTTATTCTACTGTTTTATGTAAGTTTTCTTGTACTACATACTCAGCACACATGTGACTTACATGCATATGCCTTCAGGGCTGACAACTTTGTACTGGATAATCAACTGGGATACCCAGTTGCCTGGGGAAGACTATTTCCCCCATTCTCAGCATTCCTTAGTTGCCTGTGGTTCTTTGTCTGGGTTTGGATGGAGCCCCACACGAGCCTCCACTTCCATGTTAGCACGTCTATTGGTGCCATTTCTGCCCAGGTTTTGCTTAGAAAGGCATGTTGAAACATCATGAGTGTAGCTCAGCTGATATTTCTGAGAGATGCAATTTACGGCAGCTATCCTGGTCCCCTGGCTTGTGTGAACTTCCCATTCTGCTCTTCCTTGAGGTCTCCTGTTGTAGATGGACCATTTGCGGCTGCGCACCACACAGTTCCTTGTTGTTTGTATTCTTATCAGTTGTGCCTTTTTGTAATAATCTCTTTCGGTTGCAAAGAGAATTTTATGATGAGTGGTGAGGGCAATATTTATCTGTGAGCAGAAGGGTAATTTTTAGAATGCAGTTAGGAATTACGCTAACTTAGTGAGGTAGCAGTTATAGATTCTCCTCCTAGATCCATGACTTCATTAGGCCTGGATAATTGGCTAGGTTTTCAGAATCAGGAACGGTTTCCCTCTTGTTGGGCAGCCCTTAAGTCCCATACTGTTAGTTACTGCCAAGATATTAGTGTCCTCTATTGAACTCTTAAGATTGCTTGTCATTGTTGTGGGCTGTTGAGATTAGAACGGCGGGGGGGCTGCGTCCCCGGCACCCGGCCGCCCGCATGGCTAGGTTATGCCCCGAAATAATTACACGGAAACTGTATTCTTTTAAACACTGCCTGCCCCGTTATCTGTAGCCTTTTATTGGCTAGCTCTTACATATTGTTCTAACCCATTTCTAATATTCTGTATAGCCCACGAGGTGGCTTACCAGGGAGGATCTTAACCTGCGTCTGTCTGGAGTGGGAGAACCATGGCAACACCTCCACTAAGCTTCTTTCTCCCAGAATTCTGTTCTGTTTACTCCACCCACCTAAGGGTGGGCCTATCAAGGGGCGTAGGCAGTTTCTTTATTAGTAAGAAATCACTCCCACATCAGTGGGCCATAGGCAGCATAGCTTTCAAGGTACCAGAAGGTATAGCTCCAGCTTCCAAGGAATGGTGGGAGTAACCAAAAGTCTTTTTGCCATTTTTACTTATTATTTTATAAGCTTTTTATAAAAAACTTTCAGATCATCAAAAAACTTTGCACACAGATATTTTTCATAAAGACTTAGTGTTTGTTTACCAAAAAAGGTTTTTGCTAGGTAAAACTTTGATTGGCAGTTTTTGTACTTTTAGTATGTTGTTGATGTCTGAGTTGATGACCCCAACACCTGTGCACATATGGGCAGCGTTAATTAGACTCACTGGGTTCTTAAACAAAACTGAGGATGGGAAGTGAGCTGGGAAAGTTTGAGGAAGTAGGAAGGATAGATATGATCAAGGTATGTTATACAAATGGGTGACATTTTCTAATAGTAATACATTTCAAGTGGACTTTGCTTTATAGTATTTCTGGGCAGTGCTTCTCAATCTGAGGGTCAGGACCTGACTATCGGATATGTGCATTATGATTCATAACAGTAGCAAAATTTCAGCTATGAAGTAGCAGTGAAAATAATTTTATGGCTAGGGATCACCACAACATGAGGAAGTGTATTAAAAGGTCCCAGAACTAGGAAGGTTGGGAAGCACTGGATGAAGAAACAAACCAAACCCTGCTGCCTGCTGCACAATGCATTTCTTCGTTGGTGTTCTTCTCACTAAAGCTGGTGATGATGGATTTGATTGTAATATGGTTTGCTTTTGTAAAAATCCACAATCCTTACATTTGGAACTTTTATGTAGAGTTTTTACAAATTTTGAAAGTAGCCAGTCATTATTTTCTTAAAATCTTGATTTTTTTTTGCCTCTAACTCTTTTATTTCTGAAGACTGTATTAGTTATCCTGTTTTCTTTCTTTTTCACTAACTGGTTTGGATAGCCACATGTTCAGTTCATACACCTTCCTCTGCACTACATAATGTCCTATTAGCCTCATGCAGTGACTTCCTAACTCATGTCTTGTAATGGTTGCTTCTTGGAGTTTATGCCATTGTTCTGTATTCTGTGTCTCTACTGAACATGTTTGCCTTTCCTTAATTTCTTTAATATAAGTAATAAATTCATAGTAACTGTCTCAGTGTCAACAAGACCACCTATTGACTTAATAACTAATAACTTATGTCATTTATTCACTGGTATAGAGCAAGGTTTTTCAGAAGTGATGATATTGATATTGGCTAGTTTCTGTTGCGGCGAATTTCCTGTACATGGTAGAAATTTTAGTATTATTTTTGTTTTGCAGTAGATACAATAACTTCTTAGTCCTGATGATTAACATTTTCTCCAGACAATGACTAATGTTCTTAGGTGGGAGATAGCGGGAAATTTCCCTCAATTGACAATAGAGGGTTTAGATTGACGTTTCTTCTTATTTTGAACTGTATGCTTCTGCATCTTTAGAAAACTTTTTTTTAAATCAGATGGCATGCATTGTGGCTTCATTTCTGGTTACCTGAGATTTTTGAATTCTTATGAATATTGTTATATTTTGTTTTTGATAACATTAAGTTCCCTTCAACAACCAAATTCCTTGAATTGCTCAGCGTTGTTAGGCATGAACAAAAAAAGTACTTGTGCTAAGGTTTAACCTTTGCTCCACTAACAAGGCAGAATTTTACTGTGATTTTTCTGACACCATGGAGTTTATGAGGGTCACCACTGTGACTGACAGAAGCAATGGCTTTATTGGCCCTCTTTGCACGTCTGGAACTGTTTTAAGTTGTTCTTAGGCTTCATTTCCATACTTACCAGCAGTCACCTGAAGACCTGCGGGGGTATTCCTCGCAGATCTGGGAATCACCTTACACATGCAGCGTTTTCTTCTCCCGGACTGTCTCTAGCAAAGTGTAGACATTGCTGTAAAACCTAGCTCTATTAGCCTTCTAGACTTCCCTGTCCCATCTGCTACACCCCAAAACACAGTGGCCTCACCTCAGCTTCTTTCCTGTGTGTGTATCCTTGACAGACCTATAGTGGTCTAGGGCAATTGTTAACGTTATTTAGTTTCTGCCCTTTGGGGCCTCACTTCTTTATTGCATGATGTTCAATGAAAAATATCATTATTTTATGTATCTTAGTTTTTCTTTAACTTCCTTCATGTCCCTTCAGCTTACCTAGAGTCAGGAGTGCTTATATCTTCTTTAACACCCAATGAAGCCGAAGCCAATGCCAAGAAGGTGAATGTTACCTAAGGCATGTGCTTGAGACACAGAACACATTTCATGCATGCCAGTTTCTGACTCTGGTTAGTGATGTCCTGGTGTGGCACATAGGGTGGCACGTAGGGTACTCTTATTGATTGTGTCTCTTCTTGCTCTTGTACTTGAGCCTTACAAGGTTTTTAAAATTCTTTAAGTGTCTTTCCTGCCTCAGAAAACATCTACAAGATACTCTCACTGCCGAGCTCTTCCTGGCTTCCTCGTATGACTTTATCCTTCATGTCTAACATGGGTAGTAGCTTCCCTCAGTATTGTTTCCCTCCCCCACTCTCTCAAAGCCTTTTTCCTTTCTTTCATTACAATTAATGATTCCATTTTTAAAAATTTATCTGTCCCTGTACTAGTTCACTACCTACCTTCTCCTTTTTGCTGCTACTCTCATTGGATCCTAGGCTTTGTCTGCTATTTCACAGCTGGTGGACTGGTTGATTTTCAGGACGCTGGACAGGTATCCGGTCCACATCTGTTTGTGTTTATCAAATAGTATTCCAATGTGACACTAATGTAACTCCTCAGCAGGGACTTGTAGAGCTGATCTTACAAAGCAAGTCGTCTCCAGAGCATCACTGTGTGAAGCAGAGCCCCATTCTGAGCTCAGAAGTACTTAGAACAATCCACACACTATTTACCGTGTAGGTCTGACAATCAGTTCACTCCAGTTCGATGCCACTTCAGATACTCACCCTGGATGAAGGGGGAGAGTTCAGTGAGCATCTAACCAGGGTCCTTTAAAGCAATAGGTTGTAGGGGTTTCAGATTATTAAAATTATGATTTCTGTCTTCCTTATGAAAAGAGTAGGTACTTAAAGCTATTGGACGCCCAGTCCCGAAGGAAACTAGATGAACGTGAGCTATCAAGGAATACAACACACTCTCTAAGAGAAAAGGAATTGTGATTTCTGAATATATATTGTACATATTTGAATATGTATATTATAGACATTAGTTATTTACTTACCAAGTCAAGCCTCTTCTAGTCTCAATGCTCAGAATATAACCTTGAGAGAAGATAAAGTATGTGCCACACACTTCCTATCATTTTACTTTCATCCCAATATTTCAACAAAGAAACTTGGTTCAGAGAGGCCAAATGCATTGCTAAAGTTCACTTCTTGTGAAGTGTCAAATGAGTGTTTGAAAGCAGGTTTCCTTGACAACAGAACTTGGATTCTTCTCCATGTACCAGTCTGGCTCTTCAAAAGCACTTCACAGGCCAGTGAGATATGATACCTTGAAGACAAAGTAGACTCCTGGTTGTGCTAAGCAGTAGGCGGTAGCCCAGTGCGTGGGTCGCTACCTCCCGTGTTTCACCTGGGCTAGAGTGAGCATGAGAGAAGTCATGGTGGGCTATAGACATTGAACGTGTGTTCTCCAAAGCTGATTGGCTGGCAAGAATGGTCCCATGCTGAAAAGTGAGGTGAAATAACATTTTCTCTCTACCTCTTATACTGACTTCTGATATTACATAAAACATCCCGCAGTTTACCAAACTATAAAATGGCTGAAGAAGGTGATGGCTTAGATGGAAGAGAAAGATATCAAGGAAATAGAATCTTGGGTGGAAATCAGTTTCTGCATGTGAAATCACCTGTCCTTAAAGAAAAATACATTGGGGGGCAGGGAGGTGACTGATTGGCTAAAGGCGCTTGCTGCCATGCCTGACCCCAGACTCTATCCCTCAGAACTCCAATGGTGGAAGAAGAGACCAAACCCTCACCAGGTTGTCATGGACCCTCCCCATGCATGTCATTACATGCACAGATGCACACACACAGACTTTTATACACACACAAACTTACACACAAAATCATATGTAAAAACAATAAAATAATTAAAATGAAAATGTCTTCATATCTTCAACTCTCTCTGAATTGCTTTTTGAAATATTTTAAATATTTTGGTAGAACTCTTCTTAAAAACTGGATATGCTAAAATATAAAAAGTCTCTCATCTATAAAATGATCCTATTGTCAATGTCAAGAGTTCCATGCTTAGTTATGCATTTCTTTGGATTCATTGTTTAATAAGCATTCTGCAGAATCAGTGACCATTCTAGTGGCCAAGTATGGCATATGTGTTAAATGCATAATGCTCACATTTGGGTTGTTTTAATAGATCACTGTTTTACAAGTCCTGAGGCCCTAGTGACTGGGGACTGAGACTTTGATGTGGTAAGACAGATCCAAAAATGCCAGCCCAGTGTTAATCCCCCACCAACCCTCAGCTTGCTCTCCATAGCTCCAGTCACATTCCTGGTATGCTACACAGGGAAATGGAGACTTTTGTTGCACCCAGCGAGCTAGTAAATAGGTTTTCTGAGATGACCCAAACCCGCCACCGTAGCAAATACGCAGGCATAAATGACAAACTAGTAAATGAGGGTGATCAAGTTCTACTTTATTTATAGACCATACATTTTAAGATACTCTCATTTGTATCTGTCATTTTTTTCAACCACTTAAATTTATCATTATTATCTTGTAAAGGCCAGTCTTCTGACCCCTGACTTTAGCCTCTGCTTACGTGCCTAATCCTTACGACAAGCTTTGTCTTCCTCTCTTCCTACTTAGAGCACAAAAATTCAACTGGTCTCGGAGCTCTGCCTTCTTTGAAACCCTACCCATCTTAACCATCGCAAACCCAGGATTCATATCCTGTATGACATTTTGGCTTTGATGGCTAGCATGCTTTATCTGACTCACAATGGTTGTAGTGGCAGTACATCAAACTAAGGGATTGCCAAATATTGCGATTCTGCATGCCTTCAAAGACCTGCACTTTAAGGACTGGCAAGCTACAGTTAGTCGAAAGGCTGAGCATTCTAGCTCCTATGTGCATGACGCCTAAGCTGGGCGTCTTCCAGAGAGGGTCAGAAGGACTCTCTAGTGCTTTGAAATAAGATCAGTGAGAAGCATGTGACTTACAGAGAAGAAAGAGATGTCCCCAGCAGTAGAAAGATGCACCAAGCCCATCTGGACGATGCAATCTGGCCAGCCGTTTGTGGCTATAACAATGTTGTTGCCTAAAGCAACAGTTTACCTCCAGGTTGGAAAATGACAGCAATAAAAAATACACAGAATCTGGACAGAGAGATAAATTCCAGGAAAAAAAAAGTAAAAGAAAGAAAAAAGGACCCCCACTAAGGGGAGAATGAAAGGAAAATATTTGTATACGTATATAAAAAGGCCTTATCCTCTTCCCTAACACATTTCTTTGAAGATACAAATCGATGGTTTCTCGTTATTCCTGTTAGAGCGAAAAACAAAAACCCTGAGATTTATAAGCAGTGTTGTTTATTTATCATCCAAAACCTCTCCTCATACCATATGGTTGTGAAATTTACAGAGAGGAGATTGCCTGCTTAATTCAATGGCTCTGGCAAAGCTAGCAGGCAGGGAGAGCATCCCAAAAGCTTCCTCAACACATGTGTCAGCACGCAAGGCATGGAGCCACGATTGCCCGGGAGCAGAGGGAGCCCTTGTCTCTACAGCAGAAACCACAGCTCAGTGAGGTAGAACAGCTAAGAAAACAGCACTCAGTTCCACCTCCTCGCACACTACAGAGATGCAGAGACCACGAGGAAGAGAGGCCAGTGAGAGTGAGGATGCTGGGGCAGCTGGTGACCTGCACTGCTGGGAATGCGCAGGCTGTTGGTCTTCTTAGGAAGGGAAAGTCCACTTGGGTCTCTATAGGACCTTTGCTTCACTTGTTTCTCCTAGTGCCAACGAGAATGAGGAAGGAAACTCCGGATCAGTCTCAGTTGCTGAGTACTTACACAGAAAAGTAGTAGCTGGCTGTCCTTAAGGGGCGAGGCAAAATTCTACCCTGATGGTCCCTTTCCACTGCTATTCACATTGCAATTTCAAATTTTTGACAAATGGGAAGGAAGGAAACTGTTGGCACTAAAAAACTTGAAATGCACATGATGACGGCATCTGGGTAGGGAAAGGAATTGTCAAGGGAGACAATTAAATAAGAAGGACATGATGGGGCTGGATATGGGTGTAACTCAGTGGTAGAGCACTTACCTAGCATGCATGAGGTTGGAGGCTTAACTTGCAGAGCAATACTCAAGGAAAATGGCTTGGTGGGCCATGGCAGAGGGAAACCTCAGGCCCATGACTTCCTGCATGCTCTCCAGACAATAGCCCATTACCCACTGAGTGGTTACAGCCCAAAAGGACTGACCATACCTTGCAGGGGCCCTGCACCTGATACATACAGTATCGGTTGCCTTTTCATATCCACGTGGCTGCTCTTGTGGGTCACAAGATATTATACAACTCCCCCAAATGTCTCCAGTTCCAGCATTGTTCTGTGAGTTACATCCCCACGTTCCTAAGTGCTATGCAATGTACTATTGCCCTTTGGGTCCCAGGACACTGAAATTGAACTCATTGCTTCTTTCGCCTTAGTTCTCGTAGACAGTTTTTCACTTAGCCACCTCCCCCTTCCATTCTCACTTTAGTGGCAATGACAAACCTATAACTCTCCCATGTTTCCCTCGCCTTCATCTCCAATCGCTACTGAGTTCCACTAACTGCAGAAATACCTCAACCGTTAGTCCTTCTCCCTCTCTGCACAACCCAAAGGAACCAGCCTGACAGGCTGCCTGAGATGCTCCAATACTCCCTTCCCTTGTTGCCCACTGCTGAACACCTGCTCCCAGTGCAGGTTTCTTGGTGGCATTGCATATGCCCCCCTGATGTTCAGTGAGAAGCCCAGAGTCGTTTTCCAGCTGGAGAACCTTCATGGTCCCACGTTTCCCGTATATCGTTGTAATTCAGTACCGCTCCTTCATGCACCATTGTCATCACCATCGCTCATCCCTAGTCCAGAACATGATGTGCCATTGAATCCCACAATATCCAATGATTAAAGGAATGGCAGATGAAAACTACTGAGAATAGAAATGTCTCCCCTGCACCTCTCTCTGAGAAACGCTGTGATGTAGACAGGGCTGGTAGACGTGTGCAACTGAATGGATTTGACAGTTATGAGTGTGTAAAATGGTGATAATAAAGCACAAGGTAGAGGAAAGAAGTAGACACTGGAATTCACAACAAGGAACAGAGATGAAGCCCAATCAGTCAACAGCCAGAATAATTAAGGACTCCCTGCTCCTCTGAAAGAAATCTATGAATAAAACAGAAGGACCACAGAAGGCCGAGCAAAGGCAATTTATGGACAGGGAGTGGACAAAGCTAAATAAAATAAACCTGTCACTGAGGAGTATGGTAGAAGGAAAGAAAGGAGCAGGTGCGGACAAGAGGCATAAACTTGCTGCAAGAGAAACGCTGGGCTCCTTACGAAGATGGGCAAAAGGGAGTCTCAGAAAGGCAGATGTCTGCCAAGACCATAATGGGTAGCCAGCCTTTGTCAGAATTGGAAACAACTGGCAAACTAAGGCCCATCCCACCATTGAGACACCTTTCCACACACAGAGGGAGTACAGCAAGGAGCCCCGGAAGTCTGAAAGGAAAAGAGACCCCAGCCACTGAGATACTCAGCAAGAACACTCGCCAAAGAAAAGTTTCATTTCAGCTGACTGGGTAACCAAGTCAGTCAAAGGCACAGGAGAGAGTAGGTGAGACAAAGGCTTGTCACCTCTCAAAGCCATTGAAAACCACAACAAATGCTACAGGCAGAGTTCCCAAACCAGAGAATCATTGCACAAGCGTACCTGCCTCCATTACTCTGCACTAATTTTTTAGTGGCTGTGACAAAATGCCAGATGAAGTGTGTAAAGAAGGAAGGATTTATTTGGGTTCATTGGTGGACGCTGTCCATCACAGCAGGGAAACCATGGAGGCAGGAACAGGAGGAAGCAGGTCTATTATATTCATGGTTAGAAGGCAGGCAGAGATGAACACACAGACTTATTTTTCTCCCTTTTTCTTCAGCCCAGGGCTCCAGCCTATGGGACGTTTGCCCCTACAATCAGAGTGCTCTTCTCACTTCAGTTAAATCTTTCTAGAAGCATCCTTAGAGACATACTAAAAGGTGTGCTTCTGTGGTTGTTTTCGATCCAGTCAAACTGGCAGTCAAGTTGAATCATCACAAACAAGTCCTATGGCTTTATCTCTGTAAAGAGGCCAAGAAGACATAGATGTGCTTTCCATCCTGGTCTCCAAACTTCACACACTCTCTCATGCTCTTCATTCTTCATCCACAAGGCCAATTGAGAACTCAAGTAGAAAAGGGAATACAATCTGAGATGCAGTGGTTGGGTTTCTGAAGTACACAATGGAGGAGCACCCTTTGCATTCCCATCACCACTGGACATTAGTGGACTAGGGGATAAGGAAGAAACACAGCAATGTCGTGCTAAGTCGATGAAATCCTGGTAGTGTTTGCTACTACTCACGTCTCTGAGATGCATGCCTGCTCATGGTGATCCTCTGTTCCTTTCTGTCTCTCCAGAATGTCTATTTGCTATTCTCAAGGTGTTCTGTAATTCTGCAGCGTCTAACATCACACCCTATCATAACACAGGCACCCACTAAACATTTGTTGATTGATTTCTGGGTCACAGAAAGAAACAACAGCTTCCTATAAAACCCAGATGTGTTTTACATGCGACAGACCTGATGTTTCAGAGAGCTGTGTTTGGATGTGATGCTATCTGATGTGTTAGAGTAATGAGGTCTTAAATGGAGGGTTCCACCTACCTGGCACATTAAAACCAACATATTTACACATTTCCTTTAGGCGATAGTCCTGTCATGTGATGATGGTGAAATCCGCCTGTGCAGAGATCCAGATGTGTTAGACTAGGACAGATGAAGTAGCCATGAAGCGTCTCGAGTCTCAAGAAATGGAGCATCCATATGCCAGGTTTTCTCATCCATATTCAAGGGCTTAATATAGCAGCTGCCAACTTTCGCCGTTTTTAGAAAGTCTTGCCTAACTTTTCTGTTATGCTCCCACACCTCTGATGAATTGCATGGCCAACGTTGATAACCCAGGAAATGACAACCACTTAGCTTTCTGCTGCTCCCACAAAGTAGGTCAGGAAGTGGAAGGGGAAGGAATTACTCTCTGGGACAGAGGTTTCACAGGGCAGAGAACTGTGGTTGCACGGAGTTGTTTTCTTGCATCCATCAAACGTCTTGGACATCTTGCCATCATCCCAACCCTGAGATTCAGTGTAATGATAGACGTGTGAGTTGAATTTCATGTGCCACGTTTGAGGCTAGTGTTCTCTTTATCCATCTGTCAGCTGTTGGGAGTGCTGGGACCTTCTTTAGAGGTCACTACTTTCCTATTTCTAGGACAGCCAGTATCTAGCTGATCTGGGAGCAGAAGTCATGACCTTTGGTTTTCAGTGAGATATGGTTCTGGTGAGATATGTGTGCTAAGTCCCTCAAGGATCTGTCTTTGCTGGAAATCACATCCTCAGCCTCTCTCTCTCTGTCTTCAGGTTAGGGGACATATCCCAGAATATTATCTCCCTCTCTCTCTTTTTTTTTCTCACTGGCAGTTTGTGGTCTGTTACAGAGAAGTTGGCTCCACTCTTGTTCCTATCAATAATGACTCTGTTCTTATAGGCATGTGGACATCTTAAAATCTCCTTACCGGTCCTCCCCCAACTCTGGCTATGTGAAGTAAACAGTAGTATTTGGCTTTGTTCCCCTTTGCTCCTTACCACCCACAGTCACCCAGTCTATTGAACACCTGATAAGGTTCTCTAATAACTCGAGGAGGACATGCTTCCCCAGCCTGTCATGTATGTTCCCAACAGGTAAGTCTTTCCAAACAGGCTCTGGTGTTTCTAACCCATCCAGTAAGGTCTGGAACCCTCCTTCATCACAAGATAAGTACAAGCTCATTAGAAGACATCACTTATCTAAACTTCCCTCCCTCCTAAATCTGTATAGAATGGCTCTTTTAGGCCTGGCCCATTTCTTCAATTTGAGAGCTTTACATTTTTTAAGCTTCAAGCCTCTGGACATGCATGGCATTCTGTTGGCCCCCCAATACTCAACCTTCACTTAACCTCTTTTCATGAAGTCATATTTTCTTTTCCAGCATCTCCTTTGTTGCCAGTCGATACTGTCATAGCCTTTATATTGCCACCAATGCCATGGCCACCATCATCATATTAATTTGTGAAGAGCCTGTGATAGGCCTGTCCTGATGGGATAGGTGCTCTCTGTAGGTCCCCTCATTGGGTTCTCAAGCAGTCCTGAGGTATACTTAGTTAAGACAGTTTCTCCCACTCTGTAGATGAGAAAACAGAAAGGTGTTACTGACCTTCTTCCCACCACATGGTGACAAGGTGTGGAGCCAGGACTTTAAGCTGTGTCTCTGAACTTGCAGCTCACACGCACTCAACGACTTGGCCTCTCTGCACTTGTTCTAACTGCTCTCTACTCATTTTTATTGGCTGATTTAGAAACAGTTGAAGGGTTAGTGCAGCATGCCACAGAATGGGCACAAGAGGCATATACGTGTAAAGTCTTGTCTAATTAGACCTTTTATTCCCTCTCATTACGACTAACTGCTTCCCCATGCTCTCTCTTCTCCTCCGTTCTTTCTAGAAGACCAGAATAGATGTATCTCAAATAATCATTCATGTGTTCTATGACACCATTTCTGGGGTCCCTTTTTGGGGATTTTAATGCTATCAGTTAACCTTTGGCCCCTAGGACTGACTCGGGTTTTGCTCTCTGGTTGTCTTATGAGAGATGGGCCTAACTCTCCAAATGAATATAACCCTTTCTGACTGTTTCATTTGTCTCACAGTTGCATGGGCTTAGCCTGTCTGAGTTCTGGGCAGCACCATGTGAGTTCCAGGTATGTTTTCTTTGTTTAGCCCCCCCTCCGTTTCAGAACTTCAGTGGGTTCTCAGTGGTGACAGATCTGCATTCTTGGAACACGGGTCTGTATTTTGGAAGCTACCAAAAACCATTTGGAACCTGATCAGATGCACAAGATGTTGGCATGGCAGGGGTCTTTGGATGTCATTGAGTCTAACCCTCTCATCTTCCAGATAGAGAGCCACTGAACTGAGAAGTGTTGTTTTTAGTCAGAAGCAAGTCTTGTAACAAGGAGACTCCAGAAACCCATTAGACCAGAACTCGCAGAGCTTGCTGGATATTTAAGTTTGGGCTGCTGTAGTTGATTTGGATCATGCTCCTGCCAGCTCCAGTGTTTGTCAACTGGCTGAGTGATTTTGCACCCCTGATGGGAGCCTTGGCTCTGCTCTGCTTCTTGACTTGTCCAATTGAACACTGTCTTCCACTAGGGAGAAGCCCATCCGAGAACAGGTGCCGAAGCCCAGTGGGAAGACTTTGTGTGTGGAGCAGAGTGGGGTAGGGGGATGGATCCACAGCTAATAGATCTGTAGGTTCTAGCCTGGGATGACAGTGAGAATCCTTAGGTCTGGACTTCTGCATCATTTAGGTTCCAAGGACTCTAGATCAAGTTGTCTGAGACCAATACTGTCATGTTTAATATTCAAGCTGTCCAGGGTATTGAAACTGCCTGTCTTCATTTCATTAGATCAACCTTTTCCAAGATGGGAAACAGGGAAAGTGGAGAATGGTGGGGTGATAGCCATAGGGTGGACTGAGAGTCTATCAAAGAACTGATTGTTCTCGCCAGGTGTTTAGTGTAGATTTTTCTCAAAGAACCTCTCATAGCAACTCTACCCAGCGACTACTTGTTAAACCCATATTAGAGATGAGGAAGCTGAGGCCCCAAAAGTTTAGAAGATGGTGTCTGTATTATATTACTAGTAAGTAGAGGAGCAGGAAGTTTTATCTCAACTGTCAATTCAAGCATTCCTTTAGAAGAAAAGAAACTCTATTGTCTTCTGATAGAGAGTGCTCATGAGTTCTCTTACACCCGAGCAGACAAAACTCCTCTCACATGCGACTCGAGGTGCAGGTGCTCATTTGCTGTTGCTAACAGTACGTCTCAGGAGAGCCTTGATGGCCAGGTTCAAGTCCCTGCGCTGTGACTTGCTCCATCTCTTAACTTTTCCGAGTCCCTGTTTCTGAAATTTTATGAAAGAGATGAAATACCTACGCCAGTGGGTCACTCTGAGAATCGGATGATTCAAGAAGAAGTGTCTCATAGAAACTGCTATGCAAATGTTAGTTACTTGATTGCTATTATGGCTTAGGGTGGCAGCCTTCCGAGAAATCAATTATGGACCAAAGTGTGTGCCAGAGTCCTCATCCCTGACCTCAAGAAGCTTATATCTTTGGCGGGAACAAATGACTGAAAATTGCAGGTCAAATTGTGTAGCAGAGATGAAAAATCCAGAGGAAACTAGAGAAAGCAAAGGTTGCTGGAGTTCAGGGCACGTGAGGAAGCTTTATGTAGGAGGCCGGAGTTAACTTCAAAGGCTCTGGAGAGGAAAGGAGTGTGAACTGAGGGAGATTTTTAAAAACTCTGTAGAGTTAATTAAAAAGGAAAAAAGAAATCCCTGTAAGTTGTCATCCTCTTGGGTCTTGGAGATTGTTTGACTTAGAGCATCTGTGCTCAAAGTCTGGTCCAGGAGCCCCCTGGGGTGCACCTGCATGACCCTTCTAGGAGAGTAATGAAGACTAAACCGTTTCCCATGTTCTTATGGTTCCTGTTGAGTTTTCCGGAAGTCACATGGTATGCATTGTTCTATCTGGTAGAGAGTGTAGATGCGGATGAGAGGCTCTACAATGTAGCCTTTGCACTAAATTGTCTTTCTGCAGGAGACGCCACTGCTTGTCCATAAACTCATGTTGTTAATTGTTATTTTGTTTTTCTAAGAGAAATTCAGAAAGTTAGCCTGCTCTCAGATACAGTTTATAATATACTACATACTGCAAGATGCTAACAAACGTGAATCAAACCTCAGTGACTTTTAACTATATAAAAGAGTCTAAAGTCATAAAAGTATGGAGCAGGTACTGTCATGTACAGGCATTCTGGAGGCCTCATGAAATATTGTAACATTCTGCCACCAGACTTTATGTCCTTTTGGCAGCTGTGCCCAAGAACTTCAAAATGACAAAACACAAAACTGGCCAACATGTGTTAAAACTGTTACTCAAAAATTCTTAGTTCTACTGGAGACTGACTAGGATATTTCCATAGGGGCATTTGATTACTAGAAACTTAATGATAGCTTTTATTCTTTGAACTAGTTGTTGCACCTAAATAAATCTGTTCCAATAAAACAACTGAAGATATACTCAAGATTTTTATGTTAGAATATTTGGCTAGAAAGTGATCAACTAGAGAAGATAATTAAAGTAAATTATGATGCATTCATATACTGACGTCTTGGAGAGGTTTGTTTTGAAAGATATTGAGCAGTGTGTAGTCCTGTTTGCAACATTATGTAAGGAAAAATTGGGATAGAGGTTGTATAAAGGATGAGTTTGAGCTTTGTAAACATACAGAGGATATGTATATGCATGTATATGTATACATACATCAGTGTACACATATCAGAACCATGGTTATATTGTTTTCTGGATGATGTAGCTTGAATAAATGCCTATGATGCCCATTTTTATTCTGTATTTGAAGATATTTCTGCTGTAAAATTTTAGTACTTTCGTATTTGACAACAACCCTGGAATGTGACGTTCTTTTCATCCAAGGCTATGGAGTTGCTTTTGAGCCAGCCTGGGCTCAGATGGGTGGGTGTAGCTTCTGATCTTGGAGAGGGCGTTTCTCTGGATGGTGTGGAATGCTGTGGGATGTGAGGATAAGCCTAGCTTCTAGCCAATTGTTTCCTTCCTACCTAGCCTTGATAATGGAAGCATTAACAAACAGATTAGAGCACTGGTTTGTACGTCTGGAGCATTTGGAGTGTAGACCTTAAGGCCCTCCAGAGCAATTGTGTATTCAGATAATATCCCATGACTGACCCTGGGCAGGCCGCAGGGGCTGCTAGGTGAAAATTCAGCTTTCACTCCTGTGAGGAGATGGCGTGACAAAGGTATCGGGTGCTCTGAAAGGGGAGCTGCCCTTCGCTCTAGCTCTTGGAACACTTCTGCTTCTTCACTCCTGGGAGGGAAGATGTGAGATATTGAAGGACTTTTGTCCTCTCTGGATCGGCAGTAGGATCCTGCCAGAACAGCCTGTGTGGAGGAGTGTTTGCTTTGTTATTAGTCTCTCACAGAGTTCTCAAAGTCAGAAGTGAATCCGGCTGAGCGAGTCCTCCAGGTCCTGGAATCCATTTCCTCTTTTCCAGCATCAGCTGTGCCCGGCATCCTTCAGCTGTGTACGAGGCTAAAAAAGACATCCAGTGTAGTTCCTTGACCTCCCAGGAGCCCCTGTCAGCAGAAAGGAGCCCCACATACAAAAATTAAACAAAAGCATAAAGCAAGAGCATAAAAGAAGGTATTCTGTTCCTAGAGAGATGTATGAGGAGTGACCCAGGCTGAGAGCTCTGAAGTCAGAGGCACCCAGAGAAAGGCCCCATGGAGAAGACACACAAAAGGAGATCTCTTTTCTCTTCAGAGCTGATTTCTTTTGGGAGGGAAAGACTCCATTAACTGTTGATACAATTAATAAAAACAGTAAGTGCTTTCCATGTGTTAGGGTTCTCTTATCATTGAGCTTGTCTGTGTGCGGAGAGTGTGACACAGTCTTTTTGATCTTGAGGGCGGGGAGATGGTCTGAGACTCCCACTAGTTCCCATCCTTTCTTTATACCAGTTCATATTTACCCGGGATGTTTCTGGATCTGCACACAGATGTAATTGCGCATGCATCAAATGGCCCCAACTGGGCATATTGAAATTTTAAAGGGGAATGGTAAACAGCTGTTCCCCAAACAGAGGTGCCTTGCTAAAAGTATCTGGAACCTTCTAGTGCAAGCCTCATTATTTTTGTCCCCAGGAAAACTTGGTGAAACAGTGTCGGGTCCATTTTCCCTAGACTTCAATTTGTATGTGTTGGCCACCTGCTGGAGGCTATCTTTGATTATGTGTAGCATTTGCTCTGTCTAACCATGTGCCTCTTGGTTGTTTATGGCTGATAGGGGAAGAATGAGATGGCAGGGTCTGTCGACTGCTGGGCACGTATCTCTAAGGCAGCTGCTGTCTGCCCACAAATGTACAGGGCAGCTTTTCCTCTGGTGACGAGATGTTTGGTCTGTTACGGGGTTTCCCAGCCACTGACAGTGAAGTAAATTCCCTGGTATGAAGGCTATTTAAGCTTCACAGGAATTCTCTGAAGTGGTATTTATATTCCCATTGAGCAGATATGAAACATGAGCCTCATGCAATTAGCCTGAGGTTCTATAGGCTGCATTTGAAACCAAATCTGCCCGACTGAAATGAATCCTCTTATGATTACGCTGGCGTGCCTTTTTGAATACTCGTGCTTAGCCGTGAGAGGGTCCTCTTGCAGATGTGTTCATTTTCTGATTTGCATTGTGGCTGCTGATTACAAATCTTTTAATTGTTACAACTCTTAACTACATGAGTGCTATGCAGCTACATTTAAACATATTTTTGTTTGAAAATGTTTCAGTGGTATAAATAAAGTTAAGACCTTAAAGCCACCCGTGTCTCCCCAGTTCCCTACCTAAGGTAGCTTACCAGTTATTGCTTTAATTTTTTTATAGTTTTACATGCATTTTTGAGTGTGAACACTTAGGGAATGTATATAATTTTTTTTGGGGGGTCTATATACACTGTGTGTTTAAGTCATTATTATTATTCAAGAGGCCTTTAACAATTTTAGAATTATGTCTTACAGGGTTTGCTAGGTCAAAAGTGTGATATTTACCTAATGAAGGTGTAATCTAAATTCTATGTCTCCCTCTCTGTTGTTGTATAATATAATAAATGTTGGTAGGTTTTTCTAATGAGGACTTCCAGTCTATAATAATCACATGGCTGTAGTGACATGCACTGCACCGTTGTTGCTGTCTTTGAAGCCAGCTTGTGTCCTTTTCCTTCTTCCTCTTCCCCACCTGTATGGAAAGTAGCTCTCTTAGTTGATACAGGTTGGGAATTTTCAGTATTTTGAACCCCACATAAAACATCCCTACAAATCTACTGCCTCAACTGCTGGCTCCACTTCACATCCCTCCTTCTGTTTCAGATAAGATAACTATGGCTGTGGTCCTGCTCTTAGGTCTACATTTCACCTGATCTCAGGCATTCTTCATGATCCTGGGAATCAGAGTGAGCCCTGCCACAGGTTCCAGTCCAGCGGCAGGGACTGGAAGGAATCCGGGTTAATTCACTGTTATGTTATCATGCCGCTCTTTGTGTGGGCAGATGCAGCTGAAACATGAGCAACAAGAGGTTCCAGTCTTGGCATCAGTGTGCCTATGGCTTTTCTGAAGCAAAGGGTGGGACCAATAACCACTTGGAGAATGAGGATCTTGAAATTGCTGGTTTGGGGCTTGAGGTCAGGAGTTAGTTATCCGGCTGGTTATTTGCATTCAGCTCGGGCTTCTTTCATTGCAATGGGGCCTGCTCCTTGGATGAGGAGGGAACAGGCCAGTGGGAAGTGTGGATGATTTTTCATCACAAAGACCTTTTGGGCTGCTGTTGGTTTTGAGCTGGGCTTTGGATACTCTGGACCCTGGCCTTGGAGTGAGTGCAGTTCGCCGCACAGACAACCCATAATTGACTCTGACCTCCCATTGTGTTTCTTCTCAATGTATTTCAGTGAAATACGCCGAGGAGAGTGGCTCTCAGGCCTGGCATGTTGAGGCATGGTTATGTCTGTTTATTCTCAGAGTTGGACTTTATTGTCTTGTCATGGTGACAACTGGAAACAGTGACCAACCATTCTGCGATTGCTTATTGGACATCCAAGTGGCTAATCCTTTATTAGATGTAGCGAGAACAAAATAAGGAAGAAAAAAACTGGTTGCTTCAAGAATAATCCCAGCCCAATTATGCATGGGAATGTTGGAACAAGGTTTTACAAAAGTTCTTACTACATCATTCTCTCTACTCTGATTTATGCTTGAGAACTTCCATAATTGGACATTAAAAATGCAAATGTCTACTGAAATCATAGATTTAATGTTTTAAATTTTGAATAGTAATTAAAACAGCCATGCATTTGTTATTGTTTATGAGATTATGATTAATTTGTTTTTATTTTTAAAATTTCAATAATTATTTTATATCCCGACCACAGTTTCTTCTCCCTCCCTGCCTTCCATTCCCTCCCTCCACCTTCTCCTATGTTTCTTCCAGGGAAGATAGAGCATCAAGTTGAAGACCTCCCCTTGTACTAAGGTTGGGCAAGACAATCCAATAAGAGGAATGGGTTCCCAAGAGTCAGCCAAAGTGTTAGGAATAGCCCCTGCTCCCATTGTTAGGAATCCCCCAAGTAGACCAAGCTATACAACTGTCACATATGTGTAGAGCACCTTAGTTGTTTCCATGCAGGCTCCCTGGTTATTGGTTCAGACTCTTTGAGTTCCTATGAGCCCAGGTTAGTTATTTCTGTGGGTTTTCTTCTGATGCCCTTGACCCCTCTGGCTCCTACAATTCTTCCTTCCTCTCTTCAACCAGATTCCCTGAGCTCAGGCTACTGCTTGGCTGTAGATATCTGCATCTGTTTCTACCAGTTACCAGATGAAGGCTCTCTCACCAATCTGATCAGGCTATGTATTCACTATAGCTAGGAATCTTAACTGGGGTCATCTTTGTACATTACTGAGAGTTTCCCTTGCTCAGATTCTCAGATTTCTTTTCTTTTTGTTTTTCGAGACAGGGTTTTTCTGTAGCGTTGGAGCTTGCCCTGGAACTAGCTCTTGTAGACCAGGCTGGCCTTGAACTCACAAAGATCTGCCTGCCTCTGCCTCCCAAGTGCTGGGATTAAAACGTGCACCACCAAAGTCCAACCTTGTCCTGGATATCTACCTTACTCTGAAATGTCCCTCTACTTTCCAGTCATCTCTTTTAGTACTCTCTTTCTCTAGTTATTCCCCAACATGATCCCTCAAGTTGCCATCCGCACCAGTCCCCAGTCCACCTGGAAGTTCTTTTTTATTTCCCCTTCTCAGGAAGATCCATGTATCCTCCCTTGAACTCTCCTTATTACTTTAGCCTCTCTGGGGCTGTGGATTGTAGCATGCTTTGTTTAACATCTTAATATCCACTTATGAGTGGATATACACCATGCTCTCTTTCTGGATCTTGGTTACCTACATCATTCAGGATGATTTATCTAGTTCTATCTATTTGCCTTCAAATTTCCTGATGTCCTTGTTTTTTAACAGTTGACTAATACCCAATTGTGTAAGTGTAGCACATTTTCTTTATTCATTCCTTGGTTTAGGGACATCTAGGTTCTTTCTAGGCTCTATTACAAATAAAGCTGCTATGAGAATAGTTGAGTAAATGTCCTTATGGTATGATTGAGCATCTTTGACTCTATCTATCTATCTATCTATCTATCTATCTATCTATCTATCTATCTATCTATAGTGGGATAACTAAGCCCTCTTATGTACAAAAGATAGTAAGATTGAGAATGAAATCAGAGAAACAACACTCTTTACAATAGCCATGAACAATATAAAATATTTGGGGGTAACTCTAACCAAGCAAGTGAAATACTTGTATGATAAGAACTTCAAGTCTTTGAAGAAAGAAATTGGAGAAGGTATCAGAAGATGGAAAGAGCTCCCATGCTTATGGATTGGTAATGATTAACATAGTAAAAATCATTATCTTACCAAAAGCAATCTACAGATTGAATGGCAATCCCCATCAAAATTCCAACACAAATTTTTATAGACCTTGACAAAACAATACTCAACTTCATAAGGAAAACAAAACACTTAGGATTGCTAACATAATCCTGTACAAAAAAAAACCAACAGTGGTTTTATTTTTTAAATTACTTTAAGATAATTGTAGATTTTATATTTTGAGAATTTCTTAATGTGAGTTCATTATTTACACCACTTCCACCCTCCTTTTTCTCCTGCCAACTCCTCCTGCATTCTATAACTATTGAGATTTCACATGTACACTGCTTCTCACACTCATGCTTCTAATTCTTTAGTTATTGTTGCCACAGACATGTGCACAACAGCCTGCTGAGTGTGTTTAGGGTTGCTCATATGTATATGGCTTTAGGGCTAGCTGCCTGGCATGCTATAAACTATTAGGAAGTTTGTCCCTTGAGAAGTCTTATTCTCCTTCTCAACAGCCATCATTTGCCTACAACTATCCATCTAGGGGTGGGGCCTTGTGATAGTTTCACCAGCTATACCAGAATGTCAACTAGATTGCAGTTGTAATTTTTCAGGTCTTGTTTATGCAAGTGTACTATTGAGATTTCACATGTACATCTTTCCTGTCACATATAGAAGATAGAATCCTGGTCCTCTAGTTCTGACTGGCTTTCCCATCCCTCTTCTACCACATTCTCTGAGCCTTTATATAGGGGTTTTATTGAAGATGTATCACCTGGGGCTGGTACAGCTCAGTGTAAATCAGTTGTCCTCTGAATTTTCTCTAGTTGTGGCTTTCTGTTATGTTCTCTGCTGCAAAAGGAAGCTTCTTTGATGAGGCATATGAGTTGTACTTATCTGTGCATACACACACACACAACACGCACATACTCTGTCACACACACATACACATACATATGTGTGTGTGTAATTTCTTTGGAAATAGGGTCTCACTTTATAACTGTAGCTGGCTTGAAATTTATTTTATAGACAGGGCTGATATCTTAGTGTTTTATTGCTGTGGAGAGATACGATAACCATGGCAACTCTTATAAAGGAAAACATTTAATTGGGGCTGGCTTACAGTTTCAGAGGTCTAGCTCATTATTGTCATGGCGAGAAGCATGGTGGCATGCAGGCAGACACGGTGCTGGAGAATGAGCTGACAGTTCTACATCTTGATTCCAGGCAGAAAAAGGAGACAACTGTGTGCCACACTTGTCACAGCTGAGTGTATGAGATCTCAGAGATCTCAGAGTGCACCCAGAGTGATACACTTTCTCCAACAAGGCCACACCTACTCCAGCAAGACCATACCCCCAATAATGCCATTTCCTATGACCAAGCATTCAAATACATGTGTCTATGTGGGCCATTCCTATTCAAACTAGCACATCCCACTCCCTGGCCCCAGTAGGCTTGTAGAAATAACATAGTGCAAAAATGCATTCAGTCCAACTTCAAAAATCCCCATAGTCTATAACATAGTCTCAACACTGCTTAAAAGTCCAAAGTTCAAAGTCTCTTCTGAGATTCATGAAGAGAGATTCTTAACTGTAGTCCCCTGTAAAGTAAAAACCAAAAAGCAGATCATACACTCCCAACGTATATTGGCACAGGATATGCTTTACCTTTCCAAAACATAGGGAAAGGAGCAGAGTGAGGAAATACCAGACCAAAGCAAAACTGGAAATTGGCTGGGCAAACTCTGAACTCTGCATCTCTATGTCTGATGTCAAAGTGCTCTTTAGATCTCCAACATCTTTTATCTTTGTTGAGTGCAACACACTTCTTTCTCTTGGGCTGTTTCTACTCCCTGTTAGCAGCTCTCCTTGGCATGTACCCCACAACTCTGGGATTTCCAGCATTTTGGGATCTCCAAGGCAATCCAGGTTTCACTTCCACAGTTTCACACAATGGACTCTTTGTGCCTTGGCCTCGGGCACTTTCCTTAGTCACTGAGGGAGGTCCCATTACTCCCTTCTTCTATCCTTAGCTCTAAAGCCAGACCCTGTGGCTGAAGTCAGCAAATTCTGCTACTTCCTGGGACTGGAACATTCCTTGTTTCATTATATGTTCACCAGATTTCTGTTTTCTATGGTTACCTTTAGCGCCTAAGCTTGGCAGCCATGGAACTCAGTCTGTAGATCGGGTTGGCCTCGAACTAAGAGATCCACTATCCTTGCATCTGTCTTCTGAGTGCTGGGATTAAAGGCAAGGGCCACCATTCCTTGCTCCAGTTCTACATCTTGATCCCCAGACAGCAAATGGAGACAACTGTGTGCCACACTGGATACAGCTTGAGCATGTGAGACCTCAATGCCCACCCCCACAGTGACACACATCCTCTAACAAGGCCATACGTACTCCAACAAGGCCACACCCTCTAGTTGTGCCACTCCCTATGACCAAGTTTTCAAGCACATGAGTCTATGGGGGCTATTCCTATTCAAACAACCACACCTGGTCTCTAACACACAGAGATCCTCTTACCTCTACCTTTTGCATGTTGGGATTAAGTGTGTGCACCACCACACCTGGCTAAAATAATTGTAAATAAATACATATATGTGTGTATAATATATATAACATATATATTCAATATATAATATAGTATATCTATAATATATATTAAATAAACATGAAATAATACAATTCCCTATGATTTTTTAAAAATATCCTTAGTGGTTGTACTGGCTGAATTTGTGTGTCAAGTTGACGTAAACTTGAGTCATTAGAGACGGAGGAACTTCAGATGAGGAACTGCCTCATTGAGATCCAACTGTAAGGTATTTTCTCAATTAATGGCAATGGGGGGGCATGGAGGGCCCAATCCATGGTGGGTGGTACTATCCCTGGACTCCTGGTCTTAGATTCTATAAGAAAGCAACTGAACAAGCCAGGAGAAGCAATGAGTAAGGAGCACCCCTCTGTAGCCTCTGCATCAGACCCTGCCTCCAGGATCCTTGCCTTGTTTGAGTTCCTGTCCTGACTTCTTTTGGTGATGAACAGCAATGTGAAAATGGAAGCCAAATAAACCCTTTGGTCCCCAACTTGCTTTTTGGTCATGGTGTTTCACTGCAACCTTAGAAACCTTAACTAAGACATTATTTATCCTCAGTTTTGTAGAACTCAAGGGTTAGAAGAGAGGGATGGGTGGGGAAGGGCTGAGGTGTAAGCAAAGGGACGTGGAGGATGGGATAACAAGAACAGAGTGGTTCTCCAATGCAGAATTACATGGTGTCCACTGAGCATTGGCTGAGGGCCTTTGGAAGTCTGTTCATCTGTGTAGATGCCTGGCACTGGGAGCTGCTGCTGGCCTAAAGCTCAGCTCTATTGAAAAGCTGATGGAGCTACACCAGATGCGGTTTTCTTTTATAATAACAGCTCAAAATGCTGATTGGCGGTTATATCTCCAGATGTTTACAAGATGAGTGGGAGTTTGTTGGGTGGATAAAAAGCATACCGTGTTCATCCCTCAGCTCCCGTTGGTGCTACCGTGGGCAAGGTCATGGTGAGAAAGCTGGGCCCATGGTAGATTAGGCTGGAGTGAGTCTTCAGAATGTATCATTTCTAGGGCAAGGCCTTCTGAGCACCGGTGAGATAAGACAGGAGGTTTTTTTTTTTTTTTTTTTTTTTAAATCAGTTATGTGACATGCAATTCCTTGAACAGTTTGAGAAGCTAAGAGCAGTGTCTCTTTGGAGATGAAGCCTTCTTGGAGGAAATATTGGCAGTAATTAGCAAGGTAGAAGTGACTTATAGCATAAACTGGTTATTTCCCATGAAGAGGTCATCTAGACACACTGCAACACCAGCACATAAGTAAATGTGGCTAGCAGTGTTCACTATAGCATTGCTTGAAATAGGAGAGTAAGACTTTATTTACTTCTTGTTTTGAATTTTTTTAGATTGAGTCTTTTTCTGTAAACTTGGCTAGCCTCGAACTTGAGGTTCTATTTCTCTGGCCTCTTTAATATTGGAATTACCATCCTGCATGATATACAGTAGATTATTCTTTAGACAGGTTCTCGTATATCTTAGGATGACCTCAAACACTGCTGTTAATGAAGAGGAACTTCTGATACCTCTGCCTCCACATCTAGAGGGTGGGCATAACAAGCATAAGCCACTACACCTGTTTTATGTGGTGCTGGGAATCAAACCCAACAATTTGTACATGCTATGCAAGAATAATACCAATTTAGATACATCCTCATTCTTGTAACAGTAGATTTTTAAAGAAAAATAAAAATGAAATGTTTTCTAAATAGATGAATGATTAAGTGGATGGTAATATATTTGTGAGCAGAATGCCAGGAGCAGAATGCTACACAACAATTAAGATGAATGTATTATGGCTGGGTATGGTATTTTTTTTTTTTTTTGGGTTTTCAACAGGATTTCTCTGTAGCTTTGGAGTCTACCCTGGAACTCTCTCTTGTAGACCAGACTTGTGTTGAACTCATGGAGATCCGCCTGCCTCTGCCTCCGGAGTACTGGGATTAAAAGCATCACTACTGCCCAGCTCATGGCAAGTGGGCTAGTGTAAATGTCATTATCTTAACCTTGGGTAAAAGAAGTAAAGTATATCTACTATGATTGTGTTTGTTAAACTGTAAAGGTATGAGATGGACAGATAGCTCAGTAGGTTCATTGATGTAGGATTTTCCCCCTTATGCTGTGAATATCATTGGTTAATAAAGAAACTGGGTTGGCCTGATAGGCTAGAACAGAGCTAGGCAGGAAAAACTAAACTGAATGCTGGAATAAGGAAGGCAGAGTCAGAGAGAAGCATGGATCTGCCGCCAGAGACAGACAGGTTGGAAACCTTGCTGGTAGGCCACAAGTATCATGGTAAAATATAAAATACTGGAAATGGGTTAAATTAAGATATAAGAGTTAGCCAACAGGAAGCTAGAGCTAATAGACCAATCAGTGATTTAATTAGTACAGTTTCTGTGTGGTTATGTTGGGAGTCTGAAAGATGGTGGCTTGCTTCAGCTCCCTTAAAGAGGTCTTCCTGGTTCAGTGGTAGCAAAACAGCAACAACAACAACAACAACAACAAAAACAAAAACAAAACAAAACAAAAACAAAAACAACAACAAAAACCCATGCAGTTTTGACACAGTGGCTTCCTGGTTTGTGCTGCTGGTGCAACTCTGGCTCTTTCAGGAGGCCAAGCATTTAAATAGGATTTGTGAGCAGCATGCTGCAAGTTGCTTAGTGGCAGATGGGCCAACTGGTTGCCATAGTGGAGGTGATGAGGACAGCTCCCACCCAGCAGTCTCGGAGGCAGTGTATGGACTTCCAGACTTCTACCATGTTGAACTGGGTAGAGCAAGCAAGCAGGTCTATATTTTACAAACAACAACAATAAAAAAAAACGCTTAGTAGATAAAAACAAACCAGGTGGGCAGGGGTGTGAGACCTTCTGGGCTGTTGACCGTTTGGACTTTTTGAACTGGCCCACCCGGTAGTTGTGGATTTGCGATCCACATGGGGTGCCAGATGAATATGGACACTAAAAAGAAATCCCACACTAGCTCAAAATTGAGTATAATAAAGAGCTGTTTATTTAGGGGTAGACTCACAGATCACAGTCCTATGCACTAATGGGGAATAGGAACTGAATCCAGCAGCCAGAAGAGATCAGGAACGCACTTTAAAAGGGCATTTACAGTATAAGAGGCCATGCCCAAGTCCATGGGTAACTTAAAGGCTGCCGGCTGTAGGATTTCCTATAGCAGGTTCACAAGCATGGGAATCTAAGTTTAAAGCTCTTCCACCCTCAACAGTTCAATGTTAGTGCATGTGTCTATAAATCCCAGCATTGGGGGAATGGAGAAAGGAGATTACTGGGGCTCACTTCCCACTTAGCCTAACATTACTGGTGAGCTCCATGTTCATTGAGAGACCATGTCTTTAAAAATCTGGTGGTTGAGTAATAGAGGAAGGTGCTCAACATTGACTTCTGACCTCTACACATGGACACACACCAGCATACATACTCCTACATATACACACCCACACAGACACATACACAGACACAGATCATCATATATGCAAATATAATAACACTCAAAGTTATATTCTGTTTATAAATATAATTATGTGAATAGTTACCATATAATTATGGACTCGTACTTTTCTGTGTGTTGGAAGGAATTAATGAAAATGGATAGCACAAATGAGAGACAATGGGTATATACTACACACACTCCAAATACAACCCTCTATCGTGGTGAAGCACAGCTGGGCTCACGTGATCTTAGGCACATAAGCAAGAGCCCTATGTCTGTGCACATCTCACCTGCCACCTTCTAGGTTAGCTACTCGTCATGCAGACTGGCACAGTGCCGTGAAGGGACAGTCACTCTGCACGTATGACCAGGTTATAGTGTTCGGAACACTTCAGTTTTGTGATGCTAGCATCTGGGTTTGAGAAGCTGGCTTTAGAGGGCTAAGATTAGACTGTTTCAAAGTGACACCCCATCTCCCATTGTCTGATGCCTGGAGCCCCAAGATACAGCCTGCTTTGCTTCCATCAGAGCAAGTTCTGCAGGCACAGCTGTCCTGGCAGTAAGGCCAAGCCCTCTCTGCCATCTGCACTCTCTCCAGGCCAAGTGGGACTACAGAATACCGTGGTCAAGGCAACATGCCATAGCCGTGCTGGAAAGGACAGAGTCAAGGGCACCTTTGATTCCACATGCTTGCTGACTCCTTGAGGTACCTTCCATGAGGGGTACTTCCTTCTGTCAGCTTGAATGAGCAGAAACTGCCGGAGGCCTAGAGGAAGCTGAGCTATAGAGAGCATCCTTTGTTGGGAAGTCCCTTCCCTCAGCAGCCAATTCTGCAAAAGAGCAAAGTCAGTGTGAAATCTGTTTGTGGTGTGTAGAAGGAGAGGCTGCGTGATGCCGAGCGTGCTGCCTTTGATGGGGGCTATTTGGATTCTGGAAGGGAGTTTGTTGTGACATCAGTCATGTGGGGAGCCCTGAGATTTTAGCTCTTACAAGATGGTTGTTATAGAAAGGATGGCAAAAGTCTCTGGTTGGAACACACCATAGAACTTGCTTTTTATGATAATAGAATTTAAGGTCCAAAAGGAGGTGTACAATGATCTGAGCTAAATGTCTCGTGTTGGTAACAGAGTAGGGCTTGGAGAATCTTCCCCCTTCATCCATTTGTGCACAGCTCCTTTGGGCTGTGCTTTAATAAGACCTTTGAAGATGTTCTCAAGAGCCCAAGTTGAACAGGAATCCCAGTCGGTCAGTTTACAGGAATGCCTCCTGCCTCTGTGGACTCTGCCATCCCCGGGTTATAGCTGATCCCTTGGCCAGAATTCAGCAATAATCTGATTAAGTCTGTTTAGCAAGGAGCTGCCCTACCCTCTCTGTAATTTCCATCTACTGATCCTCACTCTGCTTCTTGGCTATCAATCCCAATTCTCCTTGTTGCTTTTGGAATCTAGCCAAATCTCTTCTTCCCTACGGCGAAACTCCGTCGCAGTAGCCCTCAGGCTTATCGTACTGGTCCTCAGTAAAACTGGCTTCATCGTTTTAACCACTGTCAGATGAAGATGCTGTTGTTTGTTTGCTGTTTCGTTTTTCTTCCACAGGCTTAGAGAAATTCTCATCCAGGGCAATGCATTAGTATGCGTTTTAGATTCAGCTCTGAAGTCTGGGTTGCAAGTCTCCATGTCCAGTGTTCTTTTCCTGCACAGTGCTGGTTTTGTGCTGAAAGAAGTGTAGATCAAGTCCTTTAGAGAATGTTTTATTTCAGTTAATAAAAGCATGCATCTTATTGCCTTTGGAGGTCGTAATTTTGTCGGCTACGCTGCCTTGGAGGACAGCGTTGCTGAGGGTGGTAGGCTGATGCGGTATTTAACCTTGATTCTAATATGAGTGAATTACTAGTCCTTCCCTGGTACCAAGCGCTGCTGGATCTCAGCAGTCTGTGACTGTCATGCCAGCATCCAGAGCATCAGGTATGATCTCTAGGAGGATGGCTGTGTTTTTGAGTTACTGTTAAAACTTAGCAGTTGGTTAGGATTTTGTGAGTAGGTTTGGACAAGTTCACTCATTTATTCTTAGAAATAAATGCAAAGCAAACCATTACTAGCCAATTCATTTAGCACTTGCATCATGCCAGGCGTGATATGGAACATTGGAGCAGGTATATGAAGGGTTGCTTACCTGCAGGGAGGTCAAGTCAAAGAAAGAGTCCTGTAATAAAGTAGATAAAAGAATGGGGCAGGCACAAAAATAGGAAGGAATACATACAAAGGTGAAAGAAAAACCACAAAGGGATTGTGATTAATTTCCCTGTAGGAAAGTCATAAGATGGATAGTATTAGAGCTAGGTTTGAACGTTGGAGACAAGTTTATTAAGAGGAAGTAAGTGATGTCTGTTTCAGGGAGGGTAGTAAAAATATGGGGCATGACTAGGAGAGTTCAGGGAAGCCAGGAAGAAAGCTGTGAGGTGCAAATGGCTCATGATGGGCTCCGTAAGGACATTGGAAACCAAATTTTTTAAAGACTAAGTTTGGAAAATGAAGCTGCTCTGTGTGCATGCAGTGGGTTGTTTCCACTGGAGTATGAGGTCGAGAGAGCTGGATGGGTGGAGTATAGTCTCCTCACAGCACGGAGGATAGGTGTCAGGGAGAAGAATGGGAGCATCCTCCAAGCAGAAGACTTACAGATGCACGTATGAGCCATACATGGGTGTGCACAGGGATGCGATGCTTGCTACTTAATTTATTTGGAGACAGAATCACAAAGACTTGGAGATAGAGCTGATGTTGAGAGATACAGGCAAAGAGAAAGACTGGAAGTGACTCCCCACATTCTGTGCCTGTGATAGTCTTGAGATCAAGCAGAGCAAGCCAGCTTCTCAGGGAGACTGATTATTAATGTTACTGTAACTAATATAAATATTGAGATGGCATCCTAGGGAGAGACTTCAAATGCCATAGGAATTTCTTTAGTGAACGTGTGAAGTATACTGGCTAACACCATGTTTTGTACCTGTTGAGAAAGGAGAAATGAACAAAAACCTCTTCATTTTAATTTGTTTGTATTATTTCTCTCCCCTGGATCCTATTGGTCTTTCTCTGTGCTGTTATTTCTATATCCTCACAATTACTTCCTGACGTTGAGTTATCTCCATTTCTCAGGTAAGAAACCTGAGGCTCCCGGAGGCTAAATTACTTGTCCCGGGCATGAAATTAAAGAGCTACAGAAATGGAAAAGAATCGTATTTCCAACTCTTCAACAGACATTTGGGACTTACTCCTCATACTGGATTGCCTTGCCTAGCCTTAATTCATGGGGAGATGCTTAGTCTTTCTGCAACTTGATATGCCATGCTGTTTTGATGGGAGACCTGCCCTTTCCTAAAGAGAAATGGAGCGAGAGTGGGGAGGGGATGGGAACAGAGGGCCTTTTTGTTTTCTCTTTTTCATCCTATCATGGCATTTTGTGAAGTTCCTTGACCCTGAGGGGCTTCCCTTGTGGGCTAGATGTTAGAACATAAAGGAAATAACCATAGCGCCCTCAAAGAGTTAGAAAAGAGCATGCAGAGTATTCTTCGGCGTGTGTAGGATAGAGAAAAGAATTATTGTGCAGAAGTACTTTGAATGGTTTGAGGAAGAAGGGTAGAGAAACTTTAGGCCACAAATGGTTCTCAGCCTTCCTCATGCTGTGGTGACCCCAACCATAAAATTAGTCTGTTGCTACTCCATAACTGTAATTTTCTTACTGTTATGATTCATAATGTAAATATCTGTGTTTTTTGATGGTCTTAGGCAACCCCTGTGAAAGGGTCATGAGACCCCCCAAAGGGTCATGACCCTCAGGTTGAGAACCTCTGCATATGGCAACAACCCTTATAGGTCAACCCATGGGCTTCTCAGGCTAATATATGAGCCAAGTCAGAACCATATTAAAGTTTGAGAATGGATAAAGGATTAAAGAGAAGTTAAGGACAGGTGGTTACTCTACTATCAGGAAGCCAAAGTCAAGAGGAGTCATAGAGACAGGTTGAGAACTGAAATTAAGAGGCTCAGTGCTTCACACTCACAAGTCAACTGATGACAGAGAGAATGCATTAACCTATAAATGCTTCAAAAGCCTCAGCTGGTGAAGAGTCTCAAGACTAACCACAGAGGTGCTGAACACAGGAGGGGAAGCCTGGTGATCCTGATTGTCTGAAACAGAAGGGAAATGCGTAGAGGGTCGAAGAGTGACTAGAGTGTGGCAGGAAGTCTGTTCTCATGAATCCTGTCGTTAGGCACTTTCCCTTTTCCAGTGGGGATAATGAGGAAGGAAGAGGAAGATCCAACATAGAAGATAAGCCAGTGTGTTGATCTACTTTATCCTCTGAGCCTTTCTGTGGTTTTTGCATTGGTCAATCGGCCAGAAATGAGGGTCAAGGGAGGAGCTGGTAGCAAATAGCACCACAGTCAGAATGAGGAACCACTTTGGCCCGTTCAGTGTCATTTTGTCCTGTGGTGTACCCGTGTAAGACATCAGAACCTCTTCCTGGTTGGCATTGCCTCCTTTGACCACTGGTCCCAGGAGGCTCTTGGGCAATTCCCATCCCTGACAACTTTGCTTCGGGTTCAGTGGAGGGAGTGTGTGAAGTTGGCTGTAGTGCAGTGTCTGCAGAAAATCCCATCATCCCCCTCTGGTGGAAAACCCTAGCATCTCGCTTTGAGGCTCACACTCAGGTAAAACTGAGGACTGGATGGTGAGAATTGTGGGCTGCCCAGTACCACATTTGGAGGCACGGAGTTAGCTGCGTGGGAGGCAGGCAGTCTCCAGCAGCTTCTTCCTCCTCCCAGCTTCACAAAGGGCAAGAAAGTAGGTCTCGGAGAAAGGCTGGGAGCAGAGGAGAGCAAGCTCGGGAAGAAGACGATGCATTAGTCTAATTGCTCTTCTAAAACTAATGGGGCTTTTTATCTCTGAGGAACATTTTCAAGCATTCATGTGATTTGGGAACAAAGATGCAGGTTTGGGGGGAGGGATCCTGGCTTCCCTTTAAATGCAATCCCTCATCTGATGAAACAATCTCTCCCTTCTTGTTTTGTCCTCCCGTCTTTCTGCAGGTCGACAGACTACGGCACCACATATGAAAAACTAAATGACAAAGTGGGCTTGAAGACTGTCCTCAGTTACCTCTATGTCAACCCCACCAACAAAAGGAAGGTAAGAGGAGGAGTCGGGAGTTCCTGTATTCTCCTTCCGGGTAGCAGAGTGGCTTCAGCCACAAGCCGAGAACAAACACAGCAGCTATGACAGCACTCGTGGAGGGCCTGCTTCATGTCCTGGGAACCCCATAAGCAGGCTACGATGTTAACAAGAGTCTTTATAGTAATACTGATGATGATGATGATGATGATGATGATAATACAAATGATGAGAACAGCAACACCTGTGAAATTATGTAGCTGTGCACAGGACTGTAGCCTTTCCATGTCTTACTTTTACTCACAGTGGACCTGTGGGTAGAAACCATTCCTGCCCCATTATTGAGGAAAAGATGCAAGCTCAGAGAGAGTCGCTAACACTCCAGCTTGAACAGGAGCCAGCTAGACTCTGGAGCTCAATCTTTCTCTAGGTTCCTTCTCGCCTGCCTGTTTGTTTGTTTGTTTGTTTGTTTATTCATCTCTTTGTTTGTTTATTGAGCAGCAGTTTCTTTGCGGGGAATCTCTTCCATCAAGGGAAGGAGGAGTGTTTCCTGTTTTCTTCTACTTGAACTCCAAGTTCTACTTCAGAGGTAGAGGACCGCTCTGGCTCCGCCAGCTCCCTGGTTCTCTCTTGACTGGTGGCTGGGATGAAATCATAGGAGGTCAGGCTTTCACCATGGAATGATATGGGGAGGTTGAGACCTAATTCCTTGAAATGGAGCCAAGTACTGTCCAGCGTATTGGATTTAGAGAGATGTGGTCTGTCTCCAGCTGACACAGCTCTACTGTTGAAAGCTTAGGTGGATCGGAACCAAAATGATCATAAGGCCATTTCAGTATCTCTAAGACTCTACTAAGTTTTCTCTCATAATTCAGTTTTCATTCTCCAGTGGCTTTGCAAAGCCCTCTTTCTTCCCCACTTAGGCTTGGGAGTGAGCTTCTGCAAGGCGCACAGACAGAAGACTCTTTGATTCTAACATGGCACTCAGCTCTCATGAGTGGGCTTCATTTCCCATGCAGTCCTCCCAACCTTTGACGGCAGCCCCTGGTTGTCGGTGATACAAATACCTTGCGCACGGTGGCTTGCCGTGCTCAGAATATTCCCTTTGATCGAAATCTCTCATCTCTACACCGAGGCAGAATGACAAGCTGCACGGAGGGAGCGCGTTCATTTGCCTCGGTGCTCATCTTGAACTCGGGACCGTCGTCATGGCGGTGGGATGAAACGTCTTAGTTTTCAACTTTTCAGATTCCTTTTCAAATATGTCTCGAAATTTAAACCTGTCATCCCCTGGATTCTCTTCCCAGCTTGCGTTGAGCAAGATTCTTTTGATTCTCCCAGTTCCCAAATCATCTTCAGCTCTCCATGCTCACTGGCGGTGGGCTCCAGCAGGCTTTTCGGTTAATCTCGTGGAAGCTCTTGCTTTTTATCTAATGAGTTATTTATTCAACAGATGGCTGCTGCTTTCCGTGGAGGCTGCGAATCCATCAGATGAGATCTGTTGCCCCCGGCGAAACTGTAAATTGTGCTTTTATTTATAATGTTCCTCATAAAAGTAACCATCGGCTTTTAATTTTGTCAGTGCATTTTTTTTTCTTCTTCGAGAACAAGAAATGCTCCAAAACTTGATAGTTCCTAAGCCGTTAGGTTAAAGACAGAAGTGTTTGTGAGTGTGTGTGTGTTGTTTCCTTCTCAGTCACACTCTCAGGCAGGGATGCTGGGACCTGTGGTTCTGTCCTCCGGGGAAGCTTTATGTCCAGTGTTCGCCCATCCTTGCAGCCCTTCGCTCACAAACAGGTGAGATGGCAAAGCAGACTCTAGCCAGCTGCCCACGGCTCCACTGTCATGAGTGATGGATCTGTAATAAACTTCCTAGTGGGACCTTTTGAGGAATAAGGCTTATGGACGTCATCTCTGAGGCTTACAGTGTGGTCTTCCTCACAGGGTGTGAATATAGCAGGTGTCATCATTCTGCATGAGTAATTTGGTAAGATACCTAGAATGTCTTCCATTGTCCTAGGCCAATGATATGGTGGCATCAGAATTATTATAACGACATTGACCTACCCCTACTCCATTTGATATGAATTCTGTCTCTCTGATACTCACTGTAATCAGTTTACCACCTGTGTAGGAGTTTGACTTTGTTCTGGTAGTCCAATACTGCAGGATGTCTCTGAGCCTGGCACTTAGACGATGAATGATAGTGGATTGGATTTGGAGTGATAAAGGTTTGCCCTGCTGATGTAAGGCTCTGTTAGGGTGCAGGCTGGTGAGTGCCAGCCTGCAACTTCTTCTTCCCCTTACAGGAAATAAGCATCCCTGGGTTGTCAGAAATCATTATTGTCACCCGAGTCTTGTCCTCGAGCCCACGCAGTATGACAAGTGCCAGGGTCAAGTCTGTTTACCAGACCTGTGTTTTGTACGGTCTGGCTGATGGCTGTGCATTTCCCAGCCAGAGATGCTTCATTCCTGTCTGTGAATCTCTCAGAGAAGGAACCTTTGAATGGACAGGGAATTGCAGGCATGTTGTGGTCTAATTACTCTGGCTCAAAAGCCACCACCACCTGCATCTTTAGGGACAGTGTTGGAAATGGAAAGGATAACACACAGATGTAACTGCCAAGCATGTGGCTGAGTCACTGTAGTGTGTGTGTGTGTGTGTGTGTGTGTGTGTGTGTGTGTGTATAGTGGATCTGACATCAGCATAGAAATATGATATTATTTTATGGAGCTTCTAACAATTTCCTTGCACTGGGCTCAGTTCTCTGACTTGGGTCTGAAAACTTTATCTCAGCTGTACAGATGAGGAAACTAAGGCCCAAGCAGGTCCACATTTATCTTTGTTAAAAACAAAAAGCTGTAAGAGGTGTCTGAGACTCCATTCTGCCCTCTCTGACCCTGGAGATGGGCTGACATTGCCATGGGTCCGGAGCTCAAGAGGACTGGAGTTGTTGTGATAGCAGCAATAACCTGAGGTTTCCGGAGGCTTTCTGCTCATTAGTATTGGAGGATTAGCAGTTTCTGGGCGGTGGAGGGGTGTGTTACACACTCCATCCTTAATTGATTTACCAGTGAGAAGGATAATTACTTCCCAGGATGCACTGCGGAAATGATTTTTCCAATGAGCATGCTTTCCTCTGTCAGGTTGCTTGCTGAAGGAGCATTGTATGCATGACCAACTGGTCACATAGGTCCATGCCATTCTCCAAGTAAACCCGAAAAACCCCTATAAGAAAACAGAAAATGAAATGTAGAACCGTCAGGCTCTTCCTTTCCTTGACTCACGTCTCCTGATAGTTTCGGGGGAATGAGTAGACTAAGCAGTAGGGTGTCACCCCTGCAGCTCACAGATATTAACGTCCCTTGTACCAGAGTCACACAGTAAACAGTGGATGTGCCAAAGCTGCTTGTCCTTGTGAAGCGCTGAGTTAAGCATCTACTTCCAAGCAAAGCATCCGAGGGTGGAAGGGTTATTACTTCAGAAATGTGTAATTCTTCCTGGGTTCATAAGATGCACACATGTCAACTATACACACAGACCTAGAGATGCAAATCCCAGGGCACGTGGGAGTGAGGAGAACACGGGTCAGGTGGTGGTTTTTATTCCTACAGGTGCTCCAGATGACTGCCATCATGGGACAATAGATGCCCGGAGTAGCGAGAGAGGGTTAACACACTCTTTAAAACATCAGATTTTCATAAGAGATTTTCTGTATAGAGTTTCTCATAAAATCTCTTTAGGGGCAATTTTAGTAGATGAGGCAAAGCTCAAGGCTTGAGGTGGCAGGATGGACTACAGTTGCTTTGACCTCTTGTGTTCAGTTTGTATCGTTATTCAAGGTGATAAGAAAGGACACGTGTGAAAAGTGGATGTTGGCAAAATGGCCTTTGGGAGAGGCGATGACACTAAGGCTGCCCTGTGAGAATGCAACTAGCTATTGCTAGATCAGGGTTCTAATGGGACCAGAGTTGATATCACTCTTTCACTACCTCCAGACCTTCGTGGACTGAGCATAACTCCTAGAAGCCTAGTTGTTTATAAAGCCCCAGGTGTGCCTCATTCACGAGCCAGGAACCACCTTAGCTTTCACCATGTCTTTCCTGTCTTTTAAAACCCAACCTGCTGGCTGTCTGAGTGAAATTGATCTCTGTGCTGATGGAGAGGAATGGTTTCTCTCGTGTTCATTCACAAGCACCTTGTTTTTCTTGCCTCCTAAATGAACACAGTTACTAGAGAGCTGGAACAATGTATCAGGAGAGGTGTTTGTGGGAACCGTGGGCAGGAAGCATCAGAGAAATAGAAGGATGTAAGTTTGCTCCCTGAGTCCACGTCCAACCCTGCTTCTTCCTGGTGTATCCATGGAGAGAATCAGAAAACACTCCTGTCTCCCTTGCTCCCCAAGAAAAAGAATTAGGTCTCACTGTGGGCTAAGACATCAGAAGAAGGGCAACCACTGCATGTGGAAATGGTTATAAGCTCCTGTCTTCCTTTGCAAGTGTAAACCAGCTAAGCAGAGGCCTTGAAGTATGTTTTGATTCAACTAATCACTTAAAGGAAAATGAACCCAAACTAATTCTTGGAAATTCACTCTTTAGTCACAAAGTCCCTCTCTCAGCAGATACATGTATGTGCTTCCCTGTGTAAATTGCTGCTGAATGCTGTAGCCAAGAATTTATTTAAAGGCTCATTAAAATGATTGCTATTTTTTTCTTTTGCATTTTATTTGAAAATGGGAAGAATATAAACCCATCGCCTGGCTTTTCTCCAAATTGCCCTTTAGGGTTTCTTAGCAAATATATTATTATCTTTTTTAAAAATAAAATATAATTTCAGTGGTATTATCTACCCAGTTAAGAGGAATAACATAAATTAGCTACTTACTTTTTTTTTTGAGGGATTATACTTACCCACCATAGTTTTAAATTTGGTTTTTATTGGTTTGAAGTTTTCATGTGTGTATTGAGGATTTCAACAAAGAATCATGAAGATGTCAGGGTTCAAATCTAAGAAAAGAGGGGTTATTTTTCCTTCTGTGTCATGCTAGACTGCAACAAGAATCGAAAGGAAACTGTGTGTCTGGATGGCATATGAGAGGCCCATCCTGTTTACCTGCCTAGATCATCTGAGCATCACACGTGCTCAGCACAATCATGAGAAGAGGTTTCTATTCCTACCGATTGTAAGCCAAGGGTACAGGGTAAAGTTGGAACCGGAAAAAGGAAGATAAAGGGCAAACCCAGGGAAGAAGGCTTGAGGGGAAAATAATGAGACTGACGTCCTGGAAGGGAAGTGACAGCTAAGAGTGTACTTCTGAGGCTTTTAAAAAAGAAGCTAGTGTCTCAGTCTGAAGAAATGAAACACGGAGAGCTGGAGCACAGTGTTCAGGGCACTCACTGTTCTAAAGGACCAGAGCTGTATTCCCTATGCCCCATCTGGCAGCTCGCAACCTCCTATAACCCCAGTTCCAGGGGATCCAGCGCCCTCTTCTGGCATCTGTGAGCACTTGCACATGTGTGACATTCACACAGACACAGAAAGGATAATTAAACATGGAAGTGAAGATATTTCTTTCATTGCTCTTCCCCTTCATCCCTCCCCCAACTGGGTCTTCTTGATCCCTCAATTTTCCATCCCCTACCTTCTACCCGCCCTCAACTTATTCAGGAAATCTTAACTATTTTCCTTCCTGGGGCCCACCACACCACGTGTGTCCCTTTTAGGGTCCTGCTTTTTGCCCAGCTTCTCAGGGATTGTGGATTATAGCTTTGTTATCCTCTGCTTGACGTCTAATATCCACTTATGAGTGAGTGCATACCATGTTTGTCTTTCTGGGTCTGGGTTACCTCACCTGGGATGCTTTTTTCTAGTTCCATCCATTTGACTGCAAATTTCAAGATGCCATTTTTTTTCTGCTAAGTAATACTTCATTGTGTAAATGTACCACATTTTCTTTATCCTATAGGGGGGTAGGGAGAAACCTGGTGTTGGAGAAGTTCTCAGAAATTCACAAGAATGACCCCAGCTAAGACTCTCTAGCAATAGTGAAGAGGGTGTCTGAAAGGCCTTCCCTTTAGTTAGATTAGTGAATACCCTAACTGTCTTCATAGAACTTACATCCAGTAACTGATGGGAGCAGATGCAGTGACCCACAGCCAAGCACTGAACTGAGCTCCTGGAGTTCAGCTGAAGAGAGGGAGCAGGGATCATATGAACAAGGCGGGGTCAAGACCATGATGGGGAAAACCACAAAGACAATTGACCTGAGCTAGTGGGACTGATATCTGGGGAGCCTGCATGGGATCGAACTAGGTGCTCTGAATGTGGGTGACAGTTATGTGGCTTGATCCTTGGCGGAGAGAACTGGCGGTGGTACCAGGACCTATCCCAGGTGCATGAACTGGCTTTTTGGAGCCCATTCCCTATGGTGGGATGGGAGGGGTGCCTGGTCCTGGCTGAAATTGGCATGACAGACCTTGTTGACTCCCCAAGGAAGGCCTTACCCATGCTGAGAAGTGGATGGGGGATGAGAAGGAGGGAGATGGGGGACAGGAGAAGGGGAAGGAGGGAAAACTGGGGTTGGCATATATGATAAAAATTATTTTTTAATTAAAAAAAGGAAAAGAAAAATATGGAAGCGAAGGCAGGGGAGTACCAACAGGTGTGTTGGGTTTCAGAGCTGCAAGGTGATGGGGGGTAGGAGCAGATATTCTGTCCCCCAGTACCTCAGGGATGGAGTTAGTACTCAGTGTTGAAGGATATGGGGTCCGTAGCAGCTTTGATAGAGGCCCCACAGCATGAGCACAGTATAAAAAAGGCTGGGGCCGTGACTCTTGGACCAATGAGGAATCTCAGCAAAGACACCTGGTCTACCATGTTTCCTCTGCTGTTCAGCCTGCAGTTGGCCCCCAGGCTGTGTTTTATTGAACATCAAAAGTAAGAATAGCGTTTGTAGGGTTTTCAGGAGCAGGATGCTGCATCCTTCCTGAAGTTTTAGTGTGCAGTGTACAGAAAGTGCCTCCCACTGCCCCTGAAGTTCTAGTGTGCAGTGGTACAGGAAGTGCCTCCCACTGCCCCTAGCTGCCTATCATGATGAAAACAACCACCACTAGGAAAAGAAATTACTTCTGTTTTATTTCACCCTGGGTGAGCTCAACCAAGCAATGTGATTGCTCCTGGCGTTCATGCTCCCCTTGCCCCTACACTCCTATTACCAGCCCAAGATCATAGTAACAGAAGTCTTTACTCGGAACACATTATGCTGGAAAATGTGTCCAGGTAATAAGGATGGGAGTTCTGGGAGCCTCGGAGCAGCCAAGTTTCTCAGGCACAACTTTGGAGTTGGTACTGCCTAAGCTGGGGTCTGAGTCAGCAATGCAGAGACACTGGCCTCCTGGACAAATGGAGGGCAGTGCTCACACTAGCAGTCCTGTGTGGCCAACCAGAGGGAGAAATAGACCCAGAGAGGACAGAGCTGTGGATAATGTACATGACTGTCTCCTGTCTGGGCTGCTGGAGATAGAGAAGGCGGGGTCTCACCTAGAACGTCTCTGCCTTCTGTTTTCACCACACCTAACAAGGCCGGCAGTGGTGTCGGGGAAAGAGTTTCATATTTGGCCCATGCCCTTCTTGCTGTGTGACCTTAAATGCTTTATTGAACTTCTTGAAGCCCCTCTTTTTACATCTGTCAGTGGTGCTTGTAGGAGTGATTTTAATTTTTCAGAATCGCTTTAAGAACTGAACAAGGATAACTGCAGCAGGCTTGTGTGAAGCCTGCGTTCTACGGTATAGCTTCTTTCCTCCAGTTAAATGGTCTTCTCTTTGGCCTTTTCCTCTGCTCAGCGATATCTTCCAGGTCCCAGGTGCTCTTGACCTGTGTAGCACGCTTCTCTCCTGGGAGAAGAAACCTATGCCTTTCTCAGTCTAGCTTTAGGCAAAGTTCTTTCACCTTCTACAAGAAAAATTACCTTCTCTGTGCCCCTCTGTTTCACACTCTATCCACCCCTTCATGAACAACTCGTGGGTCGTATGTCACTTAATGAAGTAGAAGTCTAAATTAATGTTTCTATAGCTCTGGCAGGTATATACAAAGCATTTCTACCCATCATTTACCAATCCCCAGTTGACAAGCAGAGCTAACCAGAGCACAGATTCATATCCTGGTTTGCCTGCTCCAGACTTTCAGACATCTTCATCATTGTCACCCCTTCTACCAAACTACCTGCTCCTCCATCCCTGTTCCCCACTTCCACCGAATTTTACTTGCTCCTTCCTCACAGTGAACCCCCACAACTCTACCTGCTCCTCCATCATCCCTGTGCCTCTCAAGCCAAACTCTGCCCCAACTGTGCAGAAACAGATACCTTCTTGACTACAAGTTAGCTCCTCTGACACTCTAGATCTTCTTGAAGGGCTGGAGAATTCTGTGCACTGATGGCCTAGACCTCACACTAGTGGATGTATTTAAGGGTAATGTTCACTTGAAAGTAAGAGCTAGTGGCCCCAAATCTGAGACTTTCAGTTATACAAGCTAATATTGACCAGGCAACTGGAGCTGCAGTTTTCCTGACTGGACATTAGAAAGAGAAGTACAAGTAATATTTACTGAAAATTTCAGTCATGCAAAAACCATCAGAAGTCTTTCTTGGTCATGTCTCTAATGCGACTGATGAAGAATCTGAGTCCCTGTAAGAGGAGAAATGTACCAAGTTTTTATGGCCACTTAAGTGAAGAGCCATGGCTTTGGTGAGTCTTAAGCAACTTCCTGCCAAATTACCCTGGCAGACGCTGCATGGCACAGGCAGACCTGTGCCAGCAAGAAGCTAAGGACAAAGCTGACAGCAGAAAGCTGGTGGTGCTGTTGACTTAGTATCCCAGAGCTTCCATGGCACCGGTGTTAGGAGAGTTTGGGTAGATCCTTCGGGGCAGAGTAACTCTACTGGAGAATGTGCCCTTTGGTACATGGTTGCTATGTCAGCTCCACAAGACCAAGTTGTAATTGGACTATCCACACATGGCAAGATCAGAAGAGAACATGAGCCAAGGTTTAATGAGAGAAACACTCCAAACCAGGGAGCATTTGCTTAACATACTAGGGTTAGAGAAGGCACCAAACAGAAAGGAGGAAAACTAACCAAACTCAAGGAAGAAACTAGAAATACTTGAACCTAATCTGGACATAAAGTGTAAAGCAGGCTGAGCCTAGGGTTCAGTGATGAGCTTGGGGAGCTATTGGCAGCTTGGGTTTTTCTTTTTCCAGTACTTTTTGTCCATAGGATGGTATCAGATAGGGCACTTGACTGATTAATAAAACAGCCAGGCTGGGCTAGACAAGGACAGCCACATAAGAAGAGTTGCAGAGAGATAGGATGCAATTATCCAAAGTGGTCCTTGGCCTGAACCTCAGGTCTTCCATCATCCAAGAAGAGGTGGTGGCAGCAAATGTATGCAGGAAAGATTTCTCGGACTGCACTCTGAGCCTGCGGAGAAGAGCGAGCTGATGTCTGAGCCGAGCTTAGCAGGGCTGCTTGGTAACAAGGTTGGGAAAGATGAACTCCTGGCTTGCTGGTCTTCACTGCCCCACCCTGATCCCAAGTCACAGAGTGAGCATTAGCATTGGAGACCTCGAGGGAGAGTGGCCTCACAGACAGAAGGTTGTAAAAAGTTATTTCTCTGTGGAGATTTTTCTCAGTATTAATAGCTTCTTGATGTGGCTGTCTGGAAAGCTGTATTGCTTCAGCTGGACCCTAAGCCAATTGCAAATGGTTTGGAGCACTCCCTGTCACCTCTCTTCTTGAGTGGCTATAAAGATAATTTCTCTTTAGTCTCCCAGCTGGTTGCACATGAGCCTGTCTGTGTTGAATCTGCCCTCGTGTAGGAAGGCAGGAGCTTGAGGCTTGAACTATCAACTTTGGACAAGAGGGGCAATGAATCATAAAGGTATGTGTATGCCTGATCTTTTCCAATGATGGTTCCCACAGGACTTGTAGTTTGTCTTCGGGAATCAATCACTGCTTCGATCACGCAAATCCTTGCTTAGGAACGTTCCACAGAATCCCAAATGGGAGAAGATGTCCATGCTTTCGCTTGTAGATCCACAGGTCCTCAGTCTAGCTCTCCAGGTTTTAACTTGTCCTGTTCAACTGTTCCTACTCTATCATCTGGCACAAGTTTTCATTGTTCAAAACTTCAGGCCATTTTGTATAAAATGGGTTCTCTTCCTGCCTCCCTATGCCAGCCGGCACACTTCGGCTCCTTGACTTACAGAGAACTCTACCTTCATTCCTGAAAGATGGGAAATTGCCTACTTCTTGTGGTAAAGTTCAAGTCTAAAGCCCCAGTTTGAAGTCACTGATTCAGTGACGTCATCCAGGACACAGCTCTTTCTTTCTTCCCTGTCTATGGCCTAGGAAAACATTCCCGTCTTGGATGACAGTATTTGCAGGGGTTCTAATAACACACCCAGGTAGAAACTCTTCAGAAGCATAACACAAGGTATTTTGAATGAGGGGATTTCTCCCAGCAGCCCCCAGCCTCCAGCATCGCATTGTGTTGGCATGCTCACATTCAGCTCAACTGGCCTGCGTGGTGCCAAGATTCATCCTACATGGAAGGCAATACCAAAATAAAATAGGTGTTCCATTAACAAGGAGAGGCATAGCAAAAGTCATATAAGTAACAAAGCCCACCATACCACCTCATAGGATCTTTTGAACATCAACTGAGATCAGCCATCTAAGATTAACATTTTTCTTATTTTCTGCCTTTCTTGTCTGTACCATGGCTCTCAATGACAGGTGCTCACTGCAGCTAGCAAAACTGTACTCCTTTTTCAACACTTAGCATAACCTCCCATGAAGCTCTCCTGACACTTCAGTACCGAATCTCATCTGAAATCCTTGGTAGAATTCTAGCCCCGACTCTTGCAGTCATACAGCTGTAAATGGGTGGATTGCTGCTGATAATCTGAAGGGATTAAAAGTCCCGAGTCGCAGATCCTGCCGATCCCAGTCCTCTTTTTCTTTAACACGCTGTGACTCTGCTTTCTGGAGAAGGCTAGAGATAGAGTTTAGGTCCCAACTGCTGTGGGCTCCCAAGAGGACCACCTAATGAATCCAAGGTTTGGGAAATCTGTCCTAATAGAGATTTCTTCATATAGGACACAAAATTAATTTAAAAAATCCAGCATGCAGTATATTTACCACATGACTTTGCACTATGGATGCTGTCACCTTGTGCAACACCAACAGATGGGGCCTGAAACACTGTGATCAGATTTAAGACGATTGAATGTCGTAAATTTTAGTGTTTTTGCTATACATGTGTTGTCTATGTTTATTGAAATATAATGGCTTCATGAAGAAAGCAAGGGCCCAGTCCTTTCCTGCTATCGTTCCTCGTACTTAGCTATCATGTTAGTATATATTTGTATTGGATGTGCTAGCATGTTTGGTTTCTAAAATTGCTATTTGTGTTGCTGATGAGTTTCATTAAAATTGTTAAGTGAACTTTGATTTGGGATTAGGAAAGAATTTAAAAATAATTCCTGAGATGGCCCTAAAAATATCTCTGTCATTTGTACTACCCATTTATACAAGGTTATCTTTTTGACATCGGTGTTTATAAGATCAAAATATAAATCAATAATGAAAAATGGTGAAGGTACATATAGCCTGCAGCATCAAATATTCAGCCAAGATTTAGCTACCCATGTAAAAATAAACACATACATTTCACTAGTGTGTAAATTTGTTTGTCTTCAATAAATGATAAGATGTATATATGCTATAGTGTTTTATGATTAAATTTTTATCATTTGTTATAGTGATAATTTGACTGTATACTTATTTTGTATACATATATATGTAAGCTCTCATAAAAATTTACCAGGTGTAAAGGAGTCACATCTGGGAAATCTGAATATGTCCTGGTTCAGTGCTGGGGTCACAGCTTGGTGAAAAAAGAGCTTGATGCCAACATGAAGGCTTGAGTTTGAGTCCCCAGCACCGTGGTGTCTACAAGGTGTGCCCGGTGAGGCATTGTGTGTCTGCACGGTGTGCCCAGTGCGGCAGTGTGTCTTCACGGTGTGCCTGGCGCAGCACGGTGTGTCTGCACTGTGTGCCTGATGTGCCAGGGTGTGAGGGGGAGAAAGGAGAATCCCGGATGCTCCTGGACCTGCTAGCCTTAGCAGTAACCAATAAGAGGCCCTGTTCTAAACAAGGTGGAAGTTGAGGACCTAAGGTTATTATCTGACCTCCATATGCAACCCTTAGTACATACACACCTACATCCATCTATGCTTTCACATGAAACACACACACACACATACACACACATGTACACACACAATGAAGAGATAGAGACATTGCTGAGGGACAGCAGACATTTTTTCTTTTTCATATTTTTTTATATTTTTTTAAAAAACTACTTCTCATTTTACATACCAACCCAAGTTCCCCCTTCTTCCCCCTCTCACACCACAGTTTCCTCCTTTCCATCCCCTAGTCACTCCTCAGAGGAAGTAAGGTCTTCCTTGGGGGAGTTCAGCCCAGTGCTTGGCTGTGGGTCACTGCATCTAGCAGGCATGCATTGTTAGTGTCGAGGATGTAACAATGTAACATCAGGTTTTATTACCTTTGTCAAGGCTTAGTGGATGACTTAAATATTATGGCTAGAGAACAGGAACTATATTTCATGTTTTTTTTTCTTTAAATCTCTAGCTATCGCCTTACACACAGACTGGACACATTATATAAAAAATCAGTACATTTTAAAAGGATTGTGTTCTTATCAATCCCTTTGGGTGTGATGATTTTAAAAGTTTTAAAATACTTTTCTGGTTACAACAGCAAGTACCCTCATTCTCTGCCTCTGGTTTTTCACAGACTTACAGCCCAAATTGCTGGTTTATTCTTCTGCAGAGATATGGGCACATTGCTGCCTCCTCAGTTCCCAGCTCCCTGTCATTTCCAGCCTTCACTGAGAATTATCACTGTTTTAGGAATCTGATTGTGGTCCATTTCAGAGAGCAGAGGCAGATGAAGACAAAGATGACTTCATATTACTCCCAAAGTAGCAGAGTCCTATAAAAGACCTCTTATGTATTGCCTCCTTTTTTTTCAGGAATGACTTCACAGTGTGGCAGACTTGCAGGGAGCCTGGGGATTCTAAATGGCACAGCCTTCACCTGGCTGATGAGAGTTCTCTGAGTGACTGTAGTGTGTGAAGGAGCATTGTTAAATATAGTAATAGCTAAAAGTATGCTAGAGTCTGGAATAATCATTCTGTGATTGATTTTCAAAATAGTTCTTTAATCCTTATGACATTATATTTAATCCAATTTTGTAATATGGAGATAGAGTCTGAGAAAGATTAAACACCCTAGAAGAGGGGATTGGAGGAATGGCTTGGTCGTTATGAGCCCTTGTTTTTCTTAAAGATGATCTGAATTTGGTTCCCAGTACCTATGTGAGTGGCTCTCATTAGCTCCAGGGTATATGACACCCTCTTCTGTCCTCCATAGGCACTACACTCTTGTGTTCACATCCTCCTGCAGACATGGCATACACATTGTTAAAAATAAAAATGATTTAAAAAACCTTAAGAGTATTAGAAGCCAAGTCTTTCAAGTGAGGTTTGATTGACCCAAGATTCTACCCTCTGACACACTGTATCCTACTGAGTACCCTCTGACACAATGTATCCTACTGTGTTCTAGAAAGAGTGCATCCCTAGTACCCTCTGACACAATGTATCCTACTGAGTAACCTCTGACACAGTGTATTCTACTGAGTTCTAGAAAGTGTCCGTCACCACTACCCTCGGACACACTGTATCCTACTGAGTTCTATAAAGTGTGTGTCCCTATTTTCAAAGGATTTAGCATAACTTTACAGTTTTTCAACTCTGGCTGCACTTCAGATCACAGGTAAGAAAATTTGCAAATGCTACTTCCCACCTGAGTGAATGTCCGGAGGGGCCCTGAATTTGTACACATGGAGCACTTGTTATCCAAAACAACGTAGATTTCAGATCCCCTTGATTTTGGACTATATGCTTACATAAGACATAATGAAATATCTATCTTAAAGAATGAGACTTTAATTCTCAACACAAAATTCATTTGGGTTTCATATATACAGTGTGAATCAGGAAAGACATGGTGTGTGTTAGCCAGTTTTCTGTAGCTGTGACGAAATTCCCAATATAGGCAACTTAAGTGGAGAAAAGTTTCATTTTAGTTCATGAGTTTAGAGCTTTGGGCCATTCTTGCTTGGCCTTATTGGGCAGGACATCTTGGGGGCAGTCCATGGCAAGGAAGGCGCTTTCATGGCATATAAGAAACAGAGATAGGAAATGGAGGGAGAGAGAGACACATAGAGAGGAGTGTAGCTGGAGACTTTTCTCTGTCTTGTCCGGTCCCGCTGGACCATTTTCTCTCCTGCCCGCCAGTCCCTGTAGCCGCTTATAAAATAATCATTCAGAGGCTTAATATTAATTATAATTATTTGATCAATGGCTCAGGCTTCTTATTGGCTAGTTCTACATATAAATTAATCCATTTCTAATAATCTGTGTTTTTAATAATCATGTGCCCCATGACTTACCAGTAATGCTTTGGCATCTTACTCCTTTGGTGGCCGGTGGCGTCTGCCTGACTCCACCTGTCTCTTTGCTTAGATTTTGTCCCTAGCTATATTCTGCTGTTGTGAGGCGAGCGGGCCGCTTCCCTGCTGCCCCAGCTCCTGGCTGCCAGCTAGCTCTAGCTTATGCCCCGAAATAATTACACGGAAACTGTATTCTTTTAAACACTGCCTGGCCCATTAGTTCCAGCCTCTTATTGGCTAGCTCTTACATATTGACCTAACCTATTTCTAATAATCTGTGTAGCCCACGAGGTGGCTTACCAGGGAAGATCTTAACCTGCGGCTGTGTCGGGAGTGAGAATCATGGCGACTCTCTGACTCAGCTTCTTTCTCCCAGCCTCCTGTTCTGTTTACTCCGCCTACCTAATTTTCTGTTCTATTAAAGGGCTAAGGCAGTCTCTTTATTTAACCAATAAAATCAACACAAAACAGAAGACTCCCACATCATTCTGCCCTGCCAAAGGCCAAAGCAGCTTCCTTATTAACTAATGATAATAAAACATATTCATAGCACACAGAGGAGCATCCCATATCAGAGGAGCTCAAGGGTAAAGAACCCCAATATGCCTTTCAAGGGTATGTCCCTATTGATCGAAATTTCTTCCTAGGGCCATCACCTTCTAGACATTCTGTTGCTTCCAGTCAGTTCTGAGGATCAAATCTCAATACACAGGCCTTTAGGAGACATTTCAAATTCAAACTATAGCACACTGGTTCTGCCTGGCAAATTGAAGAAACTCATGGTGAGGCTATCATTAAGTTATGTATGGACACGCCAGTAGGGGTTGCTAAGGACTGTGGTGGGGTATGGAAAGACAGATTTCCAGGGAGAGAAAAGTCAGCTGGCCACAGTAGAGTTGTGGCAGCGAATTGCACTCAGAATCACTTAGTAAGCTGAGTGGAGATGGAGCGAAAGTTGCTATCAGCTGGCAGCAAGAGGAAGGCAAGTGATAAGAGGCCATGTGCTAAGTCTCCCGAGAGATTTTCTAGGTAGAGTAGGAAGTCTGCTCCAGGTCTATGTCTGGACAGATCCCTTCGAGAATAGGGTAGAGGACTGAGGAATGGATGAAATGGACAGCAGAGATTTGGCATTGCTTTGTAAAAGCAAAACATGATCATGAAACACCAAGATGTGGAGCTATGAGAAATTGATTTGCATTTAAATGCATTCATAAGATGATTCTCTGTCATGGTTCTGCTATGTGTGTGGCTGTGGAATGCTGTTCATTATGAGTTATTTTTAATGGCCGTAGAGCTGTGTGAGCAATGTCTGTGTTGTAGTAGGGGCACTAGCATGCTGCTCTAGGCATGAGATGATGGGAACATAGACTTGCCAGTGAGGAAGGTGAGGAGCCAGCTATCACGTTATTATAAAGGCAAAAGCCCCCACCTTCATGCTTGCTTGGATGTTGGGGCACACAAAGCACCTGTTATGGTTGGTTAGCAATCTTTCAGCCTGAGTGATAGAGTAAATCAGTGGGAGTTGGGGATCTGGGATCTGGGTACAGTCATAAGGCATAGATGGGCTACAGAAAACAGGTTCATGGGAAAAATAGTTGATTTGGTTGGGCCATTTTGATGCCATGGAAGATTTGGGTGAGAAGACTGTTAGCCACTTTGATTAATAGGTCCTGATCTTAGGATGGGATGGGCTTGAACTGAGGAGCACACATGAGTCTCTTTGGCAAACAGACAGCCTTAACAATGCAATCTCTTTGGGGCTCTTTTTGTTGAACATAGGATCAAGTGCAAACAAGCCCAGCTTACTGTCAATCCTTCAAACCTTTATTGAAAATTCACTCTGTGGTCAGTTGATACTAAACACTTAGAATCACGGCGATGAACTAGACGCAGCCTATGCCTAAGGACACACTTTATAATGAACCTAGTGTTTTTGGGGACTCAGAGGAGAGAGACATGAAGTCCACCATGGATGGTTGGAGGAAGCCAGCACTGAACTAAGCCTAGAAAGACAATGGGCAGGAGAAATAGCTCCATGGGGGAGACCCACCTGCCATCCATGGCACTGACCTGAAATTCGATCCCTGGGACCTACACGGTAGGAGGAGAGAATGATTTCTGCAAGTTGTCCTCCACAGACACAATAAATGCCTTAAACAAAAGAAATGAACTATAATTTGTCCAGTGTATTTTTTTATATGTTGCTCTTGTAATTGCACTTCACTTTTGAAATTAGGCACATTCCAGAAAATGGGGTTGTTAATTTAGATGCCAGGAACCTTAAGATTGAATTCATTAGAAGAGTACACTACCTAATCCGAGAATTCTTACCCATGGGATAACTGATATTGGGTGTCTAATCAGATCTTTTTCAGCCTGACTGAATACTTAGGACACCTAAATTCACCAATAGGCAAAGCATCATTAGATATTAGAGTCAAGAAGGATATATTCCCCTCTAGAATGGCCAGGTTATGCATGTGCCTTCAAAGGGCAGCGTCCCCAAATCTCATGCAGATGTCCTACCGTCATGGCTGATTAGGCAGCAGGAATGAACGGGTAGTCAGTCCTTGATTACCACAAGAGAGCTTATGGAAGGTCACTCACAAAGTGGTCAAATCATAGTGCTTCTGTCCTCTTGCCATAGTGATGGCCACTTGCGAATGATGCCTCTCCTCATGTTTGGCCTCTCGCTTTTGGCAGTGTTGGAGTGTGCTTGTACCTTTAATTACAGGGCACAGCAGTGTGTAGTGGTTTGCCTTCAGGTGCCAGTGACCTTGGAAGCCATCCAAGCAGTAGACACTTGACCTGGTGGGTATGGGATAAGTGATCAGCTGTGCTTAGACCCTGGGATTGCCTTTAGATTTTGCTGCAGTTTAATGTGTTTCCTGTGCTTTCAGTACTCCCTGTGTATCAGGAGCCCATTCACCCTCAGCTTGCCTCTTTTTCTACTGTTGTTAGTGCCTTACATTTTTGACTGGGAAATAAATAGAGTGGAGAGACCAGAGCTTCTCCAGCTGATATGGCCCTCAGTAGCTGGCAGGTAAATTTATTACCTGGAACTGGCTGCTTTGACATCTTCCAATTGAACAGGCTTCACTGGCCAGGAAGGGATGCTTTTTGGGAGTGGATGAGGGGGTGTTACATGAGACTATTTGCTTCCAGTCAGTCTATAACCTGCTCAGAATGCTGCCAGTGACTCCCTACTGCCTGTAGGATTCAGTTTCTCATTCCCCACATAGCTGGTATAAACTCTTTTCTCCTGCCTTGTGTTTTTCATGTTCGTCCACCTTCTTTCAATCCAGATACTCTGTGTTATTTCGATTCCCCTGGCAGCTCCAGAGCTCATGCCCCTGGTATTTTCCAGGATGTGATTCTCTGTTTTTTCTTCTCTAACTTGTATTTTAACCATTTTTGAGGCCCCATGCCCTGTCTGCCTCTTCCAAGAGTTCCTCCCGCTATCCTGTGGATCCAGCCTGCTCCCATCCACCAACACTTTACTCACTCGTTATCTTGGAACGTTTCTATTTTTTATAGGTATGGCTAGCTCTTTTGTAGCTTTCACTGGGCTCCCCTATTCTCATACCTGGCATGGTGCCTGGCATAAAGTCTTACATGCTGTAGAGCCCAGTGTTCTTCCTTCTGCATCAAGGATCAGCTGTGATGCAGGTGTTCGAGGCAGGTCCAAGAGAGATGGATCTCCGCCACCTGCCGATGGTTCTCAAGATGACCCTGGGCAAGGCCTGGGAAGGGCTCACTGATGAAGAGGGCTTTTGCTTCAGGCTTTATCCCAGCTCCCCACATCTACTTTGCTGGTCCAGATGGCACCTGCGCTTGGATGCCTCATCCTGGACTCAGCTTCTGTGTTCAGCATTCTCCTGGCTTCTCCTGTCACTGCAGCAGGACTAATGGCTTCCAGCTGTGCCAGCGTATAGTCTACCTCTAGCCCAGTGTGCTCGCATCCAGAGCTGTGCTCCTTCTGCTGGGGTTTGGGAGTAAGGGGACATTTATGCTGGGATTGATTGTTCCCTCCTTGGTGCTTTCACAGAGCTCCGTTTATCTTCTCTCCTAGTATGCCTCTCCCTGCAGTTTGGCCATTTATTTCCCTGTCTCCCCTGCTAAACAGTGAGTGCCCCAGGGCAAGAGCCATGTATTATCTGTCCAGGCTCCCTGGTACCTAACACAGTGCTTGGCACTGGGTTGATACTCATTGCAACTAAGCAGAAATCAATAAGCAATTACAAAGCGAGAGCCCATGTTCACTGTGCCCTGTTGATGCAGGAAAGCTATCTGAACTCCATGTTGTGTTCCTTTATATATGCAGCAATTCCTAAAAAGCCCTGAGAGCGTCTTATTGGGTCTCATCCTTTGGGTAGAATTACTCAAGAAAGAGGGGTGTCCAGGCAAGACGAGTTGTCCCTGATGCTTTGTCAAGGAAATGCTCTCACCAATAGCTTGTTCAGAAAGTTAATTTCTTAGTGGGTTTCTACAATGACCTGTTCAAAAGCAGAGGACAATATGACATTTGGGCAAGAATTTGTCTTGTTCCACAATTCTCAGGGAATGAATAAAAAGTCATACTTAATGTATTCAGTATGCCTCCAAATATGTACAAATACTTTACATACTACTTATGGATATACTGAAAATTTAAAGAAGGCATTGGGAGCTTGAACCGTTATTAGGATTGCTGATTTATTTTTTATGTCAAGTAGTCTTTTTATACTTTCATTTCTTTTGGGTCAGGCAAAAATGGGAGTGTGACTTTATTTTCTTCCACATTTGGCCTTTGCTGAGTGTTTGGTCTATTCAGATGTGGTCGACTCTGAAAGTGCCTTTATTCCTCTTTGAATTGGTCTTGCACACATTATCAAGGTCCCTCACATCTACCTGCTTCAACCACTATCTGCAGAGGCTTGCATAGGCATCCGTTCATGGATCCGTCCCTTGGGTGATGCTTCTAATGTTTAGATCTACGACTTTACAGGCTACGATCAAATATGTGCCTCATGCTTTTGACTCTTTTCAAACAGAAAACCCAAAGTCCAAGAATCTGGCTTCAGTACCTGCAATCTCTGGGTGGGTCTAGAATGTGGAGAGGTAAAAACGTTTTTAGCATGGAATTCCAAGTCCAAACCTTTCTCTTCTTGCTTTGGTTCTGATGCAAAATTACCAAAAAGTTTTTAAGTCTCTAATGGGTCAATGAAAGCTTGGTTGCTTGTTTTGATGCATTGTGATGGTGAATCTGAATTTAACCTTTCATTAATAATTTATACTGTCTGTTAAGTTCTCAACACATTTCCCAGCTACAAGAATAGGTATTGTTCCTTTCCTTCCATTACCTCTCCCTTCCCCATGCTTCTTAGGAAGCATCTCGTGTTCTCAAGAAAATCAGTCCAACAGATAGGGCGAGTGTCAAGGAGATCTGACTGTGAAGGATGGAAACCATGGTGGTTGATGAAGTACAGAGGCACTCAGGAAATCCTCCCAGAGCATGGAGGAGGAGAAGTTGTCACGGTTTTGTGAAGACAGCACAGCCTTGCCAGCACACTTGAGAACGACACTGCGGGATAGGACAATTAGATTAGCTTCCTTTTGGGGTCACCTCAACAATCTTTAACAAGACCATAGCTAATTGGATACAACAAAAGTTTATTCTAAAGATAAGTTTACATTTATAATTTTAATGTTCTGTCTTTTTTTTTTTTTTTGAGACCAAGTCTTGTGTAACCTCAAATTCACTATGGAGCTAAGGCTGTTCTTGAACTCCTTGGTCCTCCATCCTAACTCCCCATGTGTTAGAGTTATAAGTATGTGCCCCTATGCCTAGGTAAATCTACCAATAGATTAAAAAAGATATTTTTTACCGAAGTTGCCTTTATTTCAGGAATACAAGTGTATTTTATCATTAAGAATATAAAATATAAGTTGTTCCGATAATGTAAATGAAAGAGAAAATTATAATAATTTACATGAATGAAGAATATTTATTTGATAACAATACTCAGTCTTGATAAAAACAAGAACAAAACCAAAAAACACACTTTCCACCAATTGGAAAAGAACTTCCCTAATGGGTTAATTTCCCCCACAAAGCACCCACAGGACACATCTCACTTAACGGTGGAAGTTAGAAAGTACCCACGGTCACCGTCTTATTCAGCATTGTGGGAATCCAGGTCAGTCCAAGAGCAAGAAAGAAACAAAGAGTGTGAGGATGAGAAAGTAAGGGATGCTGACGTGTGTGTGTGTGTGTTTGTGTGTGTTTGTGTGTGTGTGTGTAGTTATATATACAAAAGAGCCCCTATGGGAGCCCTGAAGTTAGTGTGCACACATGGTCAGTTTACAGGATATAATCCCAAAGGACAAGGAAGATTTCTATGCTGAACACACACACGCATGCACACACACATGCATGCATGCACACACACACACATACACGCGCACACACATACACGCACACACACACTAGTGTAGTAAATAGTGAATGATGAGTGAGGTCTCTCTAAAGATCTTTATAATTTTTTGCACTAAAGAAGTGCAAAATGAGAACAAGACAGAACCATGTTTAGAGGCTTAATTTTGAGTATTAATTTTCCCAGACTCATATCTGTTGATTTAAAACAAACCCAATCTACGTTCAGTGGACTTGCCTATGAAATTGTTTGTTTGCATTGAGACAGGGTCTCATTCTATAGGTCTAGCTGGCCCGAAACAGTCTGGCCTTAAACTCAGAGACCCACATCCTTTGCTTCCCAAGTGCTGGAATCATAGGGATGTGCTTCCATGTTAGCTTTGTCTATGGAATTTGAAAGTTAATTCTAAACTTTATAAAGAAATGCAAGTATAATTTATAAAGAGATGTAATTCCAGCTGAGCATTGTGGCACTCACAATCCCAGCCCTAGCAAGGCTGACTTGGAGGCTAGCTTGAGTGATGTAGTCTAGAAAGAAAACAAAATATCTGCCCCATAAAAAGAAAGGAAAGACAAAAAAACAAACAAAAAGCGATAATAGTTAAGACATTATTTTTGTCCAGATTTCGTAGCTGGAGGCTAAGCAGGAGCACTGCAGGATGCGAAGCACACACTCTCCCACTGAACTACAACTGCAGCCGGAGATGAGATCATGTGTAAATTAAACTTAAAATTATGCACTAGATAGAGTACCTTATATGTAGCTTCAGTAATATACTATGGTATTAGTACAAGGATAGGAAAATAGACCAGGAAAAATAATAACGTTCTGAAGAGGATTTATAACAAGGGGAAGCATTGAAATGCAAATGTAACTGTGCTTTGTTAAACATATAGCTTCACCTGCTGAATATTTTAATATTTTTTTTTAAAAAGGGGAATCTTGACTTTTCTTACTCTCACAAAAAAACCCATTTCTGATAGATTGCAGATATAAAAATATGAGAGCCAGGTCCATAAAGTTCTTAAGCAAAAGCATAAGATACTATTTTCTTGACTCCTCCATGGGCAGATTCCTTGTATGAGCCATGAAGAGTTTGACTGTGAAGGAAAAGGTTGATACCCTGGGCTCCAGAGACAGGAGCTGCTCAGCAAGAGCTTTGTAGAACACGGAGGGCATGCAAGAAGAGAAAGGAGTTGCAGAATGCACAGCCAGCAAAGACTCACACCTAGACTTTGTCAGGGACTTTGCTGAGAAAGACTGTGAAGTCGAAACTGAAACGAGCTAAGGGATGTGTGCCGGCTAGCTGTCTGTCAACCTGACATGGACTCGAGTCATTTGGGAATAGAGAACACCGGCTCCATCAGATTGCCTTTAAGCAATTCTGTGAAACATCCTGATTAATGATTGATGTGGAGGTGGGCAGTGTATTGTGGACAGTGCCAGCCTTGGATAGTGGGACTGGGTTAAATAAGAAAGCAACCCCTCTCTATGGTCTCTGCTTCAGTTCCTGCCTTCAGGCATCTGCCCTTCTTGAGTTTCTGTCTTGGCTTCACTCAATGATAGACTGTGATCAGGGCATGTAGGCCAAATGAACCCTCAAGTTGCTTTTAGTTCCGATGTTTGTCACAGCAATAGAAAGGGAATTAGAACAGGAATTCTTTTCTACATAATACTTTCCTTGATTATTTGGGAATTTCACAACATGAACCCCCAATCACACTCGCTTTCCAGTCCTTCCAGGTTCCACCCTCTACCCTTGTAACAAGGCCAATTTATGTTGCTCATTTACTCACTGGAGTTTGGCCAGAGTAACTCCTGATGGCCAGCCTCTTAGAGAAAACAATCCTTCCCCACTGGCACCCCCACCAGAAGCCGTCAGTTGTGGAGAGCGGCACTTCAGCGTCCTGACTGCAGTTTTTCAGAGTTCTCTCTGATAGCTTTCTGTCTAGGCTGCTACTTTTTTTTTTTGTGGGGGTTAGGATAGAGTGGGGGTGTAAGGGTTACTGCATGAACTGACTTGTGGGAGCTCATTCACTATGGTGGGATACCTTGCTCAGCCTTGATACAGGGAGGAAGGGCTTGGTCCTGCCTCAGTATGGATACTAGACTTTGTTGACTCTCCAAGGGAGGCCTTACCTCCTCTGAGGAGTGGAGGGGGTCGGGAGAAGGGGAGGAAGGGGAAACTGGGGCTAATGTGTAAAATCAAAAATAAATAAATAAAAATAAATTAAGCAGAAAAAAAGAAAAAAAAAGAAAATGACTTTTTTAAAATCCATCGTGATTATAATAATTATCAGTTTTTGTGTTGAACCAAGCTTTGACAAGGTTATGAAATGACAAATATCTTGAAATGATGCTGCGGATACTGTAATTTGTTTGGAACTCTTTAAAAAAAGTAATAGTTTTTTTTTACTATGTCTAAATATACATGCATAGGATACATGTATATTTAGATCTAGATACAACAGATCTGTTCTGAGGTAAATATCATACAGAAATACTTGTCAAGATACACTGAAAGACATGTAGAAGATATTGGTGGCAATAAAACTTACAATCAAAAACCGGCTTAAATGTCAATCAGCGGTAATACACAAACGAGTCATTTTTATATGGAATTTCACCCATTAATGAAAGTGTGTGGATGACCTCTGCTAAGGAAGTGGCACAGTGTGTTATTCTCATAGAATATTGAGCTGTAAAATGTCAGTCAGGTTAAGACAATAAAGAAAGAGAGTACTCTATGACCCTGTTTGTCAACAATTTAAAATAGTCGAAAGGAATCAATGTTAATGGAAGGAGAAAGAGTGGCGACTTGAGGGGAGAGGAGACAGACGTCTTTCTGAGACCCTGCTTCTGTGTTTTGTCTTCATTGAAGACCTGAATACATGGGCAAATCCACCTATGAAAACCTGCCAGAATGTGCATTCTTATTTGTGTACTTTATGTATGTTGACTTCTGTAGCAGGTTTTATTTTATTCTTTAATGTGGAGTGTTGAGTGGGCACAGAGTTCTCTGTTAAACATACACTTTTTTTTTTACCCAGGCAAGCACATAGCAGAATTGTTTTTTAAATGTTGCTTCATGCGTGCTTTGCACATTGAAGTGATTTACTGAGCACTGCCGAATGCTGTATCAGTGAATGGGTTGTGTTTGATGCAAGTGGGTTGCATCTTACAGCCATTTGGCAGTGATGTTATGAATTCCCACTCTAGCTGTATGAAGCCATGAGTTCTAGTCCTGACTTTGCCACTTGACAGTTATTCTGAACACGTGCTTTGGGTTCATTGAGTAGCTTCTTTCCTATAAATTGGAGTGGTGGTAGAGTATTATAGCTCTGACCTTGTTGGTTATTAAATAAGTCAGTCCCCAAAAGTAATTAGCCAGTACTTAATACTTAGCTGCACAAGTAAGGCCAGTAAAGATCAGGTTTGAGGGTGGTGAGGGTGACTACTATTGGTCTTAGGAGGGAGCTTGGGGCTGTTAAGGATGGACAGTCTCTTTGACGCTTCGACTTTCTTGAGATAGTCGTGTTAATCTTCACCCATCTCTGGGTGGCTTCCAGCAGATTGTCCCATCCGGCGCACATTCTCTGTATCTGCACCATACTGTGATAGCTACGCTGGAAGCATGGCTGTTTCTGTTGCTAGTCAAAAGTGAGGGTGTCTGCCATAGCACTGCCGCAGTCGGACTGCCACAGAAGCTTTGACATGGCCCAAGGGCACTCGAACTTCCTCATGAATGCCGGAAGCCTGTTCTTGCTGCAACACGAACTTGCTTTCCTGCATCTCGGCCACCTTTCTGAGTGCATGGCTTCAAGTGAGAGCAGAAATTCTGAGACTGTTCACATATCCCAGTGCTTCCTTCTGCCTTGCTCTCAACTTTCCTTGGGTGTGAAGTTAATCGACACCTTCGTCCTCCTGTTGAGCTGCATCAGAATCTATGACATATGGGCCAAGGGAGCAGGGGCATCAGAGAATACTTCTCTTCCTGTGGAGTTAATAGGTTCATGTTTCCTTGGTGGGGTTGCTAAGTTCTGGAGAAACCGGTGATATTAACAATGTCTCAGCTTCCAGACAGTTCCTTTTTTTTTTCTTTTTTTGCCAATGTGGAAAAGCAAAAACAGTAGAAATGCAGGTAAATGGAAAGAGAAGTTGGTGTTGAGCTTAAACTTAACTCTGGAGAGGTCACTTGGGTATTGCCTTCTATGGTGTAAGAAAAAGGAGAGGTGTAGCCTCTGAAAGTTAGCTGTGATGCCTGGTCTGAGCTAGAGCTGCTCGTGTTCTAATGTGAGAAACAGAGAGGGAGAAGGATGTAATTAGCCCTGGGAAGGCTGTGGTGGAGACAGTTCACACCGGTCAAATAATGTTCTCCCGCCAGGAAAAATGGAAAGGCCCATAAATGCTATAGTTTATGTATTAGAGTGGACAGTTCCCTGCTCTCTACGAATCAGAAAGATTTTCCTTCTACAACAAAGGAAGGTTCTGCGAATGTTGGGGTTAGCAGAGAAGGACTTCATCTCCCCCTTTCATGGGAGACACGTGTCTCTAAGAGAAAGAGGCTGAGAGCAGAATCATGGTTCTTACTCGGATAGGTAGCTGAGTTAAGTTGTTGGAATATGCTATCCACTCAGCCGTGTTTCCCAGGACTAACTAAGGTTTGTAAAACAGCAGTGGCTTGAGTGATAACAGTCCCAGTAGGCTCACACATTTAAATGCTTGGTCCAAAGTTGGTGGACCTGTTTGAGAAGCATTAGGAAGTGTGGATTTGTTCAAGGAGGTAAGTCCTGGGAATAGGATTGGAGGTTTCCAAAGCCCATACCATTCTCAGGTAGCTTGCTCTCTTTCTGCTGTCTTCTTTCAGATCAAATGTAAGCTCTCAGCTACTGCCCAAGTGCCATGACTACCTGCCTGCTTCATGCTCCCTCCATGATGGTCATAGACACAGACATTCTGGGATCATGAGCTTCCAGCTAAATGCATTCTTTTTTAAGTTGCCTTGGTCGTGGTGCTTTGCCATGACAATACAAAAGTAACGGAGACAAAGATCTTGGGGTGTGGGTCCAAAACACATGGCTGCCCCTGTCTGGACACAGAACCACCTTTGTTAATGTAAAACCATAAGGTGTTAGGCCCTGAAGTTGAGAGGCAACTAACACATACACAACCTTCATGCTTTTCCTAGCTACTTATTGTCTACTTGTCTGTCTGACCATGCTTTCTGGACACTGAGGCCTCCCTAACTCTGTGTCGACTGTCTTAGGTCCTGCTTCATTCCTAGGGAGTGTTAGCTGTGCCCCACTCTCAATTTTGTGCTTGTATACTCAGTTTACATGGTGCCTAAAGGCAACTGCAAAGGGTAAAATCAAAGCAAGAAAGGGAGAGTTTCGCTATGTTAGTGAATCGATGTCAGTATATTCAGGGGGAGTGTGAAGCAAGATGGAGGAACCCAATTCAGTGCCCTATGGCAACAACCTCAGACATCACATGACTGCTTAACTGGGTTTGCAAATTATAAAAACAAAGTGGCTATGTAGATGATTTTGGAAAATGATCCCCTCTATTGGTGTGGGAACATCTGGTTCTGTTGAGAACTGAGATGTCAAATGGATTATTTACATCACAACATCTTCAGGATAACGTTAGATTGCCTAGCATCTTACTTTTCTTTGGCCCAGGCATGCCTTATGGATCCGATAAGAGAATTTAAGAGAGGGGACCTTTTCCAGAGGAAGATCATTGAGAAAGTGGATGAATTAGCATTAGATTTGCCTTTTCTTAGAGGTTATCAAACAGGTCAGAGAATTTCAAGCCCAGCATGCCCTCCATTATCCCAGTATTGATTATACACAGTGGAGCGACTGGGGGAGGTATTTAGTCATGGGCTGCTGACCTTCCTGTTCCTGTTACCACCCTCTTCTCCTTCAAATTCTCCACTAAATAGAGCATTGTCAAAGAATGCAGTTCATGCTAATAGTAACCCAGCCTAAATCAAGCTAATTGACAGAAAAGAAAAAAGGAGAAAAAAAAAGGCAGAAAGAAAAGACTGCCTAGAATATAAAGAAAAACAAATGCTTCATTAGCCATAGTTCGTAGTTGCGTAGTCTTCAAGATATCCATAGGAAGGCTACCCAAGCTTTGATAGTAACAACCAAGTTTGTTTAAAAAATCTATTTTGTCTCCTCAGCACATATAATCCCCACCCGGCTCCAGGTGCAGAAAATTGAAAGTTAGTTTTATTTAAAATTGCTGTGTATTAATATAAAAAGTTATAAATTCTATAGAGTGTTCTCCACACACTGACAGCAAGGTTCCACTACTGAGAACATCACCTTAACAACTCATTGGACATGGAAAAGTTGAGCTGGTGCCTACATAGAGCCTTTACCCCTACATTTCAGTGGCTTTGCATAGGAAGGTCCTCTGAATGCTATCAAAACAGAAATATACACACCGGGGCAGCCACAAAACCCTTATTATCTATAGGCGTGCACTGCCTGCAAGGTAGGCTAGCGCAATGGTGGGACAAAACCTGTGGGTGTAACCAACCAACAACTGTTCTGATTGAAGTCCTGTGCCATGAGGTGGAACCTATAGCCAACACTGCTTGGGTGACCAAGAACTTGAGACTAGGTAGCCGAGGGACCTAGGGTAAAACCAATTAGTATTGATCTTACAAAAGAAAAAAATGTAGATTCTGCTGATACATACTCATAGATCAGTGCCTTTGCCAGCCGTCCTCAAGTTCCCTCGTATGGCAGATGGGAACAAACATAGAGACCCACAGCCATTGTGCAGAATGAGAGACATTGGAACTCTCAGCCACAAATGGGATGTCACCATCAAATCCCTCCCCTCAAAGCTCAGGGAACCTCTCAGAAGAGGAATCAGAAAGAGTCTAAGAGCCAGTGGTGATGGAGGACACCAAGAAATCAAGGCTCTCTAAAACAACAGGAGTCAAGCTCATATGAACTCCCCGAGACTAAGCAAGCATACACAGAGCCTGCGCTGGTCTGCATCAGGTCCTCTGCATACATGTTTATGGCTTCTAGTTTATGGGATGTAGTTATGGGATTCCTGAGTGTGAGAACAAGTGGGTCTCTGTTTCTTGTGCTCTCCCTTGGATCTTTTCTGTCTGTTTTGTTCGACTCTGATGTGTTAGTTTTCGTTATAGCTTATATTTTATTTTATCCTATTACTATCCCTCAGAAGCCTGTTTGTTTTCTGATGAGAGACAGAATTGGCAGATCCAGATGGGAAGAGGGGTGGGGAGGAACTAGGAGGAATCTAGGGAGGGAAAACCTTTCCAATAAAAGGAAACAAATGTTATCTTTATTTTACTTTTAAACTGTAGTGTTTCCCACGGATAATGTGCTTTTGTCTGAGCAAAGAATTTCCCAATAACTTTCTGTCCCATTCAAGTTCGTTTAAGATGCCACCATCTGAGATGGAGCCAGGTGTGGTTACTTCCCACAGCCAGAGAGATAGCGCTTTGGATTCTTTTGACAAAACGTTATAACTTTAGGGTAGATACAGTCATGACTTGGATTAGAAGCACTTGGTGTTAGTTTTGGTAGCATTTTCACAAGCTGTGTGGTTTTGTCTTTGCTTTTATACCATAAAGAAAGAAAATGAGGTTTACAAGTGGTTTAAGACTGGGAAGTTAGGCTTTTACTTTGAGTTGGCAGTTCAAGAGGATGATAGATGAACTGAATTATATTTGCTTTTATAAGTGTAACACTTTAGCCAAGAAGGCATGGAGTCTGTAATACTAAGAGAAGAAGTTCCCTGTAACTTCCACTTTCTACTTTTGAAGGACTTTGACACAATCTTCTGGAGCTCTTGTAGTTATTATTATTATTATTATTATTATTTTGGTTTTTCGATACATGGTTTCTCTGTGGTTTTGGAGCCTGTCCTGGACCTAGCTCTTGTAGACCAGGCTGGTCTCGAACTCACAGAGATCCGCCTGCCTCTGCCTCCCGAGTGCTGGGATTAAAGGCGTGCGCCACCACCGCCCGGCTGTAGCCATTATTTTTATTTTCCTTAAGCCGCGGTGCAGAATAGAGAACTAGAGAGCAGAACTCTGATGTAGACGAGGTTCTGGATTCTTGCTCATTGTGGTTTGTTGAACAGGAGGAAGACCATGCTTAAGGTAGGATTCCATGCATGAAGACTTTTGTCTGTAGCTTTTGTGGGGACTGAATTTCTGCGTGGGTTGAGGCAGGAGTAAGGGAAACTGAATTTCTCTGTTCCTTGGTGCATTTCGCTGATCAGTTGCAGATCATTTGACAGAGAACTGAGAGCAGAGAAACTTTCCTTTGCATATTGAATATCAGATTATAGCAAAGCTGTTATGAGCTAATTTAGGAATACAATCCAATGTACAAAAGTTTCATTTGTGTGGTGTGTGTGTGTGTGTGTGTGTGTGTGTGTGCGTGTGTGTGTAAGGCTCTCACAGGTGGTGTTAAATTCCAAATTTGGAGGTTGAAACGAATACGACTGAAGTCCAGTTTAAGTGTGGAGCAGAGATGAATTTCCCCCTTTGCCCCTACTTCTCGTCTTTGCAGAAACCTTCTGCTTAATTCCCTGATGACTTTCTTTCCCATTCAAGGTCCTGTTTAAGATGCCACCATCTGAGATGGAGCCAGGTGTGGTTACTACCCATAGCCAGGGAGATAGCACTTAGGATTTTTTTGACAAAACGTCATAACTTTAGGGTAGATACAGTCATGTCTTGGATTAGAAGCACTTGCTGTTAGTTTTGGTGGCATTGTCACGAGCTGCGTAGTTTTGTCTTTGTTCCTCAACACCTCAGGACATTACTCTGAAGCTGTAGTTAATAGAGTTTTAAATTACAGTGTCTATGTGAGGGTGAGGGGGAAATGAAGCCATGCGTATAAAAGAAATTCTTAGTGTGTATCTGGGGGAGCGAGCCCAGGGAAGAGCATGAATGTTTATTGTGGAGGGATCCATGTGGACAGACTTCAGTTACAGGTAATGAGTCTGGCTATAGATACTGCTGGTGGAGGAAAGATTTCTGTCTGAATAGAATAGGAAGGCTAGTACAAGAGGCTTGGAGAACGGCCTCCTCCTCTGACTTAGCCTGGGAAATTCTTAGAGAGTGGATGGTGACCACGGGTTTCTGCTCTTGTCTGGGCATCTTCACCATCTCTGGGGTGTGTGGCAGTGATTTTGAATAGCCTGGCCAGTTTTCGTGTGGCATCTGTGCACATTAAGGCTGAAACCAAGAAGCTGATAGGAAGCTGACTGTTTCCTTGGCAGTCTCTAAAAGTCTCAGTCCTAAATATGAATTGTTTCAGAAAAGTAGTTTTTCTGTCAGGAGCTTGTGGTGGTGGATAGGGTCCTGAAGCAAGGCTGCTCTCCTGACATTGGTTTTCTTTCTTTTTTTTTTTTTTTATTGAGAAAAGGAAAAAAAAAAGTTTCCGCCTCCTCCCAGCCTCCCATTTCTCTCCCCCTCCCTCCACTCTTCTCCCCCTCCCCCCACTCCTCTCCCCCTCCCTCTCCAATCCAAAGAGCAGTCAGGGTTCCCTGCCCTGTGGAAAGTCCAAGGTCCTCCCCCCTCCTTCCATGTCTAGGAAGGTGAACATCCAAACTGGCTAGGCTCCCACCAAGCCGGAACATGAAGTAGGATCAAAACCCCTTTGCCATTGACCTTGGCTTCTCATCAGTCCACATTGTTTGCCATGATCAGAGAGTCCGGTTTTATCCCATGCTTTTTCAGTCACAGTCCAGCTGGTCTTGGTGAGCTCCCAATAGATCAGCCCCACTGTCTCAGTGGGTGCTGACATGGGTTTTCTGACGTGGTGGAGGAGTAATTGTTTCTATACCCTTCATACTTTTCAGGTGCCTCAGACAATATGTTCAGCCTTTTATCTTAACTATCTTAACTTATCTTAACTATCTTAACTATGTACAGATAATTGCCAACTTTATTTTCATTAACATGTTATTGTGTTTATAGTCTAATTCACAAATTCCCTGTGCAGATTCTATCTTAAATGAATGTTGTTTTAGACTCAATTTCCTTTCTCTTAGTGGATAGAGAGATTATTTTGAAATAATATTTTACTTTATATTTTATTTTTATTTATATATGTGCTTGTGTGCACATGCATATGTGTGCATAATCTTATATATGTTATCTCCTTCATTCTTTACTAAAACAAGAGATGCAGCTTACACATATATGTACATATATATCTGTATATGTACATATGAGTATATAATTTTTCCTGCTTAGGTTCAGAGAGGTAGAGCCTACCCAAGTCATTAAGCTAGCTAACTATAAAGTGATTCCTTGATATTTAGCCACCAACTCTAAGTTTAGCATTCTGCCACACAGTGGCTTTAACATATGTTTCCCAGCAAGCAGTATTGACATTGTGATGGTTAATATTTATCATCAATTTGATTGGTTCTAAAAGGTCAGCATGGACACAAATCTCTGAGTGTGTTCATGTCTTTCCAGGAAGGTTTAACTGAAATAGACCTTCTTTGAACATGGGTGGAGTCATTCTGTGGGTTGGGGCCCCAGACTAAATAAAAAGGAGAGAATGCACAGATGTTCATCTTTCCCTGCTTCTGTCCGTGGATGAAGTGTGTGCGATCAGCTGATTTGAGTCCCTGTCACTCTGTCCCTTCGCTATGGTAGACCGTCTCCTCTACCTGTGTGAGTGAGTACAAACCTTCCCTCACTTACATTGCTGTGGCCAGGAGTTGTGTCATTGCAGTAGGAAAAGCAAGCACGGCACTGGCTGAGTAGAGCTGCATTCTTACAAGACAAGGTCTTCAGTGACTTGCAGTGTTATTTGTAAAGTTTTGCTCTGTGTTGTGTCTTTCTTCTCTTTTTAATCCCAAGTTGGCCTCTTAAATTCCTTTAGTTTTTTACGTCTGTGATCTTGTGGTTTTCATTCATTTGTGATTCAGGAACAGATTTTGATGTTTCTTTCATTTTTTTCTTGGAGGCAGAGGCAGGCGGATCTCTGGGTGTTTGAGGCCAGCCTGGTCTACAAGAGCTAGTTCTGGGACATGCACCAAAGCTACAGAGAAACCCTGTCTCGAAAAACCAAACCAAAACAAAACAAAACAAAACAAAACAAAAAAAAGAATTTTGCTCACTCTTAAAAAACCATGTATTTCTGTTAGTATTTGAAATTATCGTATAATTATGTCATTTCCCTCTTCCATTTTTTCCTTCCAACCCTTGCTTATATCTCTCCTTCTGAATTCATGACCTCTTCTTTTCATTAACTGTTGTCACACACACACAATCACACAATCACACACACACACACACGTATATTCTAGTTGAACTCGAGTTTCTCCTCTTGACCCACCTGCTCCCACAGACCGAGTACAAGCAAACACCAGCACCAGTTATTTTCCTCCATTTCCCTTTGATGTTATCTTCAGCTAGAAAGGACGTCAAGAGAAGTAGCTAAATCTGTGTTGACCTGTAAGCCGGCGTGGATGGGAACTATTGCATATGAATAAAAGAGGATGGCTAATTTGGGTTCGTTTCTGTTCTTCAGGCCAACTGTAGAGCCTGAGAGAAAGCGGCTCATTGTTCCACAGATGAAGATAATTACTTCAGGGCCATGCTATGAATAGCTTGGTCATGTGCAGAAAGCCGAAAATGTAGGTTCTTCAGGGAGTAAGACATACATCTTCTTGGGATAGGCAAACCCCAAGTGATCTTACAGAAAGGAATAATTGGGGACACTGCCTCTGACAGAGTAGCTTGGAGTCAAAGCTGTTCTGAGAAGGATGTGTAACCAAATGGTGTCCTACCCCAGGGTCGTCATCTTCGTCTGCTATAGTTACTGACCTCATCGTGCTCTGAAGAAACAGACCAATCGTGCTGGTGGTCGAACCTGCATTTCCCACTCTTTTTACCCAGTTGACATCCCCTGAATGTTGTGTGGCCACATCATTGAGAAGGGGTTATGAGACACTGGCAATGTACTTCCATTCTTCAAGGAGCTGGAAGCCAGAATGGATTCCTTGCTGCGTGCGATTAAAGCAGGGGCACTCGTAATTGGGTGAGAATATCCAGTCATTGCTAAAGGCAGGTCCAAGGACTGCATCCTGTTTTAGGATATGGAAGGATCCAATAATGCCTGGGTTAACAAGCACTTCAGAGAGTTCTGCACTTCACTGCGGTGTTACACACTGTTACAACTATTTAATAGTTGAAGCAGATCATCTTGGTGTTTGCTTTCTGCTCTGTACTAGTTCTCTCAGTTAGTTGACTGTTTTTGACTGAGACATAACTAGTAGCATCTGCAATATACCCGATGTTGTACTGGATACTGAGGATAAGAAGAATAAATCAGACATTGTCTCTGCTTCCAAGACAGTCACGGGCTGGAGGACACAAATATCTAGAGAAGTAATCACAGGGCACAGCCGCTGTTAACAGAGCCATAGGACCCAGGAGCCAGTGGGACCTGGAGCTGGACACAGTGGCACAGAGTGTTTTTGCACTGGGTTCTGATGGTTTCCTATATTGGATTCTTTGGGAATCCCCGGAAGTGCAAGGGCAGACCAAGAACCTTATGAACTTTTTTTTTCTTTTTGGTTTTTTGAGACAGGGTTTCTCTGTGGCTTTGGAGCCTGTCATGGAACTAGCTCTGTAGACCAGGCTGGTCTCGAACTCACAGAGATCCGCCTGCCTCTGCCTCCAGAGTGCTGGGATTAAAGGCGTGCGCCACCATTGCCTGGTGAACCTTATGAACTTTTGCTCACATCTGGAAGTCAAAGCAATCAGATTTCTTCAGTTTGGTATAGAAGGAAGTTCCACACATTTAACCAATTAACTTTTTTTATGGTGTGGGGCAGAGTCAATAAAAGAAAAATCGTAAAACAAAGCAAAACAAAACAAAAAAACCCTCCTACTTCCAAGATGGAATCTCAGAAGGCACTCTCAGAGATCTGTACTATTTCCAAAAATATGGTGGTCCTATTATTAAAAGACTAGAAGACATGGCTCATTCCATTGCCTGGGGTTTTGAAGGCTATCTATGCCATTTTTCATTATCCAATAATAAATATCACAGTGAAAGTCACCTTTAACACTTAAATATTGCTGGGATTTTATGGGATTGAATGGAGCGGACTGCCATGGTATTAAAGAGCCGTATGGGTGAGATACTTTTATAACACATGCTTCATAAAGCTGTATAAAGCAAGTGCCAGTGCACCATTCTTTAAAATGAGAGCATTTGAGTTCAGCAGAGAGGCAAGAGGGGCCTCTGCTTGTTAATTAAACCTCTTAGGGATGCTATTTTTTTTTTTTTCAGAACAAAGAAGGGGGCTCATGGAACTATGGCTTGCACAGGCAGCTCTATCAGCCGGCATTGGGATTTGGCATCAGTGAGAAGAGAGCATGGTTCACCGTCCAGGGACTAGGGGGCTCCTCCAGCCTTGCAGGCTTCCCTGTGGTGCTGGCCAGAGTCTGCTACATCTCCTTAGATCAAATATACTAAAATTGTTGTTTCCCTCCTCCAGCTGATGCTGATGGGTTTGTTGTCAGACTAGTCAGAGACATTGTGTATTTACTAACATCCTTAACTTAGCATTCTAAGTTTACTAAGTTTTTTTTTTTTTTCCACACAAGGCAGCAGCTGGAGCCTTTTCAAAGTGAACAGTAAGCCTGGTCCATGCACACTGATGTTCAGCTGTCACCCATTTCAGCTTTCAAAATTCCTTACCCCCACCCCAATATTCTGCAACCAGTAAGGAGTGATCTCGTTCTCTAGGCCATCAATTTCTGGTGCTCAGTGGCCTGTGTTCTGACTGTGCATTTATCTATTCTGGGTGTTTCACATAAATGGAGTCAAAAAATATGTGACCTACTGTGCCTGGCCTGTTTCCACTGCTCATAATATTTTAAGGTTCATCCATATTATAGCATGTATCAATACTCCATTTCCTTTTATGGCTGAGTAATGTTCTGTGGGGTACCACAGTTTGCTTAGCCATTCATCCATTGATGAACTCTTGGGCTATTTTCATATGTATTGATCATATTTTGTGAGTAGTGCTTCTATGAACAACATGAATATGTGTTGGTTTATCTGCTCTTTATTTGTTTAGTTGCATATACATGAGTGAAATTTTTATTTATTTTTGTTTTCTGTTTTTGAAGTTATGTGTATTTGTGTGTGTGTAGATTTCCATGTTTGAGGGACTATGTGTTTGTTCAAGTACATATGTATATGTGTCTTTGTATGTATTTGGGGCCAAGGGTCCATTCATAAAGTTATTCTTCAGGAGTCAACCAACTTAACTTTTGAATGAGTCTCTTACTGGGACCTGAACCCACTGATTTGTCTAGACGGGCAGTCCAGCAAGCTCCATGGCTCTTCTCGTCTCTGCCTTTCCAGTGGGGGAGTACAAGTGCACACCACCATTCCTAGTCTTTTCTACATGAGTTTTGCAAATCAGACACGGGCCCTACTTTGCCATATGATCTATCTCTCCAACCTGGGAATGGAATTTTTGTGTGGTATTTGTATTGACCATGGAGTAGGCTTGTAACCTTTCCCCTCATTGGACATAGGATTGGCTAATGAACTTGGCCATTGGATTCAGGATGACTTGTGTCCCTGGTGAACAGAAGCAGTAAAAGGTTTTCTTCACATCTGGTGGCCCTCCTCTCCATCTAATGGCTCTGCAGAGAGGCCAGACTCTAGGATTATGTGTGCAGATACCATGAACAGAGCCATACTGCATGTGGAACTTCTTTGAAAAATAGTCACTTTGACACACTGTGCAGAAAAGGAAGGTGGGAATTTCCCAGCTGCCCGGAGCTTACATGTTCCCTGTAACACAAGCAGGTAGCTGTGAGTTCTACATGTTGCTGTCATCAGCATCTGAAGTGCTGATGGACAATTAATAGAGCTTTCTTAGAGGTGGGGTCCTTTGGATATGGCTTCACAGTATAGAGTAGAAAGAGGAGTTTCTAGGGCTAGGAATGAGCTCTTAGCAGTGGTTAGTCTAGGTGGGAAAGCAGGAGATTTGGTAAATAGAACTGGGTGGTTCTTCCCTCTAATGTTCCTGGGACAAAGGGAAAGAAAGCTCTGTTGGAGCCAGTGTAAGAAGTCACATCAGAGCCGTGCTATAGAATTTGGTCTCGGCCTGGCACTATGAATGCCAAGCATATCACAGCATCCTGGTCCTTTCATGTGTGGTGGGCATCTTCTACTAGGGTGGCCATCAATCTTCACTCTCTTGATTATCTCCATCTTGGCCATGTCTTCTGTGTGGCACCTCTTCTTACCCTAGCTGACTTTGCTTTGTCCACATCTTCATACATCATAACTATACGGAAACACGATGAAGCCTGGATATACAACAGACCCCCCCATATGCGTTTGTGAGTGTTTCTAATATTTATTCTCTCTCCTTGGCCCCAAGCCACAGCAGTGGTTGTAGGAAGCATTGTGGCTTTAATCTTAGAGTTGAGAAAAACTAAAACCCAGCAGTCAGGGGACTAAGTGAGTGATAGAAGGGGTTTACAGTCTTCTCACTCATCTTTTTATTTTTGGTGCCTAGTGTTCATCATAGGCAGAGCCAAAATAAATACATATAAGTCCTTTGGTCCAGTGCAGGGTTGAATGGCCAGATGAAAACGCACAGTCTGTGCTATCCCAGTTCCATAGTGATGAGATTCGGTATGGTTTGGGTTTACTCTGGGCTGATCCTTCACACTAGAAACATCCAAATAAGTTCCCAGGAGTATGGTGAATTCCATTAGAGTAAGATGACTAACTCAGGTAGAAGTAGGGGATGGCAGGGGAGCTCCTGAGTGCAGCTGGATCAGTTAAGAGAACTTTCTATTCATCTCTTCTCTTGCCTCTCCTGATAGCCTGGCGGGGGCAGGAAAGTCCTGTGTGTGTTCACCTCAAATGCATTGTCAAGGACACGTTCTGGCCCTTTGCTGTGGGATTAGACCCTTTAAAAAAAAACCCTTGTTAGGAAGGGGGAGGGGAGGAAGAAAGCAAGGTGAAATGTAATTTCCTCTTTAATATAGACTGTCATTTAATCTAATATTATAGAAAATGATTAGATCTTAAAAACCTATAAATTACATTTGACAACTCTCTGGTGTGCCTCTGCCTTCCCTTTTGGCAATTATACATGGCGACAGTGGGTTGTGGCAGCTAGGAGCACTCTGAATGCAGGGTGTTTATTGGCTCTTAATGAGAAGTGATTAATCTAAATCACCATAGGGGTGGATCCTTTGCCGAGCTCTGGAATCACAAGTGGCAGTTGGACCTTGTGACAAATGGGTTTCTGTGTACCTAACAACAACAAAAGTTAGCGAAGGTATGTATGGTGGTGTTTTCTTTTCTTTTCTTTTCTTTTCTTGTGTAGGGAGGAAAGGAAGCAACACACACACATACACACACGCACGCACGCACGCACGCACGCAGTACACACACATAAACATACACCCAGGCTGAGACCAGTCACCGGGGTAGATAGAAACCTGCAGCCTGTGGATGCTTGTCTGTCTGGTAACTTCTGTATTCCCTCTCTGGCCTCTTTCCACCTCCGCGGCAGAGACAGCTGCAGCTCGTGTTATGTCTTTACCTGGAGGGTCCTTTTCCCGTTTATTACTGTTATTGTGGTTTTTCTCTTCCCTGCTAGTCTGGGGACCACCTGGCATGGGATGATGGATCATTACAGGGAGTACCTGCCTGGCAAAATTGCTACCTCCTCATCCCCCACCCCCACCCTTCTGTTTCACATTGAGAAAGAGAGGAAACAACCCCACATAGCGAAATCATTGTGAAACCCAACATGAAAAAGGCACACGTACACACTAGTCCAGAATGCGGAAGGGATGGTCCCATAGGAGTAGGATGCCAGTGGGCAGGGTGGCACAGGGGCACCTGCGGAGAGTGAGCTACGGGGCAGGACATCCTCCTTCCTCCTGCTGCTGCTCTTTCCTGCCTCTGTTTTCACTTACCTTCTCGTCTTTGTCCAGCTTTGTCCTCTTTCTCCTTCACGGTGCCACTGATACTGAGCACAGCAAGAAGGCTAAAGGCACTTAACTCAGGAGGTAAAGCAGAGTCTGAGCTTGCTTCTTGATCTTGGATAGAAGTTGTAACTTCTAGTAAACTGCAAGTCCCAATGTTTCCTTTGCGGAAGAGGGGGGTGGTAGGCAAATCTGAGGTTTCCTCACGATGTCCTGATCTCCAAGACCTGAAGTATGTCAGCTTATGAGACAAGGTAAAATGCAAGCTCTGGGTGTAATATTTGTTGTGGATCAGTTAGCCTTCACTGGGCAACAGTCTGGATTATCAGATAACCACGAGTGTCTTTGGACGTGGGAGAGAGGATGGGGGAGAGCAGTGTCCATGAGAAGCATGACAGACACTGGACTGGGCAGACTGTACCTGAATTTGAAGAGAGGGGCAGGCTTGGAGCCAAGAAACACAGCAGTCTGTAAAGCTAGGAAAACAGACTCTCCTTGAGGCCCTCTCAGCAAGGTAGCCTAATGGACACTTAGATTTCATCCATACCTGGTTAAACCTCTGTGCTTCAGATATGTAAGATATTTAAATCACATAATTTATGATGATTCGTTATAACAATGCCAGGGAACCGGTGCGGGGCCACCATAAACTAAACACGGCCTACCATAATTTACTTCCGATTTGAAATCCCATCAGTGTGGTTGTGTAAGATACTGAGGACTTGGGGGAAGTGATTACGTCCTAAAGGTAGCACCCTACAAAAGGGCTTGCTTGGCATCCTCTTCGGAGGGGTCACAGTGAACCTGATCTTGAGTTTTCCAGCCTCAGTAACTCTGAGGAAGGAGTAGTAGTCTCCTAGTCTCTGGTATGTTACAGGATTCTACTCAGACAGAGAGGGGTGAGAATGCCTCCCTGCCTTCCTCAGAGTAGAGGAGGGTTAAAGGAGAGAGGAGCCACAAAAAACCTCGGGAGGAACGTCAAAGGCTCCGATTATATATAACCAGGTACAAGCATGAGGGTGTGTGTAGTGGGGGCCCTGAGCTGTGGACAGAGAGCACAGACCTACCAAGGTCTATAAACAAGGGTCAGCCGGTGACATAATCTGTCTTCTTTTCTTTTACATGTTTGGGGAGTGAAATGTCTCTCCTCTGGGAGAAGGGATCAGCATCTCCTGGGGTGTCTTTTTCTGGTGGGGAATATTGGATCAAAGTATGGATGCAGCACACAGTGACCCTAGCTCTAGATTCTTGCATTCGGCTGTGTGCGGGGACTCTCTACACCCTGCAGGCTGTAGATGGAATGCATCGTTGAACTCTGATGTGATATGGTTCCTAGGAGAGACAGTGCTCTAGAACTAACTTTGACCTCACAGCTAACTGGAATAGAGTTTTCAGCTACATAGAACAGGTGACGTCTGAGCATGAACACTCGCTCCCTGATTGCTGCCTCTGTCATAACCAAGAGCTCATTCTAACTCTCCTAAGTCCAGTAACCTTTCCGAATATCTAGTTACATCCCCCCTCCCCACCACATAGTCCAAATTAGAGGATTCTCTAGAGAATTAAAGATTCCCCTGGAGAAACAGGGTAGCAGGTGACCTTATGAAAGTCACCACTCCTTCCTCTCTTTGTTCCCAGCTGTTTATGAGATGAGCTGAAGAGAGTCCCACTAAATAAATACTGTATCAGTAGCAATCTGCCATTCTTAAATTAGCCAGAAGAGATACTGTGCAATTAATTTCCGTCTACCATCCCCTGTGCGCCCAGATCTTTTCAGCATCTCCCTCCCACACAGCTTCAACAAGATGCTTGTAATAGAAGTTTGTTTTGTGGTGGACAATAGACATGCTGGCTGGCATTTTTTTTTTATCATTTTTCTATCTCCATTGCCTTTCTGGTTTGAGGCTTTAAATTGCACTTGTAATTCTGAGCTCCCATTGTGACCCCAGACATATGTGGTAGCAATTTGGATGCTTGAAATAGCAAACACCTCAGACTGGGTTGATTCAACTCATCAGCTGTTTCTCAAAACCAAATATGCCCAGCTCCACACCTATGTCTGCAACAAAGTCATACCGAGCACACACCTTCTGTCCAGCTGAACTCACTCCTCAGACTCTCAGCCTGAATCCAGGAGCACACATTTGGGCTTGTATCTTCCTTTTGTGCAACTGACCAGCAAAAAACTCTAGGTCAAACTAAACTAAAACATCAAAAATAAGTAAAATTACTTCTAAACCAATTTTGTCTCCTTTTTATTCATTTTTCTTCAAATTGTAGAACTTCTTTTTCCTTCTCCCCTGAGGTTAGCCTTGCTTTTATTAAATATTGGAAATATATCTTGCTGAGAAATAATGTTCCTAGGAATCTATCCAGTTCTCCATGTCAGTCTCTGACAGGAGAGGAGTGGATGGGACCATTGGGTGCCATTTAATGCAAGTGGACCTGATCCACCCAGGCTAGCAGAGAGACAGCACCTCTAATCAAAGTGTTCCAAGTTTTTACGGGCTGGAACTTGTTTTCTTGCCTAGAACAGTGATAAACCAGAAATACCCACCTTTGGGCTTTCTAATAAATGAATGGTATTAGCAGAGAATGTCAGAATAAGCTGATCATCTCTAAAACCTTGCAGGAGCCCGATAGTTGAACTAGTGAGGACACAAAGAGGGCAGGATGGAAAATAGCCAAGACTGACTTGAGACGGGTCTGGCATGTCATTGGGATTTTCAGAACAGGGAGATGGGATTGGAGCCTTTGGGAAAGGGGGAATGGAACAGTCAGAGCTGAACTTGCATGGAGTAGGTAAGGAAGTTTGGGGAGCTAGAGGTCAAAGTGGAAGATAATTGGGTTCAGGAGAGGGACCAGAAGCATCACTCTCTGAGTGATGAGGTGACTATACACAGGGGGACTCTCAACTGCCCTGCACTGTGAGCAGCATGTGTTCATGACATTGGCTAGCTGGTAGTAAACAAGAAAGCATAGCACAGTATTGTTTATAACACTGAAAATTGGGAGAACAGAGTTTTGGTATGTATGTGCGTGTGTGTGTGTGCGCGCGCGTGTGCACACATGTGTGCATGTGCATGACAATGAACAATTTCAGAAAATAAAAATAAAATAGTCATGATCTCGCTGCTCAAGGATAACCATGCTTAACATGTACATGTTTTTCACTAAGTGATTTATATAGATACACCTACACAAAGTGTAAACAATTTTCACAAAACTGAGATTCTGCTTCATGTATGACCAGTCTGCTTTTCATGCACTTTCAAAACATGGTTCTCTTCTGTGTGCCATGAAACTGTTTGAATTCATGTTTAATAGCTGTGTAATATTCCACTAAATGGATTTGCTATACTTTATTTATTCATAGTCCTATCAAATATCTGGGTTATTTCCAATTCCATATTATTATAAATAACATAAGATGAACATACAGGTGCATAAACCTTTTATTGGGTCTCTGATGGTTTCCTTGGACAGAATCCTAGAATAGAATTTTCAGGGTCAAAGAAATGAATATTTATGAGGCTTGTTCCATACTGCGTGACCAGGCCACCTTATACTTGAATCAACACGGCCTGCCCACCTAGTTCACTCTCAGCCTCTGTTGTGGTCACTAATATACTCCTTGGTGCTAGTTTTAATGGTCAAATCTCTGTCGTTATTTCCCCTCTGCTCACAGGAACACATAGTGGAAGCCCGAGGGTAACAAAACCTATCTACTATGTTTGTTTTATTCCTGTGAGTGTATTTTAAACTAATTTTAATGTTTGCATACAAACTAGTGGATCATGGCCTGTTCCTAAACATATCTAGCTATTTTTACACTTTTATACCCACACACATTTGTTCTTATGATAAAGTTCAGCTTATACATTAAGCACAGTAAGAGATTGTTAATAACCAAGGATGCAGTAGAACAATTGCAACGACTTAGTGTCTGCCTTGGGGCTGTAACTAAGTAAAATAGTGATGAGCTGAACGGAAGTATCAAAACACCTAGACAGTTGATCTGTTAGCCATGAGTACCATAGGGCTAATGAGTGTGGATATTTACATATGTATAAATACATACATATATATATGTGTGTGTGTGTAGATATGTAGATATATATACGTACATACAAATACACACACATCCACAGCATGGACACTGTGGACAAAAGGATGGCTCAGATGTTGGATAGAATAGAGTCAGATAATTTGAGATTTCACTGTACTCTTCAGAGTGGTGTTCTGTTTGCTTCTGGAATTTTCCATCTAATATTTTTGGATGGCCACTTAACTCAGGCAGTTGAAACCATGGAAAGGACAAATGAAGAAAAGGGAAGACTGAGGAAGAATAGACTCACATTTTAACGACTTTTAGCTGCATTTGATGTAATTGAACACCATCTTGCCAGGTGCTTTATTTTTGTAGGTTCAAGAGTGCCCCATTGTATGAGTTCTCCCTTCAGAAGCCCCTCCTTACTACTTTTTGCTCCATAAAACTCCTTTTTCTATCTGGACTCATCTCTGCTTGCTGCCATGGTGACTGCAGATGCCACTGCTTGGTTCTGTTCAGATGCAGCTGCCATGGTGACTGCAGATGCCACTGCTTGGTCCTGTTCAGATACAGCTGCCATGGTGACTGCAGATGCACACTGCTTGGTCCTGTGTAGACGCAGATCCCCTAACGTCATTTCTGCAGGCCAGCCCACTCTCCTAAATATGATCCTTCTGCATCTTCCTCTAACACCCCATTTGAATATAAATTAGACATATCAAACCAACTCCATCTTGTCAAAGTCTTCGAGCTAGTCCTCCTCTGGCTTTCCTGCTTCAAAAGTCCTAATTCCATCTTTTATTTCCTCTTTCATTTTTCTTCAGGTTCAAAAATCCACAAATCTGGACAATTTCCAATACTATAAGTATTCCAGTATTATAATTAAACCAAGATTTATGTAGAAATTAAGAACCTTTTCATGTATCGTGCTTCTTCCTTTAACACTTCATGTATTGGCTTACTAGTTGTAAGCAAACTATTTGGGATTTTCATTTATTAACTACAGAGAATCTGCCCACCTCTTGGCACCTTTGCACTGCATTGTGGTACGGAGCCCTTCTCGGTCTTCTTTAGTCCTTCCCTGCCTGATATTTCCCACCATCGGCTGCTCTCTGTTCAACATGATACCCAGAGTAAAGGAATTAAAATACAAGTGCTTTTAAAAATACGGAATATATGTATTTATTTATTTTTGTGTGCCTATGTGCTAAGGGGTTACTTGCCATTGGTATGCAGGTAGAAGCCAGAGCTAACTTTCAGCTGTGGGTTCTCTCATTTGACTTTGGGTTTTGAGAGTTGACCTCAGTCCTTAGGATCATGTAGCAAGTATTTTGAGCTATTGACTTATCTCATCATCTTTTTCTTTACTTGCTTTACTGGTTGGTGCTTTGTTAAGTGATGCTCTTGTTAAATCCTATAGGACAATTAGGCTTAATACAATTACACTATATTGGGACAGAAACTGGGGAGTTGTAATCTTGGTGAATAAAACAACATATACAATGATACCAGGTAAAAGAGATTATATGTAAGCCTAAGTATATGTTGACGTTCTATCTTTAAAATTTATTTCTAGTTTGCAGAGTTTAGTCATAATTGAACATAAACATACATATAAGCAACTCTCAGCCCAGTTCCTCAACCGGCACTACTGACATTCAATGATTGACAGTTTGTGTTGGGTAATCTTTATTGTTTGTGGTCTGTGCATTGTCACGTGGTTACCAGCATCCCTGATCCCTTCCAGCCAGATATCAGAAACTTCTCTCAAGACAGCTTTTGCAGTTGAAATATCTGCACGCTCTGTTTCCCTTATCTCTGTATGGAGAATTACCATTGAAGGCTGTGCAAGAAAAGAGCCAGAGAAGGGGAATATCTGCATAGAATCTGCGTGTGTGAAAGTCTATCCTCAGCAACATAGCAATTACATCGTGTGCTTTGGGGGTCAGTTATGCTACCATCTCTCTTACACTCTTCGCAAGTCTATATTGGTATCATTTCCTTTCCTTATTGATCACTAAATGCACTAAGGGTCTACCATTAGGAGTCAATTGCATAGTAAATCATAGCATCCCTCTTTTTCTGTTAGGAGAATAGTCTGCTTTCTCCTGTTCTGAACTCTTCTCAGAACACAGAACAGAGTTGTTTCCTGGATTTGGGGGACATCAGGGTAGAATGAGAGACAGAGTGTTTAGCTTTCACCACTTGCATAGGTTGCATTAGAGAGAAACATAGACTAGGTAATTGAATAGTAACGTTTGTGGTGATGTTGTTAGACTCAGCCAGGAGCTTGATTCCTGTTTTCCACCTGCATCTTTTACAATTTGGAATGCACACTTAGGGCCGATGTTGTTCAGCTTTCCCAGAGTTGCCCTGTAAAAGGCATTATAAACAAGAAACGGAAGGTGTTGCAGCATTTGTGTGTTGGTGAACGCCAAAGCTTCAGTCTCACTCATGTGAAGCCCAGGCAGTTCATTTATAGTGGATGGGATGGTCGAATCCTTAGAGACTAGATGCCCAAGACTGTCACCAATAAGGCATTGGTATGTTTCAGACCACCATGGACTACGCCCTCTCAGGGTGAGATGAAAGTGGCCCTTTAAAGTAACAATTGTATTGAGCAAACTGACATCCCACTGGTTTTCATTCATAGCAGAAGCAATGTTGCTATTTCCTAGTAGTATATAGAAAATTATTATTCAGTCATGCAAAAATAGATCTAAATTAATGTCAAATCCATTATGTGCTGTTTTCTTTTCGATTCTTCTAAATTTTTAGTTATGATGAATTCACCCCCCCCACACACACACCACAGACATAAAGAGAAAATTTTACCTGCTTAACAAATGCCCAAGACTGTCTCCCATACATCATTGTATAATACAGCGTTGTTAATATGTGCACACTCCTGCTCTTCAGATCTCTAGAATTTTCCTTCTTACAGTGCTAGAACTTTTTATACTTTGGAAGGCAACACCTTGGCTCCTCCCTTTCTTCCCCCTACATATGCATTGGCATAGAGCTGTTCCCCAGATCACTTCTATCATATCCAGTCTCGTTTTCCTCCCTTCTGGTCTTAATTGTACATTTGTCATGGGTTATTTACACATAAAGATGTTATATCTTTCGTGGTCCTGTGCCTTGCACTCTGCTGGGCTCCTTTATGCTTTTCTCATTTAATCCTGTAATCAACACTCTGGTGGGGGTCCATTAATATCTCCTCCTCCTGGAGACGAGAAAGGTTGAAAAATTCAGTAACTTCCTCGTGTTTTCAAGTGAGGTAAAAAACTGAACATTCGCATTAAAGACATCTACACCCAGAGTCTATCCCATTAATAATTTGATAACCTAGCTCCCATTCCTTCTCCAATATCCATTGCACATCTGTTTTTGTTTTTAGACAGAGTTTCACGTGGCCCAGGCTGGTCTCAATCCCTCTGTAATTGAGATGACCTTGAACTCCTGATTCTCAGGCCTCTGTCTTCTATGTGGTAGATTATAGGAATGAATCACACTGCCCAGCTCCCCAGTGCAGATTTTATGTAAGGATAAGCTGGATAGCGAATCAAAGCAGAAGGAAGCAAAAGCAAAACAAGACCCAAGAAAGCCCTCCACGGGTTTTCCCTCCACCCTGTCCCTTTCACATTGTCAAAACTACAAAAACACAGAATGCACACAATCTCAACAGCCCCCGCTGCAGCTTCTGGGCCTGCACACTAACAATTACGAACGGAGAGGCGAAGATGCTCCGCTCCTTTGCTTCTGCAGAGCCTGCCTCTCTTACCCTTACCAAGAGTCTCACGGCTAGTTCATAAATGCATAGTCTACGGATTATTTAATTGGAATGCTGTTAAAAATCCCTCCGAGGACTGATGCAGACTTTCAATTCGACAGGATCGTTTCCACTCCTTGTACCTCTCTCATTACACCACTTAATGCTTTGACCCCATAGAACTTTGGATGGAAACCTTCACTTAACAATAAAATTTGTGTGGCATGATATTATTTCCTCTATATATTTGGCATAATGATGTGTAAAGCACAGTTTACCCTGAGGCTTAACTCAGGACACAGCATTTCCTGGCTTACTTGTGTTAGTAGTATGTTCTCGTTTTTCCCAGCACCAACAGGTAACATTGTGTGTTGATTTTTATTTGATTCTTATTAATTGAGTTCTTGTCCTCTAGGTCAGAGGTAGAAAGTGAGTTCTAGGAGTAAGGGTTTCTTAAGGCTACTGTTATTTTTTTCAGTGAATTTTGTAGACATGTTTTAAGAAAGCACGGAGACATGTTTTAAGAAAGCACGGAGGACTCGGTGTGTGTTCTGGGGAGCTGGCAGGATTGCAGGACTTCAGGGCATAGTGAGGCTGTCTTTTCAAGCTTCAGTTTCCTTATGTGCAAAGTGCAATAACCACACTTGTTTCATGGGAATTATGTGAGGTTTGGATAAACTGTCAGGTGACATTCCTTGCACTGGTTAAAAGTGTAGGCTACATTTCCCAGTTCTTTCATTCTTCTCAGAAAGCAGGATTGAGACATCGGAGCCATGAAAGAGACAAAGCTGCAGAGATCCAAGTATATAAAAGGTTTTTGGAAGAGCAAGTCAGAGAAAGGTTGCAATAAAAATGTACTCTTGCAAACAGAAGTTCTGTAAAAGCCCTGCACCCTGTCAATATGCCTTATTATATGTACATTGATTTCTATAGCTAGACACTCTACCTCTGAGCTATCCCTCCTAAATTCATTTCTATATATATATACACACACACACATATGTGTATCAGGGTCTGTGCACATGTTAGTGTTGGTGTGTACACCTCTGTGTGTGTACATCATGTGCGTATGTGTGCAAACATGAGTACACACAGAAAGAGAAAGAGAATTCATTGTACAAGATATTTGATGGCAAATTTTATACAGAGTGTTGTAACTCATGGGGTATAAAATAAAGTCCATTGAGGATGGTGGCCTTATCTTCTAATTAAAATCATAGGCATGGAGCTTTTTATTTCTGCATAAAATAAGCAGTTTAATTCTTCTGTGCCAGGGATGATGACTTCCTTTCACAATGCATGACCAACCCAGTGGGTTGATACCGTGTGCTGTGAGGAAACTAGTTATTATGAGACCATCGTTCTTTCCTGGTTACCTATGCTCTCGGACTCTACAAGCCCTGCAAGTATCTCTCCTAGTGTCCTCTTACAGCCCCGCCCTCCCATCAGGTCCCCTGTCCCTTTAGAGTTCACAGGAGGAAGAGACTGCTGTGTGTCTACTAGTCCGTACAAGAGCTTTGCCCTGAATTTTCACATATGAACGAAAAGGTTATTGAACTGCATCCATTAAAAAAAAATCGTGCTTATAACTAATGATGTCTTATCTCAATTATGTCAAAGCAAGTATTTGAGAAAAAGCCTGATCTTATTTTGGAAGGAGGGAAGGGACAAAAGAGAAAAAGAATTGTGAATCTCAGCAATTAAAAGACCCCTTCAAAAGCTTGCTTTTAAAAAGCATGCTAGTTAACAGTTTTATTTAACAAAACATAGACAGGGGTTTTCTTTTGTTTTTTTTTTGTTTGTTTGTTTTTGTTTCTGTTTTTTTAAACTTTTTTTGTTGTTGTTATTCAGTCCCCATGTTTTACACCATGTAATGTTAACCTGAACAATGGTTGGCCATACACCACAAGGGTAGAATTTAGTAGGAGATAGATATGCTTGCTCAGTCAGTCACTCTGCAAACAATAGCAACTTGTGGAAGTTTTTGACTGAGTCAGTTTTCTTACTGTGAATAATCGCAACGATCAGGGAGAAAACAGATTCGATGTTGGGATTCAGCCAGAAGTCAGTCCACAGGCGGTGGCAGAGGCATGTCCCACACTATTAAGAGTACCACATAAAAGTCTGGCCTGGCCGTACATGCTTGGTAACTGCAGTACTCGGAAAGGGACACAGGAGGATTCTGGGAGATCACTGGCCAGGTATCCTATCCAAAACAGTGAGATTTCTGTTCATTGAGCAACCCTGTCTCAAAACCTAATATAAGAGATACAAAATGTCTGTCCTCTGCATGCAGGGGACAGGGCACACCCTCCAACTTTACCTATAACATACACACACACACACACACACACACGACAGACACACACCACTCAAAAGATAAGACTGGATTTAGGAGGAGAATGAGAAAAAGAAGACAGACATCAATGCTGGCACACTCCTTCTTATGAGTGGCTGTGGAAATACTGAGTAGCTGAGAGTGGCGGGGCCTGAAGTACCACTATGGGGTGTTTTGTATTCTAGGTTTTCTGAGTAGAGTATCAAAGCGGAGAACTGTGGATGGCTGTGCTTACAGTCCCGAAACTAAGATCGAGTCTGGGATGAGTGATGCTCATTTGGGGACTTAATGTGTGCTAGAAGATGCCAACTGAAAAGAGAAGGAAAGGAACAGAGAATAAAAGTAGTAATGAGTAATAGAGATCACAGTCACATTAAAAGGAAAAGTCAAGCAAAGTCCGACGTTCAAAAGATGAGAAGGAAGATCAGATGAATGTGGTGTTCCAGAAAGAGATTCCTTCAGAAAGGACAGAAAAAGTCGCCAAATACTAAAGAGTGTCAGTGTCTGTCCAATGGCCTTAAGCACCACAAAGGCAACCATTTCCGAGTTAGTAAATGCCATCCAAGCACTCTGGGTAGGAGCTGAACCACCTTGGACAGAAAGTTAAATAGTCGAAGCAATGCCTTGGTCAAGAGCACAGTTCACATTCTGATCATGAGCCTAGCCTTTAAAGGCTGAGCCACGGCTGCATCAGGTGTGTTAGCCGGAACAGTGCTGGAGAGCTCACCTGGGGCTGAGGATGAGGGAGAACTGGTTCACTGACCCCACCACCGAGACTCAGAAGCAGGGCTACAAGTTTGCCCTTCCCAACATCCACTGATCTGGGAGGTGCTGGAGCTCGTGAAGGGGCTGGTCCAGCAAACCCAAAACTGCAGAATCTCCATGACATAAGGCAACAACAGGACAGCCAAGAGGGGTCCAAGTGAGGGCCTAGTGTGGCTAGTGGAGCAGGAACCAGAGGCCTCAAACCAGACCGATGACTTGTTGTAGTGATCACTTGCAGATACGATGTATGGACTGGAAGCGTATATTTGCGACTCACCGTGTTATACTACAACGTCCATGACGAGATTTTTCTTTTCTTTTAAATTTTATTTGACCTAGGGGGAGTTGGCTTCAAGGGCAGAGGATGGATTCAAAGCAATAGGGAGGTGAGTGGGATCAGGATGCAAAATATGAAATCCACAAAGAATAAACAAAAAGTTAAAATAGAAAACAAAACAAACAAAGAAAGAAACGCAACTTATATCATGTGTTGAAGGGTACTTTGGGTAATGTCAGACTCAAGTTAATATTGAAAAAACCAAGACTCCCACAGTTTAAGAGCTTCCCCATGCCACAATACGTATAAGACTTTTGAGATGCAAACTTTCCTGATGCCAAAGCCTTTGGATCATCCTGCTTCTCTACTTTGCTTGGGTGTCAACCCCAGGGCAGCAGTATTTCCTAAAGGACCTCTGTGGATTTGTGCTTTGGGCAATTTCTCTAACAAAGGTATCGTTGAGTTAGAACTAGTGTCAAAGGATGGAGGACCATCATTCCTGTGCTCATCACTTCGAAGATTAATTAATACGAACTGAAACCTCCTTTCGTATGTAGACCTAGACTCACACCCTATTCCAGCTCAGTAAATCTGGGGAGAAAGGAACAATGTGTATTATTCATGCTCATTCCACCCTACTAATCCCGTCCTTACTTCCGCCTCTGCTTTGTCATTAGATCATGCTTCTCAGCGATCCGGAGATGGAGAGCAGTATACTGATCAGCTCAGATGAAGGGGCAACTTACCAGAAATACCGGCTCACCTTCTACATCCAGAGCCTGCTCTTCCACCCCAAGCAGGAGGACTGGGTGCTGGCCTACAGCTTGGACCAGAAGGTGAACAAACACTGCTCATGTTTATAAGTTGTTGCCTGGGGTCTCCTCTGTGAAAAGTACTTGTTTGTTCTGCTTAGATTTTGGAGAGAATTGGTGACATTTCATTATTCCAACCATGTTGGTTTTGTCTTTGGCAATAAACTTTGCTTTCTTACTCTTCAGTGTCAAAATATATAGGGGTAGGTGTGTGTGTGTTCATATATGTTATTGGCAATATTTATTTTTCATTCATAGTCTTATAATGACTTCCTCTAACATTTAATCACTTTACTTTCTTTTCTAAGTCACTGTGAGGTTGGGAAGGGGGGTGTCATCACTGTGGTTTTGTAGTGACACCCTCTAACAAAGGTGCAGGAGTCAGTGTTCTTGTCCGTCCTCTTCCATCTTTGAGCTGGGGGAGCTAGAGTGAGAATGACTACTGTCAGGTTCTGTATCTAGGGTGCATTCCATCATACTCTGCTGTCTTGATTTGGTGAAATTTTAGTATACCCTTGCTTTCTAGGGGTGTAAGGGAAGCGTCAAGAAAGTCTCTGGTATTTTCTGAAAATAAATTAAATGTAGTGGCCCCAGAGCACTTCTCTTTCAACCTGAAAATCCATGTGTTCTGCTATGTACCTGACATTGCCTCCGACATGCTTCAGAAACTTCAACATACCTTATAAAGAACTCCTGATCTTTATCTGCTACTGAAGCACGATTAATAAAACTCAGAGACAGATATTGGGGTTCAACCTGAAGGTCAGAAGCCACTGGCTTTTTACCTTGACCTCAGTTCAAAAATGGTGGTCCTGCCTCCAGGAAACTTCAGCATGAGACTGAGAGCTGTTTCCTCCCATTTTATAATCCTCTCCAGTTCTGGGATTAAGGGCGTGCACCACTACTGCCTGGTTTCTATGGCAAGCTAGTGTGGCTACTGAGATTAAAGGTGTGTCATTGCTGCCTGGTCTCTAAGGCTGGCTCGTGTGGCTGTTTTACTTTTCTCACATTCAGGCAAACTTTATTTATTAAATAAATAAATAACTTGTATTTATTAAAATACAAATGAAATGCCACTACACACTATTGCTGGCTGTCATCTAGTATTCTCCAATTTAGCTGCAGCATAAGAAGCTGGGCTGCATCTTTTCCTTAATTTCTTCTTCCCAATTTGTAAGGTCGGATCTACTGTTTTGCCTTGTTGCTGAATGTCTGCTAGGTGACTCCATCATTGAATGGATGTTTAAATGCTGCAGAACTGAACCTATTATATTTGTTCAACTTATATTTCATAATAGAGACTACATTATTCTCATCCTATTTCCTATCACCTCCCAGGACCTTAGTTCATATGCCAACTGTTTATGCAATAATATTATGGGATCAGTCAGTCAAAGGAAAAAGATAATTGCAAGAACTATCTCGCATAGAGATAGTCACAGAATAGTCCAGATGAAATTGTTTCTTCTCTCTGCTCTCCAAGGACCTGAAACAGTTGCTCTTCAGTATCTACTTTAAATATGTGGCGGTGAATATGTGTGTGTGATGTCAGCACCTTTAAACAATAATTTCAACATAACCTTTGCATCTCTCGTTAGCAGAACCTCATGGTGGGCACCAGGTGCTTAGTGCAATCCCCTGAGGATCCCCGCATGACATTTGCAGAGCTCAAGCCATTGCAAATATGTTTCTTTCATGGCATCAAGTGGATATTGTGTGAAAGACTTAGCCAAATGTCAGGCAGTCTGTGAGCTTCGATGCTTAGTGTAGCCAGAAGATTTGAAGCTATATTGAAAGAAAAATAAATTACTTGGATGTTGTTAAACAGCTGGTTGGTAATTCATTTAGATGAAGCCCAAAGCACTTAAAGTATATTTTAACAGAGGCAAGCTAGGTTAGAGGCAACAGACCCCTCACACCAAGAGGTCGTTAAAGCAAATGCACTATGTCTCGTGTTATCCCCTGTGTCCTTTTCCTCCATTTCCACAGCACCAGGAATTTCAGGGGCATTGCTCATGGAGTATGCTTGTGGATGTAATGCCTCCAAGATATTCTCAGACTTGATGACTTTTTTTTCCCCCTCAGAATAAATATTTGTAACATGGCAGCGGGTGTTGATGGATTTTCCTAATCACACCGCACATTTCCAGATATGTTATTCCTTCGGTACTTTTTCTTGTTGACACGTTCTGCTGAAAGTGGCTGACTATTCTACCACGGCTTCTATCAAGTCCGTGGCCATTCTTCCTTTGAATAAATGGCACGCTGAGGGACGTGAAGCCCCTGGCAACATTTGCAGAGGCGGCATAAAACACCTCTCCCTGTCTATGCGGGGGAGTTTTTTTTTCCTTTATTTTGATTGGTAATGTAGTGGTCTAGAGTCCAGAAGAGTGATGCTCTGTCTGTGCAGTAGCAAATGAAGATACCAGGGTAGCTGGGATTGATATACAAACGTGCTGTTTCAGGCTAGGGCTCTCTCTGGTGTGCATGCGTGGAGGCAGCTGTTTTCTTCTAGGGAAAATGAAAAGTGCTGGCATTAAGGTAACTGCAAGCATCACAGGGAGATGTTTGTGGTGAGAGTGAATCGATGTTTCCATTATTGTGCCTTTGATGAAATGCACTAGCAATTTCTTTAGAATCAGTAAGGCTATCTCCTTACGTTGTATGTATTACAAAAGATCTAATTGAATGATATTTTAAAGGGATGATATCCAATTGCTTTACTTTTCAAGCTGATGCCCCAGAGCTGCAGAAGACTTGCTAGCAGATCTAATTTGGAAAAAAAAAGGCACTGATGGAAAAATCATGAGGCCTTTGCTTCTTCCTTCAAAGTCTTTTCTGCTTCCAGAGGAGCAGGGCTGGGGCTCTTGACCAATTCCTTTTGCTTTTTGCATTTTGAGCTATCCACTTCTTCCTAATTCTTTTGCCAGCTCCTGCTGTGGCCTCCCTATAGACTCTCCTACCCCCTTGCATTTTGAAATAAAAGGCCTCAGTACTTAGGAAACACTCAGGATTCATTCCTGGCGATAGGAATCTTTGGAGGTATTTTATAGCAAGCTTTGAGGTTGAGGAAATGAAAGGCAGTAGTAAATCATAGTTGTCCAGATGGAAATGATAAAAGCAAGGCTACTTCCGTCCTCTCATCTCGCAAACAGGCTTCCTTTTCGTGGGATGCTGTGTTGTCTTGTAAGGGATAGGTTCCATCCTTCTACCAGCCTGCTTCTCCATTTTTAGCTAAGACAGTTTATATTGTGTTCCTTTGGTTTAGCTGGAAGGCCCAATAATCTTACTAAAATAGCATTTTTGAAGGAGTTTGAGATAGATTTTGAAGACGGGGGCTTGTAGAACTAGCTGCTGTCCTCGTTTTATAGAAGCCGCATGTCTAAACATACCTCAGGCTGACAAGGGGCTCAGTGTGGTTCCTTCAAAAATGGGCACATGCTTTGTATTCACAGATGCATAGCCCCCTGGCATGGGGACGCACTCATTGTGGGGGAGAGTTAAAAATAGACATTTTTTTTCTGCATGGGGATCAGGATTGCAAAGCTTCTATGACTATCTTTGTGGCGAGATGAAATTAGCCAATTCAGCTTGTTTGGGAGTTCGGAAATGAAGAATCCAAAGAGATTTCAGATTCCATTGTTTTCAGGCACTTTGGGACTATACTCATCTAGAATTGCTGACATTTCAACGTGAAAAGCACTTTCTTAAATATTACCCAAGGTAATGAAAATTAACTGTTACAGTATTTGGGAGCTGGCATGAAACTAAGGAGTTTCTCCACCCACTTTCTTCCTCTCTCCGCACCCACTCCTTCTCTCTCTCTCTCTCTCTCTCTCTCTCTCTCTCTCTCTCGTGTGTGTGTGTGCACGAAGATCAGAGAGATTGCCTCCTCAATTGCTCTCCACTTTATTTTTAAAACAAGATCTCTTCATCGAACCTGCAGTGACCATTACTGCTAGAGTGGTTGGTCACGGAGCTCTGTGGCCCCTCCTATATCCACGGCCCCACCTACCTACAGCTAGGTTTAAAAATGACCTGTGGTCACACCTGGCTTCCACGGTTAGCTTTACTGAGCTTTTGCTTGAAGCTGACTGCTGAACTCAGGTCATCATGTTGGCACAGCAAGCACACAGCAACAACACCCACTGAGGCATATTCCCAGTGCTTGCTAATATGATACTTTCTTAGTATAAATTATATTAACTAATTAAGTAATGTTAGGGGGGTCAATACAAGGGTTTCATGTATGCAGGGCAAGCATCTAATCATCTGAATTACATCCAGACACTCTGATTTTCATTTTAATTGATCAATAATCCATTAATAATTACAGCACAGTGTGAATCTCAATGTGTATACTTCTAGTCTATTGATTAAGTCAAGGCATTTAGCATATCTACCTCTTTCAGAGCTAAGATTTCTATCCTAGTGAATGACAGGTTTTCTGGATCACCCCTTCTCAGCCACAAAGTAGCTGCTGGATCGAGGAGCTGTTTGAGCAGCGGATGCAGCTTTAGGCACAATGATGCTAATGTGAGTATTGGTGCAGAGCGTGCATGTCCCATGCAAACTTTGCCAATTGGACCATACCTGTGGTTGCTATGCCAGGTCAGGAGAAGGTCCTGGAGAATTCGATGATAGCTGTGTTGTTGTGCAGGGCTTCAAAATTCAAAAGGAAATTTAAAGTTGTGCTTCTGGAATGTGGGATACAAATGAAGCTGTGCCTTTCATTTATATTCTCATTCTAAACCCTCAGATTAAAATGTAATTGTATTCAGATCCTTCGGGATTAGTAGGTGATGATAACTTCCTCAGTAGCCATTGGCAGAAACCGGCTTTGTGTCTCTGCATCTGGTGGGGATAAAGCTGTTGAGGATTAGCTGGGAATGGCCGTGGTTTTGAAGCTTGTCATCCATGGAATAGAAATAGACCAAAAGACATTTTTTATTTAAAGAAAAATTTGGCGTTTTCATTAGACCATCTCCTATTCTCATAAAAATGGATTTGTGTATCATTTAAGACAAAGAAAAGCCCATTAACATAGTCACCTATTACAGGGGCACTGTTTGTACAGTGTTTTCATCGGGGCAGCAGGGGTGTGCCCACTGTATCCTGGGTTGTGGAACAGTCACCGAGTGACTGAGAGACACAGTTCAAGATACCCTGTGGAATTAAAAAGTTTTCATCAATCTATCTGACCTGAATTCTGAGTGATAAAACTGGATTAATGTAATTGCCATGGTGGTACAGAAAAAACCCTGATTAGTACCAACCTCCAGCTGTTAATGCTCACGAGAATGCAATTAACTCGGAACAACCTTCGGCACAATTGCAGATCCAGTGGCCTGGGTCCTTCCCAGCCTGTCACTTTATATCAACTCCCAGATTTGCGAGTCAGTGCGTCTGCTTTTAGGTATGCGTGTGTTCTCGCTTGCTATTCTATTGCTCTGAGAAACGCCATGGCCAAAAGAACTTGAGGAGGAGAGGGCTAATCTCATCTTACTAGGTACAGAGAAGCCAAGACAGGAACCTAAGACAGGAACTTGAGACATAAACAGCAGAAGAACACCGCTTTCTGGCTTGTTGCCTCTAACTTGCCCAGCTACCTTCCATATACAGTCCAGGCCCACTTGCCTGGATATGACCCTGCCCACAGTTAAGTGTCCTTCTTAACACCAATTAGAAATTAAGACAATATCTCACTAGTATTCAATAGACCAATCTGATGGAAGAAAAAATGAGGTATCCCCATCCCCTTCTCAGATGTGTCTAGGCTGTATCAAGCTGATGCTGTAACGTAACCAGCTCATCATTTAAGGAGCCTGACCTATTCCTTAAGAGAAAAAGAGTGTTTAGTAAAATAATGAAAGAAATAACCCAGCATTCTTTGCCACTATTCCTATGGAGATGTAAGTAAAAATGTACTTACTGCAGATAGAGAATTAATGACAGGCCAGAATCACAATACTGCCGTGGTCCACTTGGTGAAACAGTGAGCTCACTGTGGTTACATACAGAAGAATGAGTGATGGGTTTGTTATAGGAGCATGGACATCATTAAATAAAAGCCCATTCTAGCATAGGCGATGACCTGCAAAATTTCAGCCCTTGATTCTCTGCACGAATTGCATGCAGTTCAATAGGTCAGAGTTTTTTCTAGGCAGATGATCTGGTCTGAATCCTCTCGGCAGTCTTTACTGCTTATATAACTTGGGGATTAAGGTGCCTTATTCATCTAGTCAGTTTCAGGGGCTTCCTGAGACTTGGGAGTTGTTTACTTCCTGAGTTTTCTGAAGCTTCCCTCCAGAACTCAGAGAACACAGCTGCACAGCACCCAGATAGGTAATAATTCCTTTTCTCCCGTGGTAGAAATTTAATCATAGGGCATTTATAATCTTGGGAGGTGGCTATAGTTTCAGGGACACCAGGAAGCTCAATTTTTTTAGTCTTCTCTGTATTCTTCTTCATGCTTTCTCATAGACTGACACTATGTGTATGTATGTGCTGATTCTGTGTGCTCGTGTTGTTACCCTAACTCAACCCTGTTATTTAATACCCTCACCACGGACTTCTAGTTTTCTAGCAGGACTCAGTGATGCTGCTAGTCCCTCTCTGTCTTTAAGCTTTTGTCCTCCTGTCCAGGCAATATCTTTTATTCACGCTCTGCTCTCCGCCTGCATTTTAACCGCTCACTCTGGTATGACAGTACCTGACTGTTGAAACGAGGATCATGAATTTAAAGTCAATGATAATTTACACACAGAGACAAGTGTGTTGGGCCTCCTGAATAAACAGTATCCCCCTCCCCCCCCACGAATCCAGATCCCTGTTCAAAAAACACCACCCGACTCTCCTAACTTCACGTGTTCCTTTTCCCTCACTGTCTTCTGCCCTCCGCAGGGGCTGTTATCAGATCAGTTTCTAATGTATCATGCAGATGACTTTCAGCTGGTTACATTTATGATGGAACAGTCAAAAGACACGTTCCTCAAAAGAAAATTTAGAAGGCTAAAGTCAGGGAAACGATATAGAAGAAGAAATGCTTTAGGGAGAAACATCCAATATCAACAAATATAGAGAATTAGATCTCACCACATGCAGCATTTATTGTTATTGAGCTGACCCAGCAGATCTAGAGAATTCTTGAGGAAATGTGGTGATAATTTGTTTGTGATCTAACAAATAGAGCGTGCCTGAAGATCAGAGAAGCAGAGCAGCCAGCCACTAGTTCTTACGTCTACCAAATCCAGAGACCAAATGGGGTATTCTGTCTTGCAAGTCCCCAGACCGAATCCTGAGCTCCTGTCTCTTCCCATCTAATAATCCTCTCTTTGTCCAGCAATATCCCTTCTTGTCTCTATCTCTAGTGTTAGGATTAAAGGCATGTAACTCCCTCCCAAGTACTGGTATTAAAGGTGTGAGCTCTGTTTCTCTTTTAGACAGATTCAGTCTCGTGTAGCCCAGGGTGGCCTTGAACATACAGAGACCCATCTGCCTCAGTCTCCCGAGAGCTGGGATTAAAGGTGTGTGCCACCACTGCCTGGCCTGTATGGCTAACTAGTGTGGCTAGCTCTACACTCCGACCTTCTGATGTCCATTTAAAATGAACAAGCTTCATTTTTAAAGATATATTGCTTTCTACACCAGTGCTGGCACACTTGTGGTGGGACTCTTATCCCAAAATAATATCTATTGGCTTTAAATGACTTTGCTTCCTGGAAAATATCTTGGTAAACTTACCATGAGACATACACATATTCATAATTTGATACTATTTGAAACATTGACATGAAGTTTTAGGTTTAATACTTATCAAAATCATTTATAATGTACAAAATGGGTAGAAACACAATAAATGCTCCACATGAAGAAACTTTAAGTTATAGTAAATGCTCTTGATGTCCTGATATACAGCCATTAATTCAATGATAATAACCATGTGATATTGTAGATTTACATTTATGCCTAATATATATGCATATATGTGCATGTGTTGGAGTACATCAAATATATAAGTGTAATAATACATGGTAAAAAAGTACTTTTAAAAATGAGTATGGAACAAATATGGCAGAGAGAAAGGAAGGGAAGAGAAGGGAGGAGGGAAGGAGGAACAGAAAAAGAAAAGGGTGGGAGAGGAATAGAGGAAGAAAAGGCAGGAAGAAGGACTTTAGATTTTAGAATTATAAGGTTAGGACTAGGTTCCAATTCTCTTCTTCTATGAAGATTAATCCAAAGTCAATCCTTGGAATTAAATTTTAGTTGTCAGGCTTGGTAGCTACCTCACTCATTTCCAAAATTACTGAGGAGCATTTGGTAGTTGCTAGCTACTGCGGAAGAGAGAATTCTCCTTCTCTGATTTGAGGCTGTGGCTACTGGTCATTTTCCCATAATGCAGTTGATGACCCCATACTTATGAACCTCTGGACACCACTAATTGACTTTAATGGGCTGTTATTAAAAAAAATTGTGAGATTACAAGGGGGAATATGGAGAGAGTTGAAGGAGTGTGTGTGTTGGAAATGGTGCTATTTCATTGTAAACACATGTCTGTAGCCTTCCAAGAATAAGAAAAATGTAATAAAAATTAAATTAAAATGGAAAGAAATATTCCCAAATAGCAATGGGGTTTGTTAGTAATGGGATAGTAGTTATAGAGTTTCAAATAGAATTTGTTTTCCAAATTTTCTCCAATTCCATTAGACTGCATTTATAATTAGAAGTGTCTGAAGGGTAATCTTCCAGGTAGAGTTCATTCATGCCAAGTATAAGGTAGCACTATTAGAAAGGGATTCAGGTGTATATAGGGCTGATTTAGGTGAAATCAGTTGAAATAGGTATTTAAATCCATTCACCAGAGGCACTACGCTGTAGCAGTTTCCCGACTTCAGAATGTACTCAGCCCAAAGCCTGTCTTCCCTCTAGCTTTGTTTCTCACTATGATCCTTTAGAACCGTGAAGCTAGAGAAAAGATTTTTTTTCCTCAAGAAAAACTGTGCTCTTGTTGGACAGAAGCTCAATCTATATTATTTACAACTCAGACACAAATATAGGCTTTATTATTTAGAAGGCATCCACTATAGAGAGATGTTAAGGAAGTCATTTATTCTGATAGTGTTTTGGAAGAATATTCCAGCTGTATCCCAAAATTTAATTAGTATTTGCTTATTTGATTTGACAGCTGTAATGGAAACAAATACTGCTGCAGCCAAGGAGTGGAGGCATACCCGGAGTGCTGAGCCTCATTCCTTGGAACGTTTACATGTCCCGTGTCACCTTACCAGCCGTCAGACATCCGGGTGGGCCCTGGAAATGGAGATGTACATCCCAAGTTACCACCTCTTTATCGAGCACTGGCTTTTTATGCACATGGTTGCACCAAATTCTCCTAGGTGTCTGCAAGTGGAAGTGATGGTTTCTGAATTGCAGATGTATAGAAGGGTCTTGAAGGGCTCACTAGCTTGTTCAAGGACACAAAACCGAGCCTGCTCTCTGCTTTCTCCCCGGGTCTGACTGTGGTGTGTCCACCATCACTTCATTCTACCTGATAGGCTGACAGCCTCCCAGTGGCCTTAGTGCAGATGTCCAACACGAGCCAGTTTATACAAGACCCAGTTACAATGAATTCTGCCATCATGGCACCACAAACTTAGTTCCACTACTGAGCCTTCAATGAAATCGAAGGTTCTTCTGGCTTAGTTCTCAGTTGATGACACTTGTCAGAATAAAATTTGTAGGAGAAGAATCCATTAAACCACTTCCCAATTATAGGACATTATAGGGCCGAGTTCCTCCTAGAGTGACAAAGTAGTTGTGTAGTTGATGAAATAGAGGTGGGGTATCCACTTAGATCTGCTTTCATTGGTTTGTTCAAATCTTCAGGTTAATATATAGATTAAGGTAAATTATTTGTCATTTAAAGAGATAATGCTATGATCTGAAGGCTTTAAAGCTTATGGAGACAACATCTTTAATATGGTAATGAAGATGGAAGTTGAAATCATTTAACTTCATTTACAAATCATGAATATGTATTATGCTCTAAATGAAAAGAAGGACTAAAACAGATATAGTGTTTGTTCAATTTGCTAAAGAGAAGACAATTTGTCAAGATTTTCTCCCCAAAATTTAAGCAATATGCAAATGTAGGAAAATCAGACCCCCATGTTAATTCCCTGGCATGATGAATATTTTTATAATTCTAATTAGTACCAGTCATTTAGTCTTGCAATTTCCCCCAATCTATCCAATTTGAAATTAAAATAGATGCCTTGATTACCAAACTCGTTAGAAAAGAAGCACCCTTTTCACTAACCAGTTCATTTCCAATTCACAAACTGAATGAAGTGTGGAACACTAGTGTTGTCGATTGGCATAAGTGAAGTGAGTTTTAATTGGAAGCATTGTGAAGTATTTGTAGTGTGGCATGTTTCATTGCAGCATAATATACCATTCATTAAATATAACAAAAGCAACTTTTAAATGTCTTAATTAAGAGTAGTTTGGGCTCTTGGTGATTTTTTGTGAAGTCGAATGTCACAGTTGTTTGCATTTGAAGGACTGGCGTGTATTAATGTCGGGAAGATGAAATTTGACTCTGCATTTATGACCCTGATTATGTGAAGAATGGCAGGTTGAATATGAGAGAGAAAATTAAATTATAGCGCACTGCCTTTTTACTTCAAATACAGGCATGCATATCGTCCTCAGAATTGTTGAGAAAAGTCCAGAACTATTTCATTCATGGCAAGGAACAGAGGACGTGGTCTTGGCAGAGGAGGAAGAATGGAATGGAAAGAGAAAATAGTTGAGTATTTCTCTTGTCTGTCTTTCTGTTTTAATCAAGACAGGAAGTAGTAGGTGGGGAGGAACTCTATCCAATACATTTTCATCCACTCAAAAGAGCAACCGAAATGTGTGATGGAGCAGATTGATATTCTGTCTGAGCAAAATAGTTCTGGGAGTGGGAGAAGAGGAGGAATTGGCTCCAGGCCAGGGAAATCCTACAAATGGAGACTCCACAGAAATGTTGAATTAGAATGAGGGAGGAAGGCAGAAAGCTGGGTGTTCAACAGAACAGGTCATGGAGTGTATTGCAGTAGTGACAGTTCTGTAGACACAAGACACAAAATGGTCATCCTTTGATTTTAATTTTCTATGTAATCCACATATCAACAGTTGAAGTTTATTTGTGAATTATTTCAACCCCTCATTAACGAGAATGAAACACTTTGTGCAGGGGGAGGATCTCAGTCCCACCTCAACTTGATGTGCCATGCTTTGTTCAAGACCATGAGAGGCCTGCCCCTTTCCTAACGGAGAGAGGAGGAGTGGATGAGGAGGAGTGGGGGGGATGAGAGGAAAAGAGGGAGGGGAAACTGTGGTCCGTATGTAAATTAAATTAAAATATGTTAATTAAATAAAATAAAACTTTAAAAAAAGAAGGAAACACTTATCCTTGTCACTGAGTTCCATGAGGCATCCAGTTTTAGTTAGCAATATTGATGTTCTGCTTATAGACTTTGGGTGTTTTCATCCTATGTGTTTCCCCTCCTATTTTGACAGCCAATATCTGCATTTGTTTTTCTGAGGTCTTTCCCCCAAAGCCTTTGGCAGCCAAGCAACGCTGTGTACAGTCTGCTCTAGCACTGCTAGGCATTAATACCAAGGAATAGCCCTTAGCCAGTGACCAACAGGTCTTGGTGAATGATACCCAGGCCCCCATGCTTTTGTGTTTGGTAACTCTGAAGTCATGAAGAGTGCAAGAAAAAAAGGTGATCTTGAAGGCCACTGAAAAAGGAAAAAAAAATCCAAAAGATGACTAAGATAGAAGCTTACTTATGTATTATGAAAACTACTTGTTTTGCTGTTGGCATTTTATTTCTGTTCTTCTTTTACATCTGAAAGGGATGAGAGATCCGATCCTCAGATATGTCAGAAGTTACAGAAAAATGTTTGGTTGACATGAATGTGTTCCAGGTGGCCTTAAAATACAACATTAACTGTTTCCTTAGCTTGTGGGATACAGCAGAACCCTTCAGTTCACCATGGAGACGGTTGTAATTGGAGTTTTAATTTTCTTTCTCTTTCACCCAGTTACTCAGGCTCCACTCTTTCCCTATTCTTTATCTAGATAGCTCTATTTATTTTTCCAAAGTTCAAAGCATGGCAGGAGAGATGTGTCAGTTGGTAAAGTGCCTTTGGTGTAAGCATGAGGACCCGGATTCAGATCTCCAGCACCTGCGTGAAAGCTGGGCACAGAAGCACTCAACCGTATCCAAGGCTCTGGAAGGGCGAGGAGATCCAGGTGCATCCCTGGAGCTCATTGGCCAGCCAGACTAGCCAATGAGGTAACTCCATGTTCAGTGGGAGACTTCATCTCAAAAAGTAAATGGAGAGTAACTACAGGATTCTTGACATCTTTTTTCTACTTATACAGACAGGCACCTGAATATGCACATGCTCATATAAATATGTCTAACACACACACACACACACACACACACACACCAAATGAGCAAGCAAATTTTAAAAAAGAAACACTCAAAACAAAGACAAGTTTTTGGAAGAAATTTTCCTAGACAAACTTTATCTGTGGAGTTTTAACAACAAAACTCAAACTTTAAGATGAGTCTACCTTCCATGCCCCTGAGAGACAGAAATTGTCCCGAATCTCTCCTGGTTCCTGCACGCTGCCTGCCACAAGGGCAGCAGCTGCGTCCCACCACAACCTTTTGCCCTGTTTGTTCTTCTTATCCACAGGTCCAGAGTTAATGGAGCCAATGACCCTGGGCTGAAAACGTGGTTCGAAGGAAACCACCCTCTTTATGGTGTCTCTTTCGTGTGTTTGTCAAATCAGTACAAAATCTGAATAACAGTTTTATACTGCACATCAAGAAAAACTGTTAGGGGAAGCTCAGATTTTCTTACTACTGCGAATACCCAAAGATCTTCAAATGCCTCTGGGCAAGAGATAAAGGTAATAATTGAAAAGCAAGGAGACACATTTCAGAGTGATTCTAAAATAGAATCTGACTTAGTGATTGCCTGGAAGTCACAGGAGAGGGGCTGAAGGCTAGCCCTGATCAACACAAGACCTAAAAGGATGCAATTGATCATATATTCTGCCTGCCTTAGGCCGAGGGCTGCACCCCTGGTACATGCCAGTTCCTGACAAAGGAGAATCTTGTTTCCCCAAAGCACTGAGTAATAGAGAGGAGGCCCCTGGAGGGACACTCTTGCCCAGGGGTACAATACCGGGTAGCATCCTGCTTTCTGTTTCTAGTCCTCCTTTGGTTGCTTCTCTGACACTTTGCCCTGTGCCTCCCTTGGCTGCTCTAGTGCCGGAGGCAGCTGCCAGCACTCACTGCCTGAGTAAGTTAGTGAAGCAGGCTTTTTAAATGGAGACTTTTTAATTTGAAGTGCCTGGTGGAGAAGCCAGGGTTGTAATCCAGAAGCTTTGTAATAGGCAGCTGGGGAATGCGTGAGGGGAAGGAGATATATTAACTTTTTTGTCTTTGAACACTGGTGGACGAATATTGGTCTTGAAAGTTCTCATAATTAAGAAGCTGGGAGGTGGCGGAGTCCCATTTTGAGAGTTTCTCTCAGCATGGATGGTCTCTGGAAATCTGACTAGAGGGCTCAGTTCCTTCAGGGAGCTCTCAGGATCAGCAGCTGGGCATTACTCTTGATAGTGTCTGCTTGCTCTTAGGTATAGGCAATTCCTTTTTCTTTTTGGATGCTGAAAATGGCAACTTAGTTCTCAGGTAAAACAGCAGAAATTATTTATCTCTATTATGTATCTATAATATAATATATAAAAGCGAAATCGTTGGAAGTAACTGAAAGCCATGCCACAACTTCTGTCTTTCTTACTTTCTAGATAATTTATTTCTTGATGTCAGAGCCTAAGAATTTTTTTAGAGTCTCAAAAGGACTTTTTCCTCTATATAAATACTGGGAAATGAATAGGAAAAGAAAGGAAAGAATTATAGAAACTAGAGTTGTGCCATACCTGTTATTGTGCATCATTGAGAATAAAAAAAAAACTTATTTTGGCTTGAGGGTGTGGTTCTGCGACCAAATACATGCTGAGCCTGTGTGAGGCCCTGGGTTCTGTCTCAGGCAGGAAAAATAGCAATGGAAACAAAAGCTAAAACAAGGAAGAAAAATAACACCCTTATGTCATGCATCAACCAAGTCAAGCAGTAGACATTCAACAAATGCTTATTGGGCACTTACCATATTCCAGGAGATCCATTAATGGGCACTGAGACCATCTCTGTTCTCATGGACAGAGAAACATTGATCAAGTAAATAGCTGATGTCAATTGTCAGAAATGCTATCAAGAGAAACTAGATTGTTATGAAAGTATATCCTGAAGTCAAGGGATGATTTATCTCCCGGAATATTTAACCAAGGGTTGGGAAGTTGGCTCTGTAGGGAAAGGTGCTTGCAGTGTGAACCTGGCATGGTAGCCAAAATTGGGTGTGATAGTGTTCATCTGGAATCTTGCCACTTCTGTGGTGATATGGGAGGCTGAGACAGAAAATCACATGGTGTCTTCCCCAAGTAGAGAAGAGTAATAGACAGTAAGAAAGACCCTGCTTCAACCAGGTGATGTTAGGAACCAACTCTCAAAGGTTGGTTCTCTCCCAAAATAAATAATTAAAAGAAAGCATGATTGATCCAATATGGCATTGAAGAGTTCATGTTTTGGACTTGATGCTCATAAAGATCACTTAAATGTAGGGTTATTTTATTAGTAACCTTCAGATTTGGGTAAATAGCTTTAATGAGGTATCTTTGGCATTTGATGCTTGTACAAATTAAAGTTGTGTAAATTCGATAAAGTCAACATGAGTACCCCCATGTAGTTTCACAATAGTCAAAGTTGTGAACAAAACTTCCATCGTTGGGCACGTCCCTGTGCTCCTTGGAAGCTCTTTCCCTATACCTATTTGTCTCCAACCACATTCATGGTAAGGGGTTTGCTTCTTGTTCTAGAGATTAATTTAATCCACTCCTAGATTTTGTAAAAGTGGAGTCTTACCTGCAGTACTTCTTTCCCTTAAAGTTGTTTTTGGAGTAAGTATTGTATATACTGATAGCTTAGTTTTTATAGTATCATATTCTCTGGCTATACTATAGCTGGCTGCTTATCTGTTCTTCATGTGGGTATTTGGGCTTAATTCAAGTTTAGTTGGTAAGAATAAAATTACTGTCATATTAATATACCTATTTTTCTGGATGTATTTTATTTCTCTTAGGTGAAGATCTAGGAGTGGAATGGCTGGATCATGTATGTGCAGGAGATGACATTTTTAATATTTAATGCAGTGATAAACTGTAAAGTTGTACCATGTTTTACCTCTACTACTAGCAGGACATACACATGGTGTCTGTTGTAGATTCCATTATTGGAATGTGGGTCTTTATCATCTTCATTTTCCTAATAGATTAACACAGCTGTCCCACCACAGGTTTCATATTCATTCTCCTTCTGACTCCAGATAGTAGAAGCGTTTATGCTTATTTTCTGTTTAAATACTGTTTTGTTGAAAGTTTTTTTACTTAAACATTGGGTTGTTTTCTTAATAAATATTGAGAGTCTTCGTATAGCTGGGTAAAAATCCTTTATGAAATAGATCACTTGAAGCATTTCCTCTAATATGATAGCTTCACATGTTACTCTGTTAGGAGCACCTGTCAGTGAAGAGGAATTCATAATTTTGATGAGATGAGATTTATAAATTATTTCATATTTGGATTCCATTTTTGGTGTTGTAGCTAAACATATTTATCTAAGTATAACACATTGTTTATGCTTTTTATTATATATTGTGCCTTTATTTTATGTTTAGATACATGCATTATTTGGGTCAAATGTTGTATGAAGTCTGGATCAAAGTTGCTTATTATTATTGTAGCTATTATTACTGCATATGAATTTAAAATATTTCAAATACCGTTTGTTGGAAAGACTCTTCTTTCTCCATAGAATTGATTCTACACTTTGGTCAAAAATCAATTGACCATGTATTTACAGCCCTATTTCTGGACTCTGTTATACTCCATCAATCAGCCTGCTTTTCTTGACACCAATGCCACATTATCTTGATTTCTTGACCATTGCTGTACTTTGCATTTTCATTTAAATTTGAAAATCAATTTGTCATTTTCTTTTCCTGCCCTGATTCCTTATGGAATTTTTTTATTGGGATTGGTTATATAGACCCATTGAAGATGAACTGCTGTTTAAAACATATTGAGTCTTCTGATCCATGAACACAGTTTATCTTCCTATTTGTTTAGGCTTCTTTCATTTTAACTTGGTAATATTTTATACTTTTTCTGTGTATATCTCTTAAAATTTTTCTGTCAGATTTATTTCTAGATACTTACTACATTTATATTTTCATTTTTTTCATTAATTTTGAGAATTTCATATATATAGTTTTATTATACACACACACACATATTTGTAGGCCATATAGGCAAATCCACCTGGGGTGAGTAGAAACAACAATTCTGCCTCTGACCACCATACAAGAGAGCAAGAGCCTGCTCCCTCTTTCTTTTAAAGGAGTTGTATCAGCAGATAAGAATCTCCGCCTCTATTGGGCCAGATAGCCGAATGTCATGGGCAGGGTGAATACCCACTACATATAGCCATACCAACCACCTATTTTCCCGCTCTGTGTTTTTTCATGTCCTTTCCTAACACACATATATCCTGTTTTCATACCCTAAGTCCAGGCAGTGCTGCCCTGTAATGCACAGGTGTGGGATCAGCCACCAGAGCACTGGAGACCTACCAGGGCCATGTCCTCAGAAAAGGGTAAGGGGTAGGGCCTGAGATCACCCAGTCATTCCATCTATGCCAGGATTTGGGATGGCTTGACCTTGTGCAGGAAAACATAGCTGATGTGCACTCACAATTCCATTAGCCAGGCCCAGTCCAGAAGATAGCATTTCACAGCACCTTGCCCTGCCCTCAACCTCTGACATTCAGTGTTGTTCTCTGATCCTCGCTGTCGGCATTGTTAATATAGGTGCCCCACTTATGGCTGAACACTGCCTCTCTTCTTAGCACTTCAGCCACTCCTCATTGACTCTTGTCCACTGTAGAATGAAGCTTCTCTGGCCAATACGGAGAGTAGCCCAGGTCTATAGGGCTAAGCATAAATCTGTAGGAGGAAGGTTAACAGCTTGACTGTTCAGTAGAGTTACTACAGCATGTTTACCCTGGGGCATAGGACCTTCTCAATATTGACCTTTTTAGCAAGATTGCAGTACAAGAAGTGAAATTCCATTCTGTGAGCTGACCTTAAATCTAACCAGAAAGCAGTTGGTTACCTTACATCTATTGTGCCATTATTGTATTAGTAGGCAAGTTGGTAACATAATATGCAGGATCCAGCAATGAGTAAAACCATTGATGTCTTTAGTTCCCATCAGCCACCATAGCACCTTTTGGCACCATGGACAGTAATTAGAAGGGAGGAAGTTTCCTGGTTGGTTTCAGACTGCCTTCTTTCTTTTTATTTAATTTTATTTATTCCTCTCTCATATATTATATCCTTACCTCAGTTTCTCCTCCCTTCTCTTTTTCCAGTTTCAGTATTCACACCCACCATCATCTACTCTTCCTTCATTTCCAAACTTTCAGAAAAGGGCAAGTCTCCCAGGGATATCAACCAAACATGGCCTATCAGTTGCAATAAGACTAGGCACTTTCCCAAATATTAGTGCTGGACAAAGCAACACAGTAGGAGGGAAAGGGTCCCAGTGCAAGCAAAAGAGTCAGAGACAGCCCCTACTCCCACTGTTAGGAGTGAGAATGTTAGGTCAAAAGAAGACCAAGCTATACAAACATAACATAGATGCAAAAAAGTGCCTAGGACATATCCATGCAGGCTCCCTGATTATTGGTTCAGGGTTCAGTCTCTGTGAACACCTATAACTAGGGTTAGTTGGGTTTTGTTGCAAGATATTTGATCACACTGTGAAAACAGAGACTATAATAAAATTAATTTTGGATTGGGAGCAGAGCCACCAGAAACTATCTGTCAAGAATTAGCCATAGAGAGTACAGAGAATCCAGAAATACAGAAAGACACACAAGAAGGAGTGGGGAGGGACTTGGAGTTTGAGGTATTTTTGGTTTGGGACAAGTGGAAAGATTCTCTCTTGTTGGGTCTCTAGCCAAAAGGGAAGTTCACCTGGTTGCTTCCTGGCGTCTCTAGGCTAGCAGGTTTTCACCCCAACATCTGACTCCCAAGTCTGTATGGGTGAAGAGGGTGATAGAGGCTTAGTTAAAACCTACATTTGGCAGCAGTGACAGAGTCAGTGCCAGAGGACCTGAAGTCCCAATAGGCTGCAGCCTGAGCAGCAGGACACTAACTCTGGTGCAATGGGGCCACAGATGGTACTTAAAATATCAGTAAATTCAGGTGCAGCCTCTAATCCAATGGAAAAACAATTGGATTCTGTGTGTTCTCTTGAGTCCTTGACCCCTCTGGGTTTTACAATCCTTCCTCCCCTTCTTCTGCAGGATTCCCTGAGCTCCACCTAATAGTCTGCTGTGGGTGTCTGCATCTGTTTCCATCAGTTGCTGGATGAGACCTCTCTGATGAAGATTATGCTAGGCTTCTGTGTATGAGTATAACAGAGTATCATTAGAAATCATTTCATTTGCTTATTTATTTATTTATTTATTTATTTATTTAGGCTTTATCCTAGGTCTCTGGGCTATCCAGCCTCTGGTTCTAGGTATTGTCAGGGTTCGACTCTATCTTGAGGCATGGGTCTCAAGCTGGGCCAGTCATTGGTTGACCTCTCCCACAATCTATGACACCTTTACCCAGCACATCTTGCAGGCAGAACAAATTTTAAGTTGAAGGTTTTGTGGCTGGGTTGGTGTCCTAATCCCTCCAATGGAAGTCTTGCCTGATTACAGGAGATGACCAGTTCAGGTCCCATACCCCTCATTATTAGGATTCTTAGCTAGGGTCTTGGAAGGATTCCTTGGAGTTTTCATTGCACTAGGTTTCTACCTCATCCCTGAAATGTCCCCCAATTCCGCTTGTGAATCCCAATATTCTCTCTCTCTCTCCATCCTCTGGGGACAGGTGGGATGGGGACAGGAGGGATCTTGGAGAGATTGGTTTCTTTCTATCCTTTAGCATGAATGTGTTATCTAAAGCAATAGTGTCTCATCAAAGGCTATGTCAGCAGGCTGCATTGTTGTGGAGACTTCTGGGGCCTCCCCAACCAATAACGCAGAAAGGTGTCGTATGTCATGTGCTGCAATTTTCATTTAATACTTCATGTCTTCTGAGAGTAACATTGTCACTTATGCAGGGTAGTTTTGTCTGAACACTCCTGTTTTATTTTTTACTTTTTTTTACATTTCTTATTATTTAAAAATTTAAACAATTTATTCTGATCATATTTGTTTCCCTCCCCCACCCCACTTACCTAATCACTGAACTCATATTTTTTCTCTCTACGTCTCCCACTTAAAAAAAAAAAAAACAACAACAACTAAGAAAGCAAAACCCAAAAGAACAAAAACTAAAAACACCAATCTGTAACAACAACAAGAAAGCACACACACACACACACACACAAAAAAAAAACACTGATTCTGTTGGAAAGCCATTCCTGAGCATGAGGTTTGCCCTGGAGTGTGGAGTATCACACCACTGGAGAAAACTATTTCCTCTCCCAGCAGAGATCATTTGGATATAATGTCTTGGTTGGGGATGGGACTTTGTGTCCAGTGCCCTTTGTCTGTGCTGGGAAATTGTGCAGATTTTGGGTGCGCTGTCACAGTCGCTGTGAGTTCCTGTGGCCATCATCCCTGTTGTGTCTGGAAGATGCTGTTTCCTTGGAGTCATCCCCCACCCCTGCCTCTAATAATCTTTCTGCTTCCTCTTCTACACTGATCTCTCAGCATTGAGGCAGGAGTTTCAGGCCAGTGGGGAGACATTGCCCAATTAGACGTCATATGCTACCAGTAAACCTCTCAGTACAAGGACCGTGCTACATCTTGTGAGCCATCGGGCACAGGGGTCCCACAGACACTCTCAAACACTGCAGGCTAATGCCAATGGTATTGCTTACATCCACAACCTGACAACAAGGTCCTGCAGTTGAAGGCACTGTTTATATATGACATCAAACATGGGAACATGGAGAAGTTGAATTGGTGTCCAACTAGAAGCTTCATCCCTACTGACTAGCATTTATACTTCTGTTTTGCTTTTCACACTGCATTGAAATTGGCTTGCTAACTAGCAGATTTCCAAAAGATTTTTAAAAGAGGCTTAGTTTTAGTTAAGTTATTTACTACCCCTTTCTTTTCCTCTTCTACCCCATTCCCATTTTATTATTTAGCCTTCTGTATTCTTCCCTCTTCATCCAGTTCACATGTGTTCTACTATCCTTCTACTTTATTTTATTAAGTTGGGTTGTGAAATAGCATGCTTTTATATGGCTTCTTGTGTCTCCTTTCTTTTGGTCAGTCCTTGCCTCACCTACCCCACCAGTTTCTCCCATACTCCCACACCCCATTCTATCCTCAGTATTCTACTTCATTGCTTTGACTTCACCTATAATTCACTTTACTCAAATGACACAACAACCTCCCCAAAGACCTCTCTTTAAGTCTCTTGGTTTCCACATGCACACCAGATGAAATGCACAAAACAGAAGATTTGAAGCTAGAATCTCAAATGAGAGTGAGCATATGGCATATTTTTCTGGAATTGGCTTACCTCATTCATCATATTTTTTCCATTTCCCTCCATTTACTTGCATATTCGATGATTTCATTTTTCTTTACAGCTGAGTAATGTTTCACTGTGTATATGTAGCACATTTTTTTTATCCATTTATCAGTTGAGAGACATTTGGGTTGATTGCATTCCCTAGCTGTTGTTGATAGAGCAGCAACAAACATGGATATGCAAATATGTCTGTAACACGATATAAAGTTCTTTGGGCTTTTCCTGGGATTGGTGTAGCTGGGTCACATGGTAGTTCTATTTCTAGTTCTTTGAGAAACCTATAGGTTTATTTTTAATGAATGAACTAGCTTCCACTCCCACCAACAGTGTATAAGAATTCCCCTTATACCACATGCATGTCTGAATGTGTACCATTTGTGTTCCTGACGATAGCTTTATGACCTGGGTAACGCAGAACCTTATAGTAGTTTTAGTTTGCATTTCCCTGATGGCTAAAGATGTTGAACACATTTCACAGTGTTTCCTAGACATTTGCATTCCTTCTTTGAAAATTCTCTGTAGTTCATTTCTCAGCTGGGCTGTTTATTTTCTTAATGTTTGGTTTTGTGAGTTCTTTTTATTTTCTGGATTCCAATCTTCTATAAGTGGATATCCCGTGGGAAGTCTATTCACAAACTCCACAGTAAGCTTTTTTGTTGTTGTTGTTCAGAAGCTTTTTAATTTTGTCAGATTCCATTTGTTGACTGTTGGTGTTATGTGATATTGGAATATTATTCAGAAAGTCCTTAACTTTGTGTTTAAGTTGATGTGTGCACCTTACTTTTCACTAGCTGTGCCAGGGCATCAGCTCTTGTATTGAGGGCCTTAGTCCATTTGATGTAGAGTTTTCTACATTGTGAGAGATAAGGAAGTAGCTGCTGATTTTTATACATTGAAAAAGAGTTATTCTAGCATTAACTGTTAAAAATAATGTCTTTTATGTCCAGTGTTTATTTTTGGCATCTTTGTCATAAAGTCATGTAAATTAAGTTATATAGCTAGGTCTTCAACTTCACTGTATTAGCATGTGTATCTCTTTTTGTGCCATTACTATGCAGTTTTTATTACTCTGACTCTATAGTATACTTTTAAATAAGTTATTGTTATACTTCCAATAGTGCTGGTATTGCTAAACTTCATATTTTGTGCCTTCATTTACATCACTGAATTGTTTTCAATTGTTTTTCAAAATGACACTGAATCTGAATTTTTATTGAGGCTGTGTTTGCAGAGGCTGCTTGCTCATTTCCCAGCTTCCAACCTCCCAAGATAATCACACAAAAACTGTATTATTTTAATCACTGCTTGGCCAATCACTTAGTCATATTGCTAACTAGCTCTTATATCTTTGGTTAACACATTTCCATTATTTTATATTTTGCCACAAGACTCAAGACCTACAAGCAAGGTTCCAGCTGGCAGCTTGCACCTTTCTTCCCTGGTGGCTCCTTGGCTTTCTTATGACCCTGCCTTCTTTCTCCCAGCATTCAGTTTAGTTTTCCCTGCCTACCTCTGTTCTCCCCTATCACAGGCCAAAGCAGCTGCTTTATTCATTAACCAATAAAAGCAACACATATGCAGAAGGACTTCCCACACCATTTCCCCTCTTCTGTCTAAAGGAAAAGGAAGGTTTTAACTTTAACATAGTAAAATTACATATAACAAAACAGCTATCAAGAAAGAATTATAGCTAAAACAGTTATATCTACTTTATTTTTTTACATGTTAAAATTTTATTAATTTTAACTAAAATGTGAAGAAAAGCATGACCATCTCCAAATACCTTATATGTAGAAATTTCCTGCTTACTGGATTGCCTGTTGTTTGATCTAATTATTTTCTGTACAATACAATTTCCATAATAGTTAGATTTTTTTAATTGAAAGTCCTAAACAGCCCATTTGAAGTAAAAAGAAATGAGGAATGCATGTATATAGAGCATAATAAAAAGACAGACTCCAAATACCAGAATTGAAAGAAGACTTCCTGATTAATACATATTATTTAAAATATTTAGAGCTTGGAAAGAAGAAAGAGATAACAGAACATATGTGCATACTAAAAGCTACTACCAAAGACACTTAATACACTGGATCAAGAATACATAACTTATAACTAAAGTGAAAAATCAGAGACCCACATTGGAGCACTGGACTGAGCTCTCAGAGCCTAGATGAAGAGCAGAAGGAGGGAGAACATGAACAAGGAAGTTAGGACCACGAGAAGTGTGTCCATTCACGGAGACAGTAGGACTGATCTAATGGGAGCTCACCAAGGCCAGCTGGACTGGGACTGAACGAGAATGTGATCAAACCGGGCTCTCTGAATGTGGCTGACAGTGAGGGCAGACTGAGAAGCCAATGATAATGACACTGGGTTTTGATTCTACTGCATGTACTGTTTTTTTCGGAGCCTAGTCTGTTTGGAAGCACAGCTTCCTAGACCTGGATAGAGGGGGGAAGGCCTTAGACTTCCCACAAGACAGGGCACCCTGACTTCTCTTAGGACTGGAGAGGGAGGGGGGAGGGGAGGGAGGTAGTAGAAGGGGAATGGGGGAATGGGAGGAGGCAGAAATTTCTAATAAAATAAATTAAAAAAGAAATAAATAAAAATAAATGTAGTTAAGATCTACTTTATTTTTATCATAACTAAGGAAAACTATAATTATAACTATTCTTCAACTCCATCAAAGACTCCAGAAGAATATAATATTACCTAAGAAAACAGGAAGTGCATTGCAAACAACTTCCAAAATTCTAGAACTGACAGAGGCATTTCACTGCCTGGACAGTCACCCAAAGTTCTTCTGTAATATTGCGGGTACCCATCTTTATCCTACTGGCCCATAGTATCTGGTAGACTTTTCCATGAAGTAGGAAATTTGAAGATCTGTTCTGCTTTGTAATGGCAAAGTCCATTAGTTGCTTTCTTCTGTGTCCTGCAGAAATTTTGGCAGACTCTTTCATGAAGCAGGAGCCCCAAAGGATCGTCTCACATTTAGGCAAGTTCAGCAATCATATTTTCTGTGGGTCCTGCATGTCTAGTTCATACAGCATAACATCAAGTAATCCAGGCAAGAACAGTTTTTTTTTGTCTAATATCTAGCAAACTCCATAAGGAGCAGCTTTGATGCCCACTATCTACTTGAAGTAGATTGTTGCTGCCAGAAGCAGATATGTCTCATTGTCATTAAAAGTCCTAATTTCTTAAAATAATTAAAAAGCCATATTCTGAATGTCTCTGAAGGATTTGAAGAAGACCTGTCTAACTGAAATACATCTCTATAAATCGAGAAAACCTAACTAACATGACTGTAAGATTGACTATTATATTATCTATTAACCTATATTTCTTAATTATATATTACATTTTAAATGAGCTGCACAAACACAATATTTTAATCAAGAGCTGAAATATATGTATACATATATGTATAGCAAAGCTAATCTTAATTTGTATCAATAGACCAAGATCCATACCAATGCAAATCTCTATAGCATATCCCCCTTTAAATGTAAAGAAACATTTATAAACAATTATTTAGTGAATTTTGGGCATAGTTCTCTCCAAATAGCTTCCTGCCTTTTGTTGAGCAAAGTAATTTTGGAAGTGTTTATTGTGACCATTCAGAGATCTTGGTCCATCAAACTACATTAGTCTGGAATCAATCCACAGGTTCTCATCCTCTGTGGAAACAATGAACTTCTTTTCTAAGGCAGCAAATCCTTAGACCCAAAATTTGAAGTCAAGATACCTTTAAAATATATATGTTGGTTTAGCATAGCAGCCCATATAATGAAATGTCTTTCTGTACTTAGATCCTTCACAGTCAAATAATTAAAAAAAAAACCACATATGTATACATATTCCAGACTCTCCTCTCTGTGTATACTTCATCTTTATGTGAATTTTTTTACTCCTTTTATCTATGACTGTCTGTACTCTGTCTCTTTAAAGACTTTGTTTTATTTTTTAAAATTATTTTCATTTATAACTGTCTATACATCTATACTCTATTTACTTCTCTCTCTCAAGCCTATGGATATTTATACAACACTATGACCCATTTAGAAGTCTTTTTTAGGTGAATCTGTCTTTATTGTGTATCTGTAATTATCTTTTGACCAGGAGTGCTTTTGTTTTCAAATGCTAAACAGGCACGGCTAGGGCCAACATAGTCCTGTCTGTTTGTTCTGCCTAGTCCAACATGGCTATGGCATATTTGCTTCTTCTGAGAGCTGTGTACATTGCCCTATATTTATGCACACAGTGGGTCTATGTTGCCACCAAGCAAATTTTAGCATTCTGCTCACAGACCCCATTTAAATGCTCCATAGCAAGACTTCCTATAAGAGTCAGAGTCATTTGTGCTGGTGAACCAGGAAGCTGCCATTTTTTTAAAGAAGCTGTGCAGTTTTTACTGCTAAAGCTGAGTCAGTAAGCCTTTTCTTAAAAGAATCATGCCTCTGCTTCCTTCTAGCAAACATAGCCCACACGAGAAAATGCTGCTACCAAAAAGCCATTATTATCTTTGTTCTTTTGTGTCTAAAATTCCTTTTTAACCTTTCTCAGGCTTTAAATGGATTTAACTGGCACACATTATCATGCCAATCTGTTGGGGGAGGCTGCTTGTTCGTTCCTGGCTGCTTAGGCCTGAAATAATCACACAGAAACTATATTATTTAAATCACTGCTTGGCCAATCACCTAAGTGTATTGCTAGCTAGCTCTTATATCTTTGGGTAACCCATTTCTATTATTTTATATTTTACCAGATAAACCCATTTCTATTATTTCATATTTTGCCATGAGGCTTGTGGCCTACAGGCAAGGTTCCAGCTGGCAGCTTGCACTTTTCTCCTCTGGTGACTTCATGGCTTTCTCATGACTCTGCCTTCTTTCTCCCAGCACTCACTTTAGTTTTTCCTGCCTAGCTCTATTCTTCCCTATCACAGGCCAAAGCAGTTTCTTTATTCATTAACCAATAAAAGCAACACATATACAGAAGGACTTCCCATACCAATATTGCACTGAGTATATAGATTGCTTTTGGTAAGATGCTCATTTTCACATTACCAAAATTTCTGGTTGTTAGTACATGGAACACATAGATGGAAAATTCAATAGTGATATGAAAGATTTAGAAAGTATAATCAAGTACTTTGACCTGTTATCTCCAGAATACTTTTCCAAACAATATACAGTGCATATTAGCCATCAGTAAAGATGTCATTTATCAAGGTATCCTACACTGTTGTTATTTACAACTGAATACAATATTCTAAATCTTAACTAGTAAAAATCAAGTTGTTTTTACTAGTTTCATAAAAGTTTGAAAATTACCTCATCTGTGAGAAACTATTTGAAGATATTTGGGGTATTTTGAGAGGTAAGAATTAATCATGGACACAAACCTTTACTATCAAATATGATTTTAGCTATTAAGAAAGTATAAGCTACTGTACTCACATTTAATAAAAGAGATTAAGGTAAATGCTTCAATAATTCATTGCAGGTGTTCCAGGTAGGGTATGTAGAATTAAGATTGGTCATACAGGCATGCATGTGTGTGTGTGTGTGTGTGTGTGTTGCATGCATGTGAATCCCCAGATATTTGTATCTGTACACATGCAGAAGTGACAGTAATATATTGTGTATTCTCTGCTATTACCTGGCTTATTGCATTGTCAGTTCTCTGACTGTAGAGAGAATAACTTACCATTTTAGTGTAGACTAACAGACCAGAGCTCTCCTGAGGTCTGCCTGTTTCTACCTCTGTGCTAACACTGGGCTAGCAGAGCCAAGCCCAGATTTTTACGTGGGTTCTGGGAATTCAGATCTTTATGTTTGTGTAGAAGGTGTTCTTACCATTGAGCCATCTCTGAAGCACTGCCCCCACTTTTTGAGATGATCCTTGGAAAATGTCAGTTATCAAACAGTTAGCACTTCAAATAAAACAAATTAGATTGAGAAAGTAGTAAAACTATGAAATAGATAAGCTGAGCCAGGACCTACCTCAGCTTGATACAAAGCACATTGTGAAGTAGCAGAAAGTTGTTTAGACACTCTGCAATGAAATGTTTGGGCACCACTCTAGGGAAATTATGTTTATTATATTATACAGAGACAGAAAATTTCTTTTTTACTTTTAAAATTAACTGGTATTTTAACTACACAAGTTTTAAATGGTACTATATAAATAAATACAGTTAAATGCATATTGATAAAACAGGGTAGTTAGTATTACATACCCTTAAATATTTCAGTTATCATGATCCAAATAAAAGTCTATGTAAAGCACCAAAGGCTATTTGAGACTGTAATTTATTTCCCATGAACAAATCATTGGTCATCTGATGGAGGTCTTTGCTTTTGCCTTTCATCTGTTTCATGTGATCTCCTGATTTATTTTGGAATCTCATGTGAATGCTTCTCTTAATTTCTTTTGGTCTGAGACTTGACCTTTCCAGCAATAATCTTATCCCAACTGTAAATCAAGCCTCTTTGTGGCAATAACGTTGTTCAAAACTCTATTGTTATAGGCATAGAGAATTCCCCTTCAGATGTTTCTAGTCCTTGGAAAAAGAGAAAAGTTTCTTCCTTCAGGGAATGAGGATGGATGTTGTGATTTTTTTCTTGAGATGTATTCTTTGGGATTCCCTCCACGGTTTAAAGTCTGACATATATGATTTCAGACTTATTAATTTCCTGTTCTTCCATGTCTGTTTCCTTTATATGTTTTATCTCAGTTACAAGGTTTGTTTCCCCATGACTGAATCAGAGTCCTCACTCAGCAAAAATCTACTGAGGACTTGATGAGTATAGGCAATGGTTCACATGGCTGTGTGACTATAAGATGAATTGACAAAGTATCCCAATCATGAGGAAAAAATAATCATCTGCCAAGTGCACATTCTGTGTCAGTTATTCTCTGAAGTCACCAGCAGGGAATGGCTTTTGCAGATTATTCATAATGGGAATAGGACTTAGGTCACTGTAAAAGGCCAAGACAGTCTCACCAGGGAAAGAAACTTGTATTCCTTAGGAGCCTAATAAATGTCTAGGTGACATACAAACACAGACACACACACACACACACACAGAGAAACACACGTACACACACATGTATCCCTCCTTCCATCTGGGAGCATGGAATTTAGAAAATCATTCATGGATAATACTGAAGTGAGAGTGGGTTACAAAGAGTCAGTGTTAGGCTCTTGAAATAGAACTGGTTTTGGGTTCAGTAGGCTCAGATTATCCAAATGAGACAGTGCTAGATGACAGTCTCTGCAGTCAGAAGGCTGAGGTAGAAGGGTCATAAACTCAAGGTCATCCTGTGCTATGACAAGATATCAATTTAAGGTCAGCCTGGGCTATGGAAAGAGAACTGTAAGCTGAGATTGTCAGCTTCCCAGACCTGAATAATCACACAGAAACTATATTAATTACAACACTGTTTGGCCAATAGCTTAGGCTTATTTCCTAGCTAGCTCTTACATCTTAAATTAACCCATTTACATTAATCTGTGTATCAACACGAGACTGTGGCCTACTGGTAAGATTCAGGTGTCTTTTTCATTTGGCAGCTACATGGTATCCCTCTGATTCTGCCTTCTTTCTGCCTGCATTCCATTTAGTTTTCTTGCCTAGCTCTATTCTGCCCTGTCACAGGCCAAAGCTCTTCTTTATTAACCAATGGTAATAAAACATATACAGAGGGAAATCCCACATCAGAGAACAATTCAAGATCAGACTGGGTTATGGAAAAGAACCTTTCTAAAAAGAAGGGCTAATACCTTGATTCTATTATTCTGTTACATGTGGGTAAGTGAGTTAATCTTAGAAACTATTTCATTTTTCCTCACCCTTCTCTCTCATGAGACAGGCTTCCAAGTAGGACAGACTGGCCTCAAATTTTCTTTATAGTCAATGACAATTTTGAACTTTTGAGCCTCCTCCCTGAACCTACCTCCAGAGTGCAGAGATTACAGATGTATATAATCATGCTTGGTATGAACTTGCATTATTTTCTTTCTGTACAATAAAATAAACTACAGTAAATAATAAAATAAGTCTACAGGTGCTTTGGATGGCCAGATGGGAGGAAGGATACATGTGTGTATATGTGTGTCTGTATGTGTTGTATGTGTGTGTGTATGTATGTATGTATAATAATCATTTTGTTTTGGTATTTATCTTAGTGTAACCCAGTTCTCAGAATTTTGAAGTAAGACCTCGCAGATGAGCAGATAACAACTTTTGTGTTTGTCATCCTTGTGACTGCACATCTCAGATTGTCTTCTTCTTCAGGGCACTTTGTTTGCATCTCTTCCTCTCCTTTTTACTTGACTTTTAACTTTCTAAGACTGGGATGTGCTTCCTCTTGAGTAAAGTCATCTGTGAAGTTGACATGAACTCTTGCTCTTCTTAATGCCCAGTTGTGGAGACTCAGAACTGGAGAGGCTCGGGAGTCTCAGGTGGAGGAGACAGACTGGGTAATGGTTGGTTAATAGGACCATACATCACAGAGGACAGCTTCTCAGTGGAGCACCGTCAATCTTTGATGAATGCAGAGTGTGGACGACTGTGACTGGCCCATCTTGCTCATTAAGTCACAAGCTGGGGCTCTGACTCCTTTTGGAATTATTCAGTGCCCATGTTTTCTAGCTACAGAGCTGAAGACAGCAACACTCAGATTATCAAATTCCTTCTCCTTACTGTGGGAAGATGAATGGGTGGGTGGGGGAATATCATAGTATGCCTTGTGAGCTTTGAGATTGTTAGTATTCCAGCGCTTCTTGTGACCCTTAGTGGAGTTCTTTTGGATTGCTTCTTGTTATAAATCTAGCAAGGAGAAGAGAAAAATGTAAATTACTATTTATTCAAGAATCTCCTGATCTTATTAATGTTTCTAGGTATGAAGCTGATTTTATATATTCTTGGTGGAAGATATTTTCTGTAGAGTTGTTGCTCCTGGGTTTAATTTGCTCCCTACATTTTCTCTTCTTAATTAACTCTTGCACAATGAACAGGGCATACCTGTAATGCAACTCAAAAGTCTTTATATATCAGCTGCCCCGCAGCTTTGATTTGTGTACTTCTAGTTTAAGGCAGCTGGTTTTCTCCAGAAGCAGCCAGTTGTGGTTCTGGAGAATTCTAGTTTGCTAAAGGCCTTATTGCATTTAAATACAATCTGTCTTCTTTAATCTTCTGCATGTTAGAAATAGTTTCTTTTCATTTACTGCCTCATTCAAATGTTGTTCTGGGCTGGGGAAGTAGCTCAGTTTATAGTGTGCATGCATGGAGGCCTGAGTTCAGTCACCAGCATCATAGAAACAGGGTTTGGTGGCCCATATCTGTAATCTCAGCACATTGGTGTTAGAATGGTGTGGCTTTAGAAGTTCAAGATCATGGTTGGTTAAACTTGGAGTTTTAGACCAGACTTGGTCACAGGAAACCCTGTCTTAATAAAATATAACAAAAATTCTGCTCTTTTCTCCTAAATCCTTTTTGTGAAAGTGTTTCAAAATAGTGTGTATTCTTTTTGGGATGACCAGCTAGGAATCCACAGAACCCCTTAGAAAACTCTGCTCTGCAGCCCTGAGGTGTCAGGTGAAGGCAGAAGGTGAACACCACGGTGATACACTGCTTTCTGTCAAGGAATATGGTTTGGAAGTTTGAAATATGTTCTTTAACTCTTAGTTCAAATCAAACTCCACCTATTCACAACTAGACCAAAAAACTGCAAAATGGCCATCTTCCTTAAGAGGTTTCCACAGGACACCATCTGACGGGAAGATGAATTTCTTTTCTGTGTAACTATTGGACTATTCAGCCCCTGATAGGCCACCTTTACCTCTTTACTTCTTCATGGTTGTTCCAGGGTTGAGCAACTCGGGATAGTGGTAGTATACAGTAGTCCTCCAGCATTCAGATTTGTTCACACAGTCCCCTGCGGAATGGAGATGTGAATGAACAAAGCACAACAAAATAAAAAGTAATTGCCCACAACCAACAGAGAAACAGAGCAGACATTTGTGAACAATATTTAAGTCACATAAGAAAAGAACGTGAGTATATAGGCCATTGAATGCCTAGCCTATGGGAGGACTGCTTTAAATGCTTTGTTAATTAATAATATCTTAGTATCTGTTCACTGATTGTGAATTTATTAGTCAGTCTCTCTGTCTCTCTCTGTCTCTCTCTGTCTCTGTGTGTGTGTGTGTGTGTGAGACAGAGAGAGAGAGAGAGAGAGAGAGAGAGAGAGAGAGAGAGAGAGAGAGAGAGAATTTGTGGTTATTAAGTATTAGCTCACCGTCACACAAACCTGCCTCAGCTGCTTTATTTCAAAGTAGTGTGGATTATAAAATATTCTTCACAGGTGGTTTTGTTTCGCTTCTTCATGAATAATGAGTAGTATTGAGAAAATGAACACTTTTTATATTTATCTACTAAGGATTCTTGCATTCGTCATGAGAGTTGTACAAATTCAAATTGCATATCTACAGTGGTAGCTAGCTTGTGGTTTTCCTTTGGGTCACTCTGCCTATGCTAACCCCAAATGCAATCAAGGCTTTGATCAGAAAACAATTTATTACACTTTGCCCCACACAGTGGTCCACAGATTTCAAGACACCATTTCATAGAACTTGTAATATTCTAAATGCTATTTGGGAAATTTATTTGTAGCTATATTCTGAATAAGACAAGGATATTGTCCTTTTAAAGGCATTTAGAGCCCATCCCTTCCCAAATTCCCAAATCCTTATTTAGTTTGCAAAACACCAGGAATCCTTGACTCAGTTCCTAAAAACAACTTATTTTTTGAGCTCTCAGTTTAACTCTGACACACAGAAGTTTAATTCTATGATCTGAAACCTCTTTGAGTTTGGCAGTGTATCTTCTCTCCCATTTTAAAAAGTTGAGCATTAGCATCCCATCCAGATGGCAATATTTTCTTAATATTTGTCTTCTATAAACTTGAAACTAATATGAAGTGCATTATCCTTATTCTGAATACAGAGGCAGCACTAGCAGAATTCAGGATAGTGTGGTTCATGTTTGAGCTCTCACAATCAGGACACATTTAGAGCCTAGACAGGAGACCCACATAAGAGTAAGATTCCCTTGGCAATGCAGAGCAAAGCAGGAAAGATCAATGCTCTGGAATCCAGGGAAAGAAATGGCAAAATGTGGTCAAGATGTAACCAACAGAAGTACGAGGGCTGAGGAATGTCTTTACTTTTGGATAATCTAAGGCTAACAGACTGTGTGATTCTTTGAAGTGTCCCCACAGGCAGAGCTTGCATTGCCTTTTGCTTTTCCTTCAGTTCTGCCTGCAAATTCTCATTTACTCTTATTTTGATGGTGATGGTAACCATAAAAGTCCCTTCCAGTAAGAGAATCTAGTTGTGAAATTTATGGGAAAAATTGGTGTCATATCTAGCTCTGTACTCGGCCTTTGACTTCACCAGCTTTCCACTTGAGTGTCTCTAGAATCTTCTGTTGCTTAGGTTTTTGTCAACTTGACGCAAGCTGGAGTCTTGTAGGAAGAGAGAAACTCAACCTAAAAAGTACTCCCTTCAGAATGGCTTATAGGCAGGCCTGTGGGGGCATTTTCTGATTGACAGCTGAAGTGGAAATACCTAGCCCATTGTGGATGGTGCTATCCTTGGGTAGGTGGTTCTGAACTGTATAAAGACCTGTCCTGGGTTTTTATATGACAAATTAACATGAAATCAATCATGAAAAGATGTATAAAAAGAGAGAGCAAACTGAGAAATCCAGTAAGCAACATTCATCTGTGACCTCAAATTCAGCTCCTGCCTTGTGTTCCTGCCATTATTTCATCCAGTGATGGAGGTTGGTAAGATGGAATAAACCCGTTCCTCCCCAGTTTGCTGCTGGTCATGGTGTTTATCACAGTGATAGGAACCCTGACTAAGACAAAAGCCTTGGGGAAGAACACTGAAGCTAGATTTTGCTAATAACAGACCAACTAGGAGGCTGTTGTTGTTAGGATAGGTTCTAAGGCAGTGGTGGAACCCTCCTGTGAGCCTTGCATTGCGTGAGCCCTTCAGGCATAGCAATCCTGTGGGACACAGCGCCCTCATCCTGATTGTCAGGGCAAAGAAACAGGCTTTTAAAGTAGCTAAGTGGTTCAAGTTAACGGAGCTAAAAATGACTGAATTAAGATTCCCTGATTGCTTGACTCCATAGCAGACATCTTAATTCTTCAAATCTGAGAATGAGATGTTTTAAAAGGGTCTGGAAATTTCCCTGGACACATGGAAGTGTGTGGCTGCCAAAATCAAAATGAGATGTTCGTATGCTCTGAGCGTTTCTTTAGATAACAAGATGTGTGCTGGGGGCCAGCCAGGCAATGTGATTAACTTTTGACTCTGGCCTGATGGTCATTCCTTATGTTTATATGAAGAACAGCAGGTTAGGGAAGGGCTACCCTGCGGATCCCTGTGACACATGAAGCCATTTCTCAGTCTAGCAGGAATGGGTGGTGGACTTATTCCTTTAGTTCGTTATTCTTTTTATAAACATATATGGGTCCATTTAAGCAGAACAAGCCTTTGTTGAGATCAAACTCATGAAGGCAGTAACATCAGACAGAAGAAGAGACATGGTTTCTATCCTGGAGAGTGACAGAAAATAGCACCGTAGATCAGGCACTGAGCTTGGGCTAGGAGGACCAGAGAAGTATAAAATAGCAGACTATGGCCAGTACAGTGGCTACTACCTACATATATCTCTAAATTGAATTAAATTAATTATAAATGAGTAAATTTGGAACTTGCCTTTCTCAGCAGCATTAGCTACCTTCCACATGTTCAGTCAATAGTCGAGCGTCTGCCGCCTTCCCTCCTAGATAGCAGAGATCTAGACCATTTTCATCATTGACAGAAGTTCCATCAGACAGTGACTGTTGACCGTGACAGCGAGTGTTATTTCTCAAGCCAGAAGGGCCGGACTGGACTTTGGCTGTGTCTCTGACCAGCTGTAGATTTGTGCATTCTCACGCAGGTCTTTTAACATTTAATGCCTCTCTGCCCTCCTCCCCTCTCTACAAAGTAGGGAGCATAGGTGGAGCCGCAAAATGGGAAACATCCTACAGGGGACTCACTGTGTCCAAGCCACCAGCACCATCGCTTTATTTCTATTAATTAATGTAATGTTTACAACCAGCCTCCAAGGTAAATATAATTAGCATCCTCATTTTATAGAAGTAGATACAGCACAGACAAACACACACAGCTGGTTAATCATGGCATCGGTTGCCAAACGCAGACAGCTGGAAACTTGTATCAGGACTCCCCATCTTTATCACGACTACCATTAATGACATTGTTCTCAAAATGACACAGAGAGAATGAAATCACTTACTAAATTATGAACAATGTTCCCCATGTGCATAAGACTCACCGAATGGTAGCACATATTATTTTAGGATTAAGAAAACTAGGGAAGAGACAGAAATCTTAAATAAATAAATAAATAAATAAATAAATAAATTTTAAAAATAAAATAAAATAAAAAAAGAAAACTAAGGAAATCCCATTTTTATTATCAGCATGGATCTAAGACAGACGGACTCACTCTTTGTTGGAGGCAAGTAACAAAATGTGACAGAAATAAAAATTGTGGCCTCAGACACACCTTTTAACACTTGCTCTTCCTTGACTTGGATATGCCACTTACTTTGCCTTCATTTTCTAATCTATAAGGTGTGTGTGGGGGGGGGAGGTGATCTAGGCAGTTGCTAGGCTCTGTTTCCTTTCCCATCGTCTCTGATTCTGTGATAAATGGGATGTGATTTGTATTGCACACGTATAAGTCATGTATAAATATTAGCTTCTATAACTGGCTAATCACGTAATGTCAGAGAACTGTGCAGACAGAGATGTTTAAAATGTTTATAGCAAGTGTACAGACCATTTTGTCATTAATTGTGCTTATCCAGCCCCGTGGTAGGAATATGTTTGAGGCAGAGAACTCAATGTGGACATTGTTCCACTCCAACACATTTTGACTGAGATACGATTTATGATGTGGCACCTCTTCCATGCACTTGGGAACTGGAACTTAGAAAGTATTTGCTCAAACAATGCCTTAGAACCTGAGGCACATGAGGCGCTGCTTTGTTCATGTGCTTAGTTCCTTGTGGGGACTTCATCTTTCATCCAGTCAGGGGGAAAAGATGGGAATTACCACACATTTACACGTGGATGTCAATGCTCCCTCCTTTTCTTGAAGTTTTGCCACATGAGATTTAGGACGATTTCAGCGGAGTTATAGGGAATTTCTCAGGTGTGATAAAGATTCTCTCGGTTTTTGTTCCACTGATTTTTATAGGACTGTGGATGGCTATAAAAATCAGAGCAGGCACTCTGCAGCTGTCTTTCTGATGGAGTGGACTGTACTGGTAGCCAGGAAGATGGGGGCCTCAATGGATGGCTCAGAGAGGAGGTCTGAGCTTGTATATTAGTCAGCCCTGGTCTTCTCAGGAACGTTTTTTGGTTCTAATTCACACCTCCGACCTCTGAAGACAGGGAATATTTCTTGGCTATAGTTCTTATACCTCTTCCTCTGTTCCCTCACTTACCACCTCCATGATCTCAGCCACTCTCCTGTGTAGTTGGAATTTTTTTGTTTTTACTTCCTGGGGGCCCACCACCAAGTTCCAAAATAAATATACAGAGAGTTAGTCTTACTTATCAATGCCCAGCCTTAGCTTGTCTTATTTCTTGCCAGCTTTTCTAACTCAAATTATCCCTTCTCTCTTTAACTACATTTGGCCTCTGGACTTTTTACCTCTCTTTCTTCTACATATCTTGCTTTTTTCTTACTCTGTGACTGGCTGGGTTGCTGCGTGACTGGCTCCTGGTATCCCCTTTTACTTCTCCTTTTCTTGCTCTTCCCTCTTCTCTCAAACCTAGATTCCTCCTCCTACTTATTCTCTCTGCCTGCCATTGGCCATTCAGCTCTTTATTAGACCAATCAGATGTTTTAGACAAGCCACAGAACTCAGCTTTACAGAGTTAAACAAATGCAACCTAAAAGAATGCAGCACATCTTTGCATCATTAAGCAAATATTCCACAGCATAAATGAATGTAACACTTCTTCAACTAATATTCCACAACACTCGTGGTTGCCAATGGCATTTATTTCTCCTAATTATCTACCTGGATCTATGCCAGACTTCTTCACTGAACTGCTATCATCTCAATGTGGATATCTTATACATATGCCAAATCCTCCTTTTCAAATTACAAACTCGCGTTTAATTTCTTATCCTTTGTAAATGTGCTCCTCTCGCAATAGGTTTTTCTAAGTTGTGGTGGAACATAGAGTCTCGGCTTTTCTCTCAGCCAGTTGTCTTGGTTGTACTGCTAAAGTGAATCTCAGAGTCCCGCTCTTTTCACCCCTTTATCTAATTGCTCATGTCTTAGCCATGCGCCGTTATCCCTTCTCTCCCTCGCTCCATATCTCTCCACGAAACAGCCAGGCTTGTCAGCTAAAATGTAACTTGTGTGTATGCTCAATAGCCTTCTGTAGGCCACATCCCCCTTCTGTTACACCCAGTTGAAGAGGTAAATTATCCACTTGGTTAGAGTTCTCACTGACTTCAGGTGTCTGTCCAATCTAATATTTGTTGGAATGCATTCCCTGTCCACTCTGTGTAAGAATTATTATCTTCATCTCTGTTCCTGGGACTCATTATGCCGTTTTATTGCATTTTTCATCATAGATTTGCCACTATCTGAAATGTTAATTTTCAGGTTATTATCTTTATTTCTCACTAGAATTAAAGGTACATGGAAGCAGAGACTTGGTCCCTGTTGTCCCAGGATGCACAGGACAGGTGTTCCTGTCTTATCTGCTGAGAGAATGCATTAATGGGACAAAGCCACAGCTCAATCCCCAAGGTGCTGCTCAACATGAAAAGCTCGTGGTTTTTTTTTCTCTGGACATCTTTACTAATGGTTGAACATTTTGACCTGTTGTTCAATCAACAATTGCTAGGTGTCTGCTTCCTCATGGCCATATGATCTCAAGGATCCTTATGGACTAGTTTTACACACACACACACACACACACACACACACACACACATACACACACACACCAGCAACAATAATTAATAATGCAATACTAATCAGAATACTAATAGTCACACTAAGCTCTTGATTCAAAATCTCACTGAGTCCTTTATAACATTCTGAAGCTGGCTTAAAATAAAAAGAATCAGTAAAATGATTCATAAAGATATTCAGCTACACTCGTAGATCAATGCCTTGTGCAGTCATCGTTAGGGAGGCTTCCTCCAGCAGCAGATGGGAGTGAGTATAGGGACCCACAGCCAGACCTTGTGAGGAGAGAGTCTAAATTAGAGGTCTCCATCAGATCCTTTCCCTCAGAGCTTGGGTAACCCCACAGAAGAGGGAGAAGAAAAAGACTGTAGGAGTCAGAAGGGATGGAGAACACCATGAGAACATGCCCCACCGAGTCAACTAAGCAGGGCTCATGTGGCTCAGTGAGATTGATACACCAAGCATGGGGCCTGCGAGGGTCTGTACCAGGTCCTCGGCATGTACGCTGTGGCTGTTATCTTGGTGTTTTTGTGGGACTTCTAACAATGGGAGTGGAGGTTATCTCTGCCTCTTTCCACTGTCCTTGGGACCTCTTTCTTCATACTGGGCTGCCTTGTCCAGCCCTGATATGAGGTTTTATGCCTAGTGTTATTGCATCTTGTTACTCCGAGTCAGGTTGAAATCGTGGGGAGGCAAAAGGGAAATGGAGGGGGAGTGGATCTGGGCAGCAGGAGGAGGGGCAAGGGACTGGGAAGAGTGGAGGGTGGGGAAACAGTGGTTGGGATGTATGGTATGAGGGAAGAATCTATTTTCAATAAAAAATAAATAACACCTTAAGGAAAGTATTGTTGTTGTCCCTCCCTCCCTCCCCCTCTAGAGAAACACATAGCAGTTGGTAGAGGGAAGTCTGGAGAGCAGAAGGCAGCTTTCCAAGGTGAGCGTGGAGATGGAACAACGTGAAAAGCAGCCGAGGCAGAGACGCACGCCCGACTCTGAGCTGTAACCACAGAGGTGGTTTCAGGTTTTAAAAATAAAGCAGGCTGCAAGGGCTGTGGCGTTGTTTGGGGGCACAAATGCTGTTTAGAAGATTGGACTGCGCGTTGGTTGTGTGTTTCTTTATAGGATGGTTGCTAGTGGCTGCCTTCTGGGTGCCTTGTTCTGTGCAGGTGTGGTCTGACGTGAAGGAGTCGAGAGCAAAGGAGAGATAAAAATATGAATCCAACACGTGGTCTGGAGACCCAGAAGCTCATGGGACTTCCTCCCAGGAAGAAGCCCCGTGGGGCTGGACTGATTTAGCACAAAGAAGGAAGGTTTTATGGTTGATTTCAAAGGTTGGAGAAATCTTTTTTAGCTGGAGAGGATCTAGACGACAGTGGCAGAGAAATCCCAGTGACAGCATCAGATCTGGTTGCACAGTTTTCCCTGCTTACCAAATTCTCAATCAGCCAGCTCGGAGGGGGCTTCTGGTATCTTCCAGCAGTCCATTTTTCATAAGACTGATCAACAGTGGAAAGAAGTTTTAGGACCGTCTGTTGATCCGCGGGTCCCAGCACATAGTATCATAGTATCTTATAGTCAGTTCTTACAGAAGCTGTGCATTTCACCGATGTTTCTGGAAACTCTCCACAGTGGCGTCTCTCCCTGTGCTTTCAACAGTGTTTGAGGGAATGCGGTTAAACCTGGCTGCATTTAAACTCAGTCACACCGTTCTGGATGTCTTTGTCTTTCTGGTGTGAGCTAAGTTATTGTTTGGTGCTGGTGCTACCACAAGATGTCCGTTTGGAGGTGTATTTTAGGTCTGCTGTTTTGTGCCATCCATGTGCTAATTGCTTAATGAAGAACAGAGTAGTTTTGAGTGCTTAGCACTGAGCTGTTTGGAGTACAGATTTTCTGCTTCTCTTTTAGGGGAAGCTCTGGATCTACACCCGCGCTGTCTCAGGCTTGGCTGTAGCACACGTTTACTGAGCAGTTACTAGATTGCAGGAATTGTGCACAGGGCTTTCATAGGCACCATTTCTTTTGATATCCCTGCAGCCTAGTGTACTTGGTTCTGCTCTTTTTTTGTTTGTTTGTTTCAAACTAAACAATTAACAATGCGGTACAGAGAAACCAGTTCCTTTAGTCATTATCAGTAGTTACTAAGAGCCAGAGCCTATGGGAAAAACTAAAATTTTGGGGAGAAGCTGAAAAGTAAAGAAGCATTTAAATTTTAGAAGGAAGAATTCAAGAATAGAAGTGTACTTTTAATTCTATTTGCAATGGAAATACTTTCAGTGTTACTGTGTTGAAGTAGTATCTGATAACAGCCGAGCTGTATAGCAACAGAGGTTTACCTGGGACTCCTGCCCGTAAGATGATTATAACTTAGTTGGAGTAAAAAGAGATCCCGGATATGCAGGGCATTTATTTGAAGAGAGTAGAAAGATCATCTTTTTTTTTCCTTATAAGATATCAGAATGAGATGGACCATTGCAGGCAAAATGTGTGGCTGTTCTTTGAGACGGCCTGGCAGAGATTGTGGGCAAATAAAATGGTTTATTCAATCATCAATTAGTGGCTGACTGTGTTTTCTGCCTGATATTTCTTTTCATAGTTTTTTAATTTCTATAATTTTGGTGGAAAATAAATGGGTTATGACCAAAAGAGAGCCAATATTTCCTTGTGATGTATCAAGGAACTCGTTAGGAATGAAATTGACTGCCATCACCCTCCTCATCAAGAAGACTTTCTTCTAGGTGGATATTAGCATTTAGTAATTAAAGAGATGTTGAAATGTCACTTTTTGTTTTTACTGATGAGACAGAACCCTAAATGCGGTTCCAAGATTTGTCCTAAATAAGTCACATTTTTTGGCACCATCAGTAAAGATACCTGACCCACCAGGTCTGGGTTGGCGGGAACTGTGCAGACTCAGACTTAGAACTGTCATTTTGTGTGCCTTCGCTAGTTCCTGTCACCATGGCGCCTCACTGCCCCCCCCCAGACTTAGTTTCCAAGTCAGTGTGAGAGCTAACACTTCATTACAAGCCTCTTAAGAGAAGCCTGCGAAGAAACAGCATGGCGCTTTACAAACTGTGAGAGAATCTGAGTGTCACAGGCTGTGAATAATTTCCCTTCCCCATACCCAACCTTCGAAAACATGGAATCATTCTAGTGCCTGGCTTCCCCTCCCTGATTCTGTATATCTGCTGGAAGTGAAGGTAGACAACAACGTGGATTCATGAGAGCTAGTTGGAAAATCAGATTTTTTTTCCAGACCAGATTTATTCAAATTGGCAAAGACCTATGGTGATATTTGGCCATTGACCAAAATCACCCTGAAGATTATCTACCCCTTAGAAGCTCAAGAGCTAGGGAAGCTTCGGTTTTAAGCTGCACTCTGGCTATTATGTGAGTTTCTACTGCATTGCCCCAGCTACTCTTGCATTCAATAAACATGAGGGATTGTACCGTAACAGCAACTGATGCACCCAGACGCACACTTTAATTAAAAGAATACATCACACAATAAAGTGCATTTAAATGAAAAATCTTTTCGTTGGAAGTACAGCTTCTTCTCTTTTCTTTCTGTGGTACTTTCCTAATGTTTAAACACTTCTAATAGAGAGAAAGGGCAGGCTGGAATGCAAGGATAAGACTCTTGAGGGAGATGCTGAAAGTTATGACGGCTTCAGCTCACATGGAATGCTAGCCGAGCCTCATGGTGTTGAGTGATGCAAGGAACATCCAGTGAGACTGGAGTGAGGCTGGTGTAGGCAGCTGGTGCATGGGGTTCTGTCAGAGGATTTCTTAGTGAGGAGAACAGGGGAAGACTGAGGGAAAGAAGTCAGTGAAAGGCTCCACTCTGGATTGGCATTGCCCTTTGCCAGCCTTCATGTGGTAACTGTAAAACCTGTCTACAGAAGTTCTTGGGAGAGGGATGCAAGGTACACACCCTCCTAATGTGCCTTACAGGATGTTTTACACCATTATTGAAAAGTAATTTCTGCACAGTAAATTTTATTCATTTAAAATGGACAGCTCAGCGAATCTTGACCACCTCATGTTCTTGTAAAACCAGCACCAAGCTAGGAAATTTTCCATCACTTTTGCCAAACATTTCAGGTCTCCTTTGTGTCCACTCCTCTATGACCTCAGCACCGACTGAAACAAGCATCATTTATGTTGCTGCATCCTAGTCTGTATCTTATACACACAGGATCAAGTGACTAAACAATGATATCCAGGCTCCTTCATGATTCTTGGTGCTTCGACCTATAATCCTTTTCATGGTTGAGCAGCCTGGGGTATCTTAGGTGAACATGTTTCTTATTTCTATAATGTGACTCCTAACATTGGTTTGAAACCTGAGAAACCTTTAAATAACTGAGCTGCATTAATTTGATGGCAAACTGTAGGGGTCCTGGGTCTACTCTAATGATAATAGTGGTAATCAGTATTTCCCAATCTACGTGGCACAGTAAGAGATTCGGGCCAGTTTTTCTTCCCTCCCTCCCCATCTTTCTCCTTTTCCCTCCATCTTGCCTTCCTTTTTATTTTGTCTGTGGTGTGTGCATGTGTGGTTGATGCTGTGTGCCTTCTTCTATTGCTCTCTATCCTACTTTATGAGACACATTTTCTCATTAAAATGTGAAGCTCACCATTTCAACTAGACTGGTCAGCAATCCTGTCTCTGTTCCCTACCCCTAGTGCTGTGGTTACAGTCACATGCTACCATGCCTGTGCTGTGGGATAATGCTCTTGTACTCTTTAAAGATTTGTCACTCATATTGGTTTAATAAAATACTGATTGGTCAGTAGCCATGCAGGAAGTATAGGTGGGGTGACCAGACTAGGAGAATTCTGGGAAGAGAAAAGCTCTGTCTGCAGTCACCACCCAGACCCAGAGGAATCAAGATGAAAATGCTTCACTGAGAAAAGATACCAAGCCATGTGGCTAAACATAGATAAGAATTATGTGTTAATTCAAGTTACAGTAGCTTGTTAATAATAAGCCTGAGCTAATAGGCCAAACAAGTTATAATTAATATAAACCTCTGTGTGTTTTTTTGTGACTGAATGGATGCAAAATCAGGTGGGATGGAAACTTCTGTCTACATGTCTGGCTTTCCCCATGGGGTCTGGTCTTCAAATTCACATCCTCATGCTTGTTCAGGAAGAATATTACCCACTGAACCATCTCCCTAATACCTAATACTCTTTTCCAATTTTCTTCACTATTTATGGCACACTGATCATATCTCAGGAAGGCACTGAAATGTGCATCTGCACACATCAAGAAACTAAAGTTGAAATTCCTCCAGTGGAGAGGCTTGCTATGCCAGTTCAATGCAGAGATTGTTGGGTGTGTGCATGTGTGTGTGTGTGCCATTAGAGTTGGCAATCATTATTTGGTTGGTCTAATGTATTGTTGATTATGATGAAAAGAGACTAAGTAAAGAAAAGTAAACAAAAAAGGCCAGGATTATAGGGCTATTTGTTAGCTTCGATGTTTAGGGAGGGTAACATCTCTAGGCAGTGAAACCTGAGAGAAGGAGAATTCTGACATAAGGCCTCCATGCGTTCACGATTCTCCAGCAGAATTACTACCTGGGACATTAGCTGTTGAATGTGCACACTTACATGGTACAGAAGGAATGAGCCTCATGGCTCCTGTTTCTGAGCTATTTAGGACCTATGCTTTCTTAGAGCTAGCTTTCTTCCACGGTTCATTTGAATTCTCTATGGTGTTTTCTTCTGGTGTCTGCCCTGTCCAAGACCTTTATCATGAAAGGATGTTGTATTTTTTCAAAGGCTTTATCAGCATCTAATGAGATGATCATGCGGTTTTTATTTTTTAGTTTGTTTATATGATGGATTACATTGACAGGTTTTTTTTTTTGTATGTTGAACCATCCCTGCATCTCTGGGATGAAGCTGACTTGATGATGGTGCATGATTTTTCTGATGTGTTCTTGGATTTGCTTTGCCAGTGTTGAGTATTTTTGCATCAATGTTCATGTCATTTTTATATTCCTTGCAGTATTCCCCCAAGCCTGCCCACCATTCATTAGCAGACACTTAAGAAGCCTAGTGAGTGTAATAGACCTACTTCTAAGATGTGGTCTCATTGGTGAGCTCTTCACTGACTGATGTGGCCTGAGAATTGCATTGTTCTCTCTGACTTAGTACATGCATTGTGAATTTTCATCTGATAGGCTGGGTAACTAATTCATTTGTTGAAAGTGATAGAAAACTCAAGTCAGATTGGTAGAAACTAAAGGTTAACTTATAGTCTAAGGTAGCTGTCACAAACAAAGATGTGGCAGTTGATAAATTGGGCTTAAGATCTGAGTCTATGCCCCTAGGGCCATCTTTACATATTACACTATCTTGCTTCTTTTTTTGTAGATTATTATTTTTAACCCCAGACAAGATGGAAGTCCTCAAACCAAGGCCTTTACCAAGCTCTCTTAGTCATCCCTGTGGAAGAAGGGCTCTTTCCTCTTACAGTATGCCCTAGACTTGACTCTGATTATTTCTCATGCCATGTGTCCACTTTCGTCTACTCAACACCATCATTGAATTTAAGATGGACCTAGATCACTCAATGACCCAGTCCCAGGGAAAGAATTGAACTGCAGTGTGGAAATCTGGGAGGAATACAGATTTCATAAAAGTGTAGAAATGGGCACAGGCAGGGAAATAGTGGGCACCATATACTACCATATGTGAACGCATCCAGCACTCGCCTCCTCGAAATGGTATACCATGTAAGGTTCTATGTACATATACACACATCCTCACTGTTTCCCTTAACTCTGAAAACAATAATGCGAAACTGAATTAGTACTGACTTAACAAGATAGAATTTAATTGGCTTCCTCTGGAGAGCCTGGAAGACGCCATAGCTGCCTCTTCATATTCTCCTTTAATACATAATCACAAATATTGAAATCATCCTCTGTTTTTCCTACTTACGTTTGTGTAGCGCTTCCAGCAAATAATAAAATAATAACATATTGCATGTCAGTTTTCAAACTCTAACTTGTTTTTGGTTTTTTATTTTTGTTTTCTTCTCTTCCCTGGATCTGTCGGATCTGTCAATTATCGGTTCAATCTTCTATTTTCATCTTGGGGTTTCTTGCTCTTTCTTGTTCGCTGTGTTGAGAACATTCTATCCTGCCACTCTGTTCCAGTCTCTACCTTCTTTCCATCCTGTGGCTACTCTCTGTTCACACATGTAATTTCTTCCCAACTCCTCAAATGGTCCATACTGCATCCTCTTCTTAACCTTCCTGTAGCACTGGTGATCACATTCTTTTTTTTCCAAGTCCTTTCTAGTTTTAGAATCTTTGAGATGACAAAACGGAAAGGAGATCAAGATTGTTGCCTCATGTCATTAAGTCCAAACATTGCCTTGTGATGAGGTAAGCTGTACCAATCCCGAATGAAATGCTGTTCTTTAGCTAGGGTAGTAAGTGAGTTCGTGGTATTCTCAGTCTAGACTCCATCTACTATTTCTGCTCCTCTCCATGTTCTAGACATGCTGGAGTTGTATCCCTGTTGGTCAGCATCTGCTCTTTTTCCTCTTCCCATCTTTTCTCTTCCTGTTGCAACTTCACTCTGACGTCTTTCCCTGACGGTTGCCACTGTTCTGTGAAGCTTCTTTCAGTCACCCAAAAATTTGGATCTGATGTCAGTTTTATAACGTTGTAATAATACCTGGGATCTGGATAATTTATGTACTTAATTTTTAAAATATGCATTGTGTGTTTGGGTGTTTACATGTACACACACACACACTTGTATGTCATGGTGTGTGTATAGAGGTTGATCAGAAGATGGTTTATGGTATTTGATTATCTTCTTTCATCTTAGTTCATGGGATTGAACAGAGGGAGTCAGACTTAGCAACATACACCTTTACCTTCTGAGCCATCTTGTTGACTTAGAGTCTGGATAATTTATTGTGAACAGAAATTTACCGGCTTATAATTCTATGTGGCTTTAGAGTGCAAGATGGAAGAAAGTAGAATTTTACAAGGGTCTCCTTGGTGCTTCATCCTATGGTAGATGGAGAAAAGGAGGTAATAATAATAAGAGAGGGGGTAACAGAGAAGAGCAGAGGAGAAGGGTAGGGAGAGGAAGGGAGGGAAGAGGAGAGGGGTGAATTAATTCACCAATTATTCAGCTATTGCTTCTGGGCTGCTTTATAATCCAAGCACTTTCTTTTGTTCCCACTTGAACTATGATACATTCTAATTTCAGTAATGAATGACTCTGATAATTTACAATTATGATAATGTTCCCTAGTATAGGTACCTTTTTTTTTTTGACTCACTTGACCCATACATAAACAATCATTGGGTAAAATGAAATTCATCTTTGTGGCTTTACCCTCTAAGTATTAGGAAACTCATGCACTTGTCTGGTTTTCCACATTATCCAAGTCCTGTTTAATAGACTGCAGTGGAAAAAGAGGGCCGCCAGAGAGAGACATATTGTAAGCTACTAGTGTGCCTCATGGCTACAAGTTCTGGACCAGAAACCAAGCAAACAGAGAAGCACTCCAGCCAAAACAGACTTAGAAGAAACATAAAGGTATTACTGCTCACTGCAGGCAACCAGAACAGGATGCCTAATGTATGATCCCAGCTTGGTGACATCTTGGAAATTCATGACTTCAGATTTGGTAAAAAAGATCAATGGTCACTAGAGGTTTGTTGGGAGGGAAAATATATGTGGAACACAGATAGAATAGTGACACTGTTCTCTGTCCTAGCCCTAGGCACTTGTGGCTACACATTTGCTAAAACCTAAACATTGAATAATAAATGAATGAAGCTCATGCAAAGCATTGGCTTTAGCTAATAATAATTATCAGCGTTGTCTCATCAGTTATAACAGATGTATTACAGTTCTGCACGATTTAATAACATTAAGAGTGATAAGAAGGTGTGTGGTAAACTTCCTCTAAGGTGAAATTTCTCTGATATGCACTAGTTGCTTTTGCAAAGCTATCATTAATTTTAATAACTGAAATAAATAAATATATACTATTTCCCCTGTCAGCCATGAGTTCTTGGAAAGCTTACCAGCATGTCATTTTGGAGTACACTGAGAGTCAGAAAAGGATGCTGTCAGTGTGTGGTTAAGCTGGCCGGAAGTAGAGTAAGTCTGAAAAAGCAACATCTCTCTCTGAGTACCTGCTTCATGTGGAACTTTGGGCCTATGCTTTTAAGGATCCACGAGAATCATTAAGTGTAGTAGGAGGTCACTTGTTTGTTCCTGGCTGCTTAGCCCCCAAATAACCACACAGAAACTGTAGTAATTAAATCACTGCTTGCTCTATTAGCTTAAGCATATTGCTAACTAACTCTTATATCTTTGGTTAACCCATTCCCATTAATGTGTATATCGCCACAGAGCTATGGCTTACCAGCAAGGTTATGTCCTGTGTCTGTCTCTGTAGCATCTACTAGGGGCTACATGGCTTCTCACTGACTCCGTCTTCTTTTTCCCAGCATTCAGTTTAGTTTTCCCACCTAGCTCTTCTGCGAAGCCACTGGCCAAAACAGATTTATTCATTAACCAATAAAAGCAACACATAGACAAAAGGACTTCCCACATCAATTAAGTCTGGGAGAAATAGGACTTTAAAAGAGGAAGGAACTAAAAAATAAAATCTCTATGTCCTTGGTTAGAGCAACCTGGTTAGTTTGTTTATTTGCTTTTGTTCGTTTTGGTTGTGTGTGTGTGTGTAAGGTGCATAGTCCATGCATGTTTGTATTTGTATAGAGTTTAGAGTTCCTTTGGTGTCTTTCCTCAGGCATTGTGCACCTATTTGAAACAGTATCTCTCTCGGACCTAGGAGTTACTGGTCAGTCTAGGTCAGCTGGCTAGTGAAACCTAGAAATCCTTCTGTCTCTGCCTCCTCAGCCCAAGTATTACAGGCATGGACCACATTCCCTGGCATTTTATGTGGGTGCTGTGTATGAAACTCAAGTCATAGTGCCCACTAGGTGAGCACTTGACTGAAAATCTGCAAGCCCTGACAGCCTGGATTCTAGTAGGTTCCTTCTTCTACCGACCAATGAAATGACTTCCTTTCTCTGTGTCCTCCCCCTTTGTAAGCACACTCCTGATGGGAGAGTTTAGCTATGCCCAGGGTACACTTTTCTCCCAAAACTCTCCTGCCTGGGGAAATGTTCTCACCAGTCTCTAGTCAGCAGTAGGAGAGTCAGTTGAGTGCCAGTTGATAAATACGTCTATTTATTTTCATTTCAGTTACAGGTTTCATTTTTTATTACTGTGCATAAACAAGGGTTGGAAATTGAAGTGCATATGCAGATTTGTTTTTAATCCCCCAATTCCTGTCTGCTGGCTGCTGTTCCTGAAATTGTTTGGCCCATCGTACCAACTGCCTCCACGTTCCCTTCCAGAAAAGCAGCAAGAGCAAGTGTTGGTTAGACAGGGCAGCACTGTGCTGGGGGCCCAACTTCCTGAGTTAGCATGGCAGCCCTGGTCTTCCCATCCTTGGCACTGATGGATTGAGTCATTGTTTTTGGCAGTGCAGAGCTTTCTGCCTGGGGCTGTGGGCAGAAAGCTGTTCGAGTCAGACGCTATGTACCGTGCCATCTTGGCAATTCTGTGTTTTCAGCGTTTTAGTCAATGCAAGGAGTAAGAGAAATTGTAATTGAGGCTGCTTGTCTATAAATCATACCACAGAGAGTGAGCATGTCCAAACATTGGGTCCAATGGAAACTTTTGTCCCTTGCCTGGGGATGCGGGGGAAGGGATGATTCGAGAGAAAACACTCGAAGGCATCTCTGTGGCTACTGAGCAGTGACTAGGGAGGAGATAGGAAACACATTCTAAGTTTCCTGGCCAAATTCTGGCTCTATATGGGAATCAGATTGTAGGGAGACACATAGCAAGAAGTTATCAAACCATGTAATCCAGCTGGCAAGGGAAGGGCATGCTAATAAGCAGAGGAGTGCCCATCCCTGACCCAGCCTCCCCTTTCCCAGCCCAATTACTTTTACCCTGGTAATTTGCCTCTGTCATGAGAACATTGTAGTTTAGTATACTTGGTGCAATAATGTTACAAGTCACAAAGCTAAACAAAACCAGATAGTAGAAGGACTTATCCTCCCCGTGTGATGTGCACTGTGTATGCTAAATGAAGTCAAATCGAATGAGAATCTGGGGCAGGGGGTGTTCATGGCTCTGTGGGTGACCTCACGGCTCTTCCTGAAAGGGTGGCACGCACTTTTCTCGTCTTGCATTTGCAGTGATAGCAAGCTGGGGTTCCAAGTAGGCTTTGCTGTTCTCTGAATGACGGGCACCATTGACATAAAGTGGCTGACAAAGCCGCAAGTCATCAGCCAGAGGGAACTCCGGAATTGATCTTACTGGCCTCCCCCAACCAGGAAGTACAAAGATTCCAGGACATGGGGATGGGAGAGAGGGCAGGGAAATGGAGTAACTTGGGTCTTCTGCTTTGTTTGTTGGCACGTGGGGAGGCGCCTAGAAACCCACGTCTCTTCTTGTTTTTCTCCTACAGAGCCACTGGGTATGAATTCTCACTCCGGACAGAGAGGTAGCGGGGAAGCCAAGTGTGTGAAAGCCTGGGCAGCACCTCTCTTTAGGGACTCCTGCAAGTGGAGCTTTCAAACAAAACGTGCAATGGAATGGGGCCTGCGGGTGTGCGGAGTAGCACTCGGAGCTATTGTGGGGTCAAGGACCCTTGCTTTGTGAGCACCACACTGTTACATATTTTTTTTTAACGTTGTCTTTGTTTATTTCCCTCTTGGTTTTCTAGAGGAAATTCTTTTTGAAAACGTTGCCTCTAACGGCTGCACTGAGGGGTCTGAGGGAGAGGAATGTGCCTCGTTTTTCAGTTTCTTCTCTGTCAGTGCTGGGACCAGAAACAAAGGTAGCAACAAACTCATAGGAGAAGAGTGCCCTGCCGTCAGCAGAGACGCTCCTCAAGAGGGCTATTTGTTTTCCTTGCTCAAACCTGGGAGCTTTGAGTGCTTTGCTTGTGGACGCAATTCCCTTGTGCACTGGCTTTGAGCTTTGCTGGCATCTCGCTTGGTTTCACTTTGAAAAAATAACAGGTGCATCTGGAGTCGAGCCCCGTCGGTGGAAGGGAGAGTCAGTGTGTACGGAACCTCACATTATCAGCTGTCCTATGCTGCGCTTAGCGTATGGGTGGGGCTGACATAGCCGGTTAAATTTCTTCTTCGCCTGTTTCCCAGAGTTGGCTCTAGGAGCCCCGGAGGCACCTAAGCTGAAAGCTATCGTGTTTCCAAAGCCAGAACAACCATGCTTCTCGGGTCTAGAAACCAGGGACTTCTCAACACAGTGGAAAGCTCTTGACTTTCACACCGGAATTATTTACCTGAAACCTTCAGCATTTTTTTTTTTTTTTTGTTGACAGTTTCGGGCTTCAGAACTTGTGACAGTATTTCTTCTTTTAGTAAGTCACCTGTGTCTTTGCCCTACCCCCCCCCCCCCAACAGCAGAGTTCCAATCCTCCTGGGAGGCTGTTTGGTGCTTCTGTCTTATCTTCCGGACCCAGCAGAGCACACGTGGTAGGTGATTTATAAATACTAGCTGAGACCTGACATTTCTCTGTAATTCCTTTCTCGGAAGCACATACACGCAAGCTGAAGAATAAGCCAATGGATGCAGCTCTTTGTTTTTTATTTTTTTAATCTTTGAATGTGCATGTTTTGTGTCCATGTGTTCATGTGTGTGAGTGTGGGCCTAAGTGTGCCACAGTGCTCATGTGGAGGTCAGAAGAAAAGCCGTGGGTGTCACTACCTACTTCTACCCTGTTTGAGACAGGGTTTCTTTGTTTTGGCTGCTGCATAGGCCAGGGTAGCTGGCCCATTAGCTTCTGGGATTCTTTTGTCTTTGTCTTGTGTCTCACAGGAGCCCTGGGATTACAGACTCACGTGTGCTTGCACGTATGTCTTTCTGTCGGTTCTAGGGATCTAAACTCAGGTCCTCATGTTTTTACCCACAGAGCTGGCTGCTCAGCCCAACAGCAGCAGACTCCTTCCAGCTCTGAACTGAATTAGAGCAAGCAGTGCTCCTTTCTGCAGGCTACAAACCTTAGCATCTTCCCTGAGTCGTCTGTTTCTATCAAATCTATCTGCAATGCAACAATGCTCCCCGCTTCCATTTTAAAGACATAGCCCAAACGTGGTCAGCTCTCTTTTCTTCCCCCACTACTGTGTTAATGAGACCCAAACCTCCTAACACCTGTGACTTCTCTGTTACCCTCACACCTCACAGCTGTTCTGTTCTCTGGTCTTACTGGTTTTTCCTACAGTGCTTTCCAGTCTATCCCTGGGCCTATCTTAGGCCTTCCAGTACATGTTGCATCCCTTCTTCCTGAATGTATGCGGGCATTGCTGCTCCTGTCCCTGCGAGACCCACAGTTCCTCCACTCTGCTCCTAGAGAGCCATCAGTGATCCTTGTTCTTCTATTAACAGTATACAGCTTTCTCCCCAAACAGAGCTCTGGAGATTGGTCCTGGAAGGATCCTGAGGCTCCCTCCTGGCCTTTCCTCTTAATTTATTTACTTGTATGTCTCCTGCTTGAACCATGCAAGTCTGTGGCGTTCCTCATATGCACCATGGAAGCACCCACTTAGGACTGTCCCCTTGTCACCCTTTCCTTCCAGGTGGCTCTTTTATCCAGATGCTCACATATCACCCCTTCATTTTACCCAGTTTCTGTCTGGTGAGCTCCTCAGAGAGGTCTGCTCTGGCCACTGAGACAAGTTTCTCTTAAGCGCCGTGCCCTCATCCAGCTTGAACAGCCTTGGCTCTTCCTGCATGGCATCGCATAGCTGGTCCTCATTATTCATGGATTTTGTTATGTGTCAATTTGCTGACTTGCCGAAACATACTTGTAAATCCCAGAAGTCCTGGGCATCAACAGTGCAGAAAGTATGAGTCACCCGGCATCCAGATTTCCCACAGAGGCTTAACAAGGGCACTCCGCTTCCTGTCTCAGCTCTCCTGCTGCTAACAGTCTGCTCACGGCACCACGTTTGCCACCACAGTTCTGCTACTGCAAATGTTCTCGTACTTAAAGCGATCCTCAGGCACAGTGCAGAGGGGCTGTGCGATGCTCCTAAGCGCGGTAAGGCTGTGATGTGCTTTGCCGAGTAAACGGGCTTGCCGCATAAGCTTCTGACGCCTCGAGTGCTGTTTATTACAAGGTCCACGCTTGTGAATCAACAACGGACGTTAAGTTAGGTGCCTTTGAGAGGAAACACACCCGAAACAAGGCCATATACTCATTGGGAAAATCTCTTGTCTAGAGACTCACAGAGGCTTAATCCCGCATTACTTGTAGAAGCAATGTTTTAGCATTTATTTTATTACATCAGCACAACTTTGCAGAGTGTAACTACTGAAACTAGCAAAAAACAACTGTGTGCAAATGTGTAGTTAGGATTATAGAAATATAAATTTTGCTTATTGCCCGTTTTTCTGCTACCATGTAAACTTCATGAAGCCAGGGATTAATTAGGTCTGTTTCCCAGAAGGGTTGATTGTAGCCAAGGGATTATTATGGAAAAGCTACAATGTAGCAACTCCCCTTTCCAGGGATTTTCATTTCATTATGTTAATGACCCGGCTGGCCGGGCACTTTGCGGAGCGATTACAGGTCTCATTCCCTTGAGGTAGCTCAACAAAGCTCACACCGTGCTCTGACTCAGAAGCTCCCTGTGTCTGTGCTGGGAATTATGGGGGGTATAGTCTTTGATCACATAGGACCTGAACATAGTTAGGTTTGAACCTGACTGTCATGCTCTCTTTGTATAGTAGAACAAGTGGTTTGGTCTTCTCCCAAAATGTATTACTTGTTCCCTAACATAAAGATAACTAGAGGTCCTCTATCCAGGGTGGGAAGGTTAGGAGATGACACACTGCCCTGGACCTAGTGCCTGGCACCATGTGAACATTTCCTATACATGTGTTCTTCATGTTACTCTGTGCGTTAGGAGCCCAGCCTTGGAAATGAGGTCAAAGGGATATGAATCCAAGTGTGGAAGCGCTCCAGAGCCTTTAACCACTGTTTAAGATCAGCATTGCAGAACAGTGGCAGGCCAAAGACTGGATTGAAAATGGTTGCATTTGGATGGCCAGGTGTTCTCCATCACAACTCATTGCTAGGTGAAAATGTCTGGAGGTGTTTTTACTCAGCTTTCCTTTACAAAGTCAATTCATGGGTCATAGTTTGGTACCTTTTCTTTATATCAATGATACTAAACTATTCCTCCGTATTTCTCCTACCAGGGGACTAGAAGAACACTTGGGCCCAGGTAGTCTATTCCCCAAAAGTCTAGATTTCATTTTTAATCATTTATTTTTTTAATTTTATGGGGCTAAGATGTCAGTGTTGTTGGAAATTTCAGGACACTCAGAGTTGAGAGCCACTGATAGATCTTTAAAGTCTCAAACAGAAGAACCACACAGCAGATGCCCCCAGCTCATTTTAGCATCCAGGGCAGAGATGCATTAGAAGACAGCGTGCAGATCTTGCCAGAGCTCCGTGCTTTACGCACAGAGCCAATCACCGTAGCTTTGAGAAAGAAGCCTAATTATCTGTGTAATAAATGAATTGTACTTTCAAGGCAGAAAGCCCAGCTGTTGCTCTTGATTTTAGCTGAGGCTATATTTTTGCTGGCTCTTCACATTCCAGTGGTGGTAGCTGAACAGAATGGTCTCAAGTGAAGCAGACATTCTGGGTCTGTGCTTGAAGCCCCCAGATAGAGGTGGGAGCAGGTTCCTAGGAGCCAGAGGTCACATCTTTGATTTTAGCACACTGGCTCTCAACCCGTGGGCTGTGACCCCCTTAGTGGTGTGAAGTGGTCCTTTCACAGGTGGCGCCAAAAGGGCTCAAAAAATACAGATATTTACATTACAAATAGTTATAACAGTAGCCAAATTGCAGTTATAAAGTAGAATCAAAAATAACTTTATGGTTTCAGGTTACCGCAACATGAGGAACTGTGTTGAAGGGTCACAGCATTAGGAGGGTTGAGAATCACTGCTCTAGTGGGTCCTGAAAGAATATGCGAATGATCTTCTCATTGCTAAGAACTCGAGGTACTCAGTTGGCCTTGCCCATCTGGGATGTTTTGAGCCTGTTCAGAAATATCTAAATGTCATCGAGAATTACCTAGAACAAATTTTCCTTACGTAACCCATCAGCATTGAGAGCCTATTAAACTGCAAACATCTGGGCTTCAGGTCTGACCCACTGAGTTTGAAATTCTAGGATGTGACTCAGTTGTACATTGTCCATGAAGAAGTGCCTTGGGTACCCTAAAGTTCAGGAGCTGTGATTCTGGAGCCAGCCCTTCATCTTACTGACATGAGAAAATGGAGGGAGTTACAGTCTTCTTCCAGGGCTGTGGAGAGAGCTTAGGTAGTGAAATACTTCCCTTTCAGCTGTGTAAACCTGTATCTGATCCCTGAAAAAGGGGGGAATGATGGCATGTGCTTGTAATCTGATCTCTAAGGAAGGGGATACCCATGGATCCAGGATGGTGAGAGAGCCTGCCTCAGAAAAGAAAATCAACAACACCTGAGAAAAGTGGACAACACCTGAAAAACAACCTACAAGGTTAACCTTTGACCTTTATAAGTATGTATACACGTGTACATGTGCACCCACATAAAATGTGCCCCTACACACACACATGAACAGACACACAAGTATAGAGTCTCAACATACAGAAACAGACATACATAGCCATGTGCACATGAACATGTCACACACACAACTTCAAGTCAGCACAACTAGTTTAATCATGCAGCTCGAGCTTGCACGTAGGTCACACACACACACACACACACACACACACACACACACACACACACCACTTCAAGCCAGCACAACTGGTTTAATCACGCAGCTCGAGCTTGCACATAGGTCTGTGTGTCAGCTAACTAAAACGTTCAGGCAGCTATTGCTGCTCACTACTCTAAGGTTGGCTGGGTGACTTCTCTGGTCCCGCTTGGATTTGCTTACAGGATAGGGCTCTCTTACCTCCGATAGAATAGCATAGAAGTGCTTACCTGGCAGTGTTAGCATCCCCACCATCATACTGGTCCACTATTCTGAGAGACCGCACAGAGTGGGGCAGTGCCATTCACAGTAGCTCCTCCAGGAGATGCTAAGACTCCTTGACAAATGAAGGACTCGCTTCCTGGAGGGATAAATCTACACAGGTGCCTCACAGTCTTGGGGCTCTCCCCAGCAAGCAGGTTCCTTCATAAAACATCTTGCACAAACGTTAAGGAAACATTAGTAGTGCATACCTCCTGGGTTCTATGCCTAAGATTATTGCTCTTGGATGAAGAATCAAACACCCACATACCTACCTGAAGGGACTAGAGAACTCATCAAGTTTAAACCCTGTCTGACACTTTAATTTCCTGATAATATCGCCTTAATCAAAGTGTTCATCCGTCTTCTGCTCAGACGCATCATCTGACTCCCGGGAGAACCCGCTGAGATGTGAGGCCGCTCCTCCTGGCCGTAGAGAGTTCTTGTCATAGAATATTATTTCTTATATAAAGCCCACTTTCGCTTCAATCTGAATGGCAGGTTTTGGTCTTCCTTCTGCCATTTGACACCATGGGGAAGAACGCTTGGCTATAGCCCACCCAGATCAACCCTTTCCCACAGTCGGAAACCACTCTCAGTCTCCTTACTAGCTGGTCAGTTTTCTGTCCCGTGTCTTTCCTCTCAGGGTGAACTTGTGAGCTTCTTCAGTGTTTCATTTGCTTTCTTAAAATCCTTCGTTCATTCCGAATGGCGGCTCAGACCGCTATGCTTGTCGAATTTGAAGTCAGCTTTTCTGGAATTGTCCTTGGGAATTCTGATCAAACTTATAATACCATGGAGCTTCGACGTTCCCCTTCTGGAGATGGGGACAGAAAACAGTATCCCACAATTAATTATACTATGTCAGATAATCTAGGTGACATATGCTGGGCCAGGGACAAATGCTTTGTGCAGGGGTGCAGATGTGCAGGGCTGCAGGAGTGCATGTGTGTAGGGGTGCAGATATGCAGGAGTGCATGTGTGCAGGGGTACAGGAGTGCAGGGGTACAAGTGTGCAGAGATGCAGGAGTGCATGTGTGCAGGGGTACAGGTGTGCATGTGTTCAGGGGTGCTGGTGCTCAGGGGTACAGGTGTGCAGGAGTGAAGATGTGCAGGGCTACAGGTGTACAGAGGTACAGGTGTGTAGGGGTGCGGGTAGGCAGAAGTGCAGGTGCTCAGGGGTGCAGGGTTCTTTCTGTCCTTTGTTTTACTTCTGAGTAAATGACTTTATCTAGGCCCATGCTGCTGCCGAGGGCTGTGTCTGGGTCTGTGGTCCTACTGCAGCTGGGGTCCATGTGGATATCCATGGCCTGTGCTGCAGCCTGAAGCCCTGTTGACGTCCCTGGCCTGTGCTGCCTCCAAGAGCTATAATAAGGTTCGTGGCCCATGCAGCGACAGAAGGCCATGTGATATCCATGGTTGATACGGCCACTGGAGACCATGCTCAGGTCTATGGTATGTGTGACACTGGAGACCATGTGGATGTCCTCGGTCTGTGTTGTTGCTAGAAACCACATATAAGCCCATGATCCGTGTTCCCACATACTGCAAAGGGTAAGGAAGCTACTTTTGTCGTGGTTTTGGTGAACACAGACTCAGTTGAGAAGGAGGGGCATAGAAGGCTTCTGTGACAACCTTCACCCCACCTCCACCCCAACATGGAACAGCCTAGACAGATAGCCATTGAAGAGAAATCTTAAAAAATGTGGTAAGGTCTCCACAGCTGAGGGCTTCCAGTGGACGTACAGGTGGAGAGGACTCGGTTATCTTTAAGGGGCTGGCCACAGGGAATTTGACCATGCTCCAGTGAGTACGTGGACAGCATGAATTGGACATTTTAAATTTTTCCTTGTTTTTTTCTCTTTTGTGGGAGGAGATCCCAAGAGTGGGGAGGAAGACCTGGGAGGACTGGGAAGTGACTGCGCTTGAGGCTCATATGCGAAATTCCCAAATAGTCAGTAAAAATGTTATGAAAAAATGATTTTGAAATACACACTATTTTACTTCTAATTAGGATTGAAAAAATATATCACACCAATTTAAAAATAGGCAAGAGTACATGAATTTTAGAGGGAGCAGTGTGGGGGCACATGGGAACAGTTGGAGAGAGGAAAAGGGGAAGATGCAATTATAGTTTAATTTCAAAAATATTTTAAAATCAAAGGATTTTGCGTTTGAATGAACTTAAATTTTCTGACACAGTCTTACTCCTAAAAACCTAAGCAACTTTGGATGCCTGTATTTCCACAGAGACATGTGTTTCCTTCAACAAGGACAGTGGAGTCTTCATTTCTTCTGAACCGAAGGTGGCTGTTATTGTTTAGACAGAGATATTGATTTAAATTAAACATGATCTAAAATGTAAGTTCTCCTTTCTTAGAATTCGGTAGATCTAGGCCTCTGGGAAGAAAAAAACAAATGTGAACTTGGATTAGAGGTTAAGGCCAATTGGGCAGTGTCGAGGGCTGGGAAAGTGGGCAGGAAATCACGTTAACAATAGTGCGCTATATGAAGCCAAAGCCATTAAGGAAAGAGGAAACATGGGTAATAGGCAGGGAGGAGAATGTGAATCACACCAGTGCAGTCATCTCACCTCGCTGAGAAACAAGCCTTCTTGCTCAAAGGGTATGGCTTAATATGAGACATTTCTGAATTGTAATATATAAATATGAATAGACTCTGATTGCAGAGGGAAATGGTCAAGGGAATAGGACTGTGGAGACAAAAGAATGAATTTTAGTAAATACTACATAAATTGTTTGCAGGATTGTCTTACATGACTATTAGCCGAGAAAATACTCTCCAGCATAAAAGAGGATGAAATGAATTGCGAAAATGATTTGTAAATAAAGGAGCTAGCTAAACTCAGGATACAATGTCAGCCATTCACGGCTGGTCCAAAATGAGCCGTTATTCCTCCAAGGTTATATGAACTTGTTTTCCTTTTAACATCAAGCAACTACCAAAAAAGTCATCATAGTTTTCAGTAAAATGAACATTGAGCTCGAGTTGGGCCACTAGGTTTTGAATTTCACTTCACAGCTAACCAGCTGTGTCATTACGTAGGTCTGCCAGGTTCTCTGATGCATCACCCATGTGTGTTAAAGCGCCTGTCTGGACCATCTCCGGAGCTTCTTATAGTTGTTAAAAGTGATGGTTCTCTGGTCCTACATGGCTAGCCAGCTTAATGTAACTTCTGGGAGCATTTGGAGAAGTCAAAATCATAGATGGGATATTTCTCTTCTAGTGTCTTATGTTATACCTAGGGAGCTAGTCTGAAGCATTCCCTCTAGACATGATATGCTGTCCCTAGTTCTGTATCTGGCATTTTTCCTCAAAGTAGACCTGGAAAAATACTCCCCTGTGCAGGAAGAACTGAAATAGGAGTGCCATAGGTAAAGGATGCTTTTCTAGATGATCCAGGGAGTTGAAGGTTTGTGAAGAATTTTATACTTGATTCTAAGCACATGCATATTTTAGAAAAGACTGCAAAATATGCTCAGAATTTTTAGGTTGAGAATGAGAGATATGGGCACATTTGCCAGTTCAAACAGCTCAAGGTCAAACCTCAGATTCCTGGTGGAATTCCTTATTCCCTTTGGTGTTTAGGTCTGCTTTGACAGAGAGCCGTGAGAAGAGCTGAGTATGGAATTGTTTGTTTTATCCATAGGATGCCCTGCCACCACCTCCATCCCAGCTTCTTTCAGATTTTACGAAGTTTTCTCTAAAAGCATTTCCTTGATCTATAATTATAATTTGCTTTTTTGCGTTTATGACAAATAAAGACGCTTACATTACTTCCCTGTTTTAGTCTCCCTCACTCTAAAAGCCAGTCTCCAGGTCTCTTACACTCTCACAGCCTGCTTTTGTCATGGTGTCTCCCTCCCTTCCTCTTGAACCCTTTAGACCATGTCCTTTGGCTCTCTTTCCATCTCTGCTTTACCATTGAGGACTGGCCCTTGGATCAGTGCACGGCAATCTGGGCCAAGTGAACTGTACTCTTGGAGGGGATGACATCATCCTTTTGTTTTATTTCTAGCGTCTCTCCTAATGATAAGAACGCTTCATCCTGGTTATCTGCAAGAGTGAAGTGGGACTAAACTTCAGGACAAAGCCGACGCATCCATGGTGACTCAACTTTGAGCCATCCCAGAGGGCCAAGCTGAGCATGCTCTTCCCTGCTTCTTGAGTCTTGTGCACAGCACCTATCTGCCGGCCCACCTCTCTTCCTGCCTAGGTGTTGACTTTCTAAGGATATCAGAATGCTCTGTTACTCATAAGTTTCATCACACGTGGAATTGTAAGGCTTTAAGCCTAGCACATAGTAGGTATTCAGATAATACTAAATATACTGGCGAATAAAATGTTCTCAATTTACTGACTACAGGTGATAATTTGTCAGTTCCAAGATTCCCAGCTAACTCAGTCAATAACAATTCCAATGTTAAAGAATAATACACATATTTAAAGGGAATGTGTTCTATAATCTAGAGACTTAGAAATGGGATAAAAGAAACTTTGTGGGGGAGATTCTCAGACAAAATATGAGATGCTCAATTAAATTTGAATTCAAATACCAAGTGTGTATCTATTATTTCATGAGGTACACATAAAGTGTTACTAATATTGTTTTTTATAAAATTCAAATTAATTGATAATTGCATATTTTATTTTCTAAAATCTAGCCACCATACTTATTGAGGCAAGTGTACAGGGACGATGAGACTAGAGGCCTTGAGGCAGCATCTTGTCATCTGGGTCAAATCATATCTTGTTTCTGCTGAATTATTTTAGATGTTTGAATTGTTTTCAAAACTATTATTAAATGAAGACTTCAAAGAAAAATCTGAGTTTTTCGGATCCCTTGAAACATAATAAAACCTAATGATACTGGATCAGCTCTCTTTAAGATAAAGTGCAGCTAAGCCCAGTGTTGGATGGGGCTTTCTCCCCGTGGGTTCTGCTTCTTACCAGCGTTGCAGATGAAATGCCTTCTGCTGGCTGTCATCACCTTTACCCTGTGCTGCCCTTAAATTTGAGAGGAAAGAGAAACTCTTTCTGAACCTTCATCTCTAGCAAAAGCAGGAAAATAAAAGACAGCCCAGAGGACCCAGTGTTTCAATATAAATGAGAAAAATCTTCCTCTGGAGTAAGCAAGGATCTTTTTCTCTGTCTTAAGTGCCAGCAAGATGAGCCAGTGTCTAACAAGTACAAATAACAATACTGTTCTCTCACAACCCTCAAGCTCTGTGCTATGGGATGCAGGGTCTTGTTCTTTATCTTCACTTGATTGTAAGATCCTTCAAGGTAGACGGGTTTTGCACATTTTATATAGAGATGTAGCCCCCAACCAAAACATAATGGTTGGCTCTTAATTGATGTATGATTTGTATTTGTTAAGTAGTGAATAAAGGAAGCCATCAGACTGAAAGATTAAAAAAAAAAACAATGGCTTTCTTCAAGAAGGGAAGAAAAGCATTTCCCTGTGTAGAGTGACAGAGCTGAGGGACCAGCGTATGTCTCTTTGAGATAGATGTCTTCCTGGGGAAAATATCTGTCTCCCAAGGACTGAGAACAAAGGCGGTAGTCGGTCCTCTAGAACTTAAGGGAGTGTTGCATGGGGTTTGTCCTCACTGACAATGAAACCAAAGATTCTTGAGAGATTGTTTGATGCTGCAAGTAGAGGCACGTGTTGGAATGGCCCTCTGGAGCTATGTGGTCCTGAATTCTCTTTGTTTTCTAAAAACATTGGCTGTAATTCAGTGCTTCTCCATGCAGCCCCTTATTGGGTAGCCAAACCCTCCCACACTTACCTTTGTGCTACCAAAGAAAAAGGCAGAGAGCATTTTGTGTGTGTGTGTGTGTGTGTGAGAGAGAGAGAGAGAGAGAGAGAGAGAGAGAGAGAGACAGACAGACAGACAGACAGACAGACAGACAGACAGAGACACACGCAGAGAGATTGATTTAGAGTTGATGGGAACGGATCCAATGGTTTTGTAAATTTTAGAGAATCCCCCTGCCATTGACCTTTACACCTAGCTTGCTTATTTTATTTCAGAGACAACATTTTTCATAAGTATAAGTCACCTAAATTCTGTAGACTTTTGTGAGCATTTAAGCATTGAGTATAGACTTCCTGTAACTGAGACCTTCTATATGGATGTGTTCCAGTGTACCCTTTCCTTCTCAGTTGTCTGGAGGGAAGCTGACCTGACACCAAATTCGCCTCTGAAAACACATATTCTGTTGCCTCTAAGTGACTATGTTTGTTATTTCCTCCTGATTACTATCAATCCAGCGTTCTTAAAAAAAATGTCTTTGGGGTTCAGGATTTCTGAAAATCCATGGGGCAGATAAATGATGAGTATATGTCTTTCCATCACAGAGACAACAATCTGACTCTAAACCAGACACTCGCCCATGTAGCTAAGGCAGCTGCAGAGATGCATCGAGAAGTGATCATGCTCTCCTTCCAGCCGCCTGCTCCCTTGGGATGCGATGCCTGCGGTACTTTCCTAGAACTGACACAACAAAACACCGCAAACCATGAGATTACAGCCACAGAAACCTATTGTCTCGTGTCGTTGGAGGGTAGAACTCTAAAATCAAGACATTGGTGGAGTTGCAAACCTACCGAGGATCCCTCCCCTGCCTTTCCCTTTGCTAGTGTCTAGTGACTTGTCAGTCCTCAGAGGCTTACAGTTGCTTTTTTCTGACCCTCTGTCTTCATGTGACGATCCCTCTCTGTGACTTTCCATTGTCCTCCATGGGCTGCTGTCTTTCCCATAGGTGGACACAAGTCACATGGATAAGGAGTCACCCTAATTATCTCAATTTTCCCTCATTGCATCTGCAAAGACCCTATTTGCACATAGAAATAACCTTTCCATACACTGGCAATAGAGGACTTCGCCATGTCTCTCTGTCAGCTTATAGTAATACCTGATACTTCTAGAGATCTCGCATTATTTTATTGAATTTAAATTCCAGGTATAACCTGCCGCTCTCCCCACAGAAGATTCTGTTGATTAAATTGCCTCTTTAGTCCATCAGCTCTCAGATGCCATTCCCTGGCAGGAGGATATAACTAGGGAGCTAATAACTCAATCAATAAGGAAAAGAGCTTGTTCTTCCATATTTCCAGCTTCGCCGATGCCTCATTCTGGAGCGTGTTGTTTTTTGTTTTTGTTGTTGTTGCTGTTATTATTGTTACTAGATGTTTGTTAGGAAATGCGAAGCCATTTAATTATATATCTATATCTGTATCTTGATACATCAAAGATAGGAAAAAGAATTTTACACACACACACACATCTTAAATATAGGAAAAGGAAAAAAGATCATCTGATTTCCAGTGATGTCTAGGGATGATATTATTGTCAGGAGGTAGCATGAAGTGGAATATAAAAGAGAATATGGTTTCACATATGTAGTAGCACTTTACAGAAAGGTTTGATTGAAGTGTTTTTACTATTTACAAAACACCTTATATTTCAGTGTTGTTCGTGGAATTTAAAGATGAAAACATGTTGACTGTGTAAGTACCCTGTGAGTTGATGCTGCTTCTCCAGTGAAGAGTGCACCGCCATGTATGACAGCTTAGGGGAAATGCTGTTCTGTGGGAAATGTCCTGTGATGTCTAGTTCTAGCTCCCTCATGAAAAAAAAACAACCTTGGTTTTAATTCTTAATTTTAAGAATAAAAATACAATAGTATGTTTCTTGTAACAAACCTTTCTGTATAAAATATATGTAGAATAAAACATACATGATTGCTGAAGTATAACATGCATCCACTGCAGAATAACTAAAAATGATGGTTACACACACACACACACACAGAGAGAGAGAGAGAGAGAGAGAGAGAGAGAGAGAGAGAGAGAGAGAGAGAGAGATTATTCATTGACCTATAATCTAGAGATGGCCATTGATAATATTTTTGACTTATTTGTTCTAGTATATTTTGAGCTTATAATACTTGAGTAAACATTGTGTATTTAAATAGTATATCATGAATGTTTTCATACCATTAATGTTCTTCTTACACTTCGTTTTGCAAAATCACTATTTCACTCCTTTTTGGAAGTTACAGTTTTAATTATAAGAGTCACAGGGCTTCCTAATAAGTGAAGATGATACAAAGAAGAAAATCCTACTTTTCCAATAGTTTCTCAGAGATGACATACAATTCAGGACAGATTATTACATGCAATTTTGTCACCTACTGGCCATCATGCTTTTCCTCTTTGTCACCTAGCTCTTAGTTGAGTGCCAGCAGTATGATAGTTGTTCTGCAGGCTTTCTGTGAATAAGTGGATGCGTGTATGAATAATTAAATGGAGAGGGTGAGCAAGTCTATGAATGAAGAGGCTGGAAAGGCTTGTCTTATGATAGAATAAAAATACATTTAAGACTCAGCAACTCACTTTACGTTGAGAGAGAAGTTAGCTAAGTCCAGGGCCTTGATGAATGGGAGCCTGTTCTTTCTGTTCATCTGAATCTGCCCATAGGCAGAAATTCAATCTAATTTTCCCCCATCAGTCAAGATGAAAAGCTGAAAAAGCAAAACAGAGACAAGGGAGGGGCCAGTACTGCTCGTTCTTTCTGTGATAGGAAGGTCATGTGATGAGAGGAGGCATACTTCCCTGAAGAATGGGTCCTGGAAAGCACTGTCCTCCCAGAAGACCCCGTGTGGCAAAGGGACTGATAACCTCCCCTAAGGGTAGAGACTGCAGCATGTCAGAGAGAACCTCTTGGTCTTTGCCTGGCTTGTCAGTGGAGGAAGACACGGCATAGTTATCTCTTTGCTATGCTAGACTCAAGCCTAACAAAGGATAAGTTTCTACTAATTCCTATATTCCTATATATCAGTTGTTCTAATTCCTATTAGTACAGTTATGACACTCATTCAGGAGCCTCCTGAATTAGGGGACACACATCTTCAGTCTGGCCCATAGATATCTGCCATGGGAAGGAAGGAAGTTACCTCTTGAAGCCCTATTTGAAAAAGTCAGTTCTTGCAATGCGGTATATTTATACCTTCTTCCCAATTACTGGTCTGGTCCTCATAAAACCTCTCTATCTCATCTCCATATGAAAATAGATACTATATAGAAACAAAAAATAGATATAATCTAGTTTATAAAAAGATAGATCAGAAGTTAGGTGGGTGGGAAAAGGCTACCTCTTTTTAGCCAACAACAGTCATCATATCCCTTCTTTAATCTAAGTATTTTTCAATAAGCCAAGTTTAGGACATTGGTCATTTTGGTCCCTTTGCTCTTATTGTTTTTTCTACTTCATAAATCTGTTCGACTTCCTAGATACTTGTGTTAGCCATCTCTAAAGGACCAGTTGAGGATTTATTTCTTCATGAAACCTTACTGTTCCATTTCTACTTCTGTCAATAATTTAAGTCTGTCTTTCCATGTGTGCATGTGTGTGTGCTGTGGGGGGTGGCGTGTTCAGTACCAATTTGCCTAACACATGGCATACCTGTATGTATTCTTACAAGAGTTACATATTTGATTTTTAAAGAATTATATGTGAAGAACAGGAATTCCATACAATGCCATTGACTTAGCTAATCTTAAGCTAAATAGCTTAAGAATAGCTGAGAGTAGATGGCCAGCACAGACCAAGAGGTGGCATGGGGAAATCTAACCAAATGGAAACATTTATATGTACAGAAAAACTGAGTTCTGATGATCTGTTTCTCAAAATAGTGACATAAATGCATTCTGTGTTTCATTATTTCTATAAGAGTAGATTTTAAGTATTTTACTATGCAAATGGTAACTTGATGTAATGGGTTTATTGAACATATTTTTATCATTTCACAACGTAAACACACTTAAAAATATCCCATTGGACATTTTAAACAAATAATGTATATAATAATTATTTTTTCAATAAAATAGTAAGATTTGCTGTTATATGTCATATAACTTACTAGTTTAAAGTCAATATTGCTTTATTCACTAAGCTAATACATAAAGGAGTATAGGAGTAGCAGGGACTGGTTTTGCCTATTTTCCCTACACAGAGGATTGGAGGCATAGGAATTAGTGCTTAGTCATGGAGGGAGAGCAGAGTTTGCATAAACACTGTGAGACCTGCTGTAGAGTTGGTGTGCTGTGGCAGGGACAAGATCAGTTGAATCAGGAAGGACATCCCGCTTTTCTGTGCGGTTGCTTTAGTAACCTTCAGCATCAAAGGTTGATCCCTTCAGATACAAGATGGAACTGACAGTATATACCCATGACTATCTTACATGCTATTTGGAGAACAGAAGTACATATCGATGATATCAATTTATATGTTTATATAAGTTTATGGAAGTAATTAATTCTATTAATAGAAAACCATATTTTTCATGGTGCTACATAAGTTGGCGTTACTAATCACCGTCTAGCTTTCATTTCAGCTGGGTCTGGTATACTGAAAAGCACAACATGGTAGAATTATTAATACTATCATAGTCATTATTCCTTGTCATTTTTATTCAGTTTTATGTTTTAATTCACGTGTGTGATAGTGACTCGTGGTCAGTTTCTTCCAAGTTGTTGCCCACCCTTAATGTGCCATAAAGAGTAAGACTACACCCATAACATAAATGGATATGGAATCTGATTATCCTAGTCAGGCTTGAGATTCTTTATTATTTATCCCAGAGTCCTGGAGATCATCTAGATTTTTGTTTTCTTCCACAAGTTGCTATATGTTGTGGCCTGCCTGTTTCTATTTTTAAATTATTGTTAATGCAATGGATATTTCACAGATATTTTGTTTGTATTAAAGTCATATAAATACAACTAAAGTAGATAAATAATAAATGTATACTATGTTTACCTTATGATAAGTGCAAAGTAAAAATAAGAGATGAGAAAGAAGAGATGTGGAGGCCAGTATTGTCATGTAGTTTTATCTGTGTGTCTGTCTGTCTGTTTGTTTTGTTGTATGTCTGTCTGTCTATCTATCTATCTATCTATCTATCTATCTATCTATCTATCTATCTATCTATCTATCTTGTTTGTGGAGAATGCCACATTTGTGGTGGCCTTGGTTGGATGAGGGCAATTTTCTAAAATAGTTTTATTCTTGCTATCTTGTCAAGGCATGGGGTTGTCATCATCTTGGCATCTCTAGTGGCATTAAAGAGTTCCACTTCATATTAACCTAGGTTATGTCAAAATTGCAAAGAAGTCAAGGAGCACAATATGTTGAATATATTATTAGCTTGAATTAATATATTGAATATATTATTATCACCAGATAGCAACTGGTGGACATTTTTATATACATGAACATTTCCCCTAAGAGTGCAGAACCCACCTGTTTCCTGTCACCACATTCTTCAGGGTGAGTCCTACATGTAAGGATTGAGGAATAGATTTAAAGCAAAAAAAAAAAAAAAAAAAAGACTTGCCTTTATACTCAAATTAAAAGCATCAGTCACTTAACAACAAGTAGAGGAAGAAGGCACCATGATAAACAAGGAACAATAACGTTCTTGTATTTTGATCTGAAAATGGGGTGTCTGCTTGGATGTGCTGGCACTCTGCTGTTGGAATCGGACGGGAGGCATCTGTGGTGGTATGGGGCACACCTGTGCTCATGTGCACTTTTGGCCACTGACTTACTCAATTCATTCCTTGCTTCACTGTCTTTCAGCTTTACAGCTCGATGGACTTTGGAAGACGATGGCAACTCGTGCACGAGCGCATCACACCCAACAGGTTTTACTGGTAAGCATCTTGGGTACCAACATTCAACATCCCTTAGATAAAGACAAAGAATGAGATAACAAAGTGGCCCAAGCAATTCTGGGCACCTTCCACTCTAGGGGGATAATGCCTCTGAGCTCTTTGCTGTTCAAAAAGAGTTCATGGACCAGCAGCATTAATTTGTTAGAAATGCAGAGTCTGAGGCCATGTCAGGATTTATGGAATTGGAACACCATTCCTTGGCAATTCCTGTGTGCATTTACTTTGCAAAGCACTGAGATAGAGAAAGTTCATGACCAGGTGCTCTTGGTCGGAAACCAAGCTATGGTCATGTTGGAAATGTACATGTTTTATGGACCTGTGCTGCAAAACATTGTTTGCCAAAGATGTCCTGTAAAAAAAAAAATCTATCCAATTTGTGTCTTTTCATAGGAATTTCTATAGTCAAGTATGTTTAGGTCACAACTTTGAAATGCTATGTCTCCAGACTTGTGACTGTGTTAGGATAGGGAAGACAGAGGGAACTCCAACTGAAGCATCATGCTGTCTTGAAGCCAGTAGAGTCTGTTTCTTTTATCCCTACTGATGGATACTTTAGAAGTCTCTCCGTAGGGCATATGTTGTAAAATGCTTCTGTAAGTGAATTCATGTTTTGAAAAGGAAATTAGCCCTTCCTTCTAATCAGAACGTGTTTTTATTAACTAATGTTCTTTTAATCATGCACACTATCTTACCATATTATAGAAAATTCAGTATTTGTCTTATACACTTCCTGATAATTGTGAGATTCTTCAATCTTGCTTACTTCAGCAGAAACAATAGATACAGAAATAGGGATGAGAAAGCCTTGGGCAACATATATAATACATTAGATCATATGCTTAATTAAAAATAATAAAAAAACATTTTAAAGCACTACCTATATACAACTTATTTAAAATGTCATATTCTAGTTTCCCTTAAAAAGCCGCATGATTGTCATTTATGCCCTTCACGTCTGTATAAATTGGAGATGGTGATGATTGTACTATAGCTACCTTGAACACATGAAGAGTCACACTAACCACCTTACAAACAAGCAGCTCTCCTTTGTATCCACAAAACCATGTCTAGAATTACAGAAGTAATTGCTCATGCATAGGCTAGCAACCCACTAAGTCCTACTGTGCACAGTTTAGTGGAGCTAGAAGAGGAAATTGAATTGCTCTTACTCAACACCTGATCTGCCCTTTGCTATTTTTGCCTCTTGCAGACCAAGTGTTATTTCATCTGTAATTCTTATTATAACTATTATTTTGTTCATCTTTGGAACTATTAATCTTTCACAGTAGACTAAGACAGAAAAAGGAAATATTGGGTCCTCTGATACTGTAGCAGTATATGCTCAGCTGAAACGGACCAATTTCTCAGAATGTCATTATTCAAGAAAAGAGAAAAACAAAATCCCTCTGTTGTTTTGGAATAAACTTGGTGATGCAGTTGGCCGAGGAAGGAGAAGGCAGAGTAGATAGCATGATCCACGCCATCGTTGCAGAATGGAAGTGAGTGGACAGAGAACGACATTTTCCTTTCTTTTGCAAAGATCCAGAGAGGAATATTCCAGCTGCTGCCCCTCCACTCCTTCCTTTTGTGGAGTAGACAGAATAAATCCCGAGGTCCTGATAATTGCATTTCCTCCGTGCTCCACTCTGTGCTTCTTTCACATCTGCCCCCATGGGGAAATATAAAAGTTAGTGTCCGTGCTGGCTAGCCAAGTGAAAGCTGAGCGTTTCATTTTTGTAATTATCACTTCTCTTCTTTCTGACGCGTAATTGCTGTGACTATTCTTTTAGGTATCATAGGAGTCACGGAGAAAGAACTCATAGTTTTCTGTGTTTTTTTTCCACCGAAGATAGAATTCAAGGTTATCTAAGGATTTTAACAACTTGTGTTGAGAGCACATGGTTGGTGTATGTGGTAGGCATATCTTCTACCTCTCTGAGAAAATTAGAAGTGTGTATTTCTCTTGATGAAAAACAAACTTTGGCCTTAATGTTCTTTATTTGTCCATGTTTCCCACATGCATGTCATTGGAAGACTGTCTTGTTTCACAAAGTCACTGAAAGGGAAAAATTAACATAGGAACACTTGACAGTTTCAGATGTGTGCTTCAGGTATTTAGTTTGTGCACTAGATATCTCTAAGTATTTGTACTTAAGGCTAGTAAGAATTTTATGTACTGTATTCATCACCAGTCTTTTGAGGATGACCCCATTAGTCATACATTGTTTTGTGGGTGCATAAATGTGAATTCCATGTATGATGGGGCTGTGCACTCATGGGAATTTGGTAACAGCTCAGTGGATCTATTTAAAGCCCAGATTCCACATGGCAAGCACGATATAATTTTCACCACTCTTCATTAACGTTCTTATAAAGTGACAAAAATGAAACCAAACAAGGAGCTGTTCTACAGCTGCTTTAGGGGAGAGCTACTGTGTGTGGTGTAGTGATAGGAGCTGCAAGACTGCATCCCCGGCACCCGGCCGCCCGCATGGCTAGCTTATGCCCAGAAATAATTACACGGAAACTGTATTCTTTTAAACACTGCCTGAACCATTAGTTCCAGCCTCTTATTGGCTAGCTCTTACATATTGACCTAACCCATTTCTAATAATCTGTGTAGCCCACAAGGTGGCTTACCAGAGAAGATCTTAACCTGCGTCTCTCTGGAGTGGGAGAATCATGGCGACTCCCTGACTCAGCTTCTTTTTCCCAGCATTCTGTTGTTTTCTCCGCCTACCTAAGGGTTGGCCTATCAAATGGGCCTAGGCAGTTTCTTTATTAATAAGAAATCATTCCCACATCAGTGTGGTATTGAGGATAGTACGGCACATTGGTGGGGAGAGACATGGTGAAGGCAGATACTGAAATAAAAGTCAGGGAGACTTTTAATTTGTAGCTTTAGCACATAGGATGATAGCATGATACATAAGAAATATTCTCCTAATATTGCTATTTATAGCTTAAACATTGACTGAGGGGTAGATACTCATGAATGTGAGCTTTACTCATGACACCTCCAGTTGATGAGGCTTAGGGAGAAATCTGGGGAAAGGGGATGCACATTGAATTTTAGAGTTGGTTTCTACCAAAAGTGCTGCAATGGTGATTATTGGAATGTCTGAGAAAGTGCTTTATGAGTTCCTGCATTAGCTGAGCCCTCAAGATGGTAGAATAGGATGCAATATGAGGTACAATAGCACTTCAAAATAAAAACAGATTATCTAAACAGGTTACCAAAAAAGAGGTCACCTAGGAATCTTTTGAGGTAGGATGGCCTAGCCATCAGTAGTGCTTTAGGAAGAGAGGCAACTGACTCAAAAACTCTTTCTTTTCCACCAGTTGTTCCATTCACTTGGTACCAGGACAACAGGTCCTCTTCATCAATCCAGATGCTCCAGAAATGGGAATTTGCAAGCAAGAGCACATAAGAGGAAGTATCTTAATGCTTCCTCTCTGTTCCTCTTAGCCTTTATGTGGGCAGTTAGAGTCAAGTGGAAAGTTTGCCTGTTGGGTTTTCTTTTTGTGTTGCTGTGTTCCACTGGGCTGTGAGTAATTCTGTGGAAGATACTGAGAAACTGGGAAAATTCTGCAGTAGGAGGATTGTTTTTGTCTTTTCTTTTCTGCGAATCAAATTGAAACACTTACGGTTTGCAGCTTTGTCTCTCTGGTCCTGCACTTTCCCTGGGTGTTAACCGTCTGTGGGCACTTTTTTTTTTTTCAATGAGATCACAAGTATTACTAGCTTTCTAATAACTCTGTGTACCTGGACTGGCCTCCTAGTGCCTCTGATTTTTATAGGACCTCTGTGTATCATCTTGTGGAATTATAAAAGAATATCTCTAGCATGCTCTCTGTGTATCTCCCTTTATTATCTCCAGAAATGGCAAATGGCAAGACATTCTTCATTGTCTCTATAGAAAAAATTCTGGCAAATAAGTAAACCCTGAGATGATATGGACTTCAACTCTGCTGTATTTATCTAAAGATATTTGGATTATAACATGGACTGGTCTTGAGAATTAAGTCCTTTAAGATGTAAGCTGATATAGACATTCTAGATGATACATATTATGGGATATCAAAGATTGCTGTTAGATTCGTCCTGATGCCTGAATAGTGACTGGTGCAGGCTCAAGGGTGACTGGTGTAGAAGGACAGATGTACTGGGATCCATGTCTAAAGTGTATTGCACATTGTCCTATACTACTTTTTTTGTTGGAGGAGGCTCCAAAATAATCACATAGAAACTGTATTAATTAAATCACTGCTTGACCCGTTAGCTCTAGCTTCTTATTGGTTAACTCTTACATATTAATTTAACCCATTTCTATTAATCTGTGTATCGCCATGTGGCAGTGGCTTACCAGGTAATGTTCCCAGTGTCTGTCTCCTGGGACTCCATCACTTCTCTCTGACTCTGTCCTTCTTCCTCCCAGTATTCAGCCTAGCTTTCCCTGCCTACCTAAGTCCTGCCTTGCTATAGGTCCAAAGCAGTTTCTTTATTTATTAATAGTAATCACAGAACACAGAGGGGAGTCCCACATCACTTTTTATCTCTTTCTGGGTTTAGTGTAGTGACGTTCTAGTGAGATGGAGAGTTCAGTGCTAACTAGAAACTGAAGGCTGCTCTCAGATGTGTGAATGAGCTGGGAACTGGACCCCTCACCAGCCAAGCCTTCATGTGATACAGAAATTCTTGCTGATAGTTTGAGAGATACTTTGTGTATGATTCCACAACCCTGACCCAGAGAAATGGTCAACTTAACTTTTCTTTTGGGTTTAGTTGGTGGTAATTTGCTACAGCCAGACAATTGGTTCTTAAGTGTGTATTTTGGGGTATGAACTTAGACTTCTGCTCACTATACTGTTCTTTGTTCATACACTACTTGTGTCTAGCACTATATCTTCTTGGATGTCAAACTCAGATGTTGCACTTGGCCAACCATTTGGTTCTAGTCTTCCCAAATACACATATTACCATGTCTCAGAGTTCTGTTTACCTGACTCTCAGACTCTATGGAGTTTGAATTAGTTAACAGACTTAGAACTCTGTCCTTGGTGTGAATGAGTCTTACTTACTATAGTAACCCTTTTTTCTATCTTCTATTATTTTGCCTTTGACACCATAATTGAAATTTTTCTGATATTGTTGATTGTATATGCACATACACAAACACACACACGTATATAGATGGAGCCATATGCACACCTACCCATTCAGAAAAGTACGATTTTCAGTTAAAGCACAAGAGTCTCATTTATCCATGTTCCAGACACCCATCTTAGTCACGTGACAGCTGTGGTGTGAAAAATGTAGGAGAATCAGGAAGTGGAAGTAGGGAATAAATGCCTGAAAATAATCTGGCTAGAATGGATGCTTACCCCTATCATCTAAATTTAAACTCTCTTGATTTCATTGTTCTAGAACCGTGGGTCAAATATCAAATATTTACATTATGATTCATAACAGTAGCAAAATCACAGTTAGGAATAAGCAGCAAAATAATTTTCTGGTTGGGACTCATCACAACATGATAACTGTATTAAAAGAACACAGTATTAAGAAGGTTGAGAACCACTGCTCTAGAACATAATCTATAACTTGCTTTTGAAACCAGTCTCTTTTTTATTCAGCTAAGAATTTATCTTGCGTGTAGATTATGATCCTGAAGTACCAACTGCTGAGTCATTCTTAAGGTATTAATGCATTATCCCCAACAGAGACAGAGTTAAGGAATGGGCAGAAAGCCTTGAGATTGTTTCCTGGAAAATCAAGATCTTTTCAAACAAAGTTAACGTTATAGTCTGAATTTTGGATGCTGTCTCCAAATGTGCATCCACAATTTTGCAAACATAGTCATTTGCAATCTCAAGTAATGGGATTTAGGCATCGACCTGATATAAGGGATCAGATTTAGAGGCCCTTTGCAAGGCAGGGTATGCCACAAATAATATTTAATTCAGCTCTCCCTTACATATTTAAAATGGTGCAGCAATTTAAAAATACATTATATTCAAAATAATACATGCAAGGTCAGGAAGGGAGATATGAAAGCTCAGCTTGCAAGTAGAAACTGGGTTTTGCTTGGCTGATGGAGGCCACCCATCCTGTGTGGCTGCTGCAATCTTAGAAACTGAACAAAATGCACTGCTCAAAAGATAGCCATTGTCATCAGCTAGTGCCCCAAGGACCAGAACAGCAACACCCCCAAGTAGAGTAAAGCCTTTGAGGACTGTAATTTTCCTGGAGGCACACAGCTTACGCAGTGCTCCCAGGCTACTCGGAGAAGCTGAAAACAAACATTGATGGTGATGAATTGTTTGGGACTTTCATCAGTAGGGAACAGGTCCAGGAGGAACTTATGGAAATAAGGGGAAGTTGTGGAGCTGAGCCTCTCAATCACAATGTAACAAACCAAAGGCAGGGATACTGTTTACACTGCAGGCCATGTATCAGGTTATAGATAGCAAAACTGCCCCTCTCCAAATCTGAGTGCTTAATCCCAGTTGGTCTAGAGCCATGTATTAGTCAGATGACCCTAACAATGTGTTATAGACTGTGAGTCTTGAACAGCAAACATTCATTTCTTTCTTGTACAATATTAGAAGCCGAAGTATCCAGTCAGAGTACCAACACAGTTGTCTTTAGTAGAGACACCCCAGCTCACAGCAAGGTATTTTCTCTAAGTTTCTTCAGTGTGCACTGATAACTCATATTCTAAGCTAACTTTTTGCTTCTTGAGGGTCCCACCCTTCAAATATAATTGCCTCTCCAAGCCCCATCTGCAAATACCATCACTCAGGGGATAAGACTTCAGCATAGAGATTTTGGTGTCACAATTTAGTCCACAGTTGGGTATAGAGCAGGAAAGAACTCAGAAAGGAATAAAAGAATTCTACAGGAAGATCTGTCAGGAAAATCTCTGCAGCAGGAGTGGGTGTGGCCTGTAGAAGATGAAGAGGAGATGCCAGACCTAGGTACACATATTTTAAAAACACAATGAACCGCTCTAGTAAACTCTAGCTTTTTTGGTTGTAGATGTAAGAAAGCTTTTGCAGACATTCAGGTAACTGTTCCACAAATACTTAGGAAAAAAAAATATTTATTTCTCCCAACCCTTTCCTCCTATATTGTAATAGAGATTTAAATGTATATTTAATTTTTTCTAGAGTTGTGATAATGCTGTTTATAAAAATTTTTATCTTGTTAGAGTGAAATTGAGTATTTTTCTGTACAGCCCTCTGATCTTTCTAAATGTAATTCAAAATATGCTTTGTATTTAATTGATGGCTATATAATAATTTAATAATTCTTTGTCATTATATTGATCTTGCTTCTTCAGTTTTACCCTTAAAGAAATCGTTACAATGTTTTGAAAACCTCAAAGTAATTATCCCAGCATTTATTATTATTTTTCATGATGGATTATTAAAACAATATAGGCAAATATTAGTGCACCAAATTCTTCTACAGGAAGTTTGGGCCAATTTTTACTCTAATGAAAACACCGTTTTATTGCTTCTTATGTAAATTAATTTTTAAAGTAATTAAATTTAATATGCAAAAATGGATTTCTTTGTTTTACTTTGCATTTCCTCTCAGACTGGTGAGTTTGTGCTGAAATCGTGCATTCTTATCCGCTGTGGTGTCTGTGTGACCGTCTGCTCTTTCTTTAACCTGGGTTCTGGCAATGCATGCTCTTCCCTTCCCTTTCACTTGCGCCCTGAATTTGTCCTTCAGTTGTTCGTTGTTTAATGATTTTTAACATTTGTTGTTTACTTGAAAAATGTCATGTTCTTAAATCTTTTCATGTCTTCCATCAAAGTGTCTCCTATTACTTTACTTTTAGGTAGTACTTTGACCTATGATCTCAGAAGTATTAACTGGTGTTATTTTTAAATCTGATACTCTTGTTAAGTAGTATAAATATAACAGTATGTGTTGGAGAATACATGACATAAATAGGCTGAGCCATCTACATTATGGTTTGGAAAGTGACTACTAACCATCAAGTATTTTATCCTATTACAATGCAATATTTTAATAAATGGCCAGGCTAATGTACATTTTAACAAAATTATAGCATATTAATTTTGTTAAGTAAAATAAAATAAAGTCTAAGAAGCATTTCCCAATTAATTATGTGCCCATATATTAGGCCATTTTCCTCTGATAGTTTGTTACAGGGGAACCTATTGCCAGAGATCAGACTTTTGAAGATGGTGACATTTTTTTTCACCTGTGCCCTGAGTCCAAACTATGCTCCATTTAGTTACTGTTTATGATAATACAGTTTCTTTTTGAGTGGGTCTTTCCCCAAAATCATAACAATATAAGAATAGAACCCTAATTATTTTTCTTGGATGAAAGCAGAAAATATTTTAATTTTGAAAACAAAATCTGGTTATAATTTGGAAGTTAATTGGCAAATTTCTCGCCCCCCCCAAACTTTCTCATGTTCCCTTGTTTGTTATCATTCAAATTCATGGTCTCTTTTTCTTTTATTGTTCTATACATGTGTACACATGAATGTGAATGTGTGTGTGTCTAATAAGAATTAACTATAAAGTTAATAATAAAATAGCAAATTATAAGAGGTCAATTGAAAGAAATTATTATCCTCATTGATTTAGTAGATAGTGACACTAGAATATCTTTGAAACTAAGTAAGTTAGGTTCATCTGCATAGGCATTTCATCCTACTTTCAGTTCCTGTGGCCCAATATTTTGGATCTGGTCCTCCAGGAATCAGCATCCAGCTTATTATTATGCATGTATAACTGTTATTTTCTGAGAAAAACATTTTACACTTGATAGCAATAATAAAATTGAAAAGGTTGCAAGCTGAAGGTCATGTTTGTCAGATCATCTGTGTTTCAGCAGGAAGACAGAACCTCAGGAATGACAAGGGCGGTTTCCAAACTATGGAACACAAAAGGGTATAAATGGAACTATTAAGATTACTTAAGGGATGAAAGACTCAGGTTATCCTGGTATGATGAGTAAGGGCAGCTTGGGGGAGATAGGATTGAAAAACCCTGAATAGTGTATTGGATTGTCCAGTAAGAACATGAGTGCAATTGGAACAATGTCATAGGGTGTTTGAATAAAGCTGCTTGAATGTGAAGTGTTCCCCCATAGACTTTTGTATTTGAATAAGTGGTCTGTGGAGGTTTTGGGGAGTTGTGGAGCTTTGGGGACTGTGGCCTAACTAGTAAAAATGGGTTTTGGAGAATGGGCTTTGACGATAACAAGCTTTTCTGGTTCTTGAAACAAGCCAAGCTTCAAGCTTCCAACTCCAGTCACCGTGCCTCAGCTTACTGTCATACATACCCTGCCTTCATGGACTGATGTCCCCTGAAACCGTGAACCAAAAAAAAAAATGTCATATTTCCCCAAATTTATTTCTTTCACATAATTTGTTACCGAGACCAGGAAAGTGACTACTTGGGAGAACAGTTTGTAGACTCACTGGCAAAGGGCTTCTTACCTTCTGTTATGAGAACATTTTTGAGATAGATAATTAATTGTCTTATGTATTAAATATACTTAGCCAGATCCCCCAGTTATGACAACTTTATTATGCCTGAATTCGTTGCCAAATATTCTCTAAAAGGAAACGTACTTTGTTCTCTCCCAACTTCTCCCTAAAGAATCAGTTTGTTAAGGAAAAAAGAGTTAATATTGAGGGCCATTGAGAAATAGAGCTGAGAAAGTAGAGCAGATATGAACTGTGCTGTGCCTTACATGCTAGAGAACGCTATGGAGTTGTTTCCCTGGTTAATGGAGAACATTCATCTCTTGTGCAGAGGAATGACATGCCATTCATATTGTATGAAGATCTATTCTTGCTGGGGATGATCACATGTGTTTTCTGTGAAACTCTGTCGATGGAAGATGCTAGTTTTTTTCTCATGGTAGATGTTTGTCTTCCAAGACTTTCTGATCCCAAGTTCCATTCACCATTAAAATGTTATACAATTGTAAACTTCACAAGTATTCATTTGAGGTTGGGCAGGTGGCTCAGTGGGTAAAACAGTTGCAATATGAACACAAGGGTGTGATTTCTGGTTTCTAGCACACATAAGACCTGGATACATCTCTAAGATCACAGAGCTCTTGTGGCAAGGGGACAGGTGGGAATTTTGTAGTTCCCCTTCTGTCTCTGTCTCTGTTTCTCTCTCATACACATTGTTAAAGGAAATAAATGATAAATTTAAAAAATACAGCTCATGCATATTTACTGAAAAGGATACATTTTTGTCCTTATTGATTCACTAACATTAAAGAATTTTATTAAACGCAATCGTTTTAACGCAGCACTTTGATTATTTTGTCTTCTAGTTTTATACACCTGAAAATAAATTCTCTGCAAATTATAGTCAAGAGTGCATCTTTATTATGCCTTTTTAAAAAGTCGCACTTAAACCAAAACAGTTTTATGCATGCATGGTATTCGTGCAGATGATTTGGGTGGTGGCAGACTAGTCCACGGAATTGATACATTCCTATTCTTATGGAAGGATTATGTAGAGTTTGGGGTGGAAAGGACCCTGGGAGATGATCTGCTCTCATGCTTTCTCCAACAGTGTTCTTAGATGCTCTCTCCAGGGCCTGGTAAATTGTCCCTGAGACAACATGAGGCTCAGAGAAGCCTGTGGGGATGCAATGAATATGTCTTTAGCCCCATTTTTTCTTCAGTCAGAACTACTCAGATTTTTAATTTGTTTTATACACCACACTCCAGCGTAATATTTCTTTTAAAGTCAGAAGACTATTCATTAAAGAAGCAGAGGAAGTGGGGGTTTCTAGAAGGAGTTGAGGAAAAATATACCTTGTGAAATTCACAAAGAACTAATAAAATGACGTATAGAAAAGAAGCAGATGAAAAGTTTGGAAAATACACACATTTTCATTTTTTTTTTTATTCTGTGGAAGGCACATATTAGTTGGACACTCTTCATATTTTTTCCTCAGTGCTCCTTATACCACTCTGAAATGTCTAGTTCTACTTGGATGGGATAAGTTTTTGCCAGACCCAATTCACTGGGATCATGATGTAAGTAAGATCAGTACCTGAGACCCATGGCTCTCTCAATGGACCATTGTGATTTGGCAAGACCATCTGTCCATAATACCATGGACATGATTTCAGAAAATTGAGCTCTAATCAGTAATGCTAAGGCAGGAGAAGGTGAGAGGCTGTGGAGGTAGGAAGGGTGGTATGTATCACAGTGGCCGCTCAGTGACTCTAGTTTGTCCTGTTCAGAAGAGGACTTCCTGAGTAAGGAGAGTCCCTTGAGCAGTCACACATTTTTTTTCTATCAACATACTCCTTTCCAATCACAATGCTTTTCTTCTTCTCTAAGCAAATACTAAGTATCTATGAGTCTAGCAACTCCAAAGCTTTGCCACCTTGTTTACCTTTGTCAAGGAACCCATGGTACTGCTCCTCAAATCAGGAACTATCCTTTACCTTTGGGCAGCTCCTCCTCATCTGCTCTTTAGAAAGACAACGTGAATGATAGAATAAGAACCTTCCCTGTCTTTTCCGTTTCCCTGCCGACGGGTCCTGTCATACTAGGCCTTCTCCAACCTTTAACTTAACAGGATCGCAGAAAGCTGTCAAGTAATTTGTGCAGCGCTGCTACAAGGAGGCAGAGGGAAGGGAGAGCGAGCATCCCCATGGGGACCCTTGCTCTGCCCACTCAGCTGTTTGGATAGACGCATAGAGATGGAAACATTGAAAAGGTCAGACCTGTAACCAGTGTGATCTATAAAAAGGCACCAACATATGCGGTAATTGCTAAAGAGGAGACCTAAAGCACTGGGCTTTTTTAAGTGGGATGACCATGAACTTTTTCAAGCAGTTCTCGGAATGGGAGATCCTACTTTATACATCTCTTAATATAGCTATTGTCCATTTAATAAGTGTCATTTAAAGAAATAACAGTGAAATACAGCTGTCCCTCAGAATCCATGGAGCTAATGATCTTGTACATAAAATTATAATGCTTACCTATAACATCTTTACTAATATTTTAAATAGTTTCTAGATTCTTCTAATACCTAGGATAATATAAATACTATGTAAATCATTGCGCTATATTGTCCTAGAAAATAATGATGACAAGACTAATACCTAATCAATACAGATGCAGTTTTTGCATGCATACTATCAGTCTCTTGTTGATTGAGTCTCTAAATGCAAAACTGGTGGAAGTGGATGGATAACTGTTGAGTAAAAGGCTAGAGTTATGCCTCTCTGCTGTCCTCCTCTAGAAGAGATTAAAAATATGCATTTTATCAATGGGAAGAAACATTTCCTTCTTTCTTTCCAGATTCTTTGATTTTGGTTTCAACATGTTGTTGTATTTATTAAGAATTTTCTCAGAACTCAAATTATCAGCTCAAATCCATGGCCCCTGAGTGTAGCAAAAAGAACACTTGATTAATTGCCAAAGCTTCTTGTTTCTTCTCATTTTACCTTTGCCACTCAGATACTCAAAGATTCCTCTGGCTTTCTGAAGCCCCATTTATAAGCTTCAGAGGCCAGGTGGAAGCTGGCAGATGCCCAGGCCTCTGCACTCATCCTGACACTCTCTTACCCTTTGCCTAGTTGTTGGTCTTTTGTCAGTAGAAATCTCTTCCATCCCTTCAACGGTCACCAGCAACCTGTTTAATCAATGGTATTTGAGGGAGAACCTGTAGTATATTGGCCTTAATTGCCCATGGAAGTGCAGCCCTACCCAGAAATTCCAATTCTCGGTGATTAGACATGGGCTTCAGGAGTTGAGCCCCTGTTCCTTAGCAGATTTAATTTGCAAAGCCAGAGAAGACGGATAGGGGGCCATTTTGAAAGCCAGGAAGTCAGCTTTGTCAGGTGTTCCTGCTTGCTTAGTACAGACCAACTCTCATGATTATAATCCCTTTCCTTTCTGGAAGCTCCTGAAATCTATAGTGAAAGATTTTTTTTTTTCCGTCCCAAGCCAATAAAGACATTGTCACCTCCAGGCAATTTGAAAAATTGCATATACTCCTGCCAAATGAGATAACATATGTAAGTGTGCTCTGGAAGTTTCAGAGGGTTATTAAAATGCCTTGTATCAATAAAATATAAGCCATTATTAAAAGAAAGTCTGTACTTGTTTTGAACCCCATGGCGTGAATAAGGTTACTGATTTCCTCTTGATGTTTAGAAGTAGTTACCAGGGAATTCTATTTAAGAAGCAGTTTTGAGCTCCCACCCTGAAAAGTGCATACATACAAAGTACTAAAACAGACAGAGGATCTTGTAGATGGGTTGATGCTCCAGTCTCCAACTCACATTGAAGTTATTCAGCCCATTGCCAGGTAGCTTTATGATGTCTTCTCATTACACAATGGTAAGTAGTCACTTCCTGTGGTGGGGTATTAGTTAAAGATGAGTTACATTCATTTATGCTGGGGAATATTTGTTTAATTTTGCAAAAATGCATTGCATTCTTCCATGTTGCATTTGTTTAACTATATGAAGCTGTGTTTTTTGCCTGTTTAAAGCATGTGATTGGTCTAATAAAGACCTGAATGGCAAATAGGAAGGCAGGGAGAAAAAAAATAGGTGGACTGACATCAGGGAATAAACAGAAGAAGAACATGAGGTCCAAGAGAAAGAGAAGGAGAGAGGATACCAGGGTCTAGTGTTCCAACTATATAGCAAGTCATGGAGTAACAAGTAAAGAAAGGTATACAGAACAGAGAAAGATAAAAGCCCAAAGACAAAAGATAGATGGAATAATTTAAGAAAAACTGACTAGAAATAAGCCAAGCTAAGGCTGAGCATTCATAAAAAAGAATAAGTCTCTGTGTGATTATTTGGGAGCTGGGTGGCAGGCCCCTCAAAGAGTACGAGTAGAGAAAATTCAACAATAACTTCTTTGATCCCTTAGCTTAGGATTCATCCATGTGACTTTCTTTGGATAAGTTTAGTAAATGTGCGAGTCAAGCATGTCCCTTGTCTAGACCACTGTAGCTGTGACTGCTTCCTTTGAGGCTCCCGAGAGAATTCACGGAGCACAATTATGCATTTGTCATTGTGAAAGTCAAGCTTTTCTACACTCAGGGAATGCAGTAGAGCACCCCGTCATGCTCAGTCTAAAGAAGGCAACCCCTTGGCTGACTCTTTGATGTGATAGACAGGAAAATCACTAATAGTTGCCTGAAGTCGCTGCATGTTTGAGAGATTTAGTATGCAGCAGAGACTCTAGAGATGGTATGGTAGGGCAGAGGAGTTGAGACAAGTGGACAGATCTCAGGGGGAAAGGATGGCCAGTTTTGAGAACAAGGAACGACCTGAGAAAGCAGGGCCAGGGAAGGTAGCCTTAAAATGATAGTTAGGCAGAACTGGCCTTTGAGAGGAGACCCGGAAGGTGGTTTCGGTTTCCAGGGACCACATGTGTGTGCTTTTGGGTTCTCAGATGTGATGGGGAATGGAGGAAGAAGGAGAGCGGCAAAAAAGAGGATGCATTCAAGGAAACTGTCAGCTCCTCAGTCCATTAGGAAGCTCAGGGTGGATTACTGGGAAATAGAAAGCTAACAAGGCTGGGAAAGCTTAAGAGGATAACCCTGGGGTTTTCAGTGTCACACTGAAGATTCCTGTTAAGGTGTGGACCACTGAGGGATTTTCTGCTCCTGCATGAACCATGCTCAGTACTGACCTTTTTTGGAAATTCATTCTTACAGCAGGAGGAAAGGCAAATCTCAGAAGGAAGAGTTGGGAGCAGCAGGTGGCCAGCACAGAGGCCTATAGCCTGGGGTAATGGATTCGGGGGGGGGGGGGACTGACTCTCCATGAAATTCTAGAAACTGTGCTTTGCAATTAAAAATGTCCAAGGATACCTTCTTACAGAAAATAAAATAAGTTTGATTCCTCCTCTGATCCCAGAATGTTGTTTCCTACAAACGGATAAAAGGTAGACACTTGAGTTCTCCCGGGAATTAAGTCAGCAAGGCAAGGTGACCACAGATTTATATAGACTTTACAGATAAATTTTTAAACAAAGGCTCAAACTCAGCGTGCTGTTTACACAGTTCTTGGAAAGTGTGCTCTGGACCGAGGCGTAATTTTCTCCAGTGCAAGAATGTATTGCGGAAAGTTCCCTGAGTGGATTTTTCTCTGTGTGTTTTGGGGGTTGGAGGGAGTACCTTAGTCGTGTTCTTTCGGCAAATAGACTTTGGAATAGAAAGCAGTATGTACAAGGGATTTCCTGGGGCCCTCATGGGAATGACTGTGTATTTGTGGGCCAAGGAGAGCAGCACTGGATAGAAGGAGAAACCGGCTCTTTTGAAGGAATAACAGTGGACCTCATGGAAGCTTGTTTCTGAACTCGTCCTCCGGAGACATCTGGCCTTGAACTAAGGGCTTAGGTCTTTATATTTCCACACAACCCTGCAATACCATGTGGGAAACCACTGTGGGAGGAGTGTGACTTTACTGACTTAAGGGCAGCCACTGCAGAAGAGTCTCAGAGCCTGATCAGGCACCCTCAGATCAACCCCGAGAAGTGAATCTCTGGAACACAGGGAGATATGTACATTATGGTACTTACCAAAGGCTTATTTTGTGTTAAACACTGTGCTCCTTCCATTAAAGACATTACTGACATCATCTTCCCCGGAGACCGGCATGCACAATGATGTAGTGGCCCAGTGCATGGGGTTGGCCACTGATTGTCCAGGTTTGAGTCATTGTTGTACTGCCGGGTGAGCCTGGGCACCCCACGGCCTCTGTTTCTTCGTTTATAAAATGGAGATGGCAATAATAATTTATCTCGCAGGGTTGTGGCGTTGTACAGACTAGAAACCAGCAAGCCTGGCTTGTGAAGAGGAAAATAGGGGATTGCTCTTTTTTCACCTCAAAGGTTCTGTTGTCGGTTTTAATCACTGGTGTTTGCCGATGCTTGACCAGACCAGTGTGTGAGATCTTCCATGCGAGATCAGAGGCAGAAAGCAGTGGTAGACAGGAAGATAATGGCAGGAGGGGACAGAGGCTGACAAGCTCACAGGGTTTATATGCCCTCCCCAGCAAGGACTAATGTTCTAGAAAGAACGAAAACGTAGCCAGTCAGAACTACATTCTTTTGGTACTGGAACCATCACTGTAGGCATCCGAGGAAGCCCCATGGTTTTGTTCTTACTCCATTCCATGCCATTAAGTTCTTTCATTCATCCCTACCATTGTGCCAGGCCCCCGTGAGGTACTTTTTGATAGGAGTGGCAGTCTTCTAGGCTCAGCAACCCACCTTGCTTCTGTGAAGAGGCTTGTCACCCGAGGACATGATTTTTTAACTGGGAAGTAAGCGAAACAGAGAGAAGCAGCAGCCTGGGAGGTCGCGGTGGAAGCGCGTGCTGCTGGATGCCATTAATCACTAATTGCTAAATGATTTTATTATATGGCAGGCATAAAAGATCACTTGAGGTTTTACAGCCAGTTCTAGCTTTAAGAAAACAATTCCTTATGTCAAAGTGACTATTAAATTAAGTGATTCCGCATTAAACATCCCGTGGACTCAAATGATTGATGAGACCGCGGGAGGAATAGACCCTTTCTTTGCAGCTGCTCACAGGAAATCCACGGCCATTTCTCCAAAAGACATTGACCTTGGCAACTGAGGTATGGAGGCTTCTTAGAGACACCTGGGTGTTTAGAGTCTGGAGTCGGGGGGAAAATAGGCCCTCTACCTTTGTTTTACAGATAAGGGAACTGAGGCCCAGAGATACAAAGTGATTCTCCAGGAATCACTATGCCTGTCCTGTCATATAGTTGTCACTAGTAATTATATGTTTTCACCATCTCCAGCCATCTTTTCTGCCTGGGTTTCATAAAAGGCAAAGCAAGCCTTGGAAAACTCCTTGGCTTATAGCTTAGAGCTCCAGACCGCTGAGATACAGTGCGGTGCTTTTTAGTTTCATTCACCCAGTTATGTCTGCTGTCCAGACTTTGCTTCTTCATGTGGCAAATGGGGACAGACCCAGGAACTTGACCGATATGTTTTAACTTCACAATGTATTTCCACGGGAAAACTGGGCGGGAGGGCTAGCAAATGGCCCAGCCATGGTCTCTTCCCTGAACTTAGAGTCAGTCCAGGAGACACCCAGGGTATACCCACATGACAGAGAGTCAGAAGTCCCTTATGTTAGGGTCTCCTCTACAGACTGGCACAGTGAGACCTCACTAAGCCAGCAGGCAGTGATACGAGGAGCAGTAGCAGAGACCGAAGGTTCAGAGACAGAAATGAGCGTTATCGTTTGGAGGTGGTGAGGAGCGGGAGATTCCCTATTGCGTGCTGAGAAAGCCTGGGCAAGTGAGGGACTATCTGATTGTGGTTGTCCTGCTTCTCCACTCATTAGGTGTTGCGGGAGGTCCTTCCGCCCCTCCAACCAATAGCTGCTGAGATACCAGCCCATTGGGGCGTGGTTTGAAGGCCCTCCCTCAACAATTAGGTCTTTGAAAAGAACATATCACTGCCAACCTACTAGAAGCCAAGCACTCTAGGAGCCAGTGGCACACAATGGTACACAAAACACACATAGCCTTTCCCTGCTTTTAACACTTAGGGCATAGCGCTCAAGTTAGTGCCACTGAGGCAAGTAGCAATGTAGTTACCAATGTGGTTGTAGCAACTTAAGCCTATTAATGCTTGCCATATCCCATGTAAAATGAAGAGATCCAGTACACTGTAATGCCTGCCTTCATGGTAACTGAAACAGGGAATCTGACCTGGGATAGAGGGGTCCTCCTCATGGGCAGTTCACCTCACAGTTTGTACGAGTGAATGGAAGATGCTGCAATAGTTGGAGCTGGCATTTGTAGCTTTGGGTTCTAACCTAATTTCCCTACTCTGAGACCAGCTATGGTTCATGCTCTCTTCCTGTGCACGTAGCTGCCTCACCTGAAGAATGGGAAATAGGAACAAGCACCGGCCCCATTTGCAAAGCCATCCAGTCATCAGGGAACCAGGGAGCCGGCATTGCCCAACACCTGGCCACTCACCTCTGATATGAACGTAGATAAGCATATCTATTGTGTTTAGAAACTCAGATATTGGTTTGGAAGACTGCCATATTTTATTATTGCATCCGTAAAAAGTAGGGGGATTAGAAAATTAATTCATCACATGTGCGTTTGAAAACCAATTTTAGAGACTAGGGGTATAAGTGGGCTGGCTAGAGTTCTTTCCTGGCATGCGTGAGGCCTTGAGCTGGGTAACCAGCACAGAATAAAAAAAGCAAGAGCAAAGTGAACCATAAAGACAGCTGTGTGAACTGATGTCTGAGAGCTGTTCAGTGCTATGTGCTCTCTAGCAGGCTGTGCTTTCTTCTAAGATGCAAGCTGGGCAATGCTCAGTGTGTGTTCCGCAGCTGGAAGTTGAGTGTTTACCAAGAGAAAGATGTTTTTCTAGAGAGAACTCTAGATGTTTATTAGCCTTAATCTATAAAGTAGAAGTGGTCGCGATAATAAAAGAATTATACGTTGCTAATTCTAAAAGAACCATAGCTGCTCTTTTTGCTGTCCTGATCGTCAGGACGAAAAGAAATGATCAGACGTGACTCAGACAGAGCATCCTTAGGGGGGAAAAAAGAGAGAGAGAGATAGAAAGAAAAATCCAATAACTCCAAATGACCAAATTCGTATTATTTGATGTTTGTTCTTTCTTAATCCATTTCACTCCCATCAAATTGCTCAAAAGCTACTTTGATTTATAAATGGAATTTAGGAAGTTTGGAAACTGAAAAATAAACAATTTAAACTTTGAAAGATCGCTCCCGGGAAGCAGAGCAAAGGTACTTAAAGGATTTCCATTTCCTAAGACCCTAGAAACGCAATGGATTGACGTGCTCTGTTTAACTGCTGTTATGGACGGCCCCCTGGGTAAACTTTACGCTTTATAAAAAGCCAATACTCAGAAAGGGTTTTGTAAAAATAATATTCATTCACAGACTCATCCAGTGGAACAATCCACAGCTGACATTTTGTGACCACGTTGCATGAAGGACATGTGTGAACAGTAACAAGTGAGCCCCTCCTGGTGCCAGACCCACTGAAACTTTTGCTCTTGAATAGCTATATGCTGAGTCTTCAGCATTCCAGGTAGGAAGCTTTGGCTGTAGACATTCTTGCTAGAACTAGTAGACTTGAGGAGCTGGAAATGAATGAAAGGTGGTCTGGGGGTGTGTTAGCCTTTCCTTGCTGTCTGTCGTGCCTCTGCATGCAGTGACACTCTGGAAGAAACTACAGTGATAGACCAACACCTGTCGCCTTCCTCTTGATTAGCCAAATAGCCTTTGCCCAGCTGTCTAATATGAGCGCCCTGGTTGACTTCCCTTCTGCTACCTTAAGTGGTCTGCTTCTAGTCTTTGCCGTAACTGTACTTCTTCCTTCCAACCCTACTTTCCCCCACCTCTTCCTTTCAGCAGTAATGGAACCTCCCCTCTCCCAGAGGAAACAGATGACAGTGTGTGCCTGTGTTTGGTTTTGCTTTCTTCTTCATCCTTCTGGCTCACTCACCTTCTCTGTATTTCTCTGTTGTGTTGAAAGAATACCTTTATGCTCTTGTGAGCTTCAATTTCAGTTGATCCTGTCTCTGTCCACCACACCTGTCTGTCTCCTGTCTGTCTTTCTTTCTTTCTTTCTTTCTTTCTTTCTTTCTTTCTTTCTTTCTTCCTTCCTTCCTTCCTTCCTTCCTTCCTTCCTTCCTTTCTGAAATCTTTCTTTCTTTTCTATCATCTGTCTGTCTTTACATACAATCTGTCATTGCAATTTCAAAACATCAAGGTGTCCATGATAGACATAATTTTATCTGCCAACTAAAATTTTAAGAAGCAAAACTGCTTTTCTAAGTGTCACTTCTATTTGTTACCACCTCTTCCTGCCAAATGATATGAAGTGACCTATAATGGATATTCTTCCATGCATTTGAACCGCTTCCACTGTTGAACTCACCATGGTTGGGCTGTTGCCCATGATCTATACCCTTGACCGTGATCCCATCTGATTCCCAGATCTTGTGCTCACTTCTTGTTCCTCACCTGCCTGATTTCAGTGGTTGTTAGTGCTGTTTTTACCTCCCCCCCCCCAGTCCTGTGTCCTGTCTGGAACACTGTGATTTTCTTTTGCCATTTTTTAAAATCTTCTCTATAATTGTTTGCTGAAACCTTCATTGGTTTCCTTTTACTAGAAGAGACTCCAAATGTGTGTCTTTTCCAGGATGTTTTTATATCATGTCTTTTTTGTTTGAAAAAGGACACTTCCCTAATAAACCGCACTCGTTCTTAGCACTAAATAGAGTTCCTCTGAAGGTTTCTGAGCCATGCGCTCTGCCCCATCCTCTCCAGAATCACACACACACACACACACACACACACGCACACACACGCACACATGTGCACACACACACACACACACACCTACCTCCAAAGCTCTATTCAATATATTTACCCTGTTATTACTCAGGAAGTGTCAGGTAGCTGCCCAGTGATGTCTCTTAGATACCTCCAAACATGTGCCATCATTAACAAGACACATTGCCATTCCTCAACTGTATAAAAACAGCATCCTCTCTTTTCCTTTCTTTGGTGAAATGATTTCCAGAGCTTTCTCAGATTGTCTAATTTTTTTTGGTCTCCTTTGCTTATTTAGAAATTTCAAATCAGCCTGGATGACGCTCATGGACTCCACCAATTTCAGTTTCCTGAACCCTTAATGCCTATGCTAAGTTTATTATTCCTGCAAAAGCCTTATTCCAGACTCACCTTCTCCATCCTTGATTGCACTTCCTCAAGCCCAATTCTGACCTTTTGTCTGGGTCCGCTTCCCACACCTTTCCACCCTGTTTTCCTACCACCCAAAGCAGCTCTTTTTGTTTCCTTATTCATTTCTAAAGCTCAGTTGGAAAGAGGTCAACCTTTGGTTAAAAATTTACAGTGCTTACAGCAAGAGAAAACTATCAAAAATTTTAAATAGATAATCTAATGGCACACCAGTGAGTCATGACTGCTTGTGAAGTGTGTCATGAAAAGTGTGTGCCAGTAATCATGAACTTACGCTGATGCTTTCACCTTTAAAATGCTTTTTGCAGATTTGAGGCAATTCAAGGTTGTCAAAAATTATGTCATTCTTCCACGTCTGCATTTCTAAATGAGCGGAAATCAATGCAATGGCCAAGAGTGGGTCTCCAGCTTCCCTGTCTCCCCTACTGACCACAGTGAGATCTGGTGAATATGAGCCATTGTTCTGCCTTTTCATTAAAGATTCTGTGAGATTTTGCTCAGACTCAACCATCTGTGTTTTTGAGCTGTGTGTGTAGGATGCATACTTGATACTGAGAATGTGTATACTTACGTGTACAAATGTGCATGAGTATGGGTAGGGAGCCCCAAGGTAGACCTTGGGTTTCTTTCTCTGACCCTATGAAACTTTGCTTTTTAACATACGACCTCTTGCTAAACCTGAAGCTCATCTCTTACCTAGGCTTCCTGGCCAATAAGCTTCAAGAATTTTTCTCCCTCTGCTGCCCTCATCTCTAGGGTTACAGGATCACATTACTACTATCTGGCTTTTTTTTTTTTCCTTACTATTAAAAACAAACACAAAAACAGGGGTTCTGGGGATTTGAACTCAGCTTTGTATATGTCAGCCAACAGGTCTCTCCTCAGCCCGGGGTCATCTTAAATGGAATAGTGTCTAGCATGGATTTTTCAGGGAGTCACAGCTGAAAAATACTACCCCCCAATAGATTTACAACCCCTTTATGGTAAAATGGACATCGTCTAATGCCAGATTTCTGAAGCAGCATCGCAAACTCACAGATATCTACTTAGCCTCTTGTCTTCAGTGATGTTCTGCACTTGCCCCAGGCACTGAGACTGTCAGTCACCAGGACCTCAGTCAGGCTTCTCCTTGACAGGGTAGGGCTGCAAGGGTATCGTGCAATTTGGGATAATTCCAGAAAACCAGTTTAGTATCTTTTAAGTTGTGCAAAACAAACAAACAAAAAGACCAAACTTTATCTTTGAAATTCCCAGGATCCCCTCTCATACATTTCAGAGGGCTAAGAGCAAGTTCAAGGAGACAGACACCCCATTGCCCAAACCTATTAAGTCTCTAGTATTGTGAGCAGATTTTCTGAGCTGGATTGCCTAATACTGATAACAATGATATCTGCCTTAAAGGGCAGCTGGGAGGATTCCATCCTAAAACTAACCGTGCCTGGGGGACCTCTGCAGCCTTTCCACCAGCAGAGATAAGTCTGCAGCTCCTTCAGGCGATACATGACCCTGCTGTGCTCAGCTGGGGTTGACTCCGCTTTGCAGCTTTCCCAAGTGTGGAGCAAATTAATTCTCTGGCGAGTTACAAGTTGTTCCAAGGTAGTTCTCTGCGAGCCAGTCCAGCAGGGAGGCTTGGGAATGCTGTCATTCCTATAATTAATACATAGTTTTATGTTGTAGCCATGAGCAGATGGATTTATCATCATGTGCTCAGACTTGACAGAGGTCAGCCATTGTCTCTGGGTGTGTGTCCTCAAGTGCTCCTGGGCAAGCTGGCCTCTTTCCCTCTTCCGGAGCCCTCATGTCCCAGAGCATCCTTCAGACCAGCTAGCTCTTGAGCTCACTCGTGTTAGACTGTCTTTTTTGGGGCTTAGAAGGCTCCACTGTCTGGTTGGGTTTTATTTCCATCTGGAATCACTGAGCCATCGCGTTTATCAAACATGTCACATTGATGCTTTGCAGATAATGGAGGACATAGGCTCGGGTTCCTCCCCAGGCCCCGTCTCTCCGCTCCTGGGGCTCATTCGTGGGTTCAGTGCTATTTAAAATCCTCTGAAATAGTCAGGATTAGGAGGCTGAACATACATCACTCTCATCGGCATTGCTGCCTGTCATGCTTTGAGGGAGCCTTTATTTTCATCGAGGTTGAGTGTGATTAAATAACCGATTCCAGTTTACACAGGGAGTGGCAGAGCCAGGGTCCAGCCTAAGCTGAAGCCAAAGCTGGGAATCATTCATGGCTGTGGACCGCCCCTGTGTCTCAGGTGTCTTCTTTGAAGTGGATGTCAAGTTCAGTTCCTAGGAGGTTTACTGGCACAAGTATGCCTAAATCAGAGCTGTATGACTTCTCTACACATGCGGTTTGTGCCAAGAGTTGCTTCTCAGCCTATGAATGAGGAGCATTACATCGACCTTTTCAGTGGAACTAATGTCCCCTTTGAGAACTCTGCATGGAAGGAGACACCTATTTTCCCTGCGATCCCTGGGATCCTCTCTAGATAATCAGATAGGATGGTCTCAGCAAAGCTGACAGGATGTTTCCCTGTTTGTTAAACAAGAACCATTTGTTTGGTTCAGGAGCATCTGCTGAATAAACAAGATGTCTGATGTGCCATTTGCTCGCTGGAAATTAACAAACCCTTTAAAAATGGCAATTTGTCAAGAGTTAGATGAGGCAGAATTCATTCTCGGCAAGCAAGCAAATTGAAAACTTCCTTCTCCGGCTTTCCAGAATCCCCCAGAGCCAACTGTTCAGAATAAGTTCGGTTTAATTCTTCCATCGTTAAGGAAAACATGCAGACAATGATGGTGAAGAGAGGCAAGCGTCCTGCTATGGAAATTGAGGCTTCCTATGGCTTGCATCCTCCAGAGCAATGGATGGGAGCTGTTCTCCGTCTGGGCTGGGAAGGCTCTGGCCTGAGAGGCAGATTGTCCTCTTTCATGCTGTTTCAGAAATCATTTGATGTTCTTCCTGTTGCATTCTGTGAAACAGGCATGGAGCAGGGGGTTGATCTTAAAACACGAGCCAAAGGGACAGGCAAAAGTAAAAAGCCTATACCTCTCTTAAGGGATGCAGCAGTTACAAGACACTGGCAAAAGTTAATCCTGGCACAGGCCCACTGCCCCTTGCCGCACGAAACATTCATAGTGTCTGTTCAGCTTCTCTTAGTCCTTGATTCTGAATCCATGAGTTCCCATAATACTCAATCCAGGTACACAAGCTTACTGAGCAGTGAATGACGGGTGTAGCAGCTGAAAGTCTTGTAGCTCATGCACAGCCTTCCTGTAGATGAGGAAACCGGGGCATAGGTTTAAGAAGGAAGTAGAAATGGGATGAAGTCCCATGCAGATGCGGAGCTTGTTGAGTTGGTCAAGGGGCTGCATTACTGGATAATCTTCTAAGACAAAGGGCTCTGGGCGCCTTTTCGTGAAGATTGATAGGACAAGACTCTTAACTCAAGCCCCACCCTGGGCAGAATGGTGATTTACCTGAGATTCCCGGCAAGTGCTGGCCAGCTTGAGGTTGATATTCTTGCTGGATTGCAGTTCAGATTCTTTATTTGGAAGGCTTTGGGATGGGAGGGGTGATGGGGCAGGGCAAGGAGCGCTCAGGCTTTATGTAAGTGGGTCCCTGTGGACTCTAGTTAGCAGCTAAGGAATTAGCTGACTCTGGGCCCTCTGCATCTTGCTGTCTCATCTCCTCACACTGCTCGCTTAGCAATTGATCTTGTAAACTTTCCGAATCAGAGAAATTAAAGATGAAAAAAGAGCCTATTAAGTGGTCCTGCCCCAGCCCAGGACTAAGCTGAATGACTCCTGTGGGAGGGTTCTGGAGCGTCTGGCTCACTTTAATTTTAATTTTCCCAGAGGGTCTGACTTCTTGCTCTTCGCCAAGGCAGCCCTTCCCAGGCCGCTGACTGCAGGTGTGAGCACCGTGTCTCAGGAGGCTGCTTCTCTGGGCCTAGCTGTGCATGTGCATCTTGTACTCTGATTTCCAAGGTCTGAGATGTGTTTTAGCTTGTCTCTGTAGTATGCTGGGGTTTGGGTAGAAAACCTTTATGAAGGGCAAGTTTAATGAGCTCTGCCTATGACTATCAGGTTTTGATTTGACCTTTTATTCCCTTAGCCAGTTGATGTATACACGGCAGTGTCTGTGCTCATCAAAAGGGATGAAGATGCAGACAGGGTAGTGCATACCTTTAATCCTGGTACTCCAGAGGCAGACACAGGTAAATCTCTGTGAGGCTGAGGCTAGCCTGCTCTACAGAGTGAGTCTCAGACCTGCTAGCGCCTTGTCTTAATAAAACAAAACAAAAAGTAAATAAAATGGGATGAAGTCTGCATCAATAACTGAAAAATTTTGGGGAAGATCACAAAGACTCATGGCTAAAATATGTTTGGTAGTCCTTAGCCTATGATAGAAATGCCATACTCTTACCTAGTTTAATTCCTACAGCAACCCCGTGTAATAACCACTGCTATTGTTATCTCTTCAGAAGTGAGTATCTTAAACCTTTGAGAGGTCAGGGCATGTGAAACTTATGTAGCCATTAGTAGTATGGCTAGGATTTAAACCCAGGTCTCTCTGAGCGTAGTAGCCATATTTATTCCGCTGCTGTCCACCACTACCTCCTACTTATATGTACTGAAAAAGGTGGAGGTGAGGAAGAAGCAGGAGGGAATCAGAACTGACTTCAAAAGCAGGGTCAACGTTCTAATCTGAGAAGCTTAGACTTGTGGCATGAACTATCTGCAGATTCCATATCGGGGCACATAAGCAATTACTGCTTCTGGGCTTAGGCAATTTTACCTGTGTATCCCCTGCTTAGAGAATGATGTGGGAAAGGTGTGCAGTGAGCAGACCATGCTTACTGGGCACAGCTGCTTAGCAGTGGCACACTGTGCTCTTCCTCCCAAACTGTCTTAGCTTGTTACTGAAGAGCTCTTTGTTTTTTTTTCAGATGATTGTCTTTGTGCTCCGTGGGCTGACAGGCTCGGTGCTTTAGAGGCTTCTGGTGGTTGCTTGCGCAGCCTAGGATGTTAGATAACAAAAGCAAACCTATCTGGTCCTAAGCAAGCCACGAGGCATGAGGGAGAGACCACAGGATACAGATTTCAAGAGATGACTACTAAGCAGGGAGCTAGATGGAGTTTGGTGTGGGGGGGAAACATCGTAGAGCAACACATTTTACCACCATTTGATTCCATGTCGTCCCTAAAAGAAGTGTTTGCGACATCAGAGAGCAATGTATCTTTATTTTCTTTCCCAATCATGTGTTATATTTTCTGGGTATAGTGTAAACTAGGGCCGTGCCTAGAAGCCAAGAGAAGTGGTTGAAAAGTTAAATTGTGATTTGAATCGTTCCTCTTCTCTTTGTGACCTGAAGAATGCTGAGCCAGTCGCCTAATCTCTTCTGTCGCACATCCTCTGTTTCTGTGTTTAGTTTGTGGGCTGGCGATGCATCCTGCACAGCTTCCTTCCCAGAGTTAAATGATATAATGAGAATAAGGTGCACGCTCCCAGGGGCTGGTTGATACATGTCGCCAACCAACCTTCCTCCCTCCCCGTCTGTCTCGTGGAGACTGAGCTGTTGTTTATTTGTGATGGTGACTCAGACAAGTCATGGTTTCCCGTTTCAGTCTTTAACCCCTCGACATTAAAATACACATACAGCTGTACATCCTTTGTTGGAATTTTTAACTTTGTCCCCAGATGTAACTGAATATCAGGGCTGTTACCAAAAAGTGCTGTTATCAAGGGATGAGCGTATCAAGCAAACACCTTCCTTCAATCTTGAGTGGAAAAGGCTTTATTTAAATAATCCAGTCAGTTGCAATAGGTAGCAAATAAGATGATTGACATAGGCCTCCTTTGATCATGAGATGACTCATAAGTACTGAACGGATACCTTTATGTTATCACTGGATTTGGAGCAGTGGTTACTGTCTTCTTTCTGGGGTTCCCCGTAGTGCCCCCCTCTGTTCCCTCATACAGTTCTCTGCTGTCTTACAATCACACTTGTATCAATGGACTCACAGCAGACATCCTTTTTTTCTATCACTGATTCCAGCCCCAGTCTGAGCCCGAGATAGCTGTAAGGGGTCTGTCGGTGCAGATTCCACGCTAACATGCCTGCACTATTATAATGCACCAGAATGCATGCCCCTAATAGTCCTGAGGCAAAGACTGTGAAATTCGGGTTTTATTCTCTTTAGAGCTGAGATACAATTAAAAACGTTACCACAGTAATTGGCAACATCCATGAACTTGATGAGAATCGCCCAAGGCGACACATTTTCCCCCTTTGCACATTATTAGTCTATAAATACACCTGCTTCTTTGCTCTTCCCTCTGTAGAACTTCCTCAAACTGTCCTCCCCACCCACCCTCCCAAGCTGTCTCCTTAATGCCCTTTGCCTTTTTAATTAACTCTCTGAGTACTTCCAGCACTTCCAGCTAGTACCACATCATCTTGCATCTAATTATGTGGCCTTGTGGTTTCTTTGAGAGAGAGACTCAAGACCTCAGCCCCAAGAGCTCAGCCCCAAGAGCAGTGAGCTTAGTGTGCAGAGCCAGGTATGAGCTCCGGCTCTGTGGTAACCTGCCGAAAGGACTCTAGGGACTCAGCTTCATGCATGAACTTCTGTGTAATGGGAACGAAGGTGTTTGTTGAAATTAGACATTGATGTGGCTGTGGCCCGCAAGCTACCAAATGCTGGTGTCGCCTGTCAGCAGCTCCTTCATCAGCCCAGGTCCTGTTCTGTATCTTCCGGTCCTTGAAGAGGTAGCGGTTGCACATCCTTGAGATGGTGAGTGAGCTATCCTGACCTTACCAACAGGAGGTCCCCCTTCTCTCTAATGCATTCGTTTGGTTAAGGCCCAGGGGAGGTAGACAGGGATGGTCCATGGCAATCAGGCATAAAGACCGGCAGGCAGGATGCTGCTGAGCTGTAAAGTTACAGACATCAGAGACCAGATGTGGAAAGCATCCCTGGTTTCCCTCAACTTGTGTTGTGTGACTTTTTGAATGTATCTGTAACTCACTTCTGAAGACTCAACCCTGTGTGACAACCCAATGGCGTGCATTGTGTGCCAGATGCTGAGGTGCCTGCTTACAACCATTTCCTATACCAGTGTGAGCTTTAAACATTTGACATTGTCTGTCCCTGGTTTTCTTTGTGGTGCTACACAAATGTAGGTAGGTATCTGGTAGCTGAGAATGAGAGGGATACAATCTGAAGAGATTCAAGATAGTGGCAATGGGGATCAGAGAGTGGTCCTTTTCTCCATCCAAATTCAGAGACTTCATTGCCAATATCATAAATGTCTCCACTGGTCTTTCATGGAAGAGTTCAGGTCATTTCAGTGGACACTGCCTTCATCCCGAGTTTGCGTCCTTGCTCTTTGTTTTTCCCCATATTAAGTGTTTGTGGGCATTGACTGAACACTGGGCATGAAGGGCTGCTTGGTGACTGGTGCAGTGACAGCGTCTCCATGAGTTATTTCTGGCTCAGAGTCATGCATGCTTCAGGTGGCAGTATTTTATACATTTTAAATACACAGCCTGTAAACTAAGTGTGCATTTGTATGTGTACCTGTCTATGTATAGACATGTAAGTAAAACATGCTATCTATGTACCCATACGTATCTGTAGTAAAACTTTAGAAAATATATAAATATAAAAAATCATAAATTTCTGTCTTGGTGACTGCAGTAACTCCAAGATCTTTCTTACTCTTTTTCTGGAGTTACTTCTTATGCTTTCTGCCCAGATACCCTTCTTTGAGACATCATTTCCCAACATAAGCCTTGGATCCCATCGTCCCTGTGTTCTGCCTAATCCTGCACATTCTACCACCAAATCTCTATGCTGACACTTTTCCTGATGGGCTTTGCCTGCCCAATATGCTCCTAGTGTGTCACTCCATAAATACTTTTTCTAGACATAGGAGTGTATCACTTAATTGGAGGCAGGATGTTCTGAAGTCATATGGCTAGAAACAATGATGCTGACTGTTGTTTGTTTAAGTTCAGGGACTATTGCAGCAGACGCCATCTCTGTAATTGAAAGTGGTCTGTTTAATGAATGAAGGTGTCTTCTGTGAACTACAGGTCTTTGTAGGTGGTTTCATTTAACAAATAATTTTTGGGAAATCTGTTACTATTCACAGGAGTTACTTAGATTGTAGCATTCTATGTATAAACAGATGCATCCTCTGGCATCACACTGAGTGCTCACCCATGTAACGGGGTAAGCGAATGCAGACAGATTGTCAAAATATAGACAGCTTTAATGGAGGAATAGACTTACAGAACCACTGTTCCCGCGGAGACCAGGAAAGCAGAAGAGAGCGCTGGGAGCACGCTCACCAATTTTATAGGAGAACTTTAGCCTGAGGCGAACACGCCCCCTAAGGGGTGGGACTTATCCCTACACACCCATAGCAGAAATTCAGTTACAGGCTTTGCTAGCTGCATTCCTAGTAACAAGGTGCTTCAGGAGTCCACAGAGACATTCTTATTGACTTGTTACCGCATAGCCCAGTCCTTGGATCCCAGGGGCCAAAGTTCAGTTCATAACAGACCATTTATGTCATAGCACTGGTTCTGGTTCGCTGAGGTTCAGCAGAGTTGAACTTGTTTGTCTTTTGAAATGGCTTCTTGATAAGTGTGATACGTTGTAGATGTACTTCCCTGGGATGAAGGATTTGTTTCTAAACATCGAGTAACCATCCAGAACCTAAAAGATATTAAAGTAAATTAGATTAGGTCATGAATATTTTCTAAGTGCCTCATTGGTAGGGTTTATATTATATTTTTAACCCAATATAAACCTTTGTCTTTATATGAATCTTAGACAAAAGCTTCATGAAAATATTTAGCCTATTACATGAGATTTACATGAGGTGTAAGATGAGGATTTTTTATTTCAATATCTTTTATGAAAACGTTAGTTATTTAAATTTTTTCTTAGAAGCATATATTGCATGTTGAACCAGACCTCTTTCTCAGTCTCTTGTACCCTCCTGTTTCTTTCTCTCTTCAGTCTCCTTTTATACCACAGATTTTACTTCTATCTATCTATCTATCTATCTATCTATCTATCTATCTATCATCTATCTATCATCTATCCATCCATCCATTTATCTGAGTGTGTGTGTGTGTGTGTGCGAGAGAGAGAGAGAGGGACAGAGACAGAGACAGAGATTGTTATTTGTTATTAAAAAAATCCAGGAATCACAAATGAGAGAAAACAGACATTATTTTTCTAAGACTGGCTTAATTTGCTTAATGTTTCACTCCAGTTGCATTTATTTTCTCATAGACATGGAGATTCCTTCTTTATAGATGGAGGACTCCACCCTCTTCTTCAACATTCTTTTATTGTCGGGCACCTATGCTGCTCTCATTACCTAGCTATTGTGAATAAAATTATAATAAATATTGGTGTGCAATCATATCTGTTAAAGCCATTCAAAGTCCCAAGCTATCAGAAAACTGCAAATCAAAGCTACACTGAGATTACATCTTATTTCAGTCAAAATGTCAGCCATTAAAAAAGAAACAAACAAAAAATTCTAGTGTTGATATGGACAAAAGAGAACCTTTATATACCTTGATGGTCCATTGTAAACTCATCTAGCATCTGTGGAAATCTGTATGAAGGAAAATCTCAAAAAGCAAACAAAAAGTAGATAACTACCAGTCTTGGGCATTTACCAAAAGGACTTCAAATCAGTAATCAACTTTTAATTCTAATTTTATATATTTAATGCACTAATGGGCATACATACAACCCAACATTTATACGTATCTTCTGAGCACCCTTGATCAGAGAGCTGCAAGCCTGCAATAGAGAGCTACCCAAGGATCATAGGAAGGCCTTGAAGATACACTGAGCAATCTTTTTGGAGAATGGATCTGTGTCTGAAAGAAGGAGAGAACGAAAGAGGTCACAGGATGGAGGAGGGAGAGAGAGAGGACAGGAGGGAGGGGAGAGAGAGAGAGAGAGAGAGAGAGAGAGAGAGAGAGAGAGAGAGA